>NC_088886.1:53556460-54187293 GCF_037157495.1 Lathamus discolor | reverse complement strand
AGGTTTTGTGAACCACTAGCAGATGTTCGCTGTTGCTAGTATTATGAGTCTTGTCAAACAGCAGGAACAGACTATGTGCAAAACATTTTTCTTATGATTTTGCCATGTCTTACTGTTCTCACAGCACTGTCTCGGTAATGATATGATAAAGCTTGGGAGGTAAGCTTTGATTGCAGACTAGCTGCTGTCGGGACCTTCAGAAAGACAGACCTGTAAAGCACAGTTTGTTTTCAAAAGCCTGTGGCTAAGACAGATGGGTTAGCTGGAAATATGTCATTTATAATATAATCAAATGCTTGACCTCTTATTCAGGTATTAGTTGTTATGACATGGATGCTGAATGTTTAAACTCTCTCACAGTTTGTTTCATTCAGATGGAAGCTGTGATAGCTTTGTGTGAAATGCTAATTTCGGCTGAAATTACCATACTAGCATGATTTATTTGATTTTTGTAACACCTTGTTGTACAGAGGAGAAAATTATCACAGAGCAGCTTCATGTAATAAGCAAGAGTATTAGAATCTGTAAGTTTTAAATATTTTCTTCAAATAATGCCTTATTTTAAACCTGTAGCAAGTTTGGTTGACACGCTATCAATACGGAAATTTACTGTCCTCTCTTGAGCTAACGAGTCACTTAGTTGAAATGGTTTTGTAGTTAAGTACATGCTGTGGGGACAGAAAGGGATCTTTAATACAGAATCAGCCTTGCTCTGTGATCTGAACAGAAATGAATTATCATGGGCACAGGCAGCATAGGGGTGGAGCAAGGCTGAGTCTGTGACAGCACTAGCTTTACTTTGACTTAGTAATATATCCATTTACAGAGTCTGCACCTCTTTCTTTCCTCCATTGCTATTGCCAATGGATATGTAGCTTGTAGGAGTTATCTGAGCATATACGTACTAAAGGTGACTGTAGGCAGCTGTGATAGAAAGTTATTCTTTATATGGGAAAGCCAAAGCACACAAAGCATTTGAAGTACCAGAATTGAGAGTGTTTGCGCAATACTAATTCGGCCTTTTTGTGTCTATGCGTTAAAAGCTGTTACTAAAAAATGCAGATTTTTTTCTTTTTTTTTTTTAAGAGCAAAGGTGGGATTTTAAAATAAAATTAAAACAAAACCAAACCCCATGAAAATTATATCATCCTGTAGGTAAAGCAGTACTGGAAGTAATGAGTTGCACAGTCTTCCAGCAGAGATACCTGTTGCAGTCATGCAGCAGGCAACAGAAAGAACTAAGGGTCCTAGTGCAGGCTGTGCGGGAGGATGTGATCTGCTGCACACAGGTTCTGCCTTTTTCTCCCCACTGGTTTTCTCCCTTTCTCTCCTGATCTCATTTGCTTGCATAGTCCAGCAAGATGGAATAATTTGAGACAGATACCTGAAGGAAACTGGGACAAGAACAGCTGGGAGAAAACTGTGAATGGAGAGAAAGGAAGTTAAGGAGGCAAACAGACTTTGGTGTTTAAGACATTTATGTCTGAGCTGTATGGCAAGTGACTGGCCAGATGCGGACAATACTAGGTAACCTTCAGAGGTGACACTACAAAAATGCATTAATAACAAATGTGACTTCCTTCTCTACTACACAATCAGGAAACAAGCTTGAAAGAATAAGGTTCAAAAATCCATTAGGTCATAGCTGATAAAATTTGACACCGTCTATTGCATTATCTAATTCAGCTCATGCAAGTTTGCATTATGATGTGGTTTCCTCTACATTATGAAATTTAGTTCTAAAGCAAGTGATATTAGAACTCCTGAAAATCAATTTTAATAGTTCCATGTCCCAGAAATTTAATTTCTCCACTTCAAATGCTCTCCTTGCTAATTTATTATTTAATTGTATAAATTTTAATTTATAGCATTTTTAATCTGTTCAGCAATAGCCATCTATGTAGGTTCTTAGAGGCCTTTTAAATATATACATGTTATGAGCACATCTGCACCAGACACTTAATTGTGGTGAGGTTAATGTATGCATCTCTTAACTCTTTCAGGACACGTCTGAAGTCAAAGACATTGTTTGATTTTAGGAAGAAATCAGTAAGTTCAGTAAGAACAGGTCTAGAGGGTATTGGTGCTTACCATGACTAAAATTCATAGTCTGCCTTCCATGGAAATGGGAGAAAAAATATCACAAATTAGTGGAAACCTTAATTATTTTTCAGTTTTTAAAGGGAATCAAACTGGAGACAACCCAGTTGTAATAGGGTCAGTTTAGTTATATACTTTGTTGGCCTATCATATCTACATCCCAAATAACAGTGCACAAAAACTTAATGTAGATTGCTTGTGCTGAGTGCCCAGTATGTTTCTTCTGTGACCTAATGCATTATATGTATTACTGCTCACTACTGCTTTACCCCACTGGTGACACCTGAAGCTGCTTAACTTCTGTTTATGAAGTTCTCTTCTTTTTTCATAGTACCACCACCATCTCACTTCACTTTTTCCTTTGAAAGGGACCTATCTCTGACATGGACTTGTTGCAACAGTAATGCTCTTAAACCCGCAGATACCTTACTCTTTCCAGAAGCTGATGTACAAGGATAGGGATTATGGGAAATTCCACATTAGCATTATTTCTGTTCTTGTTTTGGGTAAAATAATATCCCATTTCCATGAGCATAGCATAAATACACTGTTCTTACTATTACTTTGCATAACAAAACTGTAGTTCTGCCTTCCTAGAATGTAATCAGCAGTAAATATTCTTTACATTTCGCAGATAAGGGCTTCAAGCAATGCCCTATTTATTCAGCTGAGAATAGCAGTTTTGTGAATTAATAATTTTTGATAGCATTTCTGTTCTCATGGCTTTAACTAGATGAAGGACTGACTCCATGACTTTGACTAGATGAAGAACTGGCTCCACAGTGTGATGTAAGACTTACTCTCTGAGTGATGTCACCAATGTTCGTGTCTGCTTTACAGGTTGATGACCAAATGAAGTTGCTTCAGAACTGCTGGAGTGAACTGTTAATCCTAGATCACATTTACCGGCAAGTGGTACATGGGAAAGAAGGCTCCATCCTTCTTGTTACTGGGCAACAAGTGAGTATGTGGTCTCTGAGAAGTATTGATGGCTTTTCAGTAATCATTTTCAAAATAGCAGGAGTTTAACTAGGTCAGAAGCACTCCTGTGTTCTCAGAGATTCCCCACAAATAATGTAGATAAAATGACTTGTGCACTCTCTTCCTAGTCTGCTGATTACAGTTAAACTTATAAAAGCAGATACAATCATAAGCACTTTGCTTCTCAAATATACTTGTATACCTCAGTGACTGAAAAATAGCAGATGAGAAGTGTTTCTCAATAAGTTGTACTTCTTGGGGGCTAAAATGGTTTCTGACAGCAACAACATTCCCAAACCTTATGTTTTAGGTCTAAGCAATTATAGCTGATTTTCCAATCAGAATTGTGGTTTACTCAAAAGAAACAGTAGCTAGGTCAAAAACTTAGAGAACCTGCAACTACTACCTCAGAAACATCCTGCTTTTAGAGAAACATGCACATGTATGAGAAACTGGGCAGCTGAGACATCTAATCCCCGGAAAACTATTCAGTCCATAGGACATAAAGGCAAGTATTGTCTCAGGAGTGATCCTAAGTATGCAGCCTGCAGTTTCTGCACAGCTTTCCAAGGCTTAATTTTCTTCAGGTGTCAGATGCATAGATCTCCCAAAATGCACGAGCAATAAGGTGGCAAATCCTAGGAAAACTGTGAGAAATCCCAAAGGAAACAGAGAGTTTTTTCTCCCTCATACTTTCCAAAGCACAAAGAACAGGTCAGTAAAATAAGAACCTTACTCCTAAGATTCTTATTCTGATTATAACAGAAAAAAATCCCACAGTATCAAAGAGAAGTAAAGTGTGCCTGTACATTATGTTCCTGATTCAAAGTGAAAACACACAATGGCCCGTGGGTACTTAAGTAGCTGCAGACTGAACCTGCCTCCATTTATACAGACATGGGAAGAAGCTCCTTTTAGTAAGATACTGTCGTGGTTTAAGTGCTGTCGGTAATTCAGTACCACATAGCAGTTCGCTCACTCCCCTCCCCAACCTTCTTCCCCTCACTCCCAGAGGGATGGCAAGGAGAATCAAAAGAATGTAACTCCCACGGGTTGAGATAAGAACAGTCCAGTAACTAAGGTATAACACAAACCACTACTGCTACCACCAATAATAATAATAATGATAAAGGAAATAACAAGGAAAGAGAATGCAACCGCTCACCACCTATCAACCAATAACCAGCCCTACCAAGCAGTGATCTATCCCTTCCGGGATATATGCCCCCAGTTTATATATTGGGCATGATGTGCTATGGTATGAAATACCCCTTTGGCTAGTTTGGGTCAGGTGTCCTGTCTCTGCTTCCTCCCGGCTTCCCCTCCTCCCTGGCAGAGCATGAGACTCAGAAAGTCCTTGGTCAGAGTAAACATTACTTAGCAACTAAAAACATTGTTGTTATCAGCAGTGCTCCCAGGTTGAAAGCCAAAAGCACAGCACTGCACCAGCTACTAAGAAGGAGAAAAATGACTGCTACTACTGACCCAAGACAGATACATAATTTGTGTCCACCTGTCGAGGAATCTACTTACAGCTTTAGTTATAATTTCAAAACTGAAGCTATTTCTTCACACTAAGAACAAGTGTTTCTAAGAATCAGAAGCAGAAATAACTGTTTGCATTCATGTTTAAATGGTGTACAGTAGAAGGAAGAAATGATTGACTTGTCTAAGAAAGGGAGTGGAAAAATTGAAATTCTAGCTATAGAACTTACTTCTGCACCTTTGTGGAAAGTCACTAACCTATCTGAGATAAAGTTGTACTGCCTAATTACATGAGGAAAAACTAGTTGCATTACTCTTCATTTATATTTCTGCTATTTAGAAAAAGACTGATCCCCTTTTCATTTCATCATTTCCAAAACATGCACAATTATTCTGGCAATTATTTTATTTACCACACAGGGTGCTTGCTTTTTCCTTTGTTTATAAAGCTGTAAGTACACTAACAGTTTTGTGTTCCTGAGAGAACTGCTCAATTAGTGTCTCATTTGTTATGTGATTAGCTAGTTTTTAGAGGTACTGAGCACCTAAGGCCCACTGAAACCATTAGAGACATCTAAATACCCTTAAATTCTAGCCATTGTCCCCATTTTTCCACAATAATAATTCTTACCTCATTAGCTACTTTTATCTTTTCTTGCAAAAAAAAAAAAAAGCAGCTGTACATGATCTCAAGGAAAGCAAAGCATTTCATCACTGTTGGACAACAGGTATCAGGATGCTTATTAAATGTACTGCTTGCAAATCATCAGCTGGTTTTGGAAGCTGTGTCTTTCCAGGCAGAATTAAAGTGTCCGACTACATTAAAACCTGGCTAAATTGGACTGATTGCATCCATTTTTGCCCCAGATTTGTCATATCCTCCTTTCAATCCAGTTTCACTTTCCTGTGCCAAAGTCTGTAATTTTGAAGTCAATGCAAGTACCCCCGAGAATCTCCCATCATCTGTATGCCTGTACACCTTGGCTGCTTGGAGGCCAAAGAGCCATATTATAACAACAGCAAACAAGAACACTATAGTTAGTCCCTTTCCTTACGGATGGACTCCTTCCCATTTCCCGCATAACAAAGGCTGGAGTTTTTTTCTCAACTTATATCCAATGCTGGTCACTGTTCTCCTCCTTGAGCCCTGCTGCAAAGCACAGAGTCTCAGATATCTTGCTAGTAAAGACTGAGGCAAAGGCAGCACTAAATACCTCACACTGGTCTGTGTTTGCTGCCACTAAACCAGCTGAATCCAACAGCAGTCCCACGTTTCTCTTGTTCGTCCCCAAAAACAGCAATTTAACAACTCTTGCAAGTCTCAACTCTAGATCAAGACTGTTTTTTTTAACACCATTCCTACATGCCTGGACAGTGTCTCTACAGTTAATTGTTCTCAGTCATTCCTGGTTTCAGCTGCTGTATACTGCGTTTTTGTACTGTAGCTCAGTTGTTAATTACTTGTTTAGCCAAGCTGATCCCATACAACTGCTTCTTTTCTTAAGTGTCAAGATGGACCGCCTTGGCAGCATCAGCTTGGCCTGTTGTCATTCTAAGGCACAACACCAGGTGTATTTATGAAAGGACAATTATGACTGTCCCCTCTGCATTAACTGTAAAATAATTCTGGAAAGCCACACTTCTAGATCCAGACCCTACAAAGAGTCTTTGCTATTGCACTAAATGCTGCATATTTTCTGGTTGCTGTCCTGATCCTCTCAGTTCCTCCAGCAGAGAAGGGAAATTACCATGCCACAGTGTCATAAAAATTAATTGATTAAGGTGTGGAAAGCACTGTGACACTTCTGATGCAAGTGCTGTAGATGGTTTTATTTACTCTTACCGGTAAAGCACTATGAGCAAAATTACAGTCAATCATCTGGCTTTCAAAGATACTAACTCTGAACTGAGCACCTGAGCTAGATAGCCTACTTTATTACCTGAGAGATCATGATTATTGTCACAAGTTAGCAAATTTAAGACCTCAGAAGCCTCACTCTGTGCTTCCCTTAATATATCCCTCCATAAAAGCTACTCATAACACAGTCCTTTTTGCAGCCACAATCAAGGGGGAAGCTATATGTGGTAATCTTACCACCACTTAATTAGAACATACCTTCTTTCTCCACTTCGGCTACACAGCCTCTGTGCCTCAGAGACAAAAGTCAAACTTCATGCAGCTCACCGGGGCCATACCACTGTCAGTTCCATACTAGGTATCTAAAATGGGGAGCTGTTAGAAGTACACTTGATAATTTTCAAACACACTGTCTCAAAACCTGTTGCCTATGGGCATTCCTATCACATTTTCATACATCTGCATTTCCCTCAAGCCATTGGCTTATGAGATTTACCTAGTGTCAATGCACTGTTCCCACTTTGATGGGGAAAAAGTGCAGTCAGCAACAAAGTAGGAAGCATTGGCCCTTGCACAAAAAAGACAGTTTTATTTTATTTTGTTATTTATTTGGTTGGAGTTTCATAACTGAAGCTCTTCTGTGTGTATGTGTTTCAAGAAAACACTGTTTTTCAGATCATTACAATTCCTCAGCAATTCCTCAGAAATAAGTTCTTCCCTATGCTGCACACTTTGTTTTCTGCACTAAGTACTGCCCTTCAGCAGCAGCAATTACCATTTCAAAAGGAAATAAAGTAGCACAAATGCATTTTACAACACTCCACATTTCATAATAGAAAACAGCTAAGAAGTGATTTGCAATGTGATGGTTAATTGTAAATCATTGCCAATATGCTCTCCACATGCCAAGTTTTGTAGGCTTGCCACGTGGCATGTAATTTTAACTCCCATTTCTAATTATAGAACTTGAATTCCTCCAACTTGAGCACTTTGTATCTTCTACAGCAGCAATACAAGCTTCCAAGCTTCCAAGCCAGCTTCCAAGATCCAGCACACACAGCACAGATACTAAAGCTCAGTACAGAATATCATTGTTCCTGCAGCAGTCAACACACAACATATGAATTATAGCCTTGGCTGCCCAGACACAAGCTGCTCATTTTGTTCATGCCTACACCTTTCTCATTGTTGCCAATCTTCCCTCTGCTAAGTTTAGTCAAAGCCTTTTGGATTAAAAAGGCTGTTCAAAAACATGCCTAAGTCTCAGATTTGTTTGAGACTGTTGAAACTACTGATTTAGTTAAAGTCATCACACATATACCTTTCCCCCGGATTTGTATTCTAAAGCATAGCACCAAAGAAGAGCATGAGAGATAACTAAGATCTTGACAGTATTGTGTTTTGAAGCAAATCAAAATTTAACTTCAATTTAGATCAGAACTTTGTGGCTTGGGCCTCTGCCATAGATGGGATACTTTGTAGATCTTTCAGCTGTTCCTTATTGAAAGCTGGTGATGTGTGGCCTGGGGAATTTTCTGTAATTTCAGTGTAATCTATGTTAGACTTACGCACTTGTAAAGAAGGCTTCTAGTATCCTGATGTAGGTGTATTTGCCTTTGGAGAATCTGTTTGTCCAGGGAACTGACTTGCCAGTTCAAGGAAGGATCACCTTGCCACTGAAAAGATTCTCAAGAGGCAGCAGAGCTTCCAAACTGTGGATTACAGATGACTGTATCACAAAGATCACCCTTGCAGAAGAATCACTGCAGAAAGTTATGAGTATTAGTCAAAGGAGTGTCTCTGAAGGACAAGAGAAAGGAGCTGGAAAACAACAGATAAGGAAACAGTGTTTCGTTCATCCTAAGAAACGACTAAAAATATATACAGTATTCATAGGTAGGGAAAGAAAATGGAGAGCTAATGGAATTACATTTTGCAATTTGGGGGGCAGATCTAGAAGTCCTTACATAGGGAAAGAGAGGATTTGATTCAAAGTGGATACAAACGAGGTCAAGCAATCATCATTCTTCTGTTGAGCGGTTCTCTTGTACCCAGGTTTGCACAGTTCCTCACTCCAGTGGTTTCTGTCTGAAGGACAAGAAAACAAAGTTATGCTAAGTTGTTAAAAATGCCTCATGCCTTATGAAGACATTATGCTAGCTGCTTTGGGGAGGCTGAACTAGATGTTTGCAATTAAACTAGGTAAAACACATCAAAATCCAGTTATTAATCAAGAATCGTCCTGTACAGTTTTGCCCAAATATTAAACGTTTTGAGCTATGGACACACCTGTGAACAAACATATCCCAATTTACATTTGCTTTGCTTTGTTGCCACAAAAATATTGTAGCACTATGGTTTCAAGTAGAAAATTCCCATTCCAGTAAAAAGCCATGGAGAGCGCACCCAACATGAATCCTTGCACACCAGAACTGTTCTCTTTCTCACAAGCTGACTCTGTTGTGTTCATAGGAAACACATTTCTTTTGTATTCTGTACACATTGCTCCCATAAAGAGAACAAAAGCTATTTGCCTAGGGTCTGGAAGCATTTCTTCAAGGCTGGTAGTCCTCCACACAAGTGAACTAATTTCTCCATATAAATTCATGTCAAGTCCCGTATTTGATTTTAAGCTTGCTCACATAAAAGACAAGTTGTTCAGAGACCAAACTCAAAGCAGAAAGCACTACATCCATCTGCCCCGACCACCTCTTGGAGTAGTGATACTGATGGCATTCAAGACGAACACATCCGGTCTTCCACTGGTACGAAAGGATTTACAATAGTAAAGTAGAAATTTGTACAAGAGGCTAATAAGGGAACATGAACCTACATGGTCAAAAGCTCCTTAATAAATAGTCTGAGTCAGCACAGCCCTTGTGATGTTACCTAAATATTCACAAAAAATCTCCAGTAACTGTCTGTCTTCCAATGCACTTTATGGCTATTCAAACTCAGCAGTGATTCCATATCATCTCATTTCTACATTAAAAAAAGTGCATTGCACTTTGCTATAGAAATGTATTCAAGGTTACCATGTACTCTAGGTTAGTTATATTCTGCAAATTACTTTAATGTCTTCATAATAATAATTTGAAGAACCCAATAGGCATCATTACTAGAGTGGAAAACTTGAGGGTACTGATTAAAACAGCCATCTGCATAAAACTTAACTATACTTTTATTACTATAGGTTTTATAACATAAATATATCTACTACAAATGAATCTATATTTGATCAACTACAGGGCATAGAATATTTCCAGTCTTGGTGTACTAACAGTTAGACAAAGTAAATGCAGAGCTTTGGAGTGCTACTATTTGCATATTATAGCTAATTAGCAAGCACAATAACATCATCCTAGGGGAAAGGTCCATTGGCAACTTAATTTATTATCTTCTATTATTGTGTACCTGTTAAAATGACAAGCATCTTAAGCTGTATAAGTCATCACAATTTTAATTAATGTATCTAAACCTTCTACAAGCGTACCTGGTGGTTTTGTCCATTCTAAGTCCTCCTCAATTTTTGTATCTAGGCATCTCTTCAAAATGTTTCTCCATTTCTTTTACTTAGAGACATAATACAAATACTGTTTTAAATGCTTTTAATGGAAATATTAATTATATTAAAAGCTCAAAATAAGTTTAATAACCACCATAGTTGCCACTGAAATATATATTTCAGGAAACAGTGGAAAAGTAAATATGTTTGTGATAGTAAGTATATAGTGTGCTGAATATATCCTTCTGAGAGAAAGGCTCATTCACCCACATAACCATATACTAGAGGCAACTCACAGGCTTTCGGCAGGGTCAGGACTTCAAAACCCAGGGCAGGCCATTGTGGATCGCTCTACAGGCTTTCAGTGCAATTAGTAACTGAGGAGGGAGCAGTGAAGGTGCAGCTGGCCAGGGTTGCATGGGGCAGAGCAGGAAGGAGCAGGATGGTCCCTTTGCTGCATCTAGGCACCCACTGCCTTCTTCATGTTTGTGCCCTAAAAATACAGTGATCTAATTTACTAAATTAAATATTAAATCAATCTTTCACTAACTTGAACTACCTTAGTCTGCGAGAACATTTGTTCATTATAAAGGTACTGTATACAGCCACAGCAGGGACTTTATTCCTTACTTGCATAATTCCTGTACTGGCTGAAAGGAATGGCATTCAGTGATAGCCAGTACCTCCTAACAGACATCAACAAGTAAAACTGCTCTAATCCTATATTCTGGAGATTGTTTCAGGCTTGCTGAAGTATTGAAAAGGGATGGGACAGTTCCACACATTTCCACATGCTATATGACCCACTGTCATATCCTAGAAATCAAACACAATTTAATTTAGAAGAAGAAAGGAACCTGATTCCACTGTTGAATGTTAGGCTCTTTTGCAGGCAGAGAGAGGAGCTGATACCAAAGGCAACCACCTGACTCCACCAGAAAGTTTCCATTTGAGCCCAGTGAAACCAGGGATTTGGCTTCAAGAATCATTCATTACCATGACAAATCATTTGCAAAGCAAAAAAGCACAAGTGCTCACTGCATTTCTGGCCTTCAGCTTCAGCATTTATTTAGCCCAGGGTATAGTTTCATATTGTTAAAAAGGTTTGTCTTTTGTTCTGCCTTGAACAGTATCTCACTGTGTTAAATGAAACCTTTGTGTGAGAAAAAACCTGCAGAATTAGTCACTTCCAGTTCTCATACCTCTCTGTTTATCAGTTGAGAAATCCTTCGGTGTCTGAATACCTAAATGCTGCTGAACTCCAAGTACTTTACTATGATATATTGTTTTAAAGTAGTATTTTCATAAACATTCAGCACTGCCCTAACTTGCTTTCACTGACATTAAAGGGATTTAGGCTTTTAAGTCACTCTCAACTGTATCAAGAAAAGGATTTAGAAAAAATACGAAGCATTGCCATGTCTTTCTGCAGTCACAGTTTAAGTTATGACCCTCTTACTAATCCTATCTTCTTTCTTTTCCTTGCTGCTAGTGCCTCTGTACAGCCCTGCCCTCTCACAGAGCCTGCAGTCTCATCCACCCAGCCTGTACCTCTGTAACACAGTGAGCAGGGAAAGCTTGCAGCAAACTAGGTGGCAACTGTAAGAGGTAGCCTTGAGAACTGCTGAGGAGAGAGGCATGACGTGAATGCTGCCTGTCCAGTGGACTTTTGTGTAGTTTTCTATTTGGGGTTCCCAGCTGGAAGTTCCCTCCTAGAGTTAAACACCAATCAAATCCTTCCTTTCCAAACCAAGCCAAAGGTCCCCCTCTTTCTGCCCAATACTCATGATCAAAAGGTATCTATAAGATGCAGATGATTTACATGAAGAAACTTGGTGTTTCTCACTTTCAGAAAGATATCAAATTGCCATGCTATAGCCTTATTTATTTATTTGACTCTAGATTTCCCATACCTCAGTGGTCCCAGCCACGGGCCTGCTGAAGAAATCCTGCCTTGGGCATTTTTGCTGCCTTAGGTAGATGAAAGCCACATAGCCCATAAATCTAAGAACTGCTGTATCATGAGCTGGGGACACAGTTATTTACATCTTTCATGACTTGGGTAGTCCCGGCCATGTCTAGAGGCATTTAGTTTGGCACCTAAAGGCTGTTAGAAGGTGGAGCTGTGAGGACTTTAAGCACCAAATTAGGTGGCAGCAGAGCAGAGGTTTTGAGGAGCTAATTTTAGATTTAGGCACTTCAGCTAGCGAACAGTATACTACAGCACAGCCTGCACTACAGCCTATATAGCAATAGCTGTACTAACCTTAAACATTCCAGTTTAAGCACAATAATGGTGAGAATAGGCAGCAGTGTAAATTATTCAGTGCTGTTCTGTCTGCATTACTTTGGTACCAAGCTAATCTGATTAAGAGTCTATCATTACTATATTCATCATGTGAGATAGCACTGTATACTGGTACACGAGGAATTCACACTTCCATTTGTCTGTGCATCCGTAACTTTATGCCTGTCATTTTACTTCCAAATTAGGTTATGTGGAAGCTTCACCAAAGCTTCTGATTTCAAAATGCCAGTCAACATGCCATCTTCAACATCAGAAACAACTGCGAAATATAATACATTTTATGGAAAGCAAGACTAATTTATTTCAGTTGTGGATTTGATTTAATCAAATCAAATTACTGGTACAATATAAAGTAAATGCTAAGACTTCAGTGTGCAATTAAGCATTTTGCTCAAGAATCAGACTGTTTTAATCTTTGTCCTTGAAAAGTATTTTTAGTCATGAATTAGAGGGTAAAACAATTAATGCACCTTTTAGTATCAATTTCTTCATAGAGAACCAAGCAAGCAGGAGAGCATACTCTTTAATGTGACCATTTTTCAGAATATACATTAACTGACACTTTTTCATGCACAGTTGATTTAGTATAAACTGATTGACACCTTTGGGGGTCATCTTTCCACTGACTTACAAATTTGCTCACTCTCAAAAAAAGCCTCCTGCACACCCCGTATTCTCTAGTTAAAGCTGAAAATTCAACTCATCATATTTACACAATAAAAAAAAAAATCCATTCCGCGTCAGTTTTAATTGCAAATCCTACCCAAGGGACCAATTCTCCTGCTTAGGAGGCAGCCCCATGCCTTCTCCTAGAGAACCAACTGCAGTCAATTATGGTAATGAAATGTCAATAAATATAAAACTTTAATACAGGCTGCTCTTGGTGAGTGGCAGATGAGGACTTGCCTCCCAGACAAATTTGCTGGTACTGCAAATATTAAATGCACCTGAAAGAGTAGCAGGTTGCCTAAGAGCTCTCCAGTAGAGGGATGGTGGGAGATCCAGGCATCTACTGGGTTTTACCATTATGGCATAATCACTGCACTAAAGCCACTGATATTCCTGACATCCAGACATCTTAACTTCTTATTATGAAGTGAGTAGCATATTTCCCCCACAAAATGGAATCTCAGTGAGGGATTTTGAGATTTCCCACCCCGCCCTTAACAATTACAAAAGGGAAATTAAGTTGTGAAAGCTGATATTTTTATGTGACCAGTTTCTTAACACGAATTAGTTGAATCAGTCACTATATTAAACTGCTCTTTGAATAAAGAGTGTTTGAGGTATGTTACTTTTTTTTTTTTTGTTGTTATTTAAGTATATATATATATATATAAAGAAATATGTATAAGTATATAGACAGAGAATTAACAGATTAACTAGGAAGTAGTTTATGAATGATGGTTTGGCTGGGATTTCCAAAGACCGGATCCTACTTTTGTCACAGATTTCTTTTGCCCTGAGTAAGTGATTTAATGTCACTACTTCAGTTTTCCCAGGTGTAAGAGAGAGCAATAAAACCTACCTCACAGGATACTTAAGCATAATCCACTGACTTAATTGAAACATAAGCACAATTTTAATTGCTTTGCAGAGCTGGGGTAGTATCATTCTTAACATCCATACAAAAAGTGTAACTTCAGTTTTCTTATGCAGCTGTCCCGGGAGCACTGAAATTACATATAACTAAAATATCTTATTAAAAGTCAGTAATGTATTGATTATATTAAGGTCATCACTAGGAGAAGTTATATTTAGTTCCCTTCAGTTATCTCTCTGTCTTTCCTGGCTGAAATTTTGTCAGGTTTAAAGTCTTTCAGGTTTGGTTTTTTTTTTCCTTGCCTTACTGCTGTTTATACTTCAAAAAAAAAAAAAATCAGTTCAATAGTTTTAAAATCAAAAAGCATATTTCTAAATATGTGTTCCTTAACAGTCTTTTAAAAAATAGATCTTAGGGGATCAGTGCATAGAAAAGCAAAATTTCACAGTACTAGTCTGTTTTCTCTGGTCATTCTTTATTAACTACCTTATTATAGGAGACCTTAAAGATGGAATTATAGCACTGATACTTTTAAACAAGCCATTAACCCTGAATGTGTACTGACCATTGTGCTTAGTCTTCGTTTAAAGCCAGACTTCACTTACGTGTGCTTACATGGAGTCTGGTTAACAATTTCCTTGTTGTTATAGAGGCTCCTAAAAGAGAAAGGTGTTGGTAATATTAGAGCAGCCAGGCAAGAAAAGGCACTTTGAAAATGTGTCAATAACCAATTTAGGTCTCAGCCAGTTGGCTGAGGTGGTTCATCACAGAAGCGAGCAACACATCTGGCCTTTTCCTTGGGACGGTGGCACTTGCAGGGGATAGCTTGAACTCTGGTGAAAAGAGGGGTAACTGAAGGTATTTCAGGTGGGGAAACTGAAGGTATTTCAGGTGAAGTAACTGCTCTGATCACCCCAGCTCCACGCTGCTGTCGCTGTGCTGGAGCTGCCCAGTCTCACCAGCCATGTCTCTGAGCCAGCTCACCCCAGTCCCTGCCCTTCACCTTCACATCACATCATCCCTGTAAGCTGCCATACCCAAGCACTTCACTGACCACCCTCCCATGACAAAGCACACACATCTTCAGAGTGGCAGAGGCTGGTACAGCCATCTGCATAGAAACATCCCTTAATGGGAATGGCATTAGCCAGAAATTTTTCAGCATACAAGCAGTGGGTAGGATGCCCGAGATTCAAGTCTAGCTGGGTATGTGTCAGCTATGACAGGCTTTAAGCATGCTTTGCTTGTGTATATTAACTTTTCAATGCAGTGTATTAATTCTAGCTTTCTTTTGGATATCTATGCACAAGTATCACTTCATAAAGCTCATAGACAGGTCAGCCTCCCCCTGAGAACAAATGAGCGCATGACTTGGGCAGCAGACCCCCAGAGAAAGCAGTTCCGTGTGCTGCGGTTGCTGCTCGGGACAAGGCAAGTGCAGCTGGCCTGCGTCAGGCACCTGCCTGCTCTTTCTCTGCTAGCATGGAAGGACATGCCAGAACAAGTCCATTGGAACCAACTCCAGTGAATACCAGGATTTTGTGTAGCTAAGGAGAACAGAAACTACCCACACAATGCCTCTTTCCTGTGGGAATACACCGACATTTCTAGGCTTGAATAGATGTTTCTGGCCAAGTTATGGACACTGGACCGTTTCTCATGAATACAGTTATGTCCCTCTGGACTAATATACCCAGTGTAGACGCAAAGCTCACTTCATCAGTATTTCTTCGTAAGATCATACAATTACAATGAGAACAAGAGACATCAAATGAATAAAACAAACAGGTATGGGGACAGCTACCGTGTCATATGCAGTTCTCATATAGAAAGCTTCTAAAAAAAGCTAATACAGACAAACCAGCATTGACAGTGGTGTAACATACCATTAAGATATGTGGTTTAATAATATTTTCAGTACATACCATTGTGCTACAGTTTATGTATAAAATCATCTTGACTTAATAACATCATTATATTGAGAATGATTCTTTTATCCAGGAGTCTCCTGGTTGTATGTAACGGATGGAAACATCCAAAAGTGGTTCTGTGGGTATGACAACAAACATAAATACAATTCTCTTTTACAGGTGGATTATTCCATAATAGCATCCCAAGCTGGAGCCACCCTCAACAATCTTATGAGCCATGCACAAGAGCTAGTAGCAAAGCTTCGCTCCCTGCAGTTTGATCAACGAGAATTTGTATGTCTCAAATTCCTGGTGCTGTTTAGTTTAGGTAGGTACGCTCTACTCTTCATACTTGAAAGTGTTATTATTTTTTCTAAAAACATTTATAATATTTTTCTTTTCTATTTTTTTCCTGAAAAACACAATTTTGGAAGCTATTTCATGAGGTTCAGAGTAATCTGAGGATTATGTTTTAATTATCATTTGAATAACGATTAAAAGTGGAAATTACTCCTAAAACCTAGAGAGTTTCATAGAGTATTACACGCTTTCTGTATTTCTGTATGTGATTTCTGAATATTCCAGAACAAGAAAAAATTCTATTAGAAATTTTAGAGAACAGGGGAAAATACAGATTGCCATGTTTCCCTGTGATAATGAATATAGTTATGTAAAGCAGATGGAGTGGGGATATGGTTGAAATACCCCTCTTTTTCAGCAGCATCTGTGGTAAGTATAAACAATCTTCTTTGCATATGATGGCTGTCACATCATAACCCATAAATCAGGAATGTATCTCATAGGTTTTTAAAAGTGAAAGGAACTCTAAAAGTGAAAATTAATGATAATAGCTTCATGACAGATCTAGCTAGGAAATAACCTTTAAAGGGGAGATTGGTTTGTACTAGTGGAGAGGACAGAATGGGAGATACCTATGCAAGACAAATTAGTTAAACCAGTGCCCTCCAATGAATCAGTCAAGAAAAATCACCCGTGTCAGGAACAAAAAACGGCTTAAGGAGACAGATTCCTATTGACTTCATAGGAATAGATTTTTCTGCTTGTCCTCTGTTTCACGTTTGCACTTTGTTGACTTAAAACTGGTCTAAATAAACTTTGGCCAAGGGAATTTTTATTTACTGGCAGGTAGTTCAAAGGAGAGACTTAAAAACATAAATGAGGTCAGATCCAGTCTGATCACCCCCATAGCCAAAACTCCTGTTTTACTCGAAAGGTATTTTGTCTACAAAGAGAGTGATAAGCTGAGCCAAGCACAAGAATGAAAGAAATATCAGCAGTGCTGACATTTAGTAATGTTTTTCTTTCATTTTTCAGTTTCTAAAAAAATATTCAGTAAAGGAATAAAATTCTATAAATTAATTACTGTAATACAATTGCAATTAGACTCAAGGCAACAGTTTTGGTTACACTGTAGCACATCAGTTTCTTTCTTAAATATGTCCCTCCATGTGGTGTTTCTAGAATTTGGACCTTCTTTGGTTTTGCTCTCTTTAAATACAAGAAGCATTAAAGATCAACACTTCAGAGGCATAGAACACAGAACCTGTAGGGGAAAAAAAGAACTCTTTTTAAAGACACAACAGTGCCAACAAAATTGACTGTTATGAAGTATGTACAATCTGAAACCTAGGAAGAGATGATGGATTTCTCTGCTAACTATTAACATTTTGTATTCAGGGCTTCATTGCTTTCTGTCTCTTAGATTCAGAGAAGGAAAAGCAAGCCATCCTTTGCAGAAAACATGTTTTATGAATTAATCTGATGAATAGCAAGAATTCCAATTTCCTAATTCCTAATAAGTAGGTTTTTCAGTCATTAAGCATCAGCACAGAAATATCTAAAGAGCCTGCAGCTTTCCTCTGAGAAAATATTTAGAGAATTCATCCCCATACCATAATATTTTAAATTAGCTGAATAAGTGAAGTGCATTTGGAAAATTCTCAATTTTAGGTGGCCTTTTTGTTTGATGGCTTTTATCAGCTCTTCTAGTACTTTGCAGTGATTTAGGAATTGTTCTTGCACCTTTAGCTCTTCCAATTCTGTCAGGGAGTGTGCTCGGCTTCTGATGCAGTTGGGCA
This sequence comes from Lathamus discolor, assembly GCF_037157495.1. Classification (NCBI taxonomy): domain Eukaryota; kingdom Metazoa; phylum Chordata; class Aves; order Psittaciformes; family Psittacidae; genus Lathamus; species Lathamus discolor. The sequence continues at coordinate 54,169,504 of NC_088886.1, read as the reverse complement.
GGAATACCTCGCAAGCATGCACCCAGCCAGGTTATCCAGTTTTAATCTCATTTATGCTACTATAAAAGCGGCTAATTCTGCTGCCAGTAGGACCCTTGTAGTCACATCACTTGCATATAAAAGTTGATGTAACTAAGAAAGCTTCAACACCTTTGAAACCAATTAATTCATTATTTAGAGCTACATGTTATTCTGCAGAGACTAAAATGTAAAGATGTTACCACTTAATCCACAGGACAGAGGCAGATATTTAATAAGAATGATGACAAAACTGAAATGAAAAACACAGATACCCTTTCCAGCCAAGTACTTAAGTTTGCACCCAAAAGTATGAATGAAGCATCAGGCTGAAGTTAGTATGATGCCTCACATCCTAAAAATGAGTCAGGTTTTTGAAGACAGTGAAGCACAAAACAACACTGGCAGGCATTCGGTAGGGCTCTCAAACCTAAATAAGCATCAAATTCTGCATCAGTAACTCGGTGCAATTATTGCACCTAGGTATCTAAGTATTTGACACATATCTACATTTCTTAAGCATCTCAAAAGAAAACTGGTCTTCATGCCAAAATTATATTACTTAATCAAAATATTTCAAAACCTTCATCTGGCTCTTGCTGGAAATCTGGTCCCGTAACGTTTAATGGAATAAAAAGCACTTCAATACATAGCAGCCTTTTGACATATCTAAGGATGTTCACGCCAGTGTTAACCAAACCAATAAAAACCTATTGTTCTTTAGTATAGTGCTTGGATGAAAAATAAATGTCTAATGTAAAACCTTTCACAGGCAACACAATGTCAATAATCTGCAGAATTAATTTCTTGAGAAGAAGCTGTTTGTTTTTTATAACTGTATAGATACAAGGCTGCCTTGTAAAGCTGTTTGTTATTCATGGCTGTACCATATTGTCTGTCTCTTCACAAGATGGCAATCTCCTTCAGGGCAAAGAACTTCGCCTCTCTCTTTTTTCCTGACATTTCAGAAGTGATTATCACAGTAAACTAACAGTAAAATAGTGTTCAAAACACAAACCACTTACAATAATTTTTCAAAACAGAATTAAATCATAAGTTTTGCTTTCTAGATTTTAAATGAGACAGGTAATTGTTTGTTATCTCCTCGTCAGAGGTTCCAAAGGGTTTAAACAGGAAAACGCTTTTGATTGATGGTATCATTAAAGAAGACTCTGTGGAAGCTTAGAAAGATGCATATTTATTGTAGTCTTTGGAGCTAGCAGTGAACAGCTCTTCCTGCAGTCAAACTGCAGATACTCACCCACACCAGTGAGTGATACACCCAGGCACAGGAGCTCAGCTCCTTTCTCCAGTGGGCAACCTAGTGTGTTTAGTCTGACTAATACTGCCAAGTATATAATGGTACAGGTGACTCAGCAATTATTCAATAAGCCAGAAAAGCTTGGTAACTAGTTTCTTACCTGTGACAACTTTAGTTTAGTTCTATATAGTATTACTATATGTAGTATTATGTAACTTTTAAATTCCCTCCATCGGTTATAAAAAACAAATGTCTTTATGCCTAGGTAGTTCTTACCTCTCTGTATATAAGCCGTCTTTACTGTCCACAGATCTTCATACTTCAGTGATTGTCTATCACTAGTGGTTCCTTATGCCATCCTTCAGTCCAGTCACTATCAGACTTTGGAGAGGAGCAAGTCCATCACACCTATTCCTCTCAGCAGATAGATAACCATTTCATCTGAATCAGTCCTTCAGCATTTGTGCTCCCACAGGTTAAAAAGCCAGAAAACAAATCAGTCCTTATACCCAGCACAGTCATCATGATCACACTGGAGTTTATCATCCTGTGTGTGGTTCAGACTCAGCTGTATTTTAGATTAACAAGAGCCTTGATTCATAAGGACATTAAAGCACAAGCAGAGACCCCTTCCTTCACAGCTTCCCTCCACCATCACTGGTCAGTCACTCTGTCAAGACATTGAAAGTCTGGTGTAATTTAAAGTCCATCACGTTACTTTGATCTGCTTACATAATCTACTGCATTAGTCCATCAGGGCTCTCTTAAAGAATCACAGACTTCCCGTAAGTCAGCCCTCTGTGGCAATTCCCTTAGTGCCTACCTCCTCACTGCATATAAACAAACATGTTGCTTTCCTCTCTTACTGCACACACCAACAACATTACACAACTAAACCAGTCTAATTGATGCCTGAGATCACAGTAAATCAAACAGAAACAGATACCATGATCGAAATTGCCCTTCACAGTTTTTGGTTGTTTAGCCTGGTATAACTGCTAAAGCATTTTCGAGTCACTTTTTGCCCTGCTTGATCTCTGATGGACATGTCTGAATTCTGTACCAATATCTGTCTTTGCTGCAAATGGTACACTAGATGCTGATTGAATGTTTTATTTGAAGATGAGCTGGACTGCCGAAGCTGAGGCATTTTATTGGAAAGGAGCAATCCATCTACCAGCATGATTTATTTGAAAGAAGTCTTCTGTTTAGGTGGCCTAGAAATAGCAATTTCTGTTATCAATCTCCATTTCAATTATCTTGAGCTATTATCTTGCTTTGAACTGAATCAGGACACCAGTTCTGACGGCAATTATCCTTGCTTACCTTTACTTTGACCTAGGTTTACATCATATTTGCAAACCCCAAAATGTGTCTTCTGGGGCATTATTCCTGTGTTTTCACTTGTAGAAATGTTCCCCCCTTAATTCTAACTAAAAGAATGAATCACAGAATCATTATAAAATGGTTTGTGTTCTAAGCGACCTTAAGGATCATCTACTTCCAAGCCCCCTGCCATGGGACAGGACACCTTCCGTTAGACCAGGTTGCTCAAAGCTCTGTGCAACCTGGCCTGAATGAAGGTAATCAGCATGCCAAAACACAATTTAGCTCAGATATATCAGACATTTTTTCCCCCACAATCTGAAGATATACGAATAGAAATATCAGTAGCTCAACAGATATGTAAACCTGGATTTTCTTGACTACTGAGTTGCATTTGGCAGTTTTTCAAGCAAAAAGAAACATGACAGAGCCATGACAATTCAACAACTGTAATAACACAGTTGATGGAAAGATACCGGCCAGGCATATGTTGCAAAACTGTGAAATAAAGAAAACTTTAACAGGTTGGAGTGTTAAACTTATTTTTAATGCTGCTTTATGAACTCATGTTCAAAATATGGAAAGAGCACATCTGAGAAAGATGCTGGTCACACAGCTGTATAACTGTTCATCAAATTTACCACTTAATGAAAATAAACTTATCTGGCTTTCCCAAAGCTAGCCAAATTGAGAATAATGCAATTTCTTTACCTTAATCCCAGAGTAATAATACACCTATTTTTTCTATAGCATATAACCAGTATAGGCCACAGTACACGTTATCACAAAGTAGTTTTAAAAATAAATACAAATTGTCTCTTTGTCTTAATGACTGCTGGTTTGAATTGAGAAACACTACAGATAGAAAAAGTAAATGTGTCAGTTTATCACCCTTTTTGAATTTTCACTACCAAATTTGACATTAGCTTGGAAATCCTTTGTCATAAAGCAAAATTAGAAATCAAAAACCAAACAAAAACTATCAACAAAACCAAACTCCCCCCAGATGTGCTGTTAAATTCTCTAATTCTGGAACTGAAATGGATTGGCATGCTCCACTGGGCTGAAATCTTGGCCTCACTAAAGACAAAGAGAATTCTAGACTGTTTCTACTGGAGCCAAAATTTGTCTCACTGTTTCTTTTATTTGCTTCTTATCACAGAATAAAGTTCAGATCATTTTTTCAGCAATTAAATGTGCTAATGACTACATGTAAATGATGCTTGAAGAATCAAATGAGTACCTTACACAGGGTGCTTTCTATCATCTTCTGACACAACAGATCTCTTCATTTTACCATCCCCTAGCTTTACAGACTGGTCACTTAACCTGAAATCAGCCATTGTTTTCTCTTTATCAAAACTTCCCATTTGTCCTGCTAGTTTTTATTATCTGAACTCAGCAAGGATGATTTGTCAAATCTCCCTTCAGAGCACTTTGTAAAGTGAAATGCCAATAGGAAGAAAGTTAGACATCATTTGACCCATGTCCAGGCACTTGTCTGCCTGTGGAGCTAAATGCTAGACTAGGCAGCAGCTGACTAGTACTGCTCCCTTATCATTGTCAGGACATAGATAAACGTACTTCATTTAAGAAATGAAGGCTTTATCAATGTACAAATAATTGCAGAGCCACTATTGATCCCACATCTCACTTAACATGAGACAAGAGAGTCCTGTAGAAATGGTAAACATTTAATCTCCCTGGATGGAAAAAAATGGGCTCTTGCTTAAGCAACAAGAAATAAAAAAGCAACCCAGTTTTGAAACCACAGCCGTACTTAAGGGTTCAGCAGAAATCCATCTAGATCTGCAACACTCCATTCCAATTTCTCTTAAATGAGAGGAATATTAGCAAATTAATCTTTCCTTGCTTTTAGACTTCCTAAAATGTCAGAGCTCACCGCTTGCAGGACTTGAAGGAGTTCTCTTCTATCAAACACTCACCGAAGGAGCAGCAGCACAAAGCCAGCCTGTGCTCTGTTTCACCTGGTTTCAGTAACTCACATCAATGCAGTTATGCAACATTCTGGAGCTAAAGGGGAAAAAAAGTTAAATTAGCTATTGTACTTTTTAATATACTTCATATAACTTCATTGGTCTATTACATTTACAGACTCTCTGCCTCAGTGAGCTTGCAATCTAAATAGAAAAGATAAGAAAAGCAGCAGCAAATCATGATGAAACATCAGGCTGTACACATCTTCTCTTCAGTTTTTGCTGAGGGTTCAATCTGGGGCATTGTATATTCCGACAGGAAAATGAGTATACAAGCGTCAATGGGAAGTAATATAACAAAGACTATTGATTAAGTTTTTGTAGTAGTCATGATGTTGAAGGGCACACAACAGAAAGGAGAATGAAATGAAGGAACTAGTGAGGCAGGACGTTTTATCAGACCAAAAAGAAAACAGAACAAGACTGGAAAATTAGAAAAGAGACAATGCATGCAGGATTAGAGATGGCTAAGTGCAGTACAGACGTAAAGGCATAACCTAGCAAATTTTGGCATGTAGCTCTCTATTGCAGCCATCCTAATAATGATGTTATCCTTTCAACAAATACAGATCTGCCTTTCACACTCTGTTTAATAAGGCCGAGACTACACTAGCTTTTCAAAACACAGTCCACAAAACATGGAAACTTACTAAGAACAAGAATTGGCCAAAAATCTTCTGCATCCTGGCACCATTCTGATATTTTAGTATCAGAACAAAACTAATTTAGTTAGTAGGTGACTGGCTCAAAATGAAAAAATTCATTCTTCAACACAGCATATTATCCAGCTCTGGCACTCCTTGCTCCAAGATGTAGAGGATGCTGGAAGTTTTCATAGTTACAAAAGTCACCTGGAGAATTTAACAGAGGGAAAACCCACTGAAAGCTATGAAATATAAAAAATGCTGCTCCTGGCTGTTGGTAATTTCCAGCTACTGGAGCCTGAGCAACTGCTCCTGGGAGGTATCACTCCATGCTTTTCTTCTTCTTACATTGTTCCCTAGGACATCTGCTCTTGGTCACTGCCAAAGGTAGGACAGTGGTCTAGATGATCCAGAGTGCCGGCACAGCATTTCCCATACTCTTGCTGGGTAGGTGCAAGCCATGTGTAGTTTTCAGAGATGCTGTTCTCCTTCCTGTAAAGTGGGCCTGGTCGTTATCTGGCAAGACACCAAGAAGCTCACAGATAACACTAATTTGTCTTCACAAAGCACCTTCTATCCCAGGATCTGAAGTAGGTGCTGTGAATTTGAAGCAAAAATTATCACATGGCAGTCTTCCTTGGCAAGCCAATGCAAGCCAGCCACGGAGCACTTATCCAGTGATGGACTTGCCATCACAAATGTGTTGACTGCTCACTCACACTGCCAAAGAGTACTTAGGGTTCAATGCAGTGTTCTTCAAAAGTGTTCACTCTGTCCATTTTTATTTTTTGCAGTTTTTAAATATAGAACTACTTTTACATCTTCTTTTATATGTATGTTATTTATAATTCATATATATATATGGGCTGTTGTTATAAGGTGGTTTTATTAAATCAGTTTTCTTATATCCATCCATTCTGTTACCCAAATGTAAGATATTGTACAGGGTAAATACCAGTGAGTAGTCAAGGGGTTCTATTCAACCAGGGCTTTCAGGCTTCCCCACATTACATGTGAATTTAGAAAAATACTTACTGCACACTTGTCAAATCCAGTCTCATATCTCAACCCTACAGCAAGAATACGAGTATAATATTGGCAAAGAAAAATTTCCTAAACTTTATGTAATCATTTGAAATTCAGGAAGGATTGATTAGTATTCAGGAGATGTGACTGCTCAATATTTATACCATAGAGACTTGGCAGAAGCAAATAATAGTACATAAAGCTGATGCTTGTCTTAATTAAATGCAGTATAATAGGTGTTACGGATTTTTTTTCTTAGTGAAGAGAGCAGTTTAGCAATGACCAGTTATAACTCATTCTGAAGTTCAGAGTTTAAAACTAATCAATACATATTTATAACAAGGGAGGGACTGAATACAATTTATTATTAGCTGACAGCTGACTAATAGATAAAGCCAAGATTTATGTAAGTATGCTTTTCCACATACTGATTTCTAACAAAATATTTGCCCCCTTGGATTCTTGATTATTTTTTGCTGCACTAACAATATTTCAAATAGACTTTTTGAAATGAACATCTGATCTGCAGATAGGCTGGGAATGAAATCAGAGAAGGTAGAATGAGACCCCTAGCTGGGATGATCCTTTCACTGTGACAAACTTATTAATAGTAACATTTCCAAATTCCCTAATGGCAGGTGATATTTTAAAATGCTCCTTTAAATGCATCCTATGTGATGAAGTTGACAGGTACTGACTAGCAGACAATACAAAGGTGACAGGCATTATTCCAGTTTGGAAGACCTCACCTCTGGGTATGACGGAGGCTCTGCTTCTTGAAATCTGAAATCAAGACCACCACTTCTTTAAATCAAAATGATGCAGCTCAGTCAAAAGTTATGAACTTGATCTACAACTGCTGGATGGATATCTATAGCTTGCATTGAGCTGAAGGCTGAGGGAGGTAATGATGATTGGTCCTTTCTTGTACCCAAATCAGTGAAAGTAAATTTCATAGGAAGGTTTAGCATGACTCACCTAATTTCAGAGTTTTCACAAATGTTTCTCCATTTGCCAAGTTTGAAATTGATAACTTCTAATGTGGGCAGTTGTCAGCAATTTATATAGTCCCTTGCTGCTGCATGTCCCACATCGCCTTGGAAACTAGGGATAAATCTCTTACTAAAGATGAGGGCCAGGAGAATAGTTAAATACCCAGTCTGCTCCTGGAACATTTAACTCCTCTCTGGATCTCAGTCACAGCAGCCAGGCTACTCCAGTCTGCCACTAGAAGAGCTAATCCACTTGTCTACTGTAATCCTCTGGGAAAGCAAAGCAAATGAATATGGACAAAACCTCATTTCAGAATCATCTCATGAGGGATGTTCTTCTTTCATGGAACCAGCATTGCCCAATAGAGAAATCAACCCTCTTGTCTCTAATTCTGCTTCTGACTCTGTTACTAACTAAGGAGCTTTGAAGTCTCTTAAATGATATCTCAACAACACTATCTAGTAAATGGAAACAATAGTTACCTATCTTTGTAAACAGTGGTGAAATCCAGAGTATTAAAGATACCATACCCAAATTGAAACAATTGTTGTTTCATTGTTGTTTAAAATATCTACTGATAACATAAAGACCATTGTTAAATAGAATCTGATTTAAAATGTCTTGAATAGATTTTGAAAAAAAATTGATCCTTTCCTTTACAAATTCCTCAGCTTCAGAGTAGTTCCTTGGTCTATTTTCATATTAGGGTCCAATAATTTACAAAGGATTTTAAAATTAATTTTTTGAGACGCTATTTTTACAAGTGAATTAAAGCATTTTAGCACATGCAGGACAAAATAGATTTTCTTTCACCCTATTCTTCGATTTCTCTGCTTTTTCTGATATATTTCTAGAGAAATGAAAGCAGGCATCTTCCCTTCCCTTATGTCAAAACCCACAGCAAAGCCAAACAATTAAAAATCAGTCCTTAAATTCCTTATAGATGCTAAATGATGATGTATGGAGTGACGACCTTGATAAACAACCATGTTCTCCTGCGAACATTTTTTCAGTGAGCTGACAAGTTTTCGTCCAGGCTCCCATCCAGGTTCCACACATCCTGCAGGCAGTATGAAAGGAAGTAGGACAGTGTTATCTCACAGGTATCTATCTTCATGAAAACTCCAAACAATCGTTTCTGTGAAAAAAAAAAAAAAAAACCAAAAAAAAACCCCAAATCCATATAATATAAAACATGCAAATGCTGGGGTTATGAGCCACAGTTAAGAATTTAACCAGCATTTTTAATAAACAAATCTTTAATCATTTATCTCAGCCTTGGGTGTAGAAGTCATGAATGATAAAGTTCTTGCAGGAATTCCAGAGGTAGCTGTCTGTTTCATGGCTGATTGGGTTTTTTGCATAAACTGCACTAAATTATGGAGGAAATTTAATAATCACTGTTGATTTGCCCTGATTTTATTTCATGAAATGCAATTAATATTGCAAATTCATCTCTAATGTAACTGTTGAGTACAATGGCATTATTCAAGGCATGAATTTGATCCAATCTGATCTTTACTGGTTATGTTTTCTGCTTGTCTGACATCTGGGAGCCATGGAAAAAAAAAAAGAGCTTCCCTGCCTTCAGCAAGTACTTCTTTTCATGTTGCTTCTTTCTTGCATATTTTACAAGGTTTCAAAATAACAATAGGATTAGATGCTTGAGAGAAAATTAGGTCATGTATTTGTTAGATACAAATCTCGCAAGTAATTAGAAACATGGGTATCAAACAATATTTGTATTCTGTACTGCTGCCTTTGTGTGGAGACAGTGGGGATTTCAGAATAACCCAATCAGTGTGCTCCGTGCTTTTCCCCTCTCTAAAATGTTTATACAGTACTAGTAAGTATGGCTTTTTAACAGCTCCTGTAACGGGGAAAAATTACCTGAAAATAACCCACATTTATACGTGTCTCTGCTTTTGGAATATTTTTACAACTTCTGTCTCATTTTTAATATACATTTTAGACATTTAAGGTGCACATTTGAATGTATTATATATGTAACAGAGGAAGCATGCAATTATACAGAATTTTTTTAGCTGCTATTGGCAGAAATGTTTAACATCGGTGGCTACTACTGTTAGCCAAGTTTCCCAGCATAACATAGAATAAATGGCTATATACATAAATGAATTAATATGCTTAATCTTGGAGCCAGTAAGGCCACCCTATGGTCTTAATTTGAACATGTGTTTAAAAGCTTCACTGAGTGAAGAACATGCTAAAGGAATATGATAGTTAAATCTACTTTGTAGTTGTAACAGACAACTTATTAAATACTTTTTAAAACAGAATGTATAGACTAAAAACTGCACCTCATATATTTCTACTTAAAAAAACACATTGCAGAGAGTCTTACGTGAAAATGTTTGTATGGGTGAATGCTGGCCTTTGGAGACACACTGTAGACTAGGCCAAATTCCCCTCTTCTCACTTTGCTGCTTATGCAAGATTGGATACTGGAAGAGAAACAAAAGCAATGTCTGTCTCTGAGGGAGTTAAAATAGAGAGGTGAAATGCTGTAAAGAAATAATGACAAGAAGTAGCAGGAGAATTAAACAGGAGACTGGGGGGAAGAAAGTATCTGCAAGAGTGATGGGAAAACGAGTGGCAGAGAAGAGGCTATGTGGACAGGGCACGAGCCAGGAGTGGTAAATGAAAACAAGGGATAGCAGTGTTGTGGATCAGAGGAACAGAGATAGGAAAGGAGTCAAGAAAACAGGGGGAAAAGGCCAGGAAGGAAAGAGAAACCATGGAACTGTGATCAAAGCCGAGCCAGAGGTGGAGAGGGAGGAAATAGATGCAAACAGGAAAGAAACAATGAAGGAAAATTCAGAAACAAACTTTATGGCCCAGCCTTGAACACAGCTGCAATCGTGAATTGGGAGGCAGAAGGTGACTGTGCAGAAACAGTCTTTCCCAAGTTCGTGGCTTTGATTGTGTCTCTATGACTTCTGCTGGCAGGAAAGGGGAGGGAAGTGAAAACTGCAACTCCTTAGGCTCTGTGTTGCTCTGGTCCTGTACATGTCCATTGAGCATGGGACAAACTGAAAAAGTAAGCACCAAAACAGTCTATATGGCTGGCAGAAGTTTAATATGTACATGGCCATCTTCCTAAGGATATTTTAAGAGCTCTTCTTTACAAGATTATTCAAAGATTAATAAGGAAACTCCTACATTTAAAATCATCTCCAGTAGTGGGAGGGATTGATGTGCATTCTAAACATATTGCACCACACCTCTGCTTGCCAGGAGGAGGAAAGTCTCAAGAAAGAGAAAGATTTCAACCTCAGAATGGGGAATGACACTACAACGGCATCTTTCCTCTCTCCCAACAACAAAAATTGTAATAGAGATCCGTGAACTGCTCAAGACAAGATAGACGATGCTATCCAGTCTTTCACCAGGGGAAACCCGTAGCCTAGCAGAACGAATGATGCATACTGTTCTCTGCTTTACAGAATGGAGTCACCAGCAGGGTTGTAAAGGACAGGTATTAGACTCACATCACCTGAAGAAGTACTGGAAAACAATATGCACAGTGAAAATCTTTCAGAGAGGAACATTGCTAAGAGGTTACTGTGAGAGTGGTGTTATCTAGTGTGCACACTGTTCTCCAGCTAGCCAGCTCCTACCTGCATTTCTTCCTCCCTTTCCTTTTTGAGACAGGGAAAAAAGACCCTTACGATTAATTAAAGCCACAGATAAAACTACCAGAGATGTGTCAGGGAGTAAAGAGGGAACAAAGCAATTAGAACATTCCTGCTAAAAATTCACTAGACATACTGTAAAATTCAGAGATCATTGCGCCCCTCAAAAATGCAGCAGAGAGAAGCAGACGCTTAAAAGAGCTTTCAATTACTTACGTGCCTTTGGCTCCCTTTCAGGATGCCGTGGAACTGGAAACAGCCGTGGTAAATGTATTTTCTCTGCATTTGCCTTTCTTGACAAAACATCTCCAATATTTTGATCTCAAGAATAATCAGCTCTTTTGCATTTCCTTTTCAACTAACTGCAGGTTTTTGCAAGTTAAAAATTAATGACAACTTCTCTTCCTCCTTTTTTTTTTTTTTTTTTTCTTTTTTAAACAAATCCTCCTGTGCTCTTTTTTGGAAAAAATTAAAACATTCTTTTTCCTACAACTTTCAGCACGAGTCTAAACAGCGTTCCAACCACTCTTTCTCCCTCCCTCTGCAGTAACACACAAAACGAATTCCACTACAACAAAACAGCCTGGCTCGTGGAAACCATTATTTTGAAGATGAAACATTGTGTTGTGTCCTTTACCACTATTACAGGCAGTCAGTCTGTTAGAACATATTGGACGATTATAGGCTAGTCTTTTCAGAGAAAGCCATGGGTTTCAAGTTAGCAGCAACCATCTATCAATTCTTGAGATTATGCCATGATTTACTGTAACAGCATCATGTATTCTCTGATTTTCTGCCTCCTGTGAAACATTGTGCTTTCCTTTTCTATTGATGTATCAACTATAATGGTTACAAGCAGCCACAGAAAAATCAATAGCGAACTTTCATTACTGTGCACATAAAGAGTATCATGCTGTGAGAGCACCTAGCTGTTAAATAGTCACCAGCACTAAGGTACACTATAAATGTCTGTTATTTTGGTCTAAATGAAGAATGTCTGAATTGGAAACAACAAATATGTAGGATTATTGACACCACTGAATCCTATGTCAAGTTTTTCCAGTATGTGATTTTTGCCCAAGTGTCAGGTTTGATTTGTATTTTTTAAACCTGAAGATGACACAGGAAATTAATATCAAAATAAATAAAGTTTTGCTGGGCTGTGCTTAACCATAAGCTCATTAGGCTTGGTTGGACAGAAGTGGTAAGAACCGTGATTAATCTCTGTTAAACTAGTCTATATTTACTAGTCAAAGTAAACTGATTAAAGTGAACAGATCAGTAATCTCTGTGTTAATAAAATAGAGGTTAAAGAGGTGCAACTGTTGCACTGCAGACTCAGAGGCACTCCTAGGACAATGCACTAGGAGAAGCAGTGAGTTGGTTTTCAACACAGTTTGGAAAAAATAGTGTATTTTTTTGTTTAAATATATGTATTTGCTTCTGGGAACAAATAAACTTCCAATTAGTGAATGTAAATGAAGAAGGGCAAGAACAACAGCTCATTTAGAGCTATAAATGAACTGTTTATTGCTGAATACCTTAGATTTGAAAGCCTGTGAATTTCCATTAAACTAAAGCACAAGGATGCCCATGCGTATTACATGAACTGTATCCTGCCAATGCATATCCCACTGTCTGCTGTGGCAGCAAGGCTACAAGAAAGCACTATCTCTTGGCCTGGGCATAACTTGCAGCAAAATTAACCTTTAAGGTAAGAAATCCAAATTGCTTTTACAATTTTCAGAGTACCAACACATATAACTTTTACCATAAAATGAAAAATAGAACAGAAATTCCATTCCAAATGGTAATTCACAGTCCTGTCTGTAGAAAAGAAGATGTATAGGTCGGGAAACACCCCTGCTTTGAAGAGTACAGTGAGATCTAGCTAGAGCTAACCTTAATCCAGTGAGTGCTGATTTAGGTGGAGGCAGATCCAGAATTAAAAATCCTTCCATACTTTCATCAATAAAGGTAAAATTCACAATCTAATTCAATAAAGAAAGCATTGAGGAACTCATCAGGGCATTGCTGGGACCCTGAGATTATATATGTCATTGGTACAACAAGCCTGGTCAGGGCAGGAGAAATGGAAACCTCAGTTTGCATGAGGCTCCCTTGTGTTCCTGAGCCCCTTTGTGGACCATTACAGGAGACACTGTGCAGTGCCAGAGGTGTGCTTATTTCCATCATCTCATCTGGCATGTGGCATCAGGGGATAAAACTACCTCTGTCCCTGTGCAGGGAACATGAGTTTTTTGCCATCACATTAGGGACAGCTCCAGCCAGAGGCTAATGGGGACTTGAAGACCCTTAATTTATGCACCTCATGTTAAATCTACTACCACAATGTCTATAGAAACAACCATACCTGACCAAACATTTCAGTCTGAGCTGAGCAGTGAGCACAAATCTGGAGTTTACCTGACTTAGTTCTGCTCTTCCTTAGTGAGCAAGTGAAATGCTACCAATGTGCTGAGGCACTACCTTATCTGAGAGCATCCAGCCCTTTCTGATGAGGGCTTCTTGTCAATAAACCAGAGGCAGCTGGATGTTGTGATTTAAGCTGAACGCAGGACACTAAGAAATAAAGCTCTCTTCCAAGAACTTCATTTCTGAAATGCAGGTGTAAGAATATTTATTCCACGCTTCTCTACCCTATCTGTTTAACTGATGAGTAACCATGTTGACAAAGGGACTTTCAGGTGGGCTTTTCTTTAGCTTTCATATTTGTATGTTTAAAAGTGTAAGCAATGAGGACAAAGATCACTGGTATACACATCAATGTATTTCAGAAAAGATTCCAAAGGCTGACACACATCTGGGTGCCCCTCCAGCACTTCCTGCATGCCAGCACTGACACTTGCAAAGTGCTAGTTACAGATGTCCCCATTTGGGCTTCTGTCACTCTTGTTTGCCAAACCACTTCCACAACTAAGTGCAGGCATATGTCACAACAAAGAATGAAATTTGCAACTTCCACTCACACCAATAGGCAATGTCAGAAACAATGTGTTTTGAAATACTGCAGCAGAAAATTACTTTGTTGTGTTTACTGTCCATGAAAACATGACTGAAAGTACAGGAGAACAAAGTGTTTCTTTTTACCATCACCTGCAAGAGGCCCAGCAGCAGCCAGAGGGAGAGGGGGACAGGGCAGGAGTCCCATCTGAGGGCCAACAGTTCTGCTGTCACTCAGTGAGGAGCTCCAGTGCACTGTGCATTGCATTTAAGCTAATTCATGGGCTGTTGCAGTGAGGTGTGGTCATGATCTGATGACTGATACACACATGTATACGATGGGACCAAACTCATCGGCACTTTTCATCTAACCCAGCAAATTTTTGGTCAATGCTAATTTGGTACAGAATTGAAAGAGCTGAGAGACAACAGCTTCAATGTACCATCAATGGTCTCGTGAGCTGTCCAAGTCACTTTTATATATAGCCAATAATTGTAACTACCCAAAGTAGAGTAACTCTTCTAAATAACAATAGTAAAATTCAGATGTTTGGCTAATAGGAGTCATATTTGTTTCTATTGTAGTCCTACTGCAGTGCTTTCAGCACTGAACAATTAAATGAATGCATTTTGCTGTATATTAGTCCAACAAAATTATATAAGAAAACAGGGCTTTTTACTGATTTCTATTTCCCATACCTTAAATAGGCAGAGGTGGTTATCTTTTTCATGATATTTCTAAATTAGAATCAGCTTTCACTGATACGTCAGTGAAAAATAAAAACCCTGTTAGTGCAAATACTGACACATAAAACTAATAAAATCACGCATTTAAAAGTTCAAAAAAAGAGGAAAAACAGGTTTTTGAAATAAAAATGTCTGAAAGAGGATTGGTTGATTGTCTCACACTTGTCTCAAAATAGCACAAAAGACTTAAAACTCTGAATTATTTGTCAGTTAGACTGACCTCAAGTCACTGTGGAGTACTGTTCCTCTTAGATCAGCAGATCACTGAAACACCTTTGCTTAACTATTTCCTTCTTTTAAAGAGAATATACTGGAACAAGTTTTGTACCTGTGGGACTTTGGATCTAAACAAAAGGTTAAAACCAAACAAAATTCACCAAGTAATAAAAAAGTTGTATGAAGTTCTAGCCTTGTCTGGAAAGCACTATAACGCTGTAACTGGCTGGTCCAATATTTTTAATCAAGTTCAAAAAAGTTTGAAATACAATAATTAAATGCAAATACAGTCCTGATCCCAAAGACCAGAAGAATGCCTTTAAGCTAGTATTTATAACAAGAGCTATTTGACTGAGCTCTCTTGTAAATTTTATCATACCTGAGGCAGTTTTCCTCAGTCGATTAGCTGGAAAGCTGAATATATCCTGAGGCAAACCAGACATCTAGTACAGGCTAAATTCAACTACTGGAGCTTAAATTTGGCTTAATATATCCCCACTTGGATCTGCCTGTTTAATTCTCTTTCATATGATAACGTTGGTTTATTCATAGTCTGGACTTGCCACCTGAACAAACTGTACCTCATATCTCATTCTAATGGAATAAGAAAACTTTGCAAAAACCACAAAAGTTCCTGACTGAAAATCAAATGCAAATTTGGGATTAAAAACTCTTTTGTAAAGTGACTACAAGATTAGTACAGAGAGATTTTCCCCTGAGGAGAACTGCCTTTTATGATCATGCATTTTTTATACTCTGCAGAGACAGATGGGCTTTATAAAACGATACAGCCTGATGCTCAAAAGGGTTTCAGTGGCAGCTGCACTTCTGCGTTTTAACCACAGCAGAAATATATATTCAATATTTTTCCAGAAAATGTTTATATTTCTTCTATCAGGACTATATCCGCCCTTGGTGTAGTTCTCGTGGCAGCCGTAAAAATACCTCTGAGATTAATCTGTCCATTATTCTCATTTTAAACAGCACTTGAGTAGTAGGAGAGGAATAGAAAGGGAAAGAAAAGATAATGTGCAAGCTTCTCCTGAGTGCAATAAATCCAATCACTCCAAAAAGTTGCAAATGTCTAAGTGAAAGCAGAGCAAATATTTTCCAGATAAAAGCAAATCTTTCAAGATTTCCCTTCATTTTTTTTCCTAAACATTCAGCTTCATTTCAGCTAAATGTTTCTTGCTCCTCTCCACATTATGCCAAACTGTCTATTATTACAAGTTGCACATAACACCCCTTCTGCCTCAGTTCATAACTTCAAGGATTTTGTATGATGTCCCTATCACCATTCCCAGGAACTTCATAAATATTTATGACATCTTAAACTATTCACACCCTACAAATTGTAAACAGTGACAGCCAATTCCCTTAAAACACCAACAGTCCTGTACTGTTCATGTGCTATTGAAGATAAAAATGATGTTTCAGAAATTAAATACGGAAAACATTAGGTTCAATAAATTTACCATTTATTCTATTAATTTTTTTAACTCTTATCAGAAGCCTAAATTCTGCTTTATTCAATTGTGATACTTTTGTCTGGTAACTGTAAATGTGATATGAACTAGGGCTACGGCTGTAGATTTGCCTGCTTCTAAGCACATGTATATATTCAAGCCTGCTGATAGCATAGTTATTAACATATTAGTTTTCTTATCCATGCTTATTCCAACTGAATATTTGGACGACAAACGTTTCCAGCCCAGACATATAATACGAACCTGGGATTAGGTGAGGAGTTAGGAAAAATGAGTTTTGACTCACGTTCTTTCCCAGTTTATCTGTGAGACCTTCGCTAAATCACTTGTGCCCCTGTTCGTCAGCATGTGCTGGCATACAAATAAGACCATGGCTCCAAAGGAAAGTGATTACACAACTTTCTCCCAAAAAAGAGAGACTTGGATTGAGACATTTTTCTAGGATCAATTTGTCACTTACCTTAAGTGGTCCCTAGGTCAAATACATAAACAAACATGGAAACAGGAATCAAAAACCCACGTCAGCCCACCCTGCCACCCCCTTACCACCAGACTACAAAGGTAAGCTATAAATCTGGGCTTAAATCATCTCAGGTTATTTTTTAGAGTGCATCAGCAGAGCTTCAGTGCTGACACTGGAGCCCACTTTCACTGAGAAGAGCCTGTAGCTAGCAATAGCTAAGACCACACACTGGCATGGTGGGAAACTCCAGTTGTATGGGGAATTTCCTTGAAGACACAACAGAGCAAGTGCTGCTCAAATTCCAGTTCCTCTGTCACATCTTCAAAGAAAGCAGCCGCTATGCTCTCATGTGAAACCTAATCCTATCACTGAATGCTTAAGCATGGATTAAAATAACCTACAGAATAAGCCATGAGGCAATAGACAGGCTGCGCTCAGTCCCAGATGAGCAAGAGACAAGCAGCATGTTGCATTGCTCAGCCAAAGCAGGAGCAAGTCTGTGGGACATCAGCAGGGACATACCTCCAGGCATGGATGAAGCTTTAGAAATTCATAAAGTTAGGTGGTACTATTGTTTAGGCATGGCTAGGATGAAGTGCCAGCCATGGAACCACTGCCTGGGAAGTGGTGCCTGTGGTTCTGTCCAGCATCTTCTGGGCTAGGCCATGGTTTCATCAACCAGCTATCTCAACCAGCTCCCCACACCCCTGGCTCTGTGTCCGTACCTGCCCATGCTATTCCCTCATGAGTCTCAATGAGAAACACTGGACTTTGTATTTAAGGGCGTAGCTGGCTGTGGACTTTTGGCCAGGACTCGTGAGCAGCTCTTCCTCCAAAGAGGCCTAGCTGCATCTTATTTTATTGTGTTTCAATTACCACCATATCACATATTGACTCACTTTGGTTTGCCAGGGTGGAGATTTTGTTTGTTTGTTTAACTTTCGAGTCAGTAAATTCAGGCTGAGCTGTTGAAAGTCAGGCTTGTTTATTTTCCTAAGCGATGACTCAGTAATTACGCCAGTCATAAAGATTCAAGAAATACATTAGGCTTTGCCTTTTGTCTATACTGGCACTGCAAGAAAAGAGTTGCACAAGGAGAGGAATTAAGCTTATTTCCCACGTCTCCCTTTCCACTGCAGAGCTAACAGTAGCAGAAGCAGCTATAAAATTCTTCACAAAAGTCAGTAGGAGTGATTCTTAATATACATCAGGACCCGATTTTCTCTGTAAGAATCTTTTTGGAATAGAAAAATACACTTCAATATTTTAAATAGCTATAGAAAGAAGCCTACTACTATAAAACAACAACAAAATATATTTTAGTTGAGTCTGAGTTTTTCTGAAACAAACCAAAGGTCCCACCAGGATTGAACACAGAGGGAATGAAATAGGATTCAGAATAATATTTACAGCTTCTTCTCTCATAAGTATCTTAGTTTAAAAAATATATATAATTTTGCCTAATACTTAGGTATGTGTCATGGTTTAAGCCCAGCTATGCCTGAACCCAGGACAGTATGAATGAAATACAGTTCTATAGAAGAATTTAATCAAGATCTTTAAAACAATGTGCTCATTATCTGATGCTGTGGTCAACTGAAAATGAATATTACTTGATGACCCTAAAAAACAGTCAGAGATTGATCATTGCAGTGTTACACACAGCTTAACCACTGCCAAAATATAATACTTCTAAAGACAGGAAAAGTTTTCTATGAATTCAGTTTGGACTTGGAAGTCTTAAGTGATTTCTGTTGTTGTAACACAAAGGCTTTTCAGCGTTTGGAAAGTGCTAAATATAGTGCCTTACCACTGATGAACAAACACATCTATCGAGAATTGTTTCCCATGACTTCTAAGTGAATAATATTCAGCGCAACCCTGCAGTAATAAAATTGAGGGGAATTTTGCGGTAAGGAGCTTATCTTTACCATAAATCTTCCTTCATTATAGCATTTTGTCTGTCAAAGCTTAGCTATAGAGTGGCATATATCTGCCTTCGTGACAGATGTGCTATATGGAACCACTGTTGTTGCTATTAGTTTCAATGAAGGAGAATTGTGGGTAATTTTCAGAGACTGGCACTTTATCAACCATTACTACTCTTGCCGTCAAAAAATTTTTTATCACATGTCAAAAATCTACCTGTGTTTTAAGTCCTGTAACCCACAGGGTTTGCAGGGCTGGCAGAAAATGGAGGTGGCGGTGGGGTGAAACAGGAAAAAGCTTGAGTAGAGGAAGGTTTGGCAATGTCACCTAGTCCTGGGTAATCCCCCTTCTTTGAACTATGCTGGGGGAAAAGTCTTCCTCAGAATTAACATACTCCATCTTGAAGGTCAAATGGGAATGACCTCACACCAAAGCCCCTGACAGGAACCTCAGCTTTGGTCTGAGGAGGCAAGTTGTATCTTTCCCTGATAAAACAGCATGTTTCTAAGCAGAGTAAATGCTGTCGTGTTAGGCCATGTGGAAAGAATAGACAAACCTCTGGGAAGGTGAGCCTGAAGGCCATCCTGGACAAAAATAACATCACTAGGGTTTGGAAGACATCATATTTTATCTACGTATTTAACTGTAATTTCAAAGAGCTGCAAAGCATTGGGTCCATTGGGTTTTGATGAAGTCCTTAAATGATGGGGTTCATCAGCCCATTCAGGGTGAGAAAGCTCAACCCTGGGTTGGTATCATGTACTACTTCAAGGAGTATCTGTCACAAGACTGTTTCCAGCCTTGTGAAAGGGAGAAATTTCTCCCCACAGAGGAGCCTAAACACAACCTTATTTCATCCTTGCAATACACAGGACTCGCAGTGCTGGTAAATGCAGAGAGGCAGCACAGCTGTCTGTCTATGTGCCCCCTCATTGCTTCATGTAGAACGAGTATCTGATAAGGGATGCAAGCAGTAAAACTGAACCAGCTTTCTTCAGGAAATATTTATGCTGCTCCTAAGGAATTACTGGTTTTCAAATTTAAATCTCTCATTCTCTTTCATTTTTCTTTTCAAAATCCCCAGACCAAGGGAAGCTCTCTACAGATTAGTACACCACCAAATTTTCAGTATTTCATGTTTGGAATATGAGAGGGAGAAAATCTCTCTGAAACCTAAATATTTTCCCCCTCTAAAGACCAGACCCATTTTGGGGGAAAATATGCAAGTGTTCTCTTCAGGCTGCATGGTGTTTGCAGTTTTAGCTTAATGCACAGTTTTATAACAGATGCAGAAAATAATCAAAATGGGGGGATTTTTGGGAATACTGGCAGATCTCTACTGCGACTGCAGAGCAGATCCTGACACACTGTAATTCTGGTTTTGTCTTAATCGTCAAAAGTAAGCTATAGAGAACAAAAATTCTTTGTTTGACAGAAAAGCAATTGCTACTTCTTGTAAAACACATAATATATTCCAGAAGACCTAAGGGTTTACTTTCCAATAAGGATAGAAAAAGATGTGCGCCCCACTGTGAGCCCAGAGTAAGGCTGTTTCATGTAAAAAGTTGGTAATTAGTCCCTGAGTGAATAAAGTAGAAGAGCTAAGAGACTGATACTTACTGTAGCAACACAAAACACTTTTTCTAGCTGCTAGGTTCTAAAGGGTGTGTGGGTGGGAGGGGGGGAACCCATTCCTCCTCATTTAATTTACAAGAATCTAAACCTCGGAAAATGATTTTTTGCATTAAGCTTAAACATGTGTACTTTAAATTGTTACTAACCGATGTAAAGATTGATAAGAGACATTTCCATTCTAAACAGCTGACAAGAATGGAGAACTCTGTGAAAGCGTGAAATACTTGTGCTGTACACATCGGTAGCAGCTTTCATGTTCATTGTACACCACTGCCTTCAGCAGACTTACACAAGCATTTCTTGATGTTTTACCAAGTTAACTCCTTAGCATTCAAAGGATCTTTATCAAAAAGGAAATATTTGGAAAACTAAAGCATGTAGCTTTAGCCAGTTATATAATAAATACAGAGAACAACCCCAAACCACAGGAAAACCATCAACCTACAAACCAGAGTTATTACTTAATAACATTTGTATCTCTATCAGCTAAATGCGAAGTACCAGAAGTGACAACTGTATAGCATTTCTTGTTCTGCCTGCAGAAATTGGAGCTACTGTAAATAACTTAATATCCATATTTTTTTTTTCCTGTTATTCATCCATATAAAAGCTAGAGATTTTGATTCTCTCACAAAAATAATTGCAGTTGTAAATTATACTGCAATGATGTATTTGGCAAACCTCTTTTTTAACAATATACAAAACATCATAGATTGAGACATGACAATGGAGCTTCACAGTCCATATCCTTTGAGTTCCATCTCTCTGTTCAATTTGTCTTGTTTGTTTTACTGTAGCATTTATTGTTAATGTATATGACATGAGAGCACTTATCAAAAGTCATACCCAAAAATCTTGGTTACTTCAAGATGACTCACTCCAAAATACATAACCAGCCATCAGGTTGCCTCTGCATCCCTGCTATTATGACTTCAGACTGGAGACATCTACACACAGGTGAACTGTGTAGTGATGTCCTAAACTATGATCATTTGGACTATGAGTATCTGATTCGATATAGAGTCATGAAAACTCTATGTATTTTCACTAGTTATCTAATAGTACCTTGTTTACAAGCACTGAAATTCACCACAGATATCTAGATTTTGTGTAGTAGAAATACATTACAGGTATGTGGAATAGAAGCCCTAGAACTACTTTTTGTTTGCTGTTAATTGGACTTGTTTTTACATCTGACTTGAGTGCTTATGTTGCCACATATGAGTATTTAAAGAACTGTCCTCTGTGAGGAGAAAAAACCCACAATCAACACAGACCTTCTTCCCCCGTAGTTCTGTAACATCCATGCAATTCAGCCAGGCCATGCAGCTGACAAGCATATAGGAACATACAGGTACACCTACTGCAAGAAGCCACGGATCTTGTATATGGGAGTAATACAGATATAATATCGTGACTCCATATGGAGTATGATATCAATACAAGTGAAGAAGGAATGCATATCTAAAATGTGTGCTGAATTCATCACTTTTGCAGAAAAATACCGAAACTCTGCAATTCTCAGATACTGTTTCTTCTTGATATTTGTGATGTTGACAGTAAACATGTATTCTAGGCAGTAACGTTTAGACAAAGAGCAAAAGTGAGAATGAACCTGGTTTTTCAAGAAGTCAGCACAATTTAATCTCACAGCACAATTCAAAACAGAGACAGCAACACAAAGATGCCCTTTGAATTTGAAGGGGGTTGAATCAAACAACAGTTTCTAAAATTTCGTGATTAAAGTTATTTTTAACAGAGGAGAAAAGTTCAAAATACTGATTCGGAATTTATTATACATTTTATCTTGTTGTTTAACACTGTTTAATCTCCAGCATAGTCCCTGTTTTCTGTGGGAATTTCTTATGTTCTGACAGTTCATTCATGATTGCATTTTGCATCTGAAAGCAACCTATTTAAAATAACTGTGATAGTTGATAATGTGCCTTTCTCAACTTTATAAAAATATGCTTAGAATGCCCAATTTATAAACCAGGTTACACTCGCTACAAAATACCTTGGGAGTTTAATGCAGGTATGGAAAATAATAAACAGCTATATTTTGTGTGAGAAAATGTCCAGCGTAATACATGAAAACATGATTATCCAACAGATCTCCAGAGACACTAGCAAAGAGACTTTGGATAAAGGAGTTTGAATAGCTAAGGGACCAGGCATAGCAGCTTTGAAGTTTCCAGTTCTCCTCACTGGGTAATACCAAGTTCAGATGATTCTTGCTGGACAGCCATCAGAATTGAAGTATTGATAATGAGCTCCTTAAGCCAGCTAGCAAAATTCAGATGGAGGTCGTGTCCCCAGCTCCCAAATAAGCAGCACAAAACCAAGAGCTACCTGTTTCATTTCCACAGTGAAATGGAGAAAGGAAAGAGGCAGGCAGTAGTGAGCACAGCGGGATCCTGCAAGGGTAAACATGAAGTACACTCGGCAGCCAGCATGCTTCAGAGTGGCTCCTGCTGAAAGCATGCAACTCAAGCCCTGGAAGCTGTGCATGCTACCCTGGACTGCCATTGGGATCCTTCCTACAGTCTTGTCCTGAAAAAAATATTGCCTCCTCCAACCTTTTCCCTCGTTTGTCAGCACAGAGTTATGTGTAGGAGCCAATATTTGCTCTGTTTAAAGCACCCTGTAGGAAAAGGTGCTGTGAGACCCAAGCTACACACACTCCCAGGCTGCTGATGGACTGGGGGTCCATCATGTGTTCCTGTTTTGCAAAGGAAAACACTCTTTTCCCCTCCAGTCAAAGGCTGGCATTTGCAATGAACAAAATTGCCAAATTCCCCATCTCCTGTGCTCCAAGAACATCCATAGAAGTGCAGATTCGTCTCTAGTCAAAGTGGATCATCACCATAGCTATGCTCAGTATCACCATGCTTTTACATTAGCATTACAAGAAACTGCAAGTGGCAGTACATTACTGATGGTATAAATGATCAAACACCTACCAAATCAAGTTCTTGCAGCAAGAGCACTTTGATGGCTTCACTCTTTCTGCATTACAGCAGTACTCGATAAAGCAAAGCAAGCTTCAGACTAGCTTCTGCAGTCTCCAGACAGGTCAAAAAATGATGCCATCAGAGTAATTTTTACACAGGAAAGCAAATAATGAGGAGTTAATATACTGGCATTTATCTGTGACCAACATTTCCAGAGCTTGAACTTGCTATATAGGAACAGAAGATGATCAAACAGAGGCAGCGTGAGCAAAGTGTACCTGCCTTACTGATGTAAATGCCCCTGTTGTCTAATAACAAAAAAAAACCCCAGCCTGTGTTGGATTTCAGAAACCATATTCAGGTTAAAGGGCACCATTCCTATCTGCTATTCCACCCAAAGGACAATGATTTCATTTTATAAAGATCATTAGCCAGTGAAATATATATTTTAGAGAGTTTCTAGTAGGAAGATTATTTTGGCAGTCACTGGAGTGTACCAGATGGTTCATTAACATAGGCTAGACAAGTCAAAGGCTTTCAGAATCATTTAGAAAATGTCAAACAGAAACAAGAACCCTGTCACTTTTTATTAGAATTAACTACATCATACCCTGGACACAGATTTCACCTTGGGTCAGAAAAATTAATACAGAATTATATGAATTGTGTAACATACTAGGTTAAAGATAGGGCTTCCTCTTGGGACTCATTTGCTAGCAATATATTATGGTCTTCTACTTCAGGAATCCTCAACCTTTCTTTTTGTAAGCTATGAAAAGAGCTGACCTTGCTCAGACTCCATTGGTGTCTAATTGATTTGAGGTATATGCAGAATTTCAACAAGACACTCTGCTAAAGCTCTTTTGTGATCCCAGGAAAGTTGGCAAAAGGGTTCACTGAATATTCAGCAGCTTGCAAAGTATGCTTTTGTCAGGAGGAAAAAAACCACATCCACTTAGTGAAACACTGCCTCCATAAACAGGAATTAAAATGCAACTGAACTGTTACCTTTCTTTTGTTTTTTATCATTCAGATGTCAAAAATCTTGAGAACTTCCAGCTTGTGGAAGGTGTTCAGGAACAAGTGAATGCTGCTCTGCTGGACTACACAATGTGTAATTACCCACAGCAAACAGAAAAATTTGGGCAGCTTCTCCTGAGACTACCAGAAATCCGGGCCATCAGTATGCAGGCCGAAGAATACCTCTATTACAAACACCTGAACGGGGATGTGCCATGTAATAACCTTCTCATTGAAATGCTGCATGCAAAGAGAGCATAAATTATACCCATTAGAGCTTCTGCTTTCAAGAAAAAAAATAAATATATATATATATCCTGAACTGCTCCAAGCAACACTAATTAAAATGTGGTGGTTTTAAGACTTTGCAAAATGGTATAATAATCAAATACTAATAGTAAATAAGTGATGTATCAGGGTATTTGTATTGCAAACTGTGAATCATATGCTACACACACATCTCCAAAGGAATCTATATAGGACTTTATACTGGAGTGAAGTGAACTTACCAAGTGGATACTCTCACCAATGTCAACATGGAAAAGGACAGAATGATTCTTGTATATTTAACTCTGCTGATTGCCAATATGAAGAAACTTAAGAGAAAAAAACCTGATGTGTATTATCAAGCTAAGATAGTGGGGAATTTGAGCACACGAAATTCCTTCACT
The DNA here is from genome assembly GCF_037157495.1 of Lathamus discolor. Lineage (NCBI taxonomy): Eukaryota > Metazoa > Chordata > Aves > Psittaciformes > Psittacidae > Lathamus > Lathamus discolor. The sequence continues at coordinate 54,144,497 of NC_088886.1, read as the reverse complement.
GTATAGCAGGACATCTGAAACAGCTATAAAAGATGCAAAGCTGCATCTATAGCATCTTCTGTCATCCTTCCAAGGACCCAACACTTACTACTTCTGTAATAAATGATGTGGCATCCATTCAACAATCTGTAAGAGAGAGGCCATGTGCTATGTAGTATCGCCACCAAATCCTAAGAGGCTGCTTTTGACTGTCAGTCTCTCAGGCCTGCAAATCGCTAATATGAAGAGTCTGTTATCCAGTTAGCTTGACATTCTTAACTATGTTCTGAAGTTTGTTTTGTCACGTGTTCATGTTGTTCTATCAGGCAGTATCCCTCTTCTACTACCATTATCAGATAGCTATTAAATAGCTAAGATAATGACTCAAAAAAAATTTAGCCAATTCAACTATATACTTAACTAGCGCAGCAGCTGAAACATGGCTTTGTTATGTATTTATGGCCATTTCAAACAAAGAAATTGAGATATTTTAGCCATCACAAACAATAGTTTCTTTGGAAAAAAGTTAAAACAGCAAATACTGATATTTTAAAAAATAACATTAGAATTTAAAAAAAATGCATTTAGTGATGCAAGAATACACAAATGAATTCTATGACCTGATAATATATGGAGCTTATTAAGAAATTATCTTAAAAATTGCTGACAATTAAGAAACTAAATTTCAACTCAAAACATCCAATATCTAATGAAACTTTTCCCTTTTAAAGTTAGGTAATACACATCTTTTACGCAAAGAAAGAAGAGTGATACTGCTGTGTCTATGTAGGCCAAAGTCTGCTGCAGAGCAAATATTGGAGAAGAACAAACAATTTTCTCTCTGTCCAAATGAAGATATCAGTATTAACATGTAGTGCCACAGTTAAAAGTCTTGCCTTATATCATTATCCTTAAAGGTAACTGTGCAGGTATGGATCAACATACATTTAAAATAAAGTATTAATCTCTAACATTAACAAAAACATAGTGTTTACATTCTTTAGGTCCTGTGGGGAAAAAACTGTGATAAAATTGCAGAGCAGTGATTTCCTTATTATTTCTTTTAAATTGGTAATTATTTTACCAGTACTTAATTACTGTATGTCGTGAGACACTAAAATCAATAGGGGTATTTCATTTTGACTTTAATTTTTGAGATTATTGGCTGCACAATCACTTGTAGAAACTGTATAAAATCCTAATCCTTTAATTTTTTTCATGAAGATTGCTGGCTTTTGAATAGTTTATTTATATTGTATATGATAGTTTTCGCTGTAGACAATTATGATGCTAATTTATTGTTCTTTGGTTTCATCTTTATATAAGATACAGCCAGAATGGAGAAGCCAAATATCCGTGTTTACTGTAGCATGTCTTCAAGTTAGTGGAACATAGTTCAGGGACACACAAGGGTCTTTACAAATTAAAATCATTCACTTGATTAAATGTCTGTAAATCTTCATAATCTTAAATGTAGTTTATTTAAATCTATTGTAAATTATGTGAGTTCTAGCTTTTTCTGTTTCATGTGAACTTGAAAAGGTCCATTTCTCTTTTTTCCAAACATTCACACATTATATACCAAAGACATCAGTTATTATATATGCATTAGTACAAAGAACATTGTTTTAATCACCTGTATTAATCAGCTCTAATATTCTGTCCATGCATCGGGTACAAACACAACAAAGCCTAGTGTCTGCAACTTCTAGATGCCTGTCTTGTATAACAGAACACACATACTGTCCTACGGACCAAAAGCAAATCAAGCACCGCTCCCTTAGTCATCCCACGCGGCAGACATGCAAGAGTTATTTAAATAACAGCATTCTATGTCAAAACCCCTAAATTAACAGAAAGCAAGGTGCGGGTGGCAGTTGCCAGTGGCTGTGAAATACATTTACCCATGTGTACAGGATAAGCATGGTCATTCTTTCCTTCTTGAAAGAAAAACAGCACATCTCAAACGTCTGTATTCCGTACTTTCTTTCCTGTTGAGATGCTACAGTGAATCTCACTCAATATTAAGACAAAGCTTTAAAAAAGTGTTGCTAACTGTATTCACAGCACCGTTATCTATGTACAGGACAAAAGAATTTAAATAAGAATGTAGAAGAAAGGAACAATTTCCCATACAGTTTAATCGAAACAATCTCAGATAAACTAACACGCATTTGCCCACATCTGTGGTTCCAAGAATCCCAGCAGACTGCCCAAAGTACACGAACAAAAAAAATATATTAAAAAAAAATGAATAAATCACCAAACTCCCCCCCCCCCATGTTAATTGTTAACTACTTTGTAACCAGACATTTACTTCTGACTGCCTTATTGATTACAGGACGTATTAGTAAAAGCAGACTAAAATTCAAAGGGTTTGGCTTTGGCTGGTTTATTATAGTTGTTCCGTGTTTGTAACCAGACAATCCGTAAAGTCTGACTATTTGTATTACAGATGTTCTGCAGCTGCCTTGGATTTAAATCCATGCAACTCTTAGAATGTGCAGTGAGTTACTTGTTGAAGTTGAAGTTCTCTTACTGTATTGGTGAAATACATATTGTCATGTCAGTTCTTGCCAGGAGTTTCCCATCGCCAATGGAATTATTTTTTTTTCAGTATTTCAATAAATATTGATATGCCCATGCTGATTACTTTATAATTGTCTTTATAACAACATCATTCCACTGAAATGAAGCACCAGTCAAAAATCTGTGACTCGGAAGAGGAGAGTAAAATGCAAGAGAAATAAAGAGCACCAAGGAGAATTTGACACAGAGTGGAAGACACAAATGTAGAGAGCAGCACCCTCAAAAGCTCAGACAGAGATGGTGAAATTGCCTAGGATAAAGCCAAATAATTACAGCTAAACAGGTTAGAAAAGCTTAATCTCCAATCAAAAAGGCATTTACCAGCCAGTACTTTCAAATTAGTACCTTTCATCCCCTTCTGCACACTTAACTTTTGCTTTACATGTTACCCATAAAGAGTTAAGCAACCAAAGCATCAGAGAGGGAAAATCACAGAACAAAAGAAAATCAGGTAACAGGATCCAGCGAAGCTCAGGATAACCTCTCAGCAATGTAAATACATGGCAGGGCCAAGGGCAAACCCACAGCTTCCAATACAAGTGCCAGCGGAGGCTGCCAAGGAGGCAGATGTTACTGCTTCTAGAGAAAAACAGTTTCCTAAAGTTGTCCTCTGGCTCATCTGATTGCCATTTCCAGAGATGGAGCTGAAGTGGTCCAAGAGAGCTTGTCAGTGGTACCCTACTGTTTAGAGACAGTCCAACGCTTCCCCTCAACTGGTAGTTGAAAAGGCGCTGTTCTCCAAAGTGCCAAATGTTAATGTTTCCAGGGCAAAAATCAGGGCTATAATTCGTTATTTACAAATCCTGCACTTGAATGAAGTGTTGCTGGTTCAGTGTTGCAATAAAAACAGAATAAAACAAATAGGGTTAGGAGGCTGACAAGTGAGGAAAGATTATTTAACTTTTAAGAATCATAACTGAAACCTTTGGTTTTGCCTAAGACCCAGGGGAGATTTCCGGGTTGATGTATTCTAGGTAGGTTTCTTTTTGAGATATATTTTGGGGCGTTATATTTAGCATATACACTACATATTCAAATAATGAGGGGATTTATTTTTAACTGAATTTGACACTGGTTCTGGAACAATCTGCTGTATGTTTTTATTGGAAACATGGAAAGAGTGAGTTCAATGTAACACAGGTCAAGTCAGTACAATACTTAGTGATCTTGACAATTTCCTGGAATACTGAAAAACACTTTTTATTAACCCCTAAATTTGAAGCCCATAGTCTAGGCACATCATAAAAGTTCTAATAACATTTCTACCATCTCCAATATAGTTGCTGTTGTTTTGCAGGGAAATTCTCTATAGGTGCATCTGCTGGAATTTGGAAGAACAGATAGAGAGCATGAAACTAACAGGAAGACATGAAAATTGCAGATAAACTTTTAGGAGCATCAGATCCTAGAGCTATATAAACCCATGATGCTGGCATAAGCCCAAATATTTCTGTGGCAGTCCAGTTGCCTGCAAGCCTGTACAGAAAAGGTTCATTTTCTTAGGGCAATTTGCCAGCAGTATGAAAAACCTTTGCTAAATGATAAAGGCAGAAGAGGGCCTGACCCTCAGATGCATCACAGACATGCCTACCCTCATGCTAGTGGACCCAAGCTGAAGAGACCAATGCTAGAAGCTACTTGATAGACATAATCTGGTCCAGCATTCATCACTGGGATAATACAAAACTTCCCTTAATCAAACATGCTTTCCAAACCTCTTATTTTTCTCCTCTGTAGAACAATACCTTCTCCAATTTATGGACTTGTAATACTAGGTGAGTTTTCACTATTGCCCCAGGAAGGTTCCGACCCCTATTTCCTATCCTGTAAATTCCTTTGGTCCTAGATTGACTGTCAAACCTATGGCAGCTTCTGCTGTGAACATCCTGTGTACACCCAAATGGATAATTCATGCACAACGTAAAGCAAGATGGTGGAATACAGACTTCTGATGCTGTCTGTATTCATGGTGGCTCAGCTGTACTGCCTTGCTCAGACCTTACAGGTGCCCTGCCTCAGTAAGGACTACAGGTTTTAACTTTAGTTAGTAATAAAACACAGGCTGAAACAACTGAAAAACCTAGTGCTGGAGTCACAGTTTTGCCCATTCGCGTCTTGCACTTCCTGTGGTTCAGAACCAGTGAATTCCCTGTAAACAGGTGAAGTCACTCTCAGTTTGAGATGCAGGATATTAGGGCCCTTCCAGTAACACCAACTGTTTGTCAAGCTGCCGCAAACCAAAACCTTCACAGAGCAAGAGCCTCCATGTGCGGCGTTCACATCAATCATGCCGTGACTGATGCTGCTGAATGTTTGCTGGATGCTACCAATCCAGGCTGTCAGTTGTAATTATATAGTAAAACAGGGACTCTGCACCAGAGGGAATAAAGTGTATTTGTGGGAAGGACCCCAAACAAGCCACTGTTTGTACAACAGAAACTGCTGACGGCCATTTAGTAGCTGCTGGCAAGCCTACAGACACACATGCCACATGCCACTGATGGGAATTCCTAAAGCACATTCAAACATTCAGTACTTCTGTTACCATATAAAATATTTCATGAGGCACCGCTCCCCAGGGACTGCAGTCATCCGCATGGCTCGATTCCTGGTTGGCAGTGACATCCTTCCGCTTGTGTAAGCAGAGAAGCGAGGCAAGCTTTTCTAATCAATACTGCGGTGTTTATATCTTGCACTACATCACTATAGCTGTCCTGCTTTTTACAACTTAATCTCACCCTACATGTATCAAAGAAGGAAAGTTCTTCCTATAGCAAAGCAGCATGTTACAACTGCATGTTAAGAGGACTGCCTACATTGGAATTCCACAGTAAGAAATATGGAGTATTGTAAATGTCTATTATCATCAGCCCACAAACCATAATAGAAAGTTAAAGAGATAACAGGGGAGGAATAGCTCCAAAATAAAATAAAAAGTTACTACATGGACATGGAGGAGACAGGAGGATATTTTTGTGTCTCATGAATATTTAATCTTGATTAACTTTTAATCTAAAGGGAAAAAATCAATAAAATATGATGGATTATTATCATTGCTTTAAAGTATTAACAAGGCCTGAATAAATTATTATTTATGTATTTTAGAAACCTGCCACAGTAAGTGATATTGGTTTTAATTCTCATTTAATAAACATAGTTTCAGTTTACCATGTGTATAAATTTCAGATAAAATCCATGGCATAGAATAATTGATTGAATATGTTTAATCAATACATTCAACTCATGCTGTGAAAAAGGATGCTTATTATTGGAGTATGGTTTTATTCAAAATCAAACACTGTAGCTGCCTCACAAACCGGGTCAAATTGTTTTGCACTTTAGCAAATTCAGAGGAAATATTCTACAGCAATGCCCTACTCTTCCTAAGAAGACCTTCCATGAGTCCCACAATAGCTGGGTTTGCAATTGCAACGCCCTGCATGTCTTTGCATACAGAACCTCAGACGCTGAAGCTGAGGTGCTGGCCCTGAGAAGGTGGGGCTGGGCCACACCTCATAATTTTGTTTCTTCCCTTGAGTTTTCCTCCTCTGCTCACTCACATTACTGAAAACCCAGTTGGATCTCCTCAGGGAGAGCCCTCATTCTTCATGTGAGCCTCTTGCTGCCTTTCCAGTCCTTTCATACCACTTGGATTCCCTCCACCCCAATTCATGTTACACATTTCTGCTTTAATTTTCTTTTCCTTTCTATCACAAACAAAACTTACAAGTCAACTTCATCCAAGGCATCAACATTTTTGGGAGAGTTACCAACATGCTGGGGAGCGAGAACAGTCAAGGACACGGTGTTGTCTGCATGTTTTGAAGCAGCAAAATGACCACAAATGTCAAAACAGGAAAGCACTCCTGGACCTGGTCAGACCAAGCTGAAGAAACCCCAGCCGAAAGCAAGACAAGGTCACCAGATAATCCACTACACCTTAGCTTACGATGACCAGCTCTACAGACCTAAATAATCAACAATTCTTACCAAACATTGTTTTCAGAGGGAAAAGAGGAAACGTCCAAGAATTTCAGTTCAAGAAGAGCACATAAATACTAACAGTGGAACCTAAATAGAGGAGCAACATCAGGGCTAGGATTAAAGTTTTTTAAGACAATTTTGCTCCAACACACTTTGCAGTACTCAACCAAGAAAACAGCCTTTGCCAAGAAGAGAAAAGGGAACAAAATCTCTCTTTTTAATATTTTTGTTTGTTTATAGGGTTTTTTCTAATGTATAAAACTTGGACCCGACTTTACCCCTTGGGAGTCCTGCAGGGAAAAAGAAAGCTAAAAAGAAAACCCACTGTACTTTCTCAGGTGACAGATCCAAGACACCTTTCGTTGCTGTCAGCAAGACTGGCTGGTACCTCACCTGTTGTGCCAGGATCCCAAGGCAGTCTGGCGGAGCACCATTAACAGTGTCAGTAACGTTTTGCTCAGGATGGAGCAACAACTCCAAGGCAACAGGGGCGCTTGCTGCACAGCCTGAGTGTGTGATAGTATAGGGGTTGCCTGCCTGTGAATAGATAGAGGTAGGTTTAGTGAGGCTGCTGCTCTAGGACTATTTTCCCCAATTAATATACTTGGAAGTAATTAATAATGCAGAATCACCATCCACTTATTAAGCATGGGAGTTGTGAAAAAACAGCAGAACTTTAATAACTGATATTTTCAAATATTTAGACTACAATTGATTTATTAAAGGATCCGTGCACTGATGCTATGAGCTTCACCCAGACTCGCCTCTCACCTAATTTGTTAAATTTACAATTTGGCACTGTTCTGAGGCTGATTTCATGTGAATAACTTCACAGAGAAATAATATACACAAACCAAGAAAAAAGCTCTAGAAAGGAAGTGATCACTTTAAGGTGATAAAATCGAGGCCAAGGACACTAGAAAAGCCCTGTTTTCTTCCTGGTAATCACTTTGTAGTTGTTCTGCTTTGTTTTAATGCCTTCTCATGAAAGCAGTAATACAATACACACTAGTGTAGCCAGGAAGAAAATGATAATTTGTTTGGAGTTTAAAGACTTATTTGAGGAAAAAAAAGAAGTTGTACAGACATATACACGTGTTCCAGAAGACAGATAAAAGAGCAAAAAGTTCTATCCCTATAAAAAAAAATGTGCTCTATTTCAATAGGTCTGTTAGTCATGAGGCATTTGTGGCTCAGATCAGTAATACAGCTTATATTAAAGATGCTTCCTGGAGATCCAGAGCAGACAACCCAGGAATCCCTAATTCTTTTCAGTCGCAAACTCCTCTGTAATCCTGGAAAATCCCCAGGATGCGCTGCCTTGTTCTTCCCACCTATAACACACAGCCAAGGCTGACCTACATCCTGCACTGTTCCAGAAACATGATTACTTGTCACAATAACACTTAAAACCCATAACAAACATGAGAAATAGTTGGTAAGTGCCATCAGGACATGAGGTGTTACTGGTTTATCCACCCTGGAGGGAGACTGGCTTCCTCAAGAGCACCCAGCCTGCTAAAGAGAAGCAGCCTTGCGATGCTGGATTTAAGGGGCAGAAGGCAGCTTTTGTGCAGATCTCCAGCAATCACAAATAAAGCCTGGCTTTGGGGATGGTGCTTAATTGACAGACTCCCCCTGTCCCAAGGTACTAAGAGAGGAAAGAGAAAGAACCAAAGAACAAGGCAAGCTCCCCTGGGAAGAAACACAAAAGAGGACAAATTCCCTCTTTCCGTTTCAGAGGATTTTTCTTCAAGTTATTTGATATCATTTCAAACACAAGCAGAGATTTCAACATGTTTCTTCTGAGAGTATTAGCCTAACAACTCTCAGTCTCTCTGCTCTTATTTCCCCAAACACATGATACGCAGTCATCAGTGTGCTAAGTGAACTGTTCCTCCCTCCTCCCTTAAGTCATTATTTCCACTTTTTAATTGTTCTTTCAGCCTTCTATAGTACTATTGTTATCCAGATTGTGTTGGTACTACTTTCCAAACACAGATGAGTAACAGTTCCTGCCCTTAAGAGTGTATATTCTCGAAATAAACTTTGCAGATTCTCCACCCAAGACAAAACACATCAATTACAGCTGTAACAGCCCTCAAAGGTTTTTCAAACTCTTTCAATTCGTATTTCTGACATGAAGACAAATACACATCTTTTATTAACATAAAACTCAGTGGGGCCGTTTCCAAGAAACTGATTTTAAGGATCTGAACTTCTCCAGAAATAAAAATCTGAGTGTCAGACCTTTGCCATGCCCCATCCCTGTAGGCACCATATACCTCAGAAACTACAAAAGGATCACTGTGTCCCAGCCCAGCTTGGTTTATGAACAGTGCATACATGGCACATGTGTGACTGGGAACAGCCAACAATACATTGCTGATGGAAATCATCCTCCTTTCATAGGCTGAGCTGTTAAAAGGTAGCTAGCAGACCTGTTGCACAGATAAGATAGAATAGAAAAGTTAAAAGGCAAGGTTTTTGGAGAAGCCATACAAAGCTACAACAGACATGCAAAGGAATTCACTCCAATTAGAGCAAAGAAAGAAGCTGAAAATGACTGAGTACTTTCAGTTCACTCTGTTGCACAAAAGACTTTTTTTCCACAGCCCATTCACATAACATAGTGTTTCTGGTTTCTGGTCACTCTAACAGACTGCAAAATGTAAACTCCAGAAGCTAATCAATCCAAAAATGTGTTTTTCTGCAAAAGCTAGGAGGGAAAAGGATTGCATGGAATCATTAAAAAGAAAAGTAAAAAAAAAGGGGGGGGGGGAGAGAAGAAAAGCAACCCAGGTATAGCTGCATTTAAGAGAACAATCACCTCCAAACAAAACGTCTCATTCTGTATTTGTTGAAGTTCTGAGCACAGACATGTTCTTGGTAACACAGACACCGCAAAACATCTCTCTTGAGCACACTGATCTTTGATTAATACCTGTAGGTTTGTAGCCACTGATTCTCGTGATGTGTTTTGCTACCGTGTAATTTCTTCTAAACTACACTATATATATAGGTAGAAAAAAAAAGCCTACTCAAGTCACGGGAGGACATTTTCAACAGCACTTGATGTGCAGAAAGTTTTACTGCTGAGCTTTTGAAGGCATTTAGCTTATCATGCAGATAGTCTATTGCGTTGCTGAACTGTAATAAAAGACATCATTAAGTGAAACGTTTGATGGAGGTACTTGGCTCATTGGGTCAGTGCTTATAGTTACAAGGAACTCTTTATGAAGCTAATAGATGAAAAAAATTAGCTCTTTTGATTTCCAAAACCAGCCTCTCTTTTTAAAGAGGGATACATGGCAGTTTCTAGTAATACACATAACAACTTAAGGCATTTTCAGTAAGACCACATGCTCCCACTGTCAGAGATGCTATAATACTTAGGACATTGGCATTTACAACCAGCACAGGCATCAATACATTTATGTTACAAAACTTGCCAGGACCCACATTGTACTTTAATGATGGCAGTGCTGAGAGTTTCACTGATTTTTAAGAATTCACTCTCCAAATCCACTGCCACCTTGGAGTCAGACAAATCCATTGAAACATACCAGTAATACAATTTCTTTCCAAAGGTGAGATAATATCCCCTATAAAGTCACCAGAAGTTTGTGCTTCTCACTCTTCCTCTAACCTCTGTCCTATTCATTCCCCACCTATCTGCACCCCAGACCCTCAAGCCTAGCTCAGCGGCCAGCAAGATCACTCTGCTTTGATTTTCAAGCTTTACATGGAGCATAGCAAGCACTAGAAAACTGGGTATTAGCTGGCCAATGTGCAAACCCCAGTGCAGCTGCTGACTGGCTATTTCATTACTACAGCTACATCTCCAAGTAAGTAGTCACAGAAGCCACCGGCCTCTTCCCCCTATCCCACCTCCTCTGCTCTGAAACTTCCCCTCAAAGGACCGGCTGTCCTTGCCAGCACCGGTCAGGACAGTGTGCAGGGAATGACTGTGCTCAGCTGCAGCCGAGAGCCATGGGTGGCAAGGAAGTCACCACACAGCAAATGTTTTAGAAACATGAAGCCTGTGAAACCAGAAGGAATGGTGATGGGTTGGTTAACGACATTTAAAAAGCAGGTGTTGAAAATGTACTAACTAAATCCAGCTGCAGGAGAAGAGACGGGGTCCTGGAACACAGCTTCCAACTTTCCTTGGAGAAAGGAGACTAGTCTGGATATATACCCCTAAGAAAATTCTCCTTCAGACCTCAGCCACAGGTACGAATGAGTCTCCTTTCCTCTCTGACACTACCAAGAGTTTCCTGATGAACTAAGCCATGGGGAGGGTCCCCACATGCTTTACGTTTATTACTTCTTCAGACAGGAATCTCCATTTCAGAGGGACACTTGACATTTCAAATACACCCATATGGAATGGATCGACCTGACTGGTGGAGTATCTTTTAGTAAAGGGTAAAGCAACAGAGCACAGCTCCTACAGCTCAATTATGACATTTTTTTCCCCTCAAAGTAATGAATTTCAAGTACTGAGAACAGTGTGCTCACACTCCAGCACTGGCTGATACAGTACATTAAGAGTGAAGAAGCAACATGCAATATCAAACCATTTCTATGAGTTTTTCTATCACCTTGCCTTAGCAGTGAATGTTTTTGTGTTCAGAGAGGTTGAAATACAGCATGCCTACAATGGAGAGATACTGCTCTCTAATAATATCACTGATGTTATCTATGTGATTGTGGTGTTTTGGTTTATATCAAATTTCATGCATTGGACAGGAAGCTGTATGTTTATCACTAGCATGACAAAGCCCTGACCTGCCTGAATACTTAGCTACTACCAAAACATGTGTTTGAAAAGGTTAATGCTTAGTAAGGGAATAACAAGCTGGACACAGCACTGCCCTCATACTTCTCCGCTACTACCCATACGAAAGAGTTCAGTTGCTTCATTGCCCCTCAGTTTTTCAGGCTCTGTTACTTTCATTCTTATGCCACCTCCTGCCTTAATTTTAATCAGCAAAAGCTGATTAAAAATTAAGCACTTCTGTATCAGTAACAGACAAATCCAGCAGCAAAAACCTTTCCTAGGACCTTCACCCAATGAAGTGCTTCTCAAGCATTACACGGGTCAGTAGAAGACTCCCACTGTTTCCCAAACTAAACACAAAGAAGCCTGTGGTATAAATTCCCTTTCTGCTTAAGGGAGGAGGATGTGATGCCCAACGTACCAGCTAGCTTCCTAGTCCTGAAGCTGGAGCACACCACTGGAATATCAATTTCAAAACTATCAAAAAAGTGACAGATGACGAAGAATTAGAACCATTTTTTTTTTTAACGTATCTTTCCTCATCATACTTTTCTTTCCTAGAGAAATTACTTCTCACAACCAGCTCCCCAAACTTTTCTTTAAGCTCTCCATCAAGGCTTTCATAAATAAGACAAAAATGTTATGCAAAGCCAAGGTATGGTCTCAACTCTGGGTACTGCTGGGCATCTGGAATAGAAAGAAGGAAGATGGGGGCCACTGAAAGTAGAAGGTTTGAGCATCCTCCGTCTCCCCCCGCTTACACTAACAATATCAATGCCATCTAGTGGTCAAGATAACTGTGATGTAAAAAACTGGGTAAATTTGTGCAAATATTTCTCGGGGTGAAACCAGAGAAATACAGCTTTTTATACTCAATAGTTTACGCCTCTCATCATGAAGAACAAAAGAGCAATTTATACTGGGAAGGTTGTTTTTCAGTACCTGGAAATGCTCCGGAACTTTCCTTTCAGTGGGTTCAGCAAAGAATGGTATATTACATGTGCCTTTGCATCCTTCTGTTTTTAAATATTATAGAGGAAAAAATAGAATCATAGAATAGTTAGGATTGGAAAGGACCTCAAGATCATCTAGTTCCAACCCCCCTGCCATGGGCAGGGACACCTCACACCAAACCATCTCACCCAAGGCTTTGTCCAACCTGGCCTTGAACACCACCAGGGATGGAGCATTCACAACCTCCACGGGCAACCCGTTCCAGTGCCTCACCACCCTAACAGGAAAGAACTTCCTCCTTGTATCCAATCTAAACTTCCCCTGCTTAAGTTTTAACCCGTTACCCCTTGTCCTGTCACTACAGTCCCTAATGAAGAGTCCCTCCCCAGCATCCCTATAGGCCCCCTTCAGGTACTGGAAGGCTGCTAAGAGGTCTCCACGCAGCCTTCCCTTCCCCAGGCTGAACAGCCCCAACTTCCTCAGCTTATTTTCATACGGGAGGTGCTCCAGTCCCCTGATCATCCTCGTGGCCTCCTCAGGACTTGTTCCAACAGTTCCATGTCCTTTTTATGTTGAGGACACCAAAACTGCACACAATACTCCAGGTGAGGTCTCACGAGAGCAGAGTAGAGGGGCAGGATCACCTCCTTCGACCTGCTGGTCACACTCCTTCTGATGCAGCCCAGGATACGGTTGGCTTTCTGGGCTGCAAGCACACACTGCCGGCTCATGTTCATTTTCTCATATCAAATATATCAATAATGGGCAAACCTTGCACCCAGCTGCATGAATAGCAAAAATGGTCAAACACCAATATTTAGATTTATTAAGTATGTAAGACTGAAGCATTTGTGAGCTGGATTTTCAACAAAATCAGGCAATAAATACAGTCCATTTAAGGACATACATGCAGCCAATAACATCTGTAACATTCATCATATTATAGGGAATTTAAAGAAGGTGAGAAATAGAAAGTTCATAAGGATAAATACACACTTAACATGTCAAGTCTTTTTGTTAGAAAACAAGGAGATGAATATTTAACATCATCATCAGTGTTTAACATGTTTTGTAATACCTTTTGTTCCAGTCTGATTTTCCAGTTCGGGATGAGGGGGATTTTTCAACTTGCTTGAGAATCCTTCTGCAAAGGTCATCCAAAACTGGGTACATCTGGAAACGCAGTAAAAACAAACCTTGCTGAAAGAAAACCACTCCTTACCAGAACCTACTCTACTTTTCTTTTTGAAACCAGAAACATCTGACATACACAATGCAAAAAAGCTGTTATGTCTGCATAAAACCTGTTCAGCCTAATTTTCCCAGAAAATATGACAGCAAATTGCAAGATATAGGGAAAACTGCAAAAAGTATCCTGAAAAAAAAAATCATGTCAAGACATTTGGGAAAAATGCTGAACTCATTCATGTAAAATAGCACATATAATGCTATTCTTTGAAAGAGAATGAAAACTTGCCATTGGTTTCTATAGTTTCTCCTCCCCTTCCCATATTTGCTGTACATTCAGACAGAGGTTTTGCAAGCACACAGCTCTGATCTCAGCCACCTAGCTCAACCCTCTCTTCAGAAGCCCCTGGTGTTCAGATCTTCCTAATTTGTTCTTGCACATGCAAGATTTGAAGTTTCACTGTAGTTTTATGTATAGAAACACTACTTCATACACACAGATGCTTGTGTCCTAATCCAACCACTTGGTAACGTTTGGAGTAATGCAGCGTAAGAGCAATGTCACCTTAATGATGTATTACATTAATACATCATCAAAGCTTATGATATATTAGTTTAATACATCGCAGCATACTCATTTCATGACAGCAATATAGAACATAGACTCATACTAGTGAGCTGTATGTTAAATTACTACAAAGATTATTTGCAGAAGGACAGAGGAAAAGACCTGTCTTAAGAAGAGAGGTCTTACACCCTGTTCCGGTTCCCTTAGGATAAACTTTAACTGATCATCTGTATCACATGTCTTTCCATGATATTATAAGACTTCAGTCAGCACAGACAGTAACACCAATCACAGGCAATGCTTGGACAAATAAATCAATCTAATTCCTTTGACATAAAAGAAATTATTTGCATAATCTGCATTCCACTGTTCATACATGATATGTAGGTTTCCTCTAGACGTTTTCTTGCGTGATTGCCAAAACCACACCAAAACCAGCCTGACCAATGAGTCTTTGTATGTCTACAAAGGAAATCAGTTATGCATGCATGCGTGACTTAGGAAGGGATATTTTGCATACGTTCTAAAGTCAAAACCAGAAGACACACTGGAACATAACAGAAGAGAGAGCACAAAAGCTAAAATAAGTTACTGGCTGTAAAATAAAGGCAGAAAGGAGAAAACAAAATTATCATCTGGAAACAAACAGAAAAGAAAAGCAAACGAACCAAAAACCTCAACACAGAAATAAAAGACTCCTCCCAAACAAAAATAAACTGAGGGGAAAGTGCCTTCCTCAGAAATCTGTCAGAAAACCTAAACCCAAGCAGTATCAACAACGGAACATTTCAGACCCATGGTTCTCCGTTGATGTCACTCCTCTAGCATAACAAAAGCAGAAACTAGAGCATGAACTAGAGCCCTTAGAAGCGTCAGTAATGGTGAGCACTGTATCTGATGTTTCAGACAAGGTCTTCCAAGCTTTCAGGTATTTTGATATTTGCTTCCCTCTATTTTGAGGGACAAACAAAACTTTTTTTTCCTCTCCCAATGGGCCTTCAAGGCATCCAGACTGTCACAGGAGGCAGCATAGCAGAAGCCCAAGAGCTGTCTCAAAGACTGGGGGCAGGAGGGGATTCCACACAAGGGCTGAACAAGGAAAGGTGCCCGTGACTCCACGGCCTAGTGCCCCACACCCTGGCAAACAACTGTGCAAATTACATGGTAAATAAAGACATAAGATTAATGAAAGCCACTTGATTGCTCTTTGGGGCTACAGAGCCTTACACACAAAGGCTTCCAACAGAAATCAGTGTTTACAGTTTCCTGAGTCTTTGGGGTTAACTGCATCCCAGGTTCAGAGCTCATCCCTTGAATCACTGCCTAAAGACAGAAACACTCAACCCCTATAAAGACATTCATTTATACATAAGCCAATTTTATGAATGTCAGCTGGTTTTTTGTAGTCTTATCTCTAAGATTCCCTACATTACTATTTTCCAATGGTATAATATAACCTTTAAGAGACACTGTTTTCCCTGCCTAACAGATCAACTCTATTTCTGAAGAAAAAAACACATTTCTTATTGTTTGCACGCAGAATAAAACATGCCATTACTAGGCTACAGCTAAGTTATTCTCTATTAAATTACACTTGTACACATTCTAATAATTTAAGGCAAATGTGAGTCTGGCTTCAATTTTTATTTCCCTTCATTTGAATACATCAATATTCTTATGTTTCTTTGGTACACAGCATTCTATGTTTTCCCACAGTGCTGAATTCTTCAGAAGCATAAAACATTAGTCATAATATTACTGGAGGGGGGATAAATGGTACTCACACACATTTGAAAATCACAAGTCTTTGCAGAGAAGGAAAAAAATAACACACATTAGCAGAATGAGAGATTCATGAGAAAAATGTATCCCAAAAAACCTCAAAAAGGGGTGCTCAATTTTCAAAGGGTGGGAAAGGCCTCATAAAAATAACTTTGCTTATGTATAAAATCAACTGCTGTAAAACAGACCTGAAAAAACCCAGTGCTTTGCATACATACAGTCCTTCTCCCCTGTAGGTCCCCAAAACTTTTCTTTTAGGTGAACCCCCCCTTAACAGGTAGCAGGGTGGGTGGAGAGAACAAAACCTATCCAACCTGAGTGATTTTGGGGAAAGCTATGGAGTAATTTTGGGAGTGCAGAACAGAAATTAACTATTTTCATTTCCTACTTAGTCCATTATTCAACACGCATCACAAGGCTGTGTGGTCCATGGGACCCTGCCCTTCCAGCTGTACCTGAGAGCAGTGCTGGAGCAAAGAGAGAAGGCAGCAGCCAAGACCTCCACTGTCCACCCAGCAGTGGGCAACAGAGTCCTGTCCTCCATACCCTTTTCCTGGGACCACGCACAGCTCAGAAGGTGCTTTTAGCTCTGTGAGCCACTGTGGCTTGCTGACATAGCTGAAGTATCACTCTCTCCAGGATGAGGAGTTTTGAAACCCGCTAACATAAAGACTCTATCAGAATAAATACTAATGGAAACATCATCAAGACTCATCTGCATGAAGAAAATGTAGAACAGATCAGCTGCTCAAGTACTAACAAATTACAGGGTCTTAGTAGCAACAGACACTGCGCAAAGATCTAGAGCCTGACATACATACAGGACAAATTGAAATCACATGAAAACATATTTTAATTATGAGATACTAATTAGAAAATAACAGCACCTAAACCATTGCTGGAGATAAAGAGAGGCAAAGGGAATGAATGAGCCCTGGGGTACTTCAGAGTCAAGGACCAAACCCAGGTTTTGAATCCTTGTGCTGTTCCCTCCTCCTGAGCAGAGCTGCACTGAGTTCTGTGGAGTTCAGTGTGGAGACCAAAAAGAGACAACACACCTGCCAGCACTGGGAAGAGGCAAGTATTAAGCATGGGAGAAAAGCAGAATATGCCTCCTGCTGCTGAAAAGAGAAATAAGGACAGCCAGGCACAGAATTCCCAGGTGTAACCCCCATTCGCACTGCAAGTCCTCAGGACCTGCACCACCACACCGCCATTGCAAGGTATGGTGCTGCAGCCCCAGAAGGGAGCTGTGACCACCCTACGCATAGCCCCTCTTCAGTGGGAACAGCCTTCATACATACAATAAACATCCTGTTCCTCTGCAGTCTGCGAGCCCAGGGAACAAAGTTAAGCCATAAAAAGGTTTTGCTGCTCGTTAAAAATTCATGTCCTAAGGGACAACTTCTCAGCCCGCAGTCTTCAGCCCACAGCTCTGGCCTGCAGCCACGAGCATGGCAGCAGCGATGTGTCACAGAAGGCCTCCCCACTGGTGGTCAGAGCTCCCAGAGCAGCACAGAGGAGGAGATGGGACGTAGGGACAAACTCCAAGCACTTGGAGAAGCTGCTGATGCTTTATGCAGAGGTGTTTTCTGTATATTAAGCCCATAGAGCATCTGTAACTGGTGTACCACAGGCTGCATTTTGCCCAGATGATTTTTAAACATCATCTAACTTGCACTGCAAGCAGCTCAGGGATCAGACAGTGCCGTGGCCTTGGTTAAAAACTGTAGCACAGCTGGAGCCTCACCTAATTTGAAGGCATTCATGTAATGTTTGCCAACTATTTCAGAGGAAAATGGGCAAAAAATAAACTGTTCACTCACATGTGGATCTGAGGTTTCCTTTTTGGGGGAGCGATTGAAGGATTATTTTGAGATCTGCTGCCTACTAAAGCAGTTATGTGCAAATCACCGGTTAATAAAACCAAAACATAAACAAGGAGGGCCATGCCATGTTATAAATCTCATCACCTGAAGTCTAATGTTCAAAATTATTAACAAACAAGTTTCGAGTCCTCATTACCCTCTGTATAATTCAACACGTATTTAAAATCCTATGGTATCAGCTCTCCCCACTAAGTCTTGTTCAGATCACCGCAGGAATTTATTGCAAATTTTGCAATGCTTTTGACCTGTATCATCTTATTAAACTTTTATGAAAAATCAATGGAGTTCAATCATGTTATGGGCTGTTTTTCACACACGTGTCAGTGGCAAATGGATAAGTCTATTTATCCCATTGTCTAGAGTTGAATTAGATACAAGTCTCTGACCATACGTCCATGGTGCTGATGAACTTTAGAGTATAGAATTAAGAAAATAAGAGATACACAACTTAGGAAGCAAATATGAGACTGAGATCTTGAAATCAATGTTTGTGAAGGAGGGGTGGGTTAGAAGTTACAGAAATGCAAATTAAGTAATTGCATTAAAAGAATGTTTTAAGTAAATGCCCATAAGGAGCTACATTCTGATTCAAGTGGAAATAGACAATTTGATTATATATTCATATCATTACCACTGCTAGGAGAAAGAGAAAAGATGGAAGCATACTTTCCCCTTTCCCTTTATACTGGGGTCATTTTGAACAGCACAAGCAGGGTAGTGAGGAGTTGGTGATGCTCTTCTCTGGGCTGGTGCACTCAAAGGAAAGTGCTCCCCTGACACACACTGCAGTCCTGCATGGGAGTAGGAGTGCACGGTAGTTCAAGCACCTCAAGAAAGACTTGACAGGAGAGAGACCTCACACTTTGAGGGTACAATGAAGTTATACATCCAGACAACCTGATGTCACCTGTGCCCGCCTGGTGAGTCCCATAAGTTCCAGCATCTGCAGGTGGGATGAGAAAAATGAGTTAATAAACAGACCACATCTCCATATCAACTATCACACCTTGAATATGGACTGGGATGCAAGGCTACACTTGCTAGCTTGCTGCTTTTTTTACACATATTATGGACACACAGACAGGACTAGTTTCAGTTTCTAGTTTCAGGAACATCACATTTCCGGTTGCAGAAACTGAAATAACCAGGAGCCAAATTCTGCAGAAACTCTCTCAGGGATGTTTCAATACTTTAAGCTCCAATATATTAAATAACCAATGCACAACACATTAAGCTTAACAGAAAAGATAGTGCCTCTTGCTTGTTCTTTTTCTTTATTTTTCTTACCTATTGTTTTGTTTTTAATTTCCGTGAGTAAGCAGTATTGGTATCCTGCTGGCTTCCTGCTAGCCACAGGAGAAGGAAGGGGAATTTCTGCAATAATATAAAAATACACTGAAAGTATGGAAAGGTTAAGAATTCTAGGACAAAAAAAAAAATAAAAAATAAAAAATAAGCTAAACAAAGGCAAAGCAACCTAACAAAATTAGCCTTTATCAAATAACCAGAGATGAGAATTCTACAAAGAAGAGGCTGGTAAAACTGGGTCCTTGGTAAAGATACACTGATGATATTTTAAAGCAAAGCTGTGAACACAGCTTGTGTTGTTTGCCTTGGTTTTGTTTGTTTGGCTTTTAAAGTAAGATTTTGAGTGGTCTCCAGTGAGGCATGCCAAGGTGCATGGAAGTGAGATTACTGTTCACATATCTCAAATAGAGGCATAATGCAATATCCCACTGCAAATGGAAGAGAAATCTTTAGACACTAATGACAATTTTTCTATTTATTGTCTTGCCAAATCCACAGGCTATTTGCTTTTATGCCAGCCAGGGTTGTTTGGGGTTCTTTTTCTAGGAAAAGGCAGCTGATGTGCTTCTAGTAGGCAAAATGGGTTTTGTTATAAATAAGAGAAAAAAATTAGTGAAAATCGGAAGAGAAAAATAAATACCACATTTTAAAATTTCCAAATTCACATATATTTTACACCAACTCTTTCACCTCCTATTACATTAGCTACTAGTTACATTAACTAAAACATCTGGAATGTTTAATTAGAGCCTGAGATCTTACATGCTGCAAGCATACCTTAGCAAAGACTTGCAGTTTTACCCAGCTGGAGTGGACAAGGGTCAACAGGCCAGTTTCAACCAGCAACAAGTCTGAACCTAAGAAGCATTATGCACAACAAGCATTTTGCTAAATGAATCCGTGTTCTGGTACTTTTTACTGTGGCTCCCTTTGCTATAGCAAACTGAAGTTACACTGCAATATATTGCAAAAAGGAACTAGTCACAGGCCTTAGTCCTTAACAAATGTTGAGTTCATTTTGTTGCTGCATCCTCCAAAGGGAATTCTGTTTTGCTGTCTTCACCCTTGATTACTGTGGGGAAAAGACTTAACGGGATATTCTTTTGGCCTGATGGACAAAACATGTGTGTTGATGCATCTCACAATGTGAACATGGTCATCAAGGGAATTGCTGCTTAACCATTCTAAAGTCAACTTGGGTACTGCAGAGTGTTTTCATGATCTTTGGTGGACTGAAAAGGCAATTGAGGAAAAGACGTTTAAAATGCCATTTTCTGCAATTTACATCAAGTACATCTATAATGTAAGAAGCAAACAACAAATGATTATAAGAATAGAAAATTATGGTCAAACAATACTCACTTTACTCAAGATATAAATACTCTCATCAGCTCTTATTTAACAAAATTTATTGAGACAACAGGGAACGTCTGGAAAGAGACTCTGACCACTGTTTTGACTTCAAATAATGTAGGAAATAAACTTGATTACATTTAATGATTAGTTTAACATCTATTAAAACCAAATTTCCAAACCTCAGCTCTAATCTGTCATTAAATATAATCATCCCTTGGGAGTAAAGGAATTCATTCAGTTGTGTATATGAATGATATTTTCTGTAATGAGTTTTCCAAAGCTGACTTGTGGCTTCAGGTGGTTGGTTTGGGTTTGGTTTATTTCTGTTGGAAAGGAGGGAGTTTTGAATGGTGACGAAGTTTAGAACACAAGAGTCAGGTGTGAATCTTTGGTACTTAATCTGTAGGGTGCGTGGCTGAAGCCACCTCAGAGTTGGGACTGGAAAAACTAAGGGCTTTGTCTCAACAGGTCTCAAACAGTCTTACACACTAGGTTACACAAATCACTACATGAAGTTTCTCAGTTTCAGTCTGTAAAATGGGAACAATTAGATTTTTCTGCCTCATAGTTGTATCACTAAACTAAGACCCATTAATCCTTGGCAAGTAATTAGATAACATGCCAATATAAACCATACTAATAAGCAAAGATAGCGCTACAAAGTTTAACTGAGTTATTCGCAAACTATAGGAATAAGCGATCAAAGGAAGAGCTCAATTTTCATTACAGGCGCTCACATAGTTTTGTCAGTCTTTATCAGTATCTCATAGGTTATATTCTTTGCTAGTGTAAAGCGCAAAATGTCCATTAACTTTAAAACTAGGCCAACTGACCCCAGCTGAAGATCATATCCAATCCTGCTCCTACTGAGTACAGTGAAAATATGACTCCAGAAAAGCTGCAAAATGCTCTTCCTTTTCCTTGTAATTATGCTGGTTCAATATACTTGGACTTACTCTACTCATACCATATATCAGTTATTTTATGGGAAAGTCTACAGTTAGATTAACAAAATCCCTTCCAGTTTCAATGTTACTTTTATATAAATCAGTGTAGCATGTGTAAGGATCTAATTTCTAATTACGGTAAAGCAAGAAAAGAGGTGGAGGAATGAATACGTAGTTTCATTGTCATTCATTTTATCAAATAGCATCCACATTCGCTTGGAAGTAAGGCTTAACTAGCAGTCTCCTTTCTCAGTCACTACCCTCTAGCTTTTAAGCCAGGCATGTAGGTAATTAACAGAAGCTTTTTGCTACCTCTAAGAAAGCCCATTAAATTTAGTAAAACTTTAGCTTTAAAGAAAGCAGGAGTTACCCAATGCAGAAGAAACCTTGGCAGGGTTAACCTGGGTATTAATCAGATTATTCCTCACTGTGCTCCAAATTCAGGGGAAAGGACAAAGCTCTGTGAACTGGCAGGTGTGTTTGGTTTTCAGTTGTTTGGTTTGGTGGGTTTTTTGGTTTTGGTTTTGGTTTTTTTTTGGGGGGAGGGGTGTTAACTCTTTATCTGTATTGAATGGGGAGATATAAAAAATAAACCAAAACACTTGGGAGCTATACTATTGAATATCAAGAAAGTCCTAACAATCTCTGTCAACAGAGGAACTCCATGAACTTACCAAGCAAACCGCTTTGCCGAGAATGTCACCTTATAGTGCAAGCATGTTTAATTAATCTTATGAAAGGTGGAATAATGTAAATGTGCAATATGCAAAAAGCTTATTTTTAAATTACTAGACCAGGTTTTAATTGCTGATAACCTCAGGTCAGACATACAATAGGCCAGGCCTCTGTGAAGCAGTAAACTTGGCATCAGTTCTCTGCATTCAGGCACAGTCTGATCAGACTTTTACTTTGCAAAGGTCATTTAATTAGTAGTATCAGTAACTCTTACTACTTTAATATTATCTTCCTTTAGTTAACGATACCATTTTGCATGTGCTAAGTAAAACAGGAATTAACAAAATTCCAATGGCTTACATAAATTATAAATAACAAACCATTTTAAGGAAGAAATCTCCTAGGGAGTGCGGAAAAACCTGCAGCTGAAGGCGAGCGAGTCAGGATGTGTAACTCTGCACAGGCATAAACAGGAAACGGAGCAGCTTGCATTTGGATTGACAATCTGGCTCCAAATGGCTCATCTACAGCGGGCACAATGCTTGACCCCTGTCAAACATGAGAACTGTGGTTTTGTAAGAGTCTTCTGTCCTGATACCTTTCAGGGCTCATTTACATAAAGTAAAATCTCTGTCATTCTGCATGGTCAAGAAAGGTATTGGTTAGTGAAATGCTTAAAATTAATGATATCATTTTATTGCAAAACATCTCCCCATGCATCTGCTTCCTATAGTTTTGGCAGTAAACCCCCTGGAATAGAAACAACAGAAATTAATAAATTTCTGATTAATAATGTTTGGTTCTTTTCTTGTCGTGTTCCAACATAACTAGCTTTATCTTCTAGAAAATAAGTCTCAAATGCTATGCCCACCGGTGCCACCAACACTACTTCTTCTATAGATTTCATATGTTTCTGGTGCACTGCCCTCATAACAATTAAACACTTTGTAAGTTCATTGTGCAATACCTTACCCTGGTGTTTCTAATGCATGCGTCCTGCAAGCCAAGTTCACCATATTGCCAGGAAACAATATCCATACAGAGCAATGCTGTATACCTGTTTGAGGACTTGGTGGACAGGAAAATGACAAAAAACTTAAGACAATAAGGTGAACAATAAACCCTTCATGACAGAGATGTATCAGACCCTTTCCATTACATTGCACAGATAAAGATGCCTGTAAGGAGCCACTTCATCTCTGAAAACAATGTGGGCACTGCTGAACTCAAAGGAAATTACCAGCAGTAACTTTATTCCTAAGGATGTTTGCCAAGCCAAGAATTTGGTCTTTGTACAATAGACACAGCACTAAAGAGATTTAGCCATGTAACCAGAATAATAATAGTGTGAAGAGCATGAAAACCCTGGGAGTTTGTTCTGGTTCTCTGCAACAACAGAAGTCCACAGACAAGACTGTCAAATCAATAGCCTAAAGTTAAATATTTTTTTAAAGATCAGAATTAAACGGAACTGACTTGGAAAAGTTATGCATAACAAATTTGGATCTGGGAGCCTCATGTTCAAAGCTTCTGAAAACAGGAATTGGTCTAGTATTCAACATAATGATTATCAGCTAGAACACACAAGGAAAAAAACACTATTTGCCACATCACCATCTCAACTAATACTGAAACCAGAGATTAAAGTTTAGTATTTTTTATCTTACACGACGCTCCCATATTGTTGTCAGAAAGGAAAATAGCTCTGTAAAACATTATAAGTACCTCTATTTTATAAGACTTTAAGACACACCAAGCAAGAGTGAGACAGCATCAATCATGCATATATTTCCAGAGACAGCTAAAAACACATCATATTTTTCAATGCTAAAATAAAAGTCTTGCAGTATCCAAACTCTTGTATTCAACACTGCAATAAACAGGCTTAGAGAGTAATAACCATTATTTCTAAACAAGAAAAAAAATATTGTATTCTGTATTATAAAATTACCATTTAGAACAATATTAACAGCTTATTAAAGAAACCTCCTGAATTCAGAGTGATAATTTTCCTAACCACTTTGTAAATGCACTGAGAATTACAGTAGTTCTTCAAATATCTTCTGCATGGTATAAACATCGTAGAAAGAATATCACTAGGATACTCCATATAGGCCTTCAGAGCCTATATAGAACACTAATGTTCACAGTAGCCTTGTTTTGATGTTGCAGAGCTCTATTTATTCAAAACATACAAAGTGTGGCACAATTTCTCCCTCAGAAAAAAACATGCATGGTTTTGTCCTTTTTATGAAAGTTAGTGCTATCACTAACAAGCAGCTGAATTACACATGCTGGGATAAACACAACTAGTATTATAAGGAAATAGTGAACACCAATTTTTAGATTTGTGTGGTTTAAAAATGTTTTTCATGTTCCTTTTTTCCCCATTTTATTATTCATACCATGGTGACCAGTAATAGCTAGGTCTACATGTCACAAAACACAGAAAAATGTTCTTACCCAAAAAGGTGAATGGTCCAATACAATCTTCTCCAAGACCTTACAATCTAATGTTCTGGGGAGGTGCAAGGGCTGGTTAGGTTTCATTTTAAAATTAATTGAAAAAAAACAATTGATTTGTATTTTGGAAGTAAATACTCTGCAGATAGATAAGAGCTTGCATGTGATCTTTCAGTCATATATTTAAAGAGAATATTATATCTCTCACTATTTAAAAACACTGCAATTAATGGGGTTTTTAGTGCTTCAATCACTTTTGGTCATTCTTCCAAGAATGCTATACAATTAACCAGAAACCATGCTTGCAAGATACAATGCTGTTTTGGAAAGATTTCCTCATTCAGTCTTCCTAAGAATTTCATTGCAGCTTCATGAAAAACAACAGACTAAGCTATGCTTGTGTCCCTAAAATAAATTTATTTTAGCAAGAAGGCGTCAGGAATCCGAACTCTCAGTAAAGTGGATACCAGGAACAAGGGTCAGAGGAAGGAGATGTAAAATGCCCATTTGTCACTTCCACATCTTAATCACTAATAAGACAGCAGTAGATAGATCAGAGTCTTCCAGGGAAGAAGGCAAACTATGCTATGCACAAACACCCCCATCAGCTGGCCAGCAAGCACCGGTGGCACTCTCTGCTAAGGCAGCAGGGCAGTCCGGTCCAGCAGCGATCAGCTCGGTGCCCGAGCAGCCAGCATGGCACAGTGCATGCTCGACACGTGTTTGGTGGGGGAGGTGCTGGAAGGAGCTACACTAGGCTAAAAGCAAGGGGAAATTAGATGGGACAATCAATTACAATATTTGAAAGCATGTGATTAGCATACAATGACCAATTTCCTATTTAAAAAAAAAATAATGTTCAGTGGCGTGTATTTAAGGCATATTCAGAATGTTATTTTAACACATAAGCAACAATAGTTTAGAAATCCCTGATACGAACTGAGGATGGAGCTAAGCACCCCAGTAGTGACACAATATAAACTTCAGCACATGAAATACTGGAAGTTGATGTAAACAGCTTTTAATAGCAGTGAACATTTGTTCGCTTTGTTTAGACCATCTGGATGTTCCATTGTGTTCAGTTCAACACTGACTGCCGTCGGGTGACAGTTGATATATGTTAAGTACAAGCAAAGTGCCTCAGCCCACTCCAGGGACCCCGAGGAGAACTTTTCAGTGTTTTGTGGAATATGCTGTCAGACTGCAGAGCTGTCGCCTGCATCCTTAATGGCTCTGGGCCAAAGTCCTCTAGCTTTTTTTTTCCTCTCTTTTTAAATCAAAGCGGAGTTTTGATTTTACTGTTTGAAAGGTTACGAAAACTATGCCAAAGTTCTTCCAGGCAGCTTGGAAAGCATCAGCTGACAGGAATGGAGCAAAGAATAAAGAGAACCACTAATCCTGAGAGATTCCAGGTTTCACTCATTTTACATGCAGTGTGGCTAACAGCCATTTGAATGCAACAAAACAAAAAACTTACTAATAAACACAAGGATGTAATTGTTCTGAAGAAAAAATAAGAAATCAACAGTTAGAAGCACTGAGATTTTTCCATGCCTATGCAATAACATACTACATTATATGCTGCTTACGTTTTGGACCGGTGTTGGTGATGCTTCCTCTGCTAGCGATCAGAGCTGTATTTCAGGCATGTTGGGCATTTCACGTTAAATCACTGGTTGTGAAATGCTTTGACTCCTTAAATTGAAGGAACTATGTAAAGGAGAACTATTATTATTATTATTGCTGTTATTCTGCATCTTTACATAACCACCACTTCTGTTCAGCTTTATACAATAAGCACTTCTGGAAAGCAGAAAAGACATTAATCTGAAAGTTTATTTGGATGAATTCACATACCAAAAAATGTATTTTAAATTTTAAGGTACAAAACTGAAATTGTTTTGTTCCACCTTCCCTTAGGATGCTGACCATGTAGTGTAAAACTTTATCTACCTCTGGAAGTATTATTATTTAATAAATCATGTGATACATCTGAAGCCACTGAAAAACTTAGTTTCATTCATCTTTTTTCTTCTTTTTTTTTTTCTAAATCTCAAATCGGCAGGAACAAAAGTATTGAATAACATGGAAAATACACCCTGGATGCTCACAGCATATGATCTTCTTTCTCTTTCAGTTATACCTCTTGGATTATTTAATCTTTTTTGTCACTTCTTTTTTTTTTCCTGCAAAGTTTAGCTCTAATAAGTTTGACTCTCCCAAGTTGTTGCAGCAACCTATTTACCCACCAAAAAGGCAGCATACAAGAAGCAACACTCCAAGGTTTCTCATGTTATCCCTTAGCTCTGACAGGGGCTGAGAGTACGTATTAGTTTCCATTCCACTTTGTTTAACAGCCTCTCACAAAGGCTATTCCAAAGGGTACTGGGCAATACTGACTGTTATAGAGGTATCCACATTAAACCAACCTGTGAGAATCAATCTTGCTTCATCCACTTTGAACATTATGTACATGGCAATTTCCTTCACTGCTTGGAAATAACATCCTCTTTTCTTTTTTCTAGTCTAACCCAAAAGAAATTATAGTCCAGGAGCAGAAATACCTTCTTCTCAAAAGATTACAGAGAGCCTCCAAATTATATTTGAAGTCTATGGAAAATTGTCCTACAAATTATATGCATTTGAATGAATGTCATCCTTTTTAAATGTAATGAAAAGAAGCAATGCCTTCAAGTGAAGTCAGCAAGTAGGAAATCCATTAACTTAAAGAATGCTTTACCTAACTTCAAAAATATCCACATCTTACAAAACCGAGTAAAAAAAAATAATAAAGGTGATCAACACATTCTGCATTCAACCCAAAAAAAACACGATCAAAAGGCAATATTCAAATACAGACTACTATACTGTAAAGGAGTCACTGCTCCAGCTGAAGTTATTATCCAGCTCATTTATAGCTCGCCTAAATCAATGGGACAACTCAAGTTATTCAGCTGGATTTCTGCTGGAAGACAATAATATATCTATATTTCCAGTGTGCAGGTAACTTCTAAACCTTCTCTTCCATCCTTGTAACGTGCTAGCTTTGTAATTCTGCAATTATTAACAGTTAACACAGGACTGCCTCTTTTCAACATTATTTCCATTTTGAAAGGTTTTTGGAAAGCATAATGCAGTCAGTTAAGCATTAAGAAATGTATATCAGATTTGTGATTAGGCTTTCAAATAGTTTTATAAACATTAAATAAATACAGCAATACTGTGGAACTGCAAGTACTACACAAGAAGTTTTATATAATTTTCAGAAACATAAACAGGCACAGAGAAGGCAACTTAGCCAAAGAGCATATGATGTCTAGCTCTGGTTCCTCTCCAAAGAACACCTATACCAAATGCTACTAATGCTCAGGAACTACCTTTTTACAATTATCACTTAATTTTGGGTGTTGGTCTGTGGTTTTTTTATATATCCCCCTTTTTTTCAGTTTAAAACCATTAAATCCCAAACTGCCAGTTCAGTAAGAGTTGAGCTGAGCTACAAACATACCACACAAGTTTTCAGTTAGTTGATGACTAGGACTCACCTGTGATGTTAATGGAAATTGAAGCTATTTATTTCCAGGCCAAACAGTTTTACGATCAAGTGTTTTGCGCATTTTTCTCTGCTGTTCCAAACAAATATCCCATCCTCAAATACATTAGATCCTTAATTTTCTTAGCTATTTTAACTCCCTTTTTTTCCCTTTACATTATCTAGTTCATAGAGCCGCCCATCACAGCAGGCTTCATCATAGGTAGCATATTCCATCCTTGTAAATGTACTTTACAGCAGAAGTACAACAAATGCAATACATTGTTATTGTCTTAGTATAATATTAAGGTAAGAAAAAATTATCGACTGATTAATATTGTATAAGATATGAAATCTATTGTAAATTAATAAATCATGAAACAATTTGCTATTTCAAAAACAATATAATCAATAGTTCTCATACTATTTTATACCATCATGTAGTTAAGCTAAAGAAAAATGCAGATGTTATTAAAATGTCTTATATAGGAAAATGCCTAAAGTTTCCGCTTTTTTTTTGAAGGAATGCAGTGGGTATCACAAGTTTATGAGCATTCACACACAAACCAGCCAAGTATTTAATTTTTTGTGTTTGTGCAGCAAAGCAGGATTTCAAAAGAAACTGAAATTAATCGGATGTAGTAGAAGTTATTCAATAGCTGATAAATAGATGTACTGTAAAATGTAATGTCACCTAGTTAAAAAAGAAAAGAAAGAGAAGATGCTAATTCTGCTGATGAAGATATTGTTTTTCCCCTCTTGTGCCCTGTTCATTATGCAAGGCTGCAGAATATGAAGTGCAGTGTGTGATCCGGGCGATCTAATGATCTCCCACACCTGCTCATCTGGTACAATTTTAATTAACACTCCAAGGAGGTTTGTCAAGAGTAATCAAAAACATTGTCGCTTATAAAGCTGTGGCAAGAAATCAATAGTTTTCATCAGAAAAGGTAAGGTCTGGCATAACTGAACCATTTAATTGCTTCATTCCAATAAACAAAAACTGCACATTTTAATGACTTGATTTTGGAGATCAATATCTAACCACATATTGCATTAAACAGCAACATGTGGTGGGATATTCACAGTCATTTCAATTCAGAATGAAGCATTCCTCTTTTTTTATTTCACCTCGAATGGCAATAGGTTGCTGAGCCTATGCAGTGCTATGATTTATATCAAATGAGTGACCTCTAGGGCCGTACGACTAGAACGGGTGACTAGTTCTCAATGGTAAGCTACTGGCACTTGACAAAGTGCATGAAGCAGAATGAATTTACTTCTCTTTTCCTCAATCATCAACAGGCTCTGCCCTGACCCCCATACTGACTCCTATAACAAGATCTCCTGTCTCTGACTGAAAAATTTACTGTCATGTCTACTTTTCATTGAGCTCAAGTGAGTACTTCT
Organism: Lathamus discolor; assembly: GCF_037157495.1. Classification (NCBI taxonomy): domain Eukaryota; kingdom Metazoa; phylum Chordata; class Aves; order Psittaciformes; family Psittacidae; genus Lathamus; species Lathamus discolor. The sequence goes on along the minus strand of NC_088886.1, from coordinate 54,115,087 downwards.
GTCACCTTCAGTGAACTGAGTCTGTAAAAGATTTAACTAAACACCAGTCACAGTTTAAAAACTAAGCAAGAACAACTCATACAAAAAATACCGCTTTTAAGCACAGCTGTTTCTTAAGAGTCTGGGAGCTATGCCTTTTTAGTATGGCTTTGCTTCTTTAGGTGTTTGTATTAAACCGTTATAAGCTACTACTCCACAAAGAAATGAATTAAAGACTCATGGTATAAGGCAGGTATTATAACATTAGTAAAATCTAGCAGTACTGAAACACTCCTTCTGGGCACAAACACAGCCAAAGTTTAAATGCTTGTGAACTATGAAAGACTGAACAAGGTGAAATTTTACATATGAAGAGATATCAGCTATAAATCACATAGAATTAATGATCTGACTTGTATACAACGTGCAGCATCACTATACTCAAAATATGTCTATATACAGTAATGATATTAACTTATATTTTACTATCAACAGATTTTTAATTTGAAAGCCATGCTTGTACAGCATTTTTTCCACACACTTCCAATAACAGCAGTTATCACAGAATATATGACACCTAGCTACAAATAAAAGCATGCATGATATATCTTAATCATTTTATCTAGTATTTTACTAACATTTAAGTTTATAAAGTAATAAAAAGTAATATTCCAAGAACCCTGTCTATCAACAATAATGCAATTAAATGAATGACACTTGATGGTTTATTTCAACATCTCACTAAAGCCTTCCACAAAATTTTCACTCCCCCTTTAATTTTCAATCCTTCTACCCTCCCTGCTTCACAGCTCCTGGCTATTGGCTTTTACAATCTGTCCCTAGAGAGCCAGGAGTTATTACCCCTGTCGATGGAAGAGAAAGGGATGTTATTCCCCTGTCACCCTCTCCGGCTCCAGCAGATTCCTAGCTCTGATCTATAGCCTTCATTGGAGAAAAGCGTCTGACATGCTGTTAGTTCTCAACCCTGTCAGATCCATCTACCCATGCAACTGGCATTACTTACTGGAGTCAGAGTCACAGGAGTCAGACCAAAAAATTGAGAAGAAAACACTATATCCACTTCTATTTGAGTAAATATAAGACAGGAAAGTCTACCGCAAAGCGTGCAGGTTTTCAGAAGGCACTACATGCCACATACACTTTGAATCTGAGCTCAGGAACGTCTAAAGTAGTACATGAAACTGTACATTATTACAATAAAAATACAACAATACAATAGATCACACAATCTAGGCAGCATCAGGCAAACCTGAAGGATACAGAACAATTAACAAAATGGGCTTAAGCAAATTTAATAATTCCCTCTATACTCATTTAACAAACTATTAAATTTTTTAGTGCTTCCTTTTAATCGACATTCACGTGTCTGCTACATGAAATGGGCACATTTAATGGTTGGCAAAAGGCAGCATGAGACAGCACTGTCTTTAATTGTACGTTGCCTGTCATTCCACAATACAAATCTATATATCAGCATTTTGCATGCATTATTTTACAAGCTTCAATAGTAAGTTAACCTTTAATTGTAAAGTATCAATGAGGCGACTGTAGGTGGCTGGTTTGGTTCATCTTGTACTCCACACACTGAACGAAATAAACTGATCTCTCCACTTCACATGTGCTGACTGACTAGCGCAGGGATTGGCTCTGATCTCCACTACCTCCTCTGCTCAGATAGTCTCTCATCAGGCTAGAGCCAAACACACCATGCTTGGTGTGACCGTCAAGCAAGTGGTGATGGTTCATCTCCATACAGACAGCTTTCACTCATGCCATCAATATTAGCGATACAGGCAAAATCAGGAAGAAGAGGAAGCCCTGCTACAATGGTGCTCAATCCCTCTTCAGGTAGATGGATGTTATCATGCCCCTCTCCTCACCAAGCTCCTGTGGGCTTCTTATGTACCCATTTACTGTCTCCTTGCCTTTCCTTTTGTCCCTCTCTCCATTCTTAATTTCAGTAAGGTTGTGGGAAGAACAGATTTGCTTCGCCTTTACAATTTTTACAGAGCAAGCTCTCCCTTCCTGTATTTCATCAAAAGCAAGGAGGGTGAACAGGGAAGGTGTTGCTGTTTCCAGTTCCTTTTTCTTTCTATACTCAACAAGAAGAAGGAGCAAGTGAGTTATTGCTAGAGAATACAAGAGATCAGAGTCAAAGCAGTGACTGTAGATGGTTCAGAATGAGAGCTATGTGGCTCAGGTGGCCAAGAAGGCCAATAGCATCCTGGCTTATATCAGAGATACTGTGGCCTGCAGGACTGAGGAAGTGATTATTCACCATCCCTGAAGGTATTTAATAGACATGGAGATGAGGTGCTTAGGGTCATGGTGTAGTGGTGGACTTGGCAGTACTAAGTTAATGGTTGGACTTGATGACCTTAAAGGTCTTCTCCAACCTAAATTATTCTGATTTACTTTTCCAAGTGAGAATTGCTTTTGAAAAGAGGAATCATCACATTATCCTTAGGAAATGAGGAAGTTCAGCAAATAGCCTATAAATTTACAATAACCACTAGAACAGAAACAGGGTCACGGTAGGCAAGGCAGTATCCCTTCAGAGCGGAACAGCAGGTAGCAGAATAGGATTTTGATCTTGAATGTGTTTCTCTTGGAATATAAATAATAAAAAGGCTTCACTTTTGGTGTCCCTCAAAACCCGCATGCATGCTGCCTACAAGTTCTCATTCAACATTAAGAAATCAGCTCTTAATCCTGCTGGATCATCTCTTGCCTGATTTTTCAGTTTCCACACTCACGCCGATCTCAATTCTCCAGCAGAAGCAGCAGTGCCACAGCTATGCAGGGTGTATCTTCACACTGACAGTCAAAAAGAACAGCCTGATGTTGCAAAAGACAGAACGGTAAAGTTTTTCAGATAACTAATACTTGGGGCATTTTTATACAGCAACATGGACTTCTTTCATTTTCCTCAGGAACAGAGCTATAACCACAATTGGTTTTATCTGCCAAAACCAGCAAATGCCACCTTGATATGATTTAAATGGACACACAGAGGTTTTAAAGCAGAAGCAAATGCGATCTTACTCATAAGGGGGGGGGGGCAACAACAGTATTACTTACGATATTCTGTACAAGGATATACTAGGTTATCCTTTTAGCATGAGGAGAAATTAGAAACGTTTTAGTTCATTTAACCAGGAAACTAATAGCAGTTAGAAATGATGGAGGAGAAAAAAAGCAAGGTACTCTGCTAATGCACAATGGTAGCTGCTTTTTTTTCCTTAGAGGCACTGACGCCTGTCAGGAAGGCTACAGACTGCTTTCTCATGGTAATTTCACTCAAATTGGTGTATTTCATCCTCCTGAAAGCAACTTTTCTGTTATTGTAAAAAATTATAACTGTAAACAACGATCGTTAAATGCCTGCCTCAGATGCCATGATGAGAACACATTTAACATCAGGACTGCGTGGGCAGTTATAACTATATGTGTGTATGTTTCCAAATGCAAACATATTTTTTGGCAGATTTTTTACACTCCTTATCTGGAAAACATTCCGTATCTTAAACAAATATGAAGGCATGAAGAAAAGTAATATATGAAAGTGAAAACAACCAGCTTAATAGTCCAGAAGCATCCAAAGACAGCCTTTTTGGTCAGAGTTACTTTTAATAGCTAATATTTTTAGTGTTCAGACCTTCACAAGCCTATGAAATTTAAGACAAATGCAAAATAAATAGATTTAAAAACTAAATGAAGCACAGAGTAGCCAATCAATACAAATGCCAGAAGTTAACACAGCGTTTCAACATTTGCAGAAGTATACAATTATGTTATTTGCTATATTTGTTACTTCCTGAATGTATAAAAACATTTTTGGTATGAAATGGAAACTATCACATGTGGCCCAATTTAAGAATTTCGCTTTCAGCTCATAGCTTTGTATTTCTTTCAAAGCTCCCAGCTCTTCAAATGAAGCAATTCCAAGAAGTGCTTTGGCATTTCTTAAGAGAAAGCTGATACACCAGGTTTCTGCCCTTCATGGGGGTGCGCCCACGCTGGAAAAAGGGAGGGTGGAAGATGTCTAACTTAGCCATGATTCAGAAGTAATTAACACATGGCAAAACTCTCCTGTGAACAAGACCCCGCACAGTTTTCACATCGTTTAGCAGTCAATGTAAACTTTAGCAGGGACTCCCCTCACTACAGGATGGTACTAACAACTACTGGAGAGGAAAACGTTCTACCATAAATATCAATCACAAAACTACTTGGAATTCTAAACAAGGAAGCAAGCACATACTGCTAGTAAACCACTGAGGCATTTAGAACCAAAATAGGAGTTTTGCTTTGGTTTTGTTTTTTATTTTTTAATTTGTATTCAGTCCAAATAGATGGCATTATAACAGCAGTAAGGAGATGCCAAGTCTGAGGAATAAACATTGAAAAGGCTCAGTTTCATGTATAAATCCCCCTAAACCTTGGAAAAATCAACATGAAATGCATTTTAAATCATTGGGAAGAGGTCCCAGCACTGCAGACCTTCAGTACGCTTATTAAACATTCTCTGTTCTATTCACCGATTCTTTAATATCAATTCAGAATAATCTTAAAAAGTTGGAGTTTAAATTATTTCTAAATGTGAATTATTATTCATAAGAACCTTTGAGTGTCACTTTATTGCAATCCAATACCAAGTTCTAAAGGTGGAGAATTTCATGTTCAGTTTCCTGAATTGCATAGATAACCCACTACTTAATAAATTAATTAAAAATGTTTTCCTCTTTTGAACTAATAAAATCTTTATTTTTCTTTTATATACAGAATAGGCCTTTTGGTCTAACTTCCACAGGACATGCAGCCACAGAAGATGCCCTCAAGGGGACAGGGAAAATAAAACAACAAGGAAATAAATACAATAGAAAGATGAAGAAAAAAGAGGTGAATTTGGGACAAGAGCATAAAAGGCAAAGGACAACAGTCATACCACTGATAAGGAAGTTGGAAAGAATGAGACGGGCTTTGTTGTATCTTGAGGTACCAAAAAAAGAAAGCAAGATTTTGCACAGTCTTGAGCAGAGCTGCAGAGAGAACAAGAGAGACTGAACTGGGAGAAATTATGTTAGTTAAGAAAGCTAGTTACTAAGGCAAAGACAGTCATTTTATTGCAGGAATTTAAACAAGCAGTACACACAGGAAGAACCAACAAGGTCTGTCTACCAAGATAAAGGAGGAAAGGCTCAAGAGTCAAGAGCCATACTTAAGTAATCAGTATTGTGAATGGCGATGTTAAAAAACAGCAATGTTGGACCGAGCTGGAAGTAACCGGGAAAAGGAATGAAAAAACCAGAGAAATGTGAAAAGTTTTCATGGGAAGTTTGGAAGTCGTCAACGTGAAAATACAGTTCAAAGCTGTAAATGCAGGAGGAGCCACAGAGAAAATACAGAAAGATGGGATGAGAGTTTGGAAGAACTGCAGAGAAGACTGAACAGGAACCAGCAACAGTGAAAATGTAGTAAAATGTGCAAAGAACTATAGAAAAGCATTGACTGAACCCCGGAAGCCAAATAATTGAAGTTAAAACAGAGAGAAAATACTGCTTGTGAAAAAAACAAAGGGCAACAGACCAGCCAGATTTTACCTTGAAGAATCTGTTACTGCCCTTATTCAAGGAAAATCTGACTGCGGTGAAGAGAGAGAGAATCTGAGTATTCATCATGTAAAATAAAAAAACAAAACAGGAAGAAAAGAAGGAAAATCAAGTACAGAAGTGGCATGATTATGTTTGAAAGGTGTAGGAAGGAAACGGGAAAAGTATCTGGAAGAATTCATGAGGTCAAGAGATTTTATTTGTTCTTTTAGACAATACCGAGTATACTTGAAAGTGCATGGAAGTTCCTATCCATGGATTTTATCCCCTTTGTAAATCCCCTCCTCTACGAATTCAGCATAACACTGGAAAGAACATAGTTCTCAAAATCAGCAAAATCTCCCTCTGAACACCAAAACTTCAGCCACTCCATGGCAGGATACAAGGCAAACTCAAACTAGTTTGAAAGGGCTGTAGAGCTGTAAATTTCTTCCATCTAGACAGCTTTCTTCCATCTGAGCTTAATTATCATCATCTCTAGGGTTTCCCTCCTCATTTTAGTTCTTAATCATGAACTAAAACATCTTTTGCACATTCTATGTTATAAACACATTACATTTCAAAATGACAATTTCAGGCTTAATTGGTTAATTTCAGCTACTCTAAACACGTAACAAATTATATTTCTCTCTGTTCTGCAGTCACATGGCAAAGTGTCCTCGAGAAGATGATCCTAACCAACACCAGCTGTGCCCAACTGCTCTTAACATTACAGCTCCAGTACAGTCTCGCAATCTATAAAGAACTGACAATTTAAAGCTCCCTTTTAAGAGACTATGAAGGTCATAAAATCCAAATCCCATATTCTAAACCCATTCCTCATCAGCCTTTGCAAGTCACAAAAAAGAAATCACATGACCACAGCTGGAATTAAAATTGAGCTTTTTCCTTTAATCCAGCAATAACCACCATATGCTGCATTATCCTAGAAGCAACAAAGAATGGATGCCATCTCCAGCTCAGCAACACATCAAATTAACCCAAGTGTTTCTTTTCACATATTTTTTCATTTAATAAAATAGACAAACCAAAGGTGTCATTAATAGGTGGCAAAATTTGTTTCTTTGATGTATGTATGCTTGCTGCAAACCTTACTTATCTCTCAGAGTACCGATAAAACCATATTTCTGTCCTTTCCACGTGCATCAGAGCAGAGAGGCTGATAACAAAAACTCTCAACTTAATCTATGAGCAACACAAAAGACACTCTTTTCAAATGCATCCTCCTGGTTTAAGACCACAGGAAGGAGTTCACCTTCATGCAGAGCCACATATCACTGCAGTAACAGCTGAAGTAATTATTACCATAGTGGGCGGATGAGAGAAAGAAGAAAGAGAGATGGAAAGAATGGGAAAGTAGAAATTTGACTTAATATATTATCTGATATTCAACAGAATATGCAGTGGAACTTGGGATACATTACTCAGAAACTGGAAGGAAGGAAGGAAAGTGCTTTCTGGGGAAAGAAATATGCCAAACACCAACAGGGCTGGGACGCCTCAAAATGAAGTGTGGCAGGCGGCGCAAGAGCTGGTGAGGATTGCCCCAGCTGTTACAAACACCAATATGCCTATGGTGAACATAAATTGTAGTGGGGTATGCATCACCCCTGCATCCTATGTGCCTTCAGATAATTCCATCCTGGAGCACCATTCTGCAATCTGCATGCACCAGAACCTAATAGTCACCTACTGGTTTCACTGCATTTCAGCACTTCAATAACTATCAGAATACGGTGGGTGATTTCACGTGAAACACACAACCTTCTAAAAGAAATGGGTCCTTCGTTCCTCTTGAGAAATGTTTATTACCCTCAGATTACAAGGTCTCTGCAGTATTGCTCCATAAAAGCATAAAATCTGAGTGATAACTAGTCTAATCACCGTAAAACTCTACCTAATTCTGCAAGTTCTATAGACAATGCTACTTAGGAAATACTCTATATTTGTTATTGTGGAGGACAGGAGATGGGAGAAGTTAATCTATGCCCTATATTATGATCATTTTGAACAAATTATACAACGGTCTATCATTTTTATTACTCCTTGACCAAGCAAATAATATTTAGTACTTTATTTATATTTTCCCAGCAAGAAAAAGAATTAGTATAGGGTGAAGGTTAAATTCAACTTGTACGTCCATGTGAAGAGATATTACTATTGTCTCATAAAGAAGATACATAATTAAGGCTGTGAACTGCATGATCAGTTCCATCGTTAGCAGAAGGGATTTCTGAAACATATATTGATTTTTGCCTGTGAATCTGCATCAGTCTAACCCTCATATACAAGCACTATGATTCCACAGAGAATTGATTTTTCCTCTTTCGTTCACAAAAATCTCACAGCTGAAATTTTTGCAGAAAACTAATGACAGGCCCAGCTGTTTTCAAGAAATACATGTGTAAAGAAGTACAAGCTGTAGGAGAGCTTTCTGCTGCAGGACCAGATTACAATATATTGTCACCACTTCCGGGCAAATCATGTTGGTTTTATGCTACCTTAAGGGAGATCTGAATATCATCCACTATAAATATATGGGAAACATTACATATGGCATGCTACCAGATATAAGAAAAAGAAGGGAGGGCAGAGACATAAAATATTAGTAGGTCAAATTCTGCTCTGAACTATACTGATGTAAATACCTTACAACTACATGAGCCCAATCCAGAAACTCTTTACAGATTCCCAGGTACAAGCAACAGTGCTCACAGCTGTTTACCACGTATCAGTGTCAAATACAATATATCATTGAATCACAATTTGTTTCTGACAAGAAAAGCTGGGGAAAAGGGCATTTAAAAATAAATAATAAAAAAAAATTGATCATGTTGATTGTGCCCAGCTCTCAGAAAACATAAAATCTAAATTATAAACACATCACTGGAATTGGGTGCAAAGTTACCTGGTCCCCAGAATGCAGTTTTGGTAAGAGAGGCTACTGTTCAAAGCTCCAGGCTCAAGTTTCATATAACTTCACTGAGTTCCAAATGTGCAAAAAGACCTTAGCTTCGGCATAGCCTTCTTGTGGCTCAGAAAACAGCAGAGGCAAAGCCCATCATACTGAGGGGACTACCTCAAATGAGCTTAGGTTCTGGGCCCCTGCACCCCTTCAGTGTGTTGCACACATACCTGGTGGGTAGCACCTCATCCCACTTAAACTCAGCAGGCCCTGCACACTCCTCCCAGTCCACATCACATAACTCTTGTGGCAGCACTTCCATGCCCTGTACAAGTCACTAAAATGACTATCTCACACAATACACACCCACAGCCCACCACTAAAAGAAGTGTAAAACATCAAATACACAAAAAACAAATACCAGAAATTAGGTTAATTCTTGAAAAATACTGGCAACCTCACAATGGCAGTGAAAACTGCCCTCTGACTATAAAAGACCCCATAAAGAACCATAACGCTGACTTCCTAACAGCAACCTTTGCACCACACTCAGAAGTCAGCATTTTTTACTCGAAAAAATATTGCTTTGGACTCAACATTTTGCAATTTAGAATTTGAATACCTGTCTTGCTATATGTGCACTCCTCTTTTTTCACCACCACTCCCCACTGTTTGGTTTGGTGTTTTTTTCCCCTTTGGTTTGTTTTGATTGTGGTTTTAATAAATAGAAGCTGACCAGTAACTACAGAGAACCCAACACATCTGTTAAAAGGTTGACAAAGAAGGGAAGTCAGATGATGCGATAGAAATTCATTTTACGGTTCCTTTAGGAATCTACCACCAAGAGGCAGCATGTGTTATTAAAAACAAACTACTTGCGGTAAAAATCTATTTCTGGGGATTGTTTACTGAAATGAAATGTTTATTCACTAAGGCAGTATTTAAAGCACTACAGATAAGTGCAAACTGTGCCTGAAAAGATACAAGGTGTAATAAAATGCAAAAGGGAAGTGGTGGTAATATTAGCTTTGCACCAATTCATTTACAGTAATTCCAGACTTCATTTATGTAAATTGAAGGAAATTCCCAATAACAGGCTGCTTACACAGTCAAAGAAGGCTTGCTGTGTTTGCTGTAGTATAGTTTTCAACACTTCCAACTTACTTCCTCACAGAAGGTTCAAGATTATTTTCAGGGCTATTTTATAACTGAGGCTGCATAGAGAGCAAAGCATGACATTGAAAAATAGACTTAATTATTCCTACAAAAAATTCCTGGCGTAGATCCATTTCATATCAGCTTAAAATACCCTACGCTGTTCTATTGGCAGGATCATATGTTTACAAGCACTGGATTACAGGAGTAACCACACCTCCAGGCTAATTTAAAACAATTTCTGTTAAACAGAAACAGTAGGCCCTGGTTTCTTTAATTTGGAAGGGGAGGAGGGGAGGAAAGAGGCACAGGTTACAAGGGGAGATGTTCCTATTATAACTCAGTTCATTGGAATACTGCACAATAAAGGCCAAAGGACCCATTTTAATCCTATGTGATTCAACAAGACTTAATTCAAGCAACAAAGCTTTTTGTTTTTTATGTTGACAATGCATGTAAAAATAGATTTGCTAGGGAAAAACCATCTCAGCGCACATACTCTTCCCAAAGTATTCACAGCAACTCCTCCAAGTTACTAATTTGTCACAGGATATTTTCTCTCCCAACTGGGTACACTGCAGCAGCAACAAAGTCTTCTCAGGATGGCTTCAAATCCTGTTCCAGAACGAACATGTACTTATGTGACTTGGTAGTTTACAGCCCCTCTTGCAATTTTTGTTAGAAATACTCTTTTGCATTATGAAATTAAACAAAAAAATCAGGATGAATTCTTGGGTTTTACTCCCTCAAAATGAACATAGTCAAGGCAAATCCTCACCAGTGTCCATTTTTGAATCCAAGTCTGAATTATTCTCACCTGGCCCATAAACACACATATTTTCAGCCATATCTTAAAGTACAATCCAACTCAAACATCAGAAGCAGTATGGACATCCAAGCACAACGCTGCACCTGAGTTAACACAACCTGATTACCACCGGGTTGAGATGCTGACAGAGTGCTGCCATTTAGTACAGTGGGACTATTCTCAGCACTCAGACAACTTGAGACATCTCCACATCACTGCCAGGAACACTAGAGCCTGAAAAGCACAAATTGCCAAAGTACTCATCTCAAACAGCTGAGTGTTTTCGCTTCCCTGTTATGGGGTACCCTGAATTACAGGGCAGTGTACTAAAGGCACAGTATACAGTGAGCAGGTCTTCATATGCATATTCTTATTAAAAGATACATATTTTAAAACATGGAATTATTCCCTAGCATGGAAGTCTAAAATAAAGAATTCCTTTTGTCTCATGGGCTTTTTTTACTTCTCTCTTGCTCTCTCTCCCCACCCCCACCCCCCACCCCTTTTATTTTTTCTTCTTTTTTTTAATAACCCCTATTGACCATTTCACTACTGACTATCTTCTGCATCAGAAGGAAAAATGCTGAGGATGTTTGTCAGCCATGCTGTCATGAAAGTCAAAAGCAAATATGTAAGAGAAGAAAGATTATCACATTAGACATAGAAGAAGAAAGATTAACCTGTGAGAGCTGTAGAAGCAGAAAGATGAGCAAAAAAGTGGGGGACTCAGTGGCTCCAGGGGACTGGTAATGGGTTACACTGCCTTTCTTCTCTAGATCACTGGCTCACTTCCAGCCCACATCAGTAGTGACTGAGTGTCATTACCACCTGATGGATTTTTGGTGACCTCTGCAAAAATGAATTGATGGTTTCAGTCCAGCTGAATAAATGTTCCATCATAATAGGTACACCACTGTCTCAGCAGAAGAAAGGGAGAAAACATGGATAAGAAAAGGTACCTCTACCCTTACAAACCAGCTTAATGCATAAGGAAGTCCACTTACTAAAAATGCCACTGAGATTTATTTAATACTTTCATAGCTAGAAGATTGCACTTCTTCTTTGAAGCCTTTAGTGTTCACTATCCCTCAGTGTTCCCCATGCCTTTGTCCTGGATTCTCACAGACGAAAGGCTGACTGCAACCGAGTCAGTGCAGTAGAACTGAAAGTCTCTTAAGGGACAATCTGAATTTGAAATTATATCGCACACTGTTGCTAAAGTTCCTCCCTTGTGAAGGCGCTGTAAGATAATACAGCTTTAAACGTGCCCCTTCAAGAGTTCTGTTTAAAGGTTGTGTAATACTAACTTGACTATGAATTAAAAAAGTTTTCTTTGTAACTGCAAAAGACAACTTAAGTGAATACTCTCTCCAGTCTAAGTTTCAAGATGCATTCATTGTCCCAAAGCATTGCACATGCCTGCAGAACTAACAGAACTTCAAAGGATGTGGTTGGGATGATTGGAAAACGGCTGAAATTCCCTGGTCCATTCAGGCAGAAGTTCAGCAGGTTCCTCCTCCCAAGGAAGCAGGAGCCAAAATGGTTCCTGGAATGGTATTTGGGATGCTGTAGCTACTCCTTGATTATTTCTTCAAGGGAGCTTCCAAGAGGGTCTTAGGGAGAAGGTCTTGAGGCTCTTGAAGAACCAAAAGCACAAGCAGCCACTCAACCCCTGGAGCTAAATGGCACCTTTCCCCCAAACATGATAACAGGTAATCTCAAGCCTGACACAGGTGGGGATACAGGTTCAATGTGAACATCACATTTGTCTGTATTTGAAGTGCAAGACAGAGGGGAACCAGAGCTGTCACTTCCACACAGCACACTGGCAGCAACTAAACTGCTGGGGTCTCAGGAGACCTAACACCTCTAAACAGCACAGCATATTTAAATAGGTGACCAGATCATAGCCAACTATGATGTCATGAATACAACATTATATTCCAATCTCTCCAAATCCTCTAATACCTGCAAGGAAATTTTCTAAATTAAAAATAAATTAAATTTTATCAAATTATACAAATACTAAACAAAAGAGGCTGTTGTCGAAGTAACTAGAGCAAATTCAGTGATAAAGGACAGCTGATACGACAAGCAAAATGTCAAATAAAGTATTTCTTCAGAAACAGACCTACATTTTCTTTGCCATAACACTATTTTACGTGTCTCCTTAAGAAAAACGTAGAGGTGACATTTAATAGATGTTGCAATAGAAAAAGTGACACTGATTGATACTTTTGTTTGTATTTTGTATTTTTCCTTCATGATGGAAAAACTATTTGCAGTTGATTTACTCTACAAAAGTCTGCAGAGTTTGGGGTGGAAAGAAGAACCTATCCACCATGACAGCACAAGATTTCCAAATTTTGGGTAGTTTCTTTCATGGGTGGCTTTTGGCAAGCCAGACTAGAATGGGACCACACCATCAAAATAAAGCACTCTTGCCCTGAACTGTATTTCACTCAAACTAAAATGACAGAAATTCTCCCTCCTCCCCTCCCCCTCAAGAAAAAATGGGGGGTTTTTAATAGGCAAACTCAACATGTTTAGTTAGGTGTCTCTGTTCTGAGCACCCAACAGCAAGAATTCTGAAATTCAATGTGTTGTTCTTTGCTAACCCCTATTCCTTTATAAACACGAATAAAGTAGTAGGAGTTGAGAGCAAGTATTTCTGGTCTACTAAAAAGAAAAGCCCTCATAACGCATCATGACAGCAAAAGTCCTGGCCAAATACCAATAGCAATTTCTGCAGCCCCAGTGACCCTGTTTCTTTAATTCACTCTGGTTTTACCTAATGTGAATAAGCCCCTGCATTTTCCTATCTCATGACCTCTTCAGAGGCAGAAGTTTCTTAGAGACAATGGAAAAAAATGTGTAAACTGAAACTGTGTTGTAAAAGAATGAATGTTTTTTGATGTTTACCATTCATTGCAGGGGATGGTGCTTATAACTATTTGAATATTAATACAAATTTGAGTAGCATTTAACAACAATTAGAAAATAGCATATTACTGGCTGAAATAATTACACGTAGGACGAGAACACCTTATTAAAACCTTGGCAGATGATTGAGTGCCTAGCATTCTCCATCCCAAATGGAGCTGCAAAGTGATTTGCCTTCTCTAAAATAAAGTTTTGATCACTTTTGAATTGCTTCAGCAAGCAATCACAGTATATTACATTACATATAATCACAGCATATTACATGGGGGGGGGGGGAGAGGCTGTTGTTTTACATATTACCCAATATTTTCAAGGAAGATGGAGAGGAAAGAGTGACTGGAAGGAGCCTGCCCACTGATCTGAATAAATTGAACAGATACAGCTCAAAGGTGTGAAAAAGGAGCAGGACTACATCACACTTATGCTCAAGTCTGATCACTGCAAAATCTCCATGAAAAAAACTTGACTTCACAATTTCTTCAAAAGTAAGTATTTCATTCTAACCTTTTATCTACATTTTTCTTTTACATCTGTACTCACTTCTTCCCATTTCTCCTTTTCCCCAAAATGAGAAGCAGTTTCAAGTGTCAGAAACTTCCGAGGCATTGATTATTGCTTCTTTAAAGGAGAAGAGAAAGAACTGTATCTTTTAACAAGTCTAGACAAACATTCTCATACAATGTAAATGCTGTCCTAGGAACAGTTTTCCTCTAATACCACAGAAGCAAAGAGAAGACACCAACACAGAAAACCCCTAAACTATCCATATACTTCTGTGCTCTTTGTTTATATGCAGCGAAGCGAAAATCACTAGCATATGTCCTAGCTGTTGCAAATTAAAGCTCAACTTTGTCACCCTTACTAAACCAAAGAGCAATTATTCCTGCAAATAAGTACAATGGTACTATTCATTCAGGTAAATACTATTCCATGTAAGGATTGCAGAATCAGGACGTCAAGAAAGCCACACATTTTAAATTGCCTGGTTGATCTCAATTTTCAAACAGAAAATGAAGATCAGCCATTCAACCTGAGGAACAGAGTCATTATTTGAAATCTGAATACATATATAGAGATTATTGCAATTGCATATTTGAAAACAACTTTCCACCAGCAAAAGAATATATCTGAACCTAAGAGTATGTTTTTACCTTCTATCTGATTTCCTTATTTGAAGCATAAGCACCTGATAAATGTGTGATATACCATCAGACACAGCAAAACAATTACTCCTGGGGGCTATAAACAGGTAAGTAGCCCAGCTCAGTTGTCTTGTCATACCTTATACTCTCCTCAACTCCTTTGTTCTGGTATCCACAAGGCTTTATTAAAGTAGAGTTCAGTCATTTGGTCGCTGTAATTCCAACAATCAGAGCCAAATGAACCATGTTCGGCCATCTGGAACCCCTTCCTCCAGAGTTGGCTCCCAGAGTTGGGCTGCAGAATCAGTCTATTACCCCTGCATGACATGATCCAGAAACTTGCTACTGCTACAGGACTGCAATTACAATTCCCAGACTGGGTATTGCTGTCAGGGATTCTGCAATGCAACAGACACTGCATTTGTACCTCACATTACTGCAAAACTATTACAGCCTTTGCACTTGGAATTCACAGACAGCGTTACAGGGGCTGAAGACTGGAGAAGTCTGTGCTGCCTCAACAGGCTTAAAGGTGGCCAGGAGCTCTACAGTCAGTCGAAGGCAAACAGGCAGTCCTACCCTCTGCCCTATAGCCAGTTACTGCAACTACGCACAGTATGTGGCTGGGAGGGGGTCAAGGTCAATACAAACGCCCCTGGTAGTACTGAGGAAAGGACAGACTAGTTAGAAAAAAAGGAGGGGGGAAAAACCCTCATGCTGGTAACCTGTCCGCTGCTTTTCCCAGAACAGACAAGGGGTTTTAGTGCTGGCTCTTAACCACCTTTGACACTTGATTCAGAGGAAGATGCATGAACCTCATGGCTCTTCTGCCGCTTATCAGGCAGCCAGCACACTCTCAAGTACACTCAACAATAGGAGAAGGATGCTCACAGACTGAGGACCTGATCTGCATAAAGGGCGCTGGCTACTGTGCTCCTTCCTCGCTTAAAAGGTCACTTTTGCATCGACTAGCAGGTCAGGGAACAAAAGGAGGGTAAGGCGCTGTGACCATGTAGCACAACCACAGCACAGGCGACATAACAGGAGTTATCCTACATACTGAACATGCTTACTCTTCTGTTAAAATGGCTAATACTTACTGAAATCATAGCAAGCAAACACAAAAGGCATTAAGCTGACAAAAACTTCTCAGATGTTGCTGAGAGAGCGGTCCTTCGAAACATGTCCACAAAAACACCAAAGTAGCTTTTCTTTTTTTTTCCCCTATCAATATCAGCATCCCTAGAACAACCAAGGTTAATGGCATATAAAACCATATTGAACTCAGAAATCAGGAAATCTTGCTATCAAGAACCAGTCACTGCAAACTTTTTTAAAAAACACCCTACCAAAAATGACATTTCATATACAAATGCAGCAGTTTACTTCACATAAAATACTTGTAATAAAGTATTCATGCAGGCATACACTGGCCCAACTTCAAATCCTTATAATTTCCTTTTGCCAGGAAAAAGCAGGAATGGGGTAAAGGACATTTTGTATTCCATTTTTACAGAATAATAGGGATGTGGGTTTTTTTTTCTGTAGGGTCTGCTCTGCCACTACACTGAACCTGTGAAAATTTCAGATAACACCGATGAAAAATATCCGTTAATTCTTGTTTAGCATCACATAGCATGATTGCTTTCTAAAAGCAAATTACAAATCAAATTGCACCTCTAATTAATTGTCAGTTCTAAGTCTATCACTGCAAGTTGCAAGATACATCATGCTTCACTTTAACATGAGGCTCATGGAGAGACATGATTACCGAAGGATCCCAAGTTTAAAAATAAAGCTCTTGATAAGACAGAAAAGGACTGGAAACGATGTAAGTGTACCATGCAGGTTCCAAACCCTGACAGCAAGTCTTAAGAATCTGAATACTATGCTAGAGCTTAAAAATAAACCTGTATTATGTAATTCCAGGATTATTTCTGTTGTATTTTTTGGAAGAAAGACAGAGGGCCATCTCGATATTGTGTTTTACTTCTCACTCAGTACAGGATGAGGAGCAGACTCAAAGAGTCCCTGTATATTTATAAATTTTAGTGGTATTACATACTAACATCGATTTTCCATCCTATTATAAACATTATATGTATGATAAGTAAAAGCCTGCACAGCAGAGAAACAGAGGTTTAGAAGGAAATGTTTGTGGCACGGCTCTACTCCAAACAGGGCTGATTTTCAATGTTTCCAGAGTATTAGCAAAGACAGGTAAAGTATCTCTGCAGATAAGCGCTTGCCCTTGTTTTGGGAACACCAGGGCAGCAGGAGTTTTTATGACAGAAGTCTGCAAGATAGACCCGCTGACAAAGCTAAGAGCTGGCTTTCCCAAACAAATCCTAAAAGAGGAGATGATGCTCCTTGGAAAGGGAAAGAGAGTCTGCAATTTAAACAGGTTGTCACTTCATTACCAAAGCATTACGTAATTAGGGATTTCAGAAGAGAAATGGCATGGTCCTCTGGAAAAGAAGAACTTCATTACCAAACATTAAACAGTTTCTTCAGACATTCCTGTTCCCCAGACATATGAGCCTCTGCTACTCTCCTTGAAACTTGCAACAGAAGGATTGCAGTGAGAAAGCATTATCAGCGCCATATTGAATCTTGGCACAAACCGCTACCACATCTCCAACCACAAAAAATGCCCCCACAATGGGGCTATCCCACAACAGGGAGGAAAAGCAAGAACAGAAGTTATACTGCAACAAGGAGCAGCAAAAATCCAGTCACACCACACTTCAGCCATACTGACTGGCCATTGCCTTTCTCTCAGCACAACACGTGGTAATATTTCAACACCTTGATGATGGAAAGAGGTCATAGTTTACTGTGACCTGTTACCAGCAACAATCTTCCAATAAACCACCATCTCCAAGGCCAACTTCCAAAGCAGGTCAGTCAGTACCCTACAGCAGCAAAAGAAAGCTGGCAGCAGCAGAACAGCACCCACTCACCCCATGTCATCTTGAAAATGTGTTAACTCGGCTACAAATAAGAACAAATGAATGCCTGAAATGCATTTCACAATACAACCCAAAACAAGCCAAGAATATGCCAGCCTGCAGCAACACTATGTCTGTGGCAGAATGCTTGCCTGAGAGTCCAAAGAAAACCTGAGCAACAAAATATTTGAAGTCAACCTAATGCTACCATGACACAGTGCTAATTCTCAGGGAAAAGAGGAAAAACAAAACCAAACAAAAACAAAACTGACCGAACAAACGAAAAAAAAAAACCACCACCAACTTATATAATTTAGAGTTTTGGCCAGAAGCTGCAAAAAAAAAAAAAAAAAACCATTTACAACTTTCACAGAGAGTAAAAGAAAAAAGAGAGCTGCATCCAGCTGCCCTGCATAGAAATCTCTGGCACAAGTCTAGCAAGACTTAGATGCATTTCTTCTGAATACAGAAGATGAGCATCACCCTGGTCAAGCCTCATGTTCGTATGAAAGCACTATAATAAAACATCATAATGCAGTTTTTGAAGAGTGCTACAGTTCTGCACAAAAACCTGTTGCCATGAAGAACAGCTCTGTTACACAGGCAGACTGCTGTGCACATGATCTTGTTTGTGTGTTATTTATTCAAATTGCAACTGTCCATTGCTTCCACACAACAACCAAGATGCACATTTAGGGGGTTGGGGGGGGGGGTCTGTTGTTTGGGTTTTTTTGGAGGGTTCTTTGCTTGGTTTAGTTGGGGGGTTTGTTTGTTTGTTTTAATTTAGTCCTTTATCTCTGTTCTATATTGGAGAAGTAAGCGGGTCCTGCAATCAGAAACTCCAGGGCCAACCATTCATATCCTGTGTGATGTACTTCAGCTGCCCTTCTGTTTTACTCCTTACCACCACAAAGCACCATGAAAATAAACACAGAAACGATTTATAGGTGCTCTCATATTATGAGATTGAAGGCCATATGAGGTAGAAGAAAATTAACATATTCAGA
Source organism: Lathamus discolor (assembly GCF_037157495.1). Classification (NCBI taxonomy): domain Eukaryota; kingdom Metazoa; phylum Chordata; class Aves; order Psittaciformes; family Psittacidae; genus Lathamus; species Lathamus discolor. The sequence continues at coordinate 54,096,564 of NC_088886.1, read as the reverse complement.
GAAAGGATTACAGCATGTTTCTCAGTTTTTTCAGCAGTTAGGATAATGCACAACTAACGCATACAGTCATGATTGCCAAAGCAAAAAAAAAAGAGTTACAATCAAAATACGAACAATGAAGAAACAATCTTACTGGCGTACATCATAAGCCTTCATATAACTAATATTCTGGTCTGTGTTTTTAATTCATCCAACAAAAGTCCCTTTCAGAATTAGGGAGGCACAAGCCCCAGGTAAATAGATGTGCCACAGAAACCACTAATGCTGCTGCATTTGTATGTTCATCAGCTCCCCTGACTGTTAACTGGTGGCAGAGAGCAGTTCCAGGTGAGCACGACAATGGTGGCAGTGATGAAGACATACAATATCACAGCTCTTTAATCACTGAAAAATCCACACGACTCCTTTTCTATTCCTGCTATGCACGATGCCACCATTTCTGGATTACAGTCTTCTTGGTGAGAACCACCAGATCTATAAACTAACTTCACAGAGCAGTGAATTGCTGTTTCTAGGTTAACATTGACAGCAACTAACAGAGTCTTCAGAAACACAATAAACTTTGTTTTAGGGCTGACACACAATTGCTGCATACTGCACTGCAGGAACACAGAGTTCTGCAAGCTGATCCAGCACTGGTCTGATAGATGGGGTTTGTCATCATCTAAACTGCACCTCTAACTGGAAGTGGGTGGGGAGAATAGGAAGAAGGAAAGGAGGGAGGAGATGAAAGGGTAAAAAACCAACCCCAAACTATTAGAAATGCCTTAGTCTAAAGCATTTCTTGCGCAGGTCTGACCTGTGTTATGTACACCAATGTAACCTTGGAGGCGGAAAGGGCTGTGACAGTAAACAGCTTAAAAGTATTTTATAACTCAACAACACAACAGTACTGATCTGCCATTTGGGATACTCAGCTTCATTCATCATTATGGTTTCCCATCCCTCTCCCCAAGTCAACTGCAACTTGAACTGCGGTGAGGAATAGCTCATTCATCCATAGGGGAAAAGCAGCATGCTTCCCATTGCTAAGGAGTTTCCTGCAATTCCCAGTGCCAAAGTATATTAAATGTCTTAGTGACTCTTGGAAAATAAAGGTCATTTTTTTAAGCCCCTTTAAGTTTTGTTTGTATTAAAACACAGTGGAAGAACGATCCAGGCTGTTAGCAGACCTCTACTAGCACTAGCATATGCGTTCTATTTGCAAGCTTAACTCCACAACAGACTCTGGAGCTTGCTAGAATGGAATTACACACTCAATGAGATGCACTTAATCTATCACAGATTACCAATGGAAAGGTGAAAAGTAGTTGGTGAGGCCTCTGAAGGGAATAACATCAAGGCCTCTTCCTCCAAAAACACCATGAAGGCAGGGTCAAGAAGCACTGAATGGCAAAGTACTTGCCAGAAAGAGAAGAAAGGAAAAGAAAGGGAAAAACGTGCAGCCTTCATGTGCAGCCTTCTAGCAGCAGCACTGACTTTATTCAATGTGCAGGGGGAAAAAAAAAGAAAGAAAGAATCCTATATCCTCAAAAAGAAGAAAACCTCAGTACAACACAAATAAGTTGTATTTCAGATGATTTCATTGTGATCATAAAAGTGATATGTAGCAGTAATAGCTGCTAAAAAGGTTGTTCTCCAAAGCAATCTGGCTTGGTCAAAATGCAGAACTTTTCTCCAGCACGTCCAGCTCACAAAAATAATTACCAGAATAACCGAAGACAAACCATCATTGTAAAGTCTGGTCTTTTTTTCCCTTGGAAGTTATTAATCAAAACCTCCAGCGAATGGCAGCCAGCCAGTAAAGGATTCTGTAGAGTCTGCTCTACCCAGGAACGGCAGCACGCAACGAGCAGAGTGCAGCATGGGTTGATGCAGCCGATTTAGACTTGTGTTATCCACTGCCGCTACCTGATCTGTGTAGGAGAATATTTGGTTTTACACAATCAGACATTTGCTCAATCACTGAAGTTTTGTGTATAGAGCCTGCATGTGACACTCAAAATCATTAGCATGGCTTCAGCGTTTGATTGCACAGAGCATGCAGCAAAGCACAGCTCTTTAATAACACCATTACTTACGTTAACAAACTATTTCTATTGTAATCAATAATGCAGCCTCCCTTTTAACAAGTAGTCCCCCTCCCTTCTACACACGACACAAGGTAATATACAGCCACAAAGGGACAGCGGAGATAGTGCTGCCACCTTTTGGCCACATATAACAGTGCCAGGGAAAAACGTATAATTAGATGTATTGAAAACCTGATCGTTAAGATGCAAGAATAACAGGAACCACTTCTGACATGATGCTTTTGAACCTCAATCACTATCTATATTATATAATACAAAAATTATAAAAATCTTTTGTTTATATTGCTTCTCAAATTAGTTCTATTTATGTAACTTAAAGATTTTGAGATTTGACCTTTAAGTATAAGGACAAGCAATTAGTAATAAAGAACCTATAAATATGCAAAAATCAACTATTATCTTACTGTAAAAGAAAAGAATGGCAATGATCACAGATGGAGTTGGAATAGTAAGAAAAGGAAAGTTAATCAATTGCTAGAAGTCTGTATTGTACAGTAATATTGGAAGAGCTTCCAGAGAAATATACTTACTGGTGATTAATTTAAATATATTTTACACTACATTAATATATATGGTTTTTATATTGTGTTCACCACTTCTACTCTGTGCTCTTCTGTAAGTCTGTTCAAAGGGAAAACCAAGTGACACTCAAATCTAAGCTAAAATTTCTATTGCAGTGTGCAGTGACTTTCAACTTACAAGAAAGGATTTTGCACATTGCTAGTCAAAACCCTCTTCAGCCAAGTAATCCATATCAGTGCTCACTGCAAGTGCTGATTTACAGGTAAGTCTGTATTCCGAGAAGGCAAGAATTTGGCTTCTTTTCAGAAAGGGTACAATGGACTACATGGCAGCTTTCCTGTAACATCCTGACAGTGGATCCATACTCCAAAGTTTACATCCACCCACACTTCAGTTTCAGGCTTTCTTCCAAGACCAAACAAAACAGTGACAGATAGCTACTTCTACAGATATAGTTGGACTGCATTGACACTTACTTCAAAATCACCCAGAATTGTCCATGTAAGTAATATTCAGCTCTATGAATGACCTAGATCTGTGAGACAATGCATCTTACGCCGTCATCTCTGGCTACTCCATCCCTCCTTTCTTGATCCTTCCTAGTCTTCCCCTCTACCCTTTCCAATTTGAAATATTGTTTAATACCCAGTTTAACGTGTATTTTTCCACCTTCCAAGAGTCATGATCAAACAGCTTTTTAAACAAGTTTTAAGAAACACAAAACATGTCTGCAGGCATAAAACTCTAAAGTTTCTGTCCATGTTGAAAGGTAAGAAAACTTCCTCTGTCATGTTTAAATGTTCTCAAATTCTGAATGATCCACTGAGGTACAGGCTTCCAAAAATCTAAGGTTAACTTCACAAATTTCTGATCATCTTTGTAGCAACAGTTCTTGGCACTGACAAATATTGACTCTGAAGAAACATTTAGAGTTAGTCCATTTGTCCTAAAGCAGTAATTCCAAGTGGTTCAGATTACTAACTAGAATCCCACTGTACTAAGCTTGTACGTACTGCTAAAACTGCCACCATCTCCCATGATTAGCAATGCAATGACTAAAAAACCATCTGGCATAGCCAGACAATGACTGCAAATCCAAAATAACTGCTGGCAAATCCTGGGCAGCTAGACATCACTTTCTCTTGCGCATTTTCTGTGCAACTCTATCTATCACTGTAATTCGGGCAAGAAATGCTTTAAGTAGGATAAAGAAGATATATGGTGAAGTGAAACAGCAAATGAATACCTATAGAAAACAACCAGGACATGAAACAAGTGCTTTGACACCAAGCTGTTCATTGCCTCACAACGCCTCACCTGCAAAATCACGAGAAAGCAGAAAAACCAGCATTATAGGCTATATTTTAAAAAAAGTACATAAGTCTGAAAGAAAAAAAAAATAAAATCCTGCTTTTCTACTTTCCTTCATTTCAAACTACTTGAGGTACAATTTCAGGATGGTCCTAAAAACATTCCTTTGTTAAATTTTATTACCAAAATTACTGTGTTAAATTATTTAACTAAACTTTTGAGTTACATAATGCTCCAAGGACAGTAAAAAACTGCTAAAAGCCAACCCTAACAGTCCTCTTACAGGCACTATATGAGACAGCATTTCTATATGCTGCTCCCTGATTTTATATGATTTTTCATTTATGAGGTAGCATAGAAAAAAATCTTGTACTTCCTACAATGTTTAAAGAAGATCCTGATTTGCTGAAATTAAACTAAGAATAATACCTTTGTAGAAATATTGTGTTTTCATTCAGGAAAGGTATTTTATTTCTATGGCCTTGAAAAACAAACATCTGCCATTAAAAAAAATAATTCATTATTAACGTGTTAAAAAATAAAGAAACCTGCATTTGTATTGGACTAACAGTTAAGCACTGGGAAGAACAGAAAAGCCAAATGAGAATAACCAAACTAAAAGGCATTTTATAACAGTTATGTCAAATAATTTTCTTCCTGCTGCAATCATAATACACCAGCTTCCCCCCACCTTTTGCCCCCAATACATGTTTAAAAACAAACCCAGTCACTAACTCACTGTTTTTTTAAAAAGACTTTGAAAAAAAAATTGAAAACAATTATTTGAAAAAATAATTAGGAAAAAATTGAACAAGGAGAAAGAGTCAACAGTGTTAATCCTGGGCTGAGAAGTTCATGTTAATTGACTTTGTATTTACGCACAGACGAAGACAGAAAATTATCTTCACCATTTTAATACACCTCCCCCTTGACTTTCCACACTGTAGCTGTTATAGAAAGTGGGTTTTGATGATTTTGGATTCCCCCCTACCCCTTATGAGCTTCTTTTTCTTTTTTTCCCAGAAAAGATTGAAAGTAAGTTGCATTAATTCTAGCATCCACAGTCACGTTAGCATTGCTCCCCCCAAACCCTTCATTTGATTTGATTAATCATTACTTATTAATTTCTTTTCTAACCATATAACATTTACGATAAGCACAGAAGACACAATCTGATCATTCTTATTTACACTATTGCTTTACACCTTAAACATTTCAAATAGAGAGGAGAAAATATGGCAAAAACTGCCTTCTTGTCTGCAGTATCTACATGCTTTACATAGTTTAAAAATATGTGGCTTATTAATGACTGATTTCTCAACCTCTCCAATAAGCTTTTTATTAACATGACAGTCCTTTACTTGCAAGTGTCAAGCAATTTCATACTGTGCATGTATCCTTTATGATGTTTAATATAAAAGATAGTACAGTATTTATATCCCTCACAATAACAGAATGGATTGTTTTAAGGTTATACAGCCCAGTTGTGATAAAGAAAGAAGGAACCTTACAAAATGATAAATATTTTCATTAAAAAACTTTAAAACTAAAAGTTCAAAGATATGTTCTCCTCTCTTATATCTTGTCAAAGCATGACTTAGGACCCAAAACTAATCTACTTTCAATTTTATTCCATATTTCAGTGCTGTCATAGTACTCAGCAGAGAGTATTGGAATACGATCATTTTTTATTTTGTTGATGTTACCGACAGCTTTATTTCACAAAGCAATCTTATACTATGTCTACCACTGGCAGGTCACAAAGGTCAAATAGTCTATCCTTACAGGTAGAGAGCTTATTAAATGGCACGTCTATTAAACCCAATGGACAACATAAAGAAACGTTTCAGCAAAATACTTCCAACATAGTTCAGTGAAGACACAGTCAAAAGGGTATTAAGTAATTTGAACTGAGAACAATAAGAATTTTTTTTATAAGCGTCTTCAAAATTACGCTGTACACAAAGCATTTCAAACAGACAGTTGGAGAAAGACCTGAAAAAAAAGAACTCTATGCAAACATTTACTTTGTATTATGCATTTACAGCTGCACACTCACAGCACATTTACTGCTAGGTGGTTTACCAAAGATAAGTTTCTACTTTCTCCATTTTTTTTTTAATTCAATGTTCCATTAAAAGTATCATTAAATGTATATGATACCTTCTGCAGCAGTATTTATACATGTCCTTTACATACATACTAACCTGGATCATCGTGGGATAATTCTTCAGAAGCAATATAATTTAGGCATTTACTTTCAAATGACATAATTAATCACATAACGGTTTGGGGAAGAATCCAATCACATAAATCAGAAAAAGGCACTAAAATAAAATCTTTGTATAGTATCTTATAAAGTCCACATAATTCTTTTTAAATAAGAAGGTGCATGCTTTGCAATACCAGAATATTTATAGACACATAATTGTGATTTTATATCTTTCTGGCATCCTTTCATTATTTCACTATTTGCCAGTTACCTATGGTGGATCTTGCTATTTCAATATTTGTATTTGTATGACTGCATTTACAAAAGAATAACAAAATAAAGACATCTTTAGATTGGGAAACCTATACATTCAGGTGTTCACCTTCAGACTTAACCCTTGCAGCTCAAGGCTGAAGGCATTCCAGCTGCATTTCTAAATTATATATACTTATTTCTGCTTAGCTAAAATTCTGAATGCCAGTATGCAGAGTCTGTGGACTCTCATACACAGTTAATTAGACACAGTACTTGGTCAACTGTTATCAGATTCACGTAGTCAGATAATTATAAGATACAGAAACATAAAACGAGTTGTTGAAGTTTACAATTACCTTCCCTCACAGCTCCATTCTAAATGCACTGTCCTTGCTTTAACACATAGTAAATCATCTACCTAAATGTATTTGCACCCAATCATTTTTTAAAGTCACAATCTTTGTAGTGTCAACTTGTCAAGGGTCAAAGGGAAGAACAGGCAAGATTCCCAAATCAATCTGCTTGTAGGAACTGTCTCATTTCATTTCAAATTACCTGCTGTGGCTGAAGCAGGCTATGGACAAACTGCCTTCCTCCATAAACCATGACAGCACAGGTCGAACTTATGTGATCATTCATAAGGGGCAAGTCATGCTGGGTCTGTCATTAACTACTTTTAAACTGCTGTGCAGGGTTAAGTGATCTTGCAGGGCAGCAGCAGAAATAAATACTATTTGGACAGTTTAATGTCAGGCGACAACTCCTCTGGGATTAAAACTGTGTAACCCAATCGTAGTGTTATCGATATAAGGATTAAGTTACTTTGGGACTGTTTCTTGCAATCACGGCTTCTCATGTATTTTGCATGTTATTAAGAGATCAGATGCATAACCCAACACCCCTTAAGAGGCTCCCTAAAATATTAGCAGAAACACCACATTTGATGGAGGCATTCCCAGTTGGTTTTGTCCTTGTGTAACTACCCAATTCAAGAGAGGATACTGCTAATCTAAGAACATAAATATACTGCAGACTAAAATTATGTCAGGCTCCATGACTCACAAGAAAGTGAAACAGTTCAAAGCTGACTCTTCTCAAAGTCAGTCTGGGCAGTTACCACAAAAGTCCATACGAAGGAAGGTACTTCAGCAGATATCCACTTTCAGACATGAGAGTGGATCTATTAATTAAACCTGCTACACAGCCAGCCAATAGGAATACAGTAAGATCAGTGCATGGCTTAATAAACTATACAAGTAATGACTGCATTACAATTTACTTTGAGCTTCTGGTTATACTGATACACTCACATGAGCAAGAAAGGTACTTGCTGATAATGAAAACCGATCACCAACTTTTTCAACATCTGTGGACAGAAAAAGCCAGAGATCTGTTAGACTTAAGCTTGAATTTAGCTCATCTCAGTATCAGAAAATAAAATTTCTCACAGGACTACATGATTTTTCCTAATTGTTTCTTCACCATCGTATTCTTATTTAATGATTATAGATACAGGTTGTGGTATCCTTAATGCATTTGTCTTCAGTCATGAAGCAGATGGGAATTTTTACAAGAACATGCAGGAAGAGGCAGGTACTCCAAAATCCTGAAGAAGACAAAGTCTTGCTCATCCTAAGATGCACTCCTCACTTCTATGATACATATGCAAAACCGTACATGAAGTAGCAAGCTAACACAAGGGAGCTGATTTACCAGTGTCTCATAAAGCATAGCTGCCAGTGGCATCAAGAAAGAAAGAAAGAACTAAAACTTAATTTAACAAAACCCCAAATTTCGGAGCCACCATGTCTTGACGCAGGAGGCAAGAGGGATCAAGAATACACATGCTTTTGAAAACAAAAATATTAATATAGCTCTTTCAGAACTAATTGTCACTTTCTGAAGCACACACAGTGACACTGGATTTTGGATTTTCCTACTCCAGTAGGAAAGGTGAGGTGCGACAGTTCTGTTACAGATCGCCATCTCCTTTTTACTTGACTTTGCGCACTGATCATTGCTCTGACATAGAGCCAAACTTCTCACCAGCAGTTTTAAAAGGACAGCAAGACATACCCACATCCACCACTGCCTTTCCTTGCTGGCACCAGCTCTTAGGCCCCAACTCCTTCCCACCAGCGCCAGGATTCTAACTGAAACTTCTTCACTCCCCTCTGAACAACAGCCAAAAGAATGTCACCAACACAGGAGGATGGGATTGAACAGCAGATCACACTTTCTTATTCCTCTGTATACATCCTTCACACATGCATAGTGTGTATTCAGAAGCTATTCTCTGTCCACACGCAGATCTCCCAGGTCCAGTTTAAACTCACAATGAATCAAACCAGGAGGAGACCTCATCTATAATGATGCAGTTTCCATCCCCATCCCCAGTACTTCAGGCCTGTCCACCCATTCCCTGCAAGTAGGCTCCAATCCAGAACTGAAGACATGACTGTGGGTCACTGTCCCATGTTTGAAGGGTGGCCCTAGAGGGAATCACACACAATTCTCAGCTCAGCAAATTCGAATACAAAACCTGGTCACCAAGCCTCTACGCTGACCTCTCTTCCACATCCGGCTCAGCTGTCCTTTAGGTACCAGCTTATAACTATATTGCTTTTCACACTCTGCATTTGTTCCAGCTCCCCACTCTCATTTTTAACATCGGCTCCCAGAAAGCTCACTTGTGCTGTCTTTCTTCCCCCCCCCCATGTTTTGCCCACTGGGATTCCCCATTTTCAGCTCTGATGCTCCAACAAAACCCAGCAGCTGCCATTGTTCTAAGCACCGAGCACCAGCTCTGGCCACAACACGTGTGCAGGTAGAGTCCTTGACCACTGCAGCTACTGCTGCGACCCTCCCATGTATAGCAGTGGTATAGTTTACCAAAATTTGTAACTTTTTACATTCAGACTAAATTTCATAACAATTGTGAATCAATGACTTCCAGAATACATCTATGAGAGTGTGTTAGTTCAAAGAAAATAAACATAAGAATGTCAAAATGGGCAAAACTGCCCATTTTCCACTCAGTTTAAACCCAAAACCAAATACTTCCTGCTGATTTATTTTCAAACAGCCAAGTAAAATTTCAGACTAGTGGCTTTAGTGTAGCAGTTATTTGCAACTGAAAGCAAATGTATGACAACTTATGTTAACAATGTCACTCACAGTGGTGGAGTTCTGGCTGTGGCATCATATTTAAGCCTTTTTTGAGAAGATAACATCTTCTCTGTGTGTTTCTAAGTCAACTAGCACATAATGAATACAGACATCAAGTAAAATAATAATCCAAACTTACTCCTCTGATTAAGGTAATCTGCATAATTCAGGAAATAAATCTAGTTTTATATTGCATGGAAAAATGACACATTCTTAAATTATAAATCTATTACAGAAAAAGGAAAGGACATGAGAGAAAAAACAGGACACAGCTCTGTGTGTGTGTGAATCACAGATATCCACTGCAGCATAGATATAATGTCTCCAGCTATTTCGTCCACTTTCTATCAGATAATCCAGAAAAGATTAAAAACAACGTTAAGGATGATCCTTGAATACTGCTCTCAAGAATTGTTTAATATTAAAAAAGAATATAAAGCCAGCACTTATAAGCCTAAATAATGTGTTTTAGGACTACAACTTGAGATCACTCAGTATTTCAGGTCACTTCTGTTTTCTGCTCTGGAATCTTTGGACAATGTCCCAAATATGCATATATTATACCTCTTCTATCGTGATGCTCATGACAACAGCCACCATTCTTTTGGCTGTGAAAACAGAATAGTGCTTGCTCCAAATCATTTTAGTCAGTAGTTCATCAAGGGAATCAACTGCTCAGAAGCTGGAAAGGATCCGCTACCCTCCATTTCCAGTCTTTCTTTCTAGAACAGTAGTAGAAGTAAAACATCCAACGTAAGAGTGCTCAATGCTACAATTAGAAAAGGGAAGACAGCGCCAATGGAATCTTTTGAGTTCATAAATAACACATGCTTATTACTAAAAAAGCCTATATCACAGCAACAACTACATAAAAACAAGCAATCTAGGTTTTTTTCCCACTTTCTATCCTTTAGATAGCATCATGTAAGAAAATCCTTTTACCTCTCAGTTCCATGGTGGCAGGCTGGTGTATTTAATTCTGCGATATAAGCTTACTGATATCAATATAATAACTACGCAGATCCTCAGGATGTTTCTTAGGAATTTTCTATACAGACTGTTGAACAAAGGAATTTAAACTACATCAGTAGTCAAACAAGCAAACAACTAGACAAACACATCACTCAATCACCACCTTTTCCACCTGGCTGAGTGAAACTTGCACATTCCCCCACCACAGAAAACCAAAACATTGTGACCAATGGCAGTTTTGACTCAAAGGATTTCAGGAGTTTTGATGGATGGGACTATGTATCAAACACCTGCACAGGACACATGGCTTTGTAAATTATAATACATTTATTTTAAATTATTCCTTCCACACTAACACTACAGAAATTAGTAGCATTTATAACCAGCTGATATAGTAACAACATTGTTTTCAACCTGTGGCAAACAGCTTACATGTATTACCCAGTTACACCATCACTATAAAACGTTTAGAAAGCCAGAAGAGTAGATAGCTGGTCCAAACCTTCAGGTCAAAAGGACAGAGTAATAAAAACCCAAAATGAAAGCCAAAGTAGAGAAAAGTCTGTTCAAATATCATACTTCTTAGAGAAAGAGAAGAAAAATAATCTCTGAGCCTTTTGTGAATTGTATCTGTGATGACCTGAAACAAACTCAAATGCCATCATGAAAGACAAAATTAAAAGACAAATCATGGGTTACCTCCTACCTATTTGCAACAGCTGACTTGCTGGAAAAGCAATGGGCAGCTTCTCCATATCTCCCTTTCTAGTTTCCTAGCCCCAGTAGCAGAGGGAACGTAAATACAATTAAGGCTTATCAGATGCTCCTCTATGCAGGATGAAAACTCACACTTAAATACACGCTGCTAAATGAGCTTCTCTTTTTTGCTTACCCTTACACATAGTGGCATCAAGAAAATAATTTGCCAGGTTCATTGCATTTCTTCAACCACTGTGGTTCGTTTTGCAACTTCATAATACAGCAGCACATTTCCTTAATTCCAAGAATCTGGAATTATTTAAATACTAAAACATCTCGGCCACCACAAACTCAGTTCAAAAGCGTCACGTGAAAGTTATCATTTCTGCAGTAAAACTCTCCCCTTGAGCTGTAAGCTACGGAGTGAAAGAATAACATCCAGAATCATGATATGGAAAAGGAACAACCCTGTTATCACTGGGATACAGTGATTAGCTTAACCTACAGATACCTTACAGCATTGTTGGTGGAAATGATTGATGCAATCAGATCAAAACAACAGCAGAAAAAAGAGGAAAAACAAAAAAAAAAAACCCACAAAAAACCACACACACAAAAAACACAAATAAAAAAACCCCAAACAATAACAAAAAAAACCCAATTACACCCAACCCCCCAAAAAACCTCCAAGAATCCTTGAATTGATAACAGTATGCTCTAAATTAAAGTAAAACTTGTGTAGATGCAATGTGAGTTTAAGACAGCACCCTGAAACAATGGGCTACGACTCGGCTAAATAATAAACTATTACAGGAATTTTGATGACCCCTCCATGAATGCCATCAAGCCTGTAGCTCCTGAGGGCTCATTCCTCACCAAGCCTTTTCTTTAAGGAGGAATGATTACAGGATACAAGAAGTTCCAAACTTATCCATATGCAGATGCCAGCAAGCTATATACTTTTGTTAGTAAATGGGAACAAGTACGGTCACTTAGATAACACAGTATTCAATTACAATGAATATTTGAATTAAAAACACATGGCACCAGCTTGATTGAAAAATCAAGTTGTTTGGCAACAAAGTGCAATATGAGGAAATGCCTGACATTTATTTTAGTAATAAGAATTATTCCCTCAAAGGAATACTGAAAGACAACTTCATGCAAACTCCCAATGCACTCCAGTATGCCTTGGACAATACCCTTACACACTGGATAGTAAAAACAAAAATAAATTCAAAATAACACAACCAACAGTAACAAAAGCGCATCTTAACCATGACTTTTCCCGTTTGACAGCAAGGAAAACACATCTGTTGGCTATTTTGTAAAGCTGTTTTAAGGTTTTCATTCAAACTGCAGAAGGCTGAAGCTGATTACTTTCAAGGACTAAGCCAGGCTTTCTGCTCCCTCAAAAAAACCTTTGGAAAGATGATGCAATGGAAATGTGGTATTCAGAGCCTCCAAAGCCAGCAAAGAGGAATAGGAGCACACCACCGTTCAGCTGCCCTGCAGTCCTCAGTACCTTCACCCCTTGGGTGAGGGCCCTGCTATAAATGTTGGTGTTCAGCAGAGAAAACAGAGCTCCTGCAGCAACTTAAATTATTTCCATTCTGATTGCTCGCTAAGGACGGCATTTAGCACCTCGTACAGGTGCCCGCAGCGTCCACGTCGCCATGGCATACCCTAGCATGCAGGTAAGACTTCATTCCTGTAAACCTCCCCTTCTGCCTCGAACTTCACATGGGAGAGAAAAGTAAGCTTACAGCTGAGGTGGTTTATTCAGCTGTTCGGGTTCAACAATGTGGCACTGGTGCCTAAACAAGCTTTACAAAATAGAATCCATTGCCACAATAGGAAAAGCAAAACACGGGAAAACTGAAAAACAGTCATTTTTCCTCTGCTTAGGATTTTCCAAGACCACTGTTTATATCCTCATAGAAAAGCTTTCCCTATTTAATAAACTGATTAAGTTAAACCAGTTGAGACCCATCTGTAGCTTTATTTTGTTTTCATGGGCTGGGCAAACCAGTGAATTACAGGCATGAATCATGCATTTATTTTTATTAAAACAGACCTTGAACTTTCCAAAAGGATGAGGACACATCAAAACATTAATTCTGAGGTAACTAAAAAAGTTAATATCCTTCCCCTCGGCATCTACATGGAGTAGGTTCCTTTACAACAGCTATTCCAAGGAGATGGATCCTAAAAATATTAGGTTATGTAAATTAACGTGTCAAAGCTACATGCTGCAATAAAAAGAAAATTTCAAAGGCTGATGCAATTAGGGTCAAGAAGTTAAACCATGTCTCTTTAATCAGTTTACCACCAGAGCTGCAGAACTCTTGGCCCTTGTGTGTTTAGAGCCATCCAGAAAGCATCTAATTTGGTTTTTTGTCTATAAAAAAATTTGCATTCCCACTAATTGGATGCCGGAGCACTTTCATGAGACATTAAGCAAATATTTACTTCAGACATTCAATGATGTTTCAGAATAACCTCAGGTAAGATATTTCTCCCAGCCAACAAGTTACCTTCCCCCCACCTCGCTGACTTTTGCTTTTAGCTCATACAACCACAGCTGATATTGCTCTAAACTCAGAGCTCCTCTGCTCCCCAGTGCTTCCTTCCACCACGTACTGCAAAGCCATCTCTCACAGTGAAAAAAATCACATTATATAAAATCCCTATGATGCAGTCAAAGGGAAATACCAGGAAATACCAAGCAAGCATTTTCCTCACTTGGAATGTGTGTTATTTTGAGAAAAAGCAGTTACATGCACAGAAGTCTTAATTTAATTAAGAATTTAAACAGAGCTTTAGTCAACTCAAGCTAACAAAAGAAAAAGTAGTTTCTCTTCAAAGACAATCACAATGTTGTACATAAGCCCATGACACAGGAAAAGAAGAAATCATCCTTCCCTGTTAAAGGTCATAATAATAGTTGGACCAGCAGAGAAAGCAAAGACAAGAACTATAAGCAGACAGTGATTCAGAAGAAGAAAAAAATAAGTGCAAGGATGCAGAAAGCAAGAAGGCAAGAAATTGGGCAGAGAAAGAGTGAGGCAAATCAAATTCTACATTTGAAAACCTACAGATTTACTACAAACGTATAAAGTCTGAAGGAAAAAAAGATAAGATAGAGTTTCAGGCAAATATCACATGAAATTTTCAGGAATTCTTCTAGATATCAAAGGTATCAAATAAAAGCCTAACTAATCATGTTTCTATTGAAATTAATAAGTAATGCTAGTTTCCAATTAATAAGTGTTCAACTTTGTTGTTTTTTCAAAGTACCATAAAGTTTACTAAATATTTAGGCTCTATTTTGCCCCTTGCAAATCTCAATCTTCTCTGCAAAGAGATCAGAACCTCAAACCATATATTTTGAATGCATGAGTATTTTTAAGAGCTAATCATCCTCCTCCCCTCTGTTCCAATTTGACACCAGGTTACTCTGAACTCGGTCCATGCTAATGCAGGCTGTAACTACCTGCTTCAAAAAGCTTTCCTCCCCCCCACTCCTTCCTTTTCTGAACAATGCTGAAGAGAACTATCAAATTAAAAAGAAAAATCTTTGTGATGATTGAAACGTCTATGACATTGGATATGTAAATTAACACTAAATATACTTTGTATATTCAGAAACACTTTGTGAACTTTTAAGTTATTCCTTTATGACATTTTTCGTACGCTAAAGAAATCGTCAGAAATACTTTTGGGTGCAAATGACTTGCAGTTAGCAACCCTGAGAACTGTAAACTCATCCTCCAATGCAAGCTGGTTTTAACTCTGATTTCACTGTTTAATTGAAACAGCCATAAAAAAGATCAACTGTTTCTGACAGAGCTGGAAAACAAGGAAACAAGACCTAACTACATCTATTTTTATTAGAATAAATGAAATATAAAAAAAGTCTTAATTTAAGTGCAAACCAGCATTCCATTTCCACTATAGAGAACATTATCAAAGCTGGAAGGAAAAGGGACAGACTAGGCACAACCAAAACTTCACCAATTATTATTCAGAGCATGTGAATATACATTTGTCTTCAATTGCAGCTACTACATTACACTGTCACATGAAGCTTTATATGTTCAGTATATATTCACTGCAGCTAGCATTCTGTTGCAGCTAGCAACAATTACCTGGTAATTTTGTTGTGTTTCATATAGCAGCAGATGCTTTGTAAAACTTTCCGTTTCAAGGAAGGAAGACTAGAAATATGAAGCAGCTAAGCAAGTGTCACTGAATATGTTTCCAAAGAAAAAAAAGCATTGTGTTTTTTCACTCAGTGAAATCTAATTTTGTGCATACATGTCAGCAGAACAGGAATGGGAAGGGAGGCAAGGTCTTGAGTGACTTTTCTGCCCTTACTTTGCATCCTTAAAGATGTTTTTTACATAAAACATTCAAAATACTTCCTTTTACTTTGCAGCTGCTGTTTAGGATTCAATATACTATACTTGTATCTTTTTGGTTCCTGATGCTCTGCCACTTAGCTATTTGCCACATCCACATATATCCTTTGGGCATTCCTGTAAAGCCAGTAGGGAATTTCTTTCTTAAGCAAATCCTTTTAATGTAGCTAAATCTTCCATGAGTAGCTTTGAAAGTCTGCCCTATAATGCACTGACATAAAAGAGCAGAGTAATAGCTGATGGACAGGCAGCTTGAAGGAAATAAGAAAGAGAAACTATATAAACAATATTTTGCCCATTGTGGATTAATAATAATTTCCCCCCTGGTACTCTCAGCCACAAATTGCTGCTGGATTGTCATTACCTATCCTTATTATTGCTGACATTATTGTCCACATTACTAAATAACAACTTCACATTTATTATGTACACTACTAAAATACCTATTGCAAGGTAGTGCAAGTAGCACAATTTGAAGCACCTAAGTTTATTTCTCAGGAAAACCTGTTTTCCATCCTTTCTCTTCAGTCTTAAATGCTCAGGACTAAATAAGTCTATGTTTTAACACTCTCACACAGTATTTCCAGTAGGTGTGTTCTTGATATACTATGATAATCAAGTGCTTCATTTCAGATGCCTTTGTGTCAGACACTTTTTCCATTTCCTTTAAAAAGTAAGCAGTGTGATGGTATTTGATAACCATTCACTGAAGCTGCTGCTTGAATTAAAAACAACAAAATTCATTTAAAGCTAAATGCCATTTATCCAAGGCTATTCTTTGAGACAAGGAAACAACAGAAATAGGAAGAGGCTTTTCCAAACAACAGCCCATCTCTTCTAGTGGCAAAAGAGTACTTTTGCAAAAGGGAGGAACAGCATGAACCAGACACAGACCTTGCTCCACACTCCTCCTACTCCAGCAAAAAACAGGCAGCTCTATGTTAGAATCACCAGGTAGCACCAGGGAAGAGCCCCCTTGTTTTATCCCCCTGTAAAGCTCAAGTTTAGAATTATCTCATGCAGCCACTAAAAATGAGCAGCCAAAAGAATAGTAGAATAATTGCATATACAGTCTCCCTGTTTCTGCAAATGTTCCTCCTCCGTGAAACCTAGAAGGCGTTTCAGATGTTCTACATGTGGAGAAAAATTTGAAGCCATGAACTAGCACAACCCAGGGGCAAAAGAGGCTCTTCTGCATTGGGACTGTCACTGTGTGGAAGGCTTGGGAGAATCACCAGGACACAGGAGTTGTGACACAGACTGAAAGCAGTAATGCATTTCAGAGGTGGCACATGGAAAGAAGAAATGGCTGTAGCATTAGCTCATGTTAAGTGCACCTGACTGTAGTTAATTCCATTAATTCCTAGTGGCAATAAAGCTATAGAAGTTTAACCAGCACTGCTGGTTGACAAAATTCTAGAGATTTTAAGACCATAAAAATAATTCCATGGCTTTGCTTCTCATAAGTAAATTGCTAGTCTGCCCTCAAGCAGCAAAACTGAAACAAAGCTACAATCTTCTTTACATTATGCAATGTTAAATGCTCCTACTTCTTTCCCTTTAGCAAAACCAGAATGCCTCATGCTAATAGCTCTCATTGCTAAAAATGAGAGCAAATCAGCTAGGTAAAATAATGAGTTGTGAACATATTCCCTTCTCCCAGGTCCCTTACATAAGCCTATACAATGCTGTGATCACAGGCCCTTCCCCCCCCTCCCCAGTTCTTCTAAGTAAGAAAGAAGAACATACATCTGTTAATACATCGTATAAAGCACGTTTCATTCAATCAATGTTTTTATCAATGGACAATCCCATGAGGTACAGAATTTTCAAAATTTCTGCATGGTACAACTGTTTTACTTACAAACAAACTCTTTCTTTCACTAACTACCAAAGCTACTTTGTTCAAAATAGTTAAGACCTTGGGTCAAGGAGACAGTGGCATTAGCACTCAACAGAAAATGTGCTTCTCTACACTAAAATAGCCACTTAAGCAAGAACGTGGAAATGATTTATCTTGCAATTCTTGAAGTTGGATCTTCACCTCAGCTATGTCATGACTGCACAATCAGTCAGAGGAAGACTGTTACACTTTCATACAAAGAAAAGGATATTCAAGTCTTCTCTATGAGTATCTAACAAGTAATATTACCTTTCAGAAAATAAGAAAAAGAATAAATATTAGCTAGTGGAAACATTCACATTTATAACACCGGACTTGAAGACCTTCAGTGTTTCAGTCCCCAAATATAAATCTGTGTTTAATAACAGAAAGGCAATGCAATTTCACTGAAAGCTGTTTCATTTAAATAAAGCTGTACTTGTAATACTAAATATTGCAGTCCTGCATTACAGAAATATAATCAGAATAATATCAAACCAAATACTTAAATTGAGCTTATTAATAAAGTCTTGTAAACTAAAATATATTTTAAGGCATGAAAACAGCCAGGTGGGTGTGATTTGGGTTTCAGTGATACTGATAATGCATTCAGTATCCTTTAACAGCTATACAACCTATAGGTAATTTTAAAAGTAGAACACTATAAAAAGGCTTTCCAATTATGTACACACAGATAATGCTTACGCATCCACCTAACAGTTTACAGGATAAGACCCCACAGAACATCCAGATGGTCTTCTAATATAACAACTCCATTAAGATCCCAAAATTATGCACCTGTCAGATTGATTTGTTTTTAACCAATTCATCTATTTTTCAGAGACCTAATTACTGTTAGAAATCCCCTTCCTTAAGAAATCAATTAAGGTGCTAAAGAATCAATAGTTGTCATAACTATGGGCACAAGTGCTTCACCTGGAATTAAGAAAGCTGCCAACTTGCCGAGAATCTGGTTCTGCAATCTATTTTGCCACTATAACTGTTACTAATGAAAAGTTTTATATATATATATATATATATATATATATATATATGTAACATTTACTAATATAGTGTCTAATTAAGACTGAACTATTTTACTCTTTTAGAATTAGAAAGCTCATGTATCCCACATTTATAGACATTTTCTCAGCAAGACCACCAGAATCAAAAGGAATAATTGAGGAATTAGGGAATTTTAGCCAAAATGTCAATTATTTATCCTTCTCTTCATCTGTAAAAACTGCAGGTCCTCAACATCAGTGAAATTCAGATGGTTATTAGTTGTCCAATATTTCAAGGTTTCAGTCGTGATTCAGAAAAGTAGCAGCATAGTAATTAAGATAGCATGACCACAGCCATATTCCTAAACTACACATACAAAAAGCTGAGTACTATACACTCTGCACTCGAGTTGCATTATTTTTGAGAACTCAGAGTATTCTTTATTTTAATAATATGAATATGAAAAGAAAGGTCTATACATTATAAATGTGGATGTCACAGGATTTCTTCTTGTCAAAAGTGAAAAATCTGTGCATACCTCAAGCAGCGATACTCAACTTCCAAAAGGTCAAGTGCAAATTAAGCTCTGCCATTTCTTTACTTCTATATGAATTTAGCAAAAAGACAGTGTGATCAGTTAGAAAGAATAGGCATTGTAACAGAAATAATTCTTTTCTAGGATACTATATACAATTACATATGTTTATATCACAGTGATGTCACATATAAATTAAAATATTCATGTTTATGTTTTGAGAATGTATCTGCACCAGAAATACCGCTTTTAAAGTCAGTATATCAGAGAAAGTACTAATGGCCTGACACAAGGGAGATGAATGCATGGGCCAGAGGCAACTTTATTCTAAAGGCATAGAAAATACGCCAGCTGACTTGACCTCCTGACCTGAAGTTCTAGATAGAGTACAACAAAAGAACAAGAGCATTCAGCAATTAAAGTAATGGAAAAACAGGCTGACGATCAATGTATATCAAGTTTGTCACAGAAAAACACCAGCCCTGTCTTACTCAGTGCCCCCATGCACACCTGTGCCAGGATAACTATTTTTAAGCTGCAAAGAATGGGACGAAGAGTATGATTTACATGAAAAATGAACCTCTACTGGAGAGAGCAAGCAACCAAGAACTGATGAAGGCAGGCTGGCTTTTTTCAGTAATAGTGCCACCTTGGAGTATTTAAAATACAGCCTCAGAACACAAGACCACTTACAAAGCAAAAGCCTAAATAAAAACCCACAAACTGTTACTACTTTCGTCACAAAAAAAAGGTGGAATAAAAAAGTGCCATTTTCTACCAAGCTTATCTACAGTACTCTTACAGTCTGCACCTGCCAAGAAGACAGTGCTTATGATGGACTAGAAAGTGCACACATGACTGTATGTGATGCACTGCTTTAGCTTATGATGACATTTTAAAAACCAACTGAACTGTAAGATCTTTCCTTCGCTCAATCTGCAATATGAGAGGGTTATTCCCGTTCAGCTTAAAACAAACAGATAACTCATCATCTTAAGCTAAATTCATGTGGTTTAACGCAAAATAACAGTTTGTGGAAGTTTTCTTGAAATGGTTTAAAATTAAATTTTAAATACAATTGACAAAATCATCTTCTTTATTCAGTGGGAAAAGACCACACAAACATTTACTTCATTATCTGGGCAGTTATGGTTACACTTTCCAAAACCACTGTTCAGTATTCCCTGCAGTTTGAGACTGTTTCATCTATGTCATACTACCGATTTAACATGCAAACTTAAACTAATTTCCGGCTGCAGGTATTAGGAGAAGAGGAAGGTGCCTTTTCTATATACCCTCCATAAAGCTCTAATTAGTTTTAAAAAAGCTGGGGGAAAGTAATTTGGTATTTACTTTATATATAGATGTTTAGAAAAGTGAAACGTTTACACCACTGAAATAGCCTGCTAAAATTCTCCACTGCAAATAAAGGAAGGAAAAAAAAGGGAAAAAACCCACACGGTTTTGGAGGGGCAACAGAACCAGCAAGTCCCATCCTTCTGGGACTTCCACATATGTAACTATACAACTTGCTCGTGCTGCAGCTCATTCAATTAAATATCTTTCAAAAGGAGTAGATGTCTGATGGATTATCGTATTATAATTGGACAATTTGCAGCACTAGCACATCTACAGGAATATGGAACTTGCAATATCAGATAAACTAAGCTATTGTATCTCGTCATATAACTTGCCCAAGGCAATGCAATTCCTGGTACTTTAATGGGAGTTGTAAACAGTTGAGTCTATCCTCATTGCATTTAATATTATTTCAACTTACTCTACTATAATTACTAGTGTATAGTCTGCCTTCCAAAATTTTACCCCAAACCTTTCAAGATCTTGCTAGCTTGCGACTGCAAAGCTGATCACTCAGGCTGATGTTTTCATCAACCACATGTGACACTGACAGGTCAGCTGTTTATTCAGAGAGCCTTGATCACTTCTATGAAGAATGCTAATGATAAATACATTGTCTTAACTATGGAGGGGGAAAAAACAAGCAAAAAACCTTTTCCTTTGGAAATCTCTGGTACTCCCAAGGATAGATGACTCACTAGGAACGTATCCTTTGTGTTAGGGGTACACTGCTGCTTATTTTCAAGAAAATCTACCTAAATTCATCCACATAATATAAATTTCTGAAAAACCGTAATTGGCCTTGTTCTTCCAGTATGCTAGAATACATGTCTCCGGCCCTGCAAAGAGGGTTAAAACCAAACTATCTGTGTAAAGGCCAGTTACAACAGCTCTGTATCATGACAGCAGTTAGACTTCCAGGTTGCAAGCAAATACCAATCCTCTGCATCTCATGCAGAAGAAATAAAATCTACACACAGACAAAAGGAAATAGGACACTGGGACAAAGAGTCTGGTGAAATTGTAACAGGAGGGAAGAATAGAATGTGTAGCTGGATGCAGAAACTGGTCAGGCACGGAATGCAGGAACGGAAATAACGAGATTACGACAGAAGAAGAAGGGTACACATAAAAGGTAATGAAATTAGCAAAGCAGGAGCCAAGAGAGAAGAGGCAAAGACTTGCAGAGCAGGGAGATCAGAATAAAATTATCATGATATTTGCTTACTGAGTTAAGAACAGCTGGATTGGAACAAGGTAGAAGAAACAAAGGTCAAGTCCAAGATAACAAGTAAGATTCCATCTGCTAGACTTACTGCTTCCTGGTCCACACTAAAGATCAAAATAACCAAGTACATCATTATCCAGATATCAGCATCCACCCACAAAAACAACTAGCAAAGCTGCTTTCTCCACTAGTCCTGTTCCACGGATGGTGACAACCAGCTGCTATCATCAGTTATTCTGCAAGCTTGAGTCACAATGGTCCTAGCATCCCAGGGCTTCAGACCAGCTGCTGAACTGCTGAACTAGAAGAACATCAACAGAAAGTCCACAAGTCCACCTTGCAGCATTTTGCCTGTATCCAGCTTTGTATCTTAAAAAAAAAAAAAAAAAAAAAAAAAGCCAGGAAAAACATGAAGAAAAACTGTATAAGAACGTCAAGATTACAACTCAAAGCCATAAATTTATCCTGAAGCTGGTTGTTAAATCTTTTCTGACAAACTCCCTAAATTCAGTAACTCCAGACTGACACACATGAATAAAGGGCTTGCTTTCCACACTATCAGAGCAAAAAAGTTTCATAAAAAACAGGAGTGTTCAACAATAATATAGCTTTGCATCTCAAAGAAGATAGTATCTTCTAACACTTTAGAACATTAGTCCAGTACCTACCCTTTAAAAATTGTAACATCTTTCTATTGCAACATCTCAGAGCACCAGGGATTTTCACAGCAATTTTTAGTGCATTTACATTATGTATACTTGACAAACTAACTATACATAAAGTATGCACTGAAGAGGGTTTAGAAGCATGCAAAATATATCTGTAAGCATGAACCAACAAAGACTTAGTGTTTATAAAAGCCAGAAAAGTTGAAGATGGAAATATTGAGTTTGTGTAAACAACACCCACTGATAAAACCCAAGGACTGTGATGAAATCAAGTCTAACAAACAAAAGAAGCGTAAGGCACAGAAATGCAAGGCCTATTGCTGGTATGCCAGAAAAAAAGCTGACCTCTGTTAAAAACCATTACTTAGAACTAGTCCTACAATAGGTGTCTGAGAAGTATTTCCTATTATCACTGATAGCTATCACCACATATAAACCCAAGATTCACTGCAACATCATTGCATTACTGCCCCAATCCAGAGAAACAGACAGGCTAGACCTACCAAAGAAGACTCAAATTACATTGCCATAATATCCAGCTTTGATTAAGCCTTGTAAAACACGTGGAATACAAAACTCAGGTTCCTGGTGTGATCCATTCACTATATAAATTTTAATCCACATCCTTTTTAAATAATTTTTTGCTTTGTTTCAAAAAAAATAAAATCTGTCTCAACCAGTCAAGACAATCTTTTGCAACAACGGAGCCCGTGACCAGAACAGCTAACAGGAATGCCTGAAACAGCCTAATGCTGTTCCAACTTATCAACAGACTGATAAGATAATGCTCTTGTGCCTGCCTTTCTCCAGCAGAATGATTTCAAGTTGGTCTGCAACAAAACCAGAAGCTGTGTTCTCCCTGCTTGGCTTTTTTCTTTTCTCTTGCATGAGCTCTGAAGAAGAGCAGCTTCAAGCCAGGCCATTTAAGCTAACTTTGGGAAAAGAGATAGAAAGGCAGTTACCATCTCCCAAATTGTACAAGTCAGCATCAGCTAGATGTTTCCTTATGGCAACCTGTCACAGGTAACAAGAAAGGAAAGAATGAATGTTAGGAAAATAGAGAAAAAAAAAAAGAAGAGGATTTTATTTAAAAATGCTTTCACTATCTTCCTTCTTAATCTTTAATAAAAAAATAAGGAAGACCTGTCATGGAAAATGCCTACAAGTTAAAGCAGACTCAGTGGTCCCAGCTAGACATCTGAAATAACATTTAACTGCGTAACACCGCATAGTGATAGGATTCCCAACAACATCTTTAATTCTCTAGCCCATTTGTTCCATTAAACAATTCACTTTTCAGACACCCAGTGTACTACTTCCTAGAGACAAACACTGTGTCCTCAGCAGAAAATCTTTCATTACTGTTTGGCACAGACCAACAATCACACAAATCTACCAAGAACTGCAGAGCTGTTCATGTTGGAAAGAACCTCTTGAGGTCATCTTGAGCAAACCTGGCTTAAGCCAGGTCATCTAGAACAGGCTGTCCAGGACTATGAACAGCTGGGCTTTAAATATCTCCACAGATGGAGACTCCACAACTTCTCTGGCAATTTCTATCAGTGTTTGACAACCCTCTCAGTAAAAAAGTGTCTCCTTGTGCTCAGATGGAATTTCATGTGTTTTTAATTCATGCCCACTGCCTCCTATCCTGTCAGTGGGTACTACTGCAAAGACCCTGGCTCCCCTGTCTTATTCTTTCCCATTCGGTAGTTGCACACATGGATGAGATCTCCTAAGCTTGTCTTCTCCAGTCTGAACACTCTCAGCTCTCTTCTAATATGAGAGAGACTCCAGGTCCTTAATCATCTCTGTGGCACTGCACTAGACTCACTCCAGTAGGTCATCTGTTGTACTGAGCAGGTTCAAAGGACACCCTCCTCAACTGCTGGCAACTCCTCCCAGTACATCCCCAAGTACTGTTAGTCTCCTTTGCTGTAAGGGCATACTGCTTGGTCAGCATGTGGTCCACCAGGACCGCATGTGGTCCACCAGGACCTCAAAGTCCTTCTCAGCACAGCTGCTTTCCAGCCAGCTGTCCCCCAGCACATACTGATGCACATAGTTACTCTTCCCCCGATGCAGGATTGAACATTTCACTTTGCTGAACTTCATAAGATTCCCATCAGCCCACTTCTTCAGCCTGCACACTAGGCATGGCACAGCATGGCGGCTTGTGGTTTTTGCTTCATATTAGGACTTCAAGGTAAAAAAGCAGAAAGCACTGGTTTATGTTTACTTTGCTAGTATGTGCAAAAACTGCATAGCACTCAATCTTCAGTAAGAGTTCACCTCATTCCTTGGTACATTCTTTCCCCTGGAAAAAAGATAATTTTTTTCTAATCCCCAGAGAATTAGACATGAAGCTGCAAAAATAAAAGGCTGTGGTGTCAAAATAGGCAGGTCCTAACTTATAAAGTAAGCTTTATGGGTAAGTCTTCTTATTTGTAGAGAAGAACAAGTTAACTGTATCTTTCTAACCAACTATTAACATACTGCTCACATATCTTTTCATCTTTGCATATTAAAGCCACTTCTCACTAGATGTTTATATGTATTAGCATATTGTTTAACTTAAATATGTTTTACAGACTTGTAATACTATATTGTAACTACTGTTTCACCTTGATAGTTTACATAGCTGTGAAATAATATGTCCATACCCTAATCTTTTCTTAAACAGCTATCCATTTGATGGAGCATATTCTCAAAGAGACACACTCCCAAAGTACCCAATTCAGGTGCTCACCCAGGTTGTGGCCTTGTGGGAGTAGTCCCCACCAGCATCAAGGAAACAACCTGCTCTTCAAAAGAATGAGTAGTCACATCCTTCACTAAAAAAAAAATAAAAATAATAAAAAGTCCAACAACTTCTTTTTACCTTTACAGAATTAAAGAAATAATTAAAAAGTCACCATCTGACCATACAGATGATCCAGTTCTATAGATATGACTTCTTACAAAAAAGAACAAATCTCCACTCATTACCTTCACTGCACACACTACCATTTTCTGTGCTGCAGGCCCCTCCTCTACAAGAGACAGCACAATTCAGATCGACATTGCTGAAACCTTGAGAAAGTCCTAAACTAGTAGGTACTGCCATTACTTAAGAATGACAGATGAATCTCTATGGTTAAAGAAAAATGCTGAGCACTGCAATTCAAAAATCTCTGCTAAAGCTGGACAAAGCAACAGGGTCTCCCCATTAGGAACAGCCATATTTATGTATTTTCTGCAAAATGCTTGGCTTCTTTATGCAGGCCACCAAGAATTTTGAGCCTTCCTGTATTTCAACACATTCTATTACAAACCTGCAGATACACACAGAAGTAAGTAGAAAATTAATAACATGAGGATTTGTGATTTTTCTAGATTCAAAATTAGAAGCCACTGGCAATTTTGAATACCTCTTTGCAGTAGATCCAAAAATTAAAATAGACAATTATAGAGTATCTCCAGAAACCAGAAGGTTTTCCCAACTCCTTGCCACACATCATTCCTGTAACAGTATCTGTATTGAGAAAGAACCCAATGTTATTTCTAGATTTTGCAAACGGACAATTTACAATACATTTTCTAATCTTTTGATTTTGTTCACTGATGGGAGAAAGGGGTTCCTCTGTTTTATTTGTGTCCTTTCTGGCGGAGAACTAATAAAATAAAAGAACAGCTCTTTGAGCAGCTTGTGTCAGCTTCATTGTCAAGACAAAGGTCACTGCATTCCTATTCATGATGACCTATAACTGTACTCATTTAAAGACTTCATTATTCTGTATTAGAGGGACCTCTTTCTCAGAGGTTTTAATTTAGCTTCATTGTAAGAACAAAACACGCAAGCACCAGAATACGGTGTTAAAATATTGAAATGTGATGATTTTAGCTACCAGAAGTCTTACTCCATTTGCCATCCACCCTTAAGATAACACATGTGAAGTATGATTTCCAGAACGATGTAAAACAAAATATGACACTTTTACTCCTAAGTGCCCCTTCTAAACTCCAAGAGAAATAATCAATTTTACTGTACCTACACGAAAATCTCTTAAACAATCCAAGTTCCAACATCTCAAGATGAGTAACTGGTTTAACCCTCATCTCCCCAGTCTATTATGTGTCATAATAATTAAATGATTATTATATAAGTAAACCTGGAAAAAAATTATTAGAAATGCTGAGGAAAACTTTTAAATCACCTACACCTTTCATACAGACTTAAACTCTACACTAAGATCACCAAGCGTATATGTTTGACTATAGGTTTGATGGACCACGTACATCAACTGCTTCATGATATAATTTGACCTAGCTTTCTAAGGCTGACAAATTTCTTAAACTAAATAGTGGAATATCTTTAGCGACACATCGCTGTTGATCACTGTTGAATAACCCTCTGGACTAAAGCTGACCACACCCAAGATAGCAGAATTCTGGCACAGACACCTGCATTTCATTGTCACAAAGTGAATCAGTATTTGGAAATGGCTTCAAAGATCTTAAAAAAACCCAAGCAACAAATCCGAGGTGTTACAACAAACAGAGCTTGCTGCACTGTCTCTCACAATTCCAAATCAATGACCACAGCTCAGTTGCCAAAGGAAGGCCATGTTCCTCCTACCAAGATCATGTGGTTGACTACTACCTCTTAAGATATAGAGGACAGTGAGCTTCTGTAACGAAACATGTTGCCACCACCCTGACCAAATTCCAAGCCGTAAACTAACAATACAAATGCACTCTTCAGCTGCATAAGCTAATCCTTATTAGTCTAATTTTCCAGTATTAGCAAGCACTTTCTAAGATATATATTTTTCATTCTAGAAATTCATTCTAAGAGATAAGAAGATTCATAGGCATATTTTACCATAATTTAAAGCACAACATGCAAAATGTTTCACTACACATCTATATATTTCCTCATTACAGGAAGGCAAATTAAAGCAATTCTAAACCTCATCGCTCACAGAGCTGTACATGGATTTGTAAATTCTACTCTTTAAAACAGGTCTCAGCCTGGTTTTATTCCCATATCTCAGAACATAAGAACATCCAAAAGACCTCCCACATGTGAGATTTTTTTCCCCCTCCAGAAAAAATATTCATAATCTTTGAGCAGACTGAACCATCCTTACAATCATCAATATAAATTCTGGCCATAAGCCAGCACACATCCAGTCCCAATCAACACTTTAACCTTCTACCCACTGGGAACAGAGTACAAACAGACAGAGAAATCCACACACTAAGGAAAAACTGTAGGGTTAAAAACAGTCTTTTGGCCTTTGAGAAAAATCAAAATGAAATAACTTTGTGCTGTGGACAAATGAGAAGGTTCCTACTGAACAAGAATATAGGAATATTCCAAATGATAATAACACAGATCTAGATAAAGCACGTTTTAGCATTGAAGGTGGCACACGTGCTGCTACAGAATACCTGATGCTTGCTGCAGATCCTGCATAACCATCATTATATGGCACACTAACGCACAGAATGTTTTGACATTTGTAGCACTAAATAAGATACTATTTAAAATACATTTTAAGATACAGTGTATTAAAATAATCAAAGAAATATATTCTTTAATTAGTTCTTAATTCTTTGAGTCTGGCTAGATAACATCACATTTCAGACCAAGTCCCCAAGTACGCAAACAGCTTTCTAACACAGCATCATACCGTTACTTATGACAGCCTTGGGTTTAAAATTACCAAATTCACTGGAATTTAATAAAAACAAAATATTGACAAATATCAGTATGAAAATACAGTAGTATGATATACACAAAAGCTTACATTACTATAAAGATTATGAACCAAGAATTGTAAGAAAAAAAAAGCCAGAACATAAACTTCCTTTTAATCCTTGATCTTGTACATACATTGTGACAGACTAATTACATGATGACACAGTATTTTTTCCAAGCGACACTGCCTTGCTCTTTGCATCCACAGTGAACAGGACAACAGCACTCAAGAGAATGAAGCAGGACTATGTTTAATGAGGCTGCTACTGGCAGAACCTGATTTCAGTTGTTGCAGGTGCCAGATTCACACAGATGAACACAAAAAAAAGACAACTAGTGATTGAGGCTTCTGAATGTCACCTTAAAGAGCTAAATTGCCCCATGACTCTGACCCACAGCTTTCTACTTCGTTCTAGAGAATCAGCAATTATACATTTACTAAGCTGGTAATTATTCCTGAACTTCTCTCCAAAGAGACAGTTTGGAACAGTATCGGTCTTACACCAAGGAACAAAACTACAGTCACTGTCAATGAGATCAAATTCCAGTACCTATCCTTCCAGGTCATAGGTGTGAACATGAAACTTGTAAATATTTAGTGCCAGGATCTATAAAACCCAAAAATATCAGTGCATGAAAAAATACAATTTCTTTTGTAATGTAGCCAGACATTACTACCTGTGAGAAAACAAAGAATGCTGAAATAAATCTGGACTTTAACTGCAAGTGAAAAGGAAAACACAATAAATAGGTCTCTAACAACATGGATAACAAAGTTTTTCATAGCTGTTCATTTGGTAAACAGGGCATACGTCCTGTGTTCCAAATTCTGTGCACATTAAACCTTACTTTCTTAAGTGTTTGTACAAAAAAATATAGGCAGGACACATTAGAAGTAATTGCCACTTAGATTAAAATCCCAAACAACTATAATAGCTTGATCCATTATCCTGGAGGGATCACCTTTGGAGACAGAGCCACCAAACTTTCAAATCTCTGACTGTAAAAACATTTTCAAAAACTCTTAATTGATTTTTATCTGGTTTTCAGGAACAAGGGACACCCACCAACCCAGTATGAAGTCCTAGCTTAGGGCGGTGATTCTTATTTGTTTATAAAGAAGCATGGGACAAAAACACCAGTGGAACAAGAGAGTTTTCTTCCTTAATCTTATTTTAGGAAATAAGTGAGCAATTTTGCAGAAGTCTCCCACATAAAGATAGTATGTGGAGTGTGAGACTGACAAATGCTGGAAAATTCCAGCACAAATGTTTGAAGCTGGTAGTCAGCAGTGCTAAAATCAGTATCTTCCATTTTAAAGTCACCTTCAACATATACAATAGAAAACTGCGAGGTAGTAACTTACACATTTGCACACTTACATTTTCAGGTATAGCAAACATTTTCACAGTCACAACTGCAACTTCACATGAACACCACTGATTTCTAATTGGTGGGGAAAAAAGCAGAAGCATCAAATAAATATAGTTTTCATCATATAATACTGGGGACCAGGGGAGGAGGGAAGACCATACAGCTGACACAAAAAAAAAAACAACCCACTAATGGAATACATTGAACTATTCCAGTATCTTCTCAAGGTCTCCATAAAGCATCAGGCAGCTTTTGTTCATCAGTAGTTCATAACCTGAAACTGTGATCTCCCTTTGCACCACTACATTTTCACATTTTTTTCAACTCCATTTCACGAATTTCTTACTCTTAAAATTTCACCCACTACTCAAAACTCCATCAAATTTAAATAATTCAGGAACTACCAGAAGCTTTAGCAAGCTGTTCTAGATCATCTGCAGGCAGGTAAGACATGCACTTTTAGTGGCTTGGGGCATACAGACTCATTCACAATTCAGGGTACCATAGTGCACTTGTTCCAAATCAAAAATTTGTCATGTAAGCTACTATAATACGAGGCATAACAGTTTATGAACCATTTTCTATCATCATATATATAAATTCTTCTTTACATTCCTGTTAGTGGTAGGAAACAGCTTATCATTCCTCTTTCATGCTTTAAAAATAACAAAAAAAACTAAACCAGGAACTACAGTGGTAAAATAAAATCTCAAGGGCCATTTTGCTCTCCTTTTTCCTTCTCTCACTGGCACACATCTAAAGCTTTAGTCTATAGTCTTACTACTACTTATTATGGAGTTCTTTCTAACATCTAGAAGACAAAGCTATATGCTGATTTCTATGCATTTTACCATATCCTTAACCTTCATTATGTGAAGAAAAATAAATTTGGACTCCGTATTAAATTAGATTCTGTTCTACCTAGAAACATTTTTGAACAAGCACTAAGCTATAAAAGTTCAAAAATCCAGTCATTTCCCCCCTCAGATTTTCTTCAGTAATTCTTAAGAATGTTATAAACATTTAGCATACTTAAGATTTACTTTGGAAAGTTTTAATCCTTATTTGCTTTTCAGCATGCCAACAGTCCTTCTCTGGTCCATGTTACTGCCTTTACTGAATTTGCTATCTTCTGTTTTTCAATACCTTTCACCCATTTTGAGGCTTTCAGCACTGCTACACTTGGATCCACATGCAAATTTGAAGAGAAATACAGAGAAAGGAAATTCATAAACTATCTTCATATTACTTAAAATGCTTTAGAGTATTTTGCTGTAATATTTTTACTAGGCTTTCCCTACAATGCAGAAGCTAGAGCAACACAATAAAAACAGAGGACTTTCTAAAATCTTTACTTAACAAAATTGTACTTTCTATGTGTCATTCTGGATTTCCAGTAATTGCAAAATGTCTTTGAAGTTAACAATATGCAATTTATCTGCTTTTAACCAAGGCCATATATAAAAAGACAAGGATTTGAAGAGATGAGCCTATACGAACACTTTAAGGAAATCTGTTAGGTTTTGCCTTGGAAGTTGAAGGTATGAGCTAGAGACCCGACTTCTAAAACAGTGCATTCAAAATATCCAAAAAGAAATTGAAAGAAGAAAACTAGCTGAAAATATGCCAGTAAGTTATAAAAGTCCTTCTCAAAATTTAATGTCATAACATTTTCTTCATAGATTCTCAGAAGTGTGACTGGATAATAGAAGTGATACCTTTATGATTTTCTAAATAATGGGTTTTATTAAGTTAAAGCAAACAGCCAGAACAATACATATGCAACTTCTACTACACACAATATAAAGACTGTAAATTATAACCTCTGTAAAACAAATGAAAAGGTTACGGACTCTTCCACCCCTTATAACAGGCTGGGTTCTGGGTTTAGAGAACAGTTGTTGTTTGCTTATTTAAACTGAAATAGGGTGAAATACATAATCAAGTATAAAGAAAAGGTTAATGGAGTTACATGGTTTCTACGAGAACAAACTCTAGATTAGTAAGAAAAAAAAAGATCGTTCGCCTAGTAAAAGAGGTTACAAGTGGGCTCAGGTATCAATTTTTAGTGGTGAGGGACAACAGGAAAAATTACCCAGGATTTTTGTAACAATTCATTTAATAATACACCACTTTCATAACAGAAGTGTTTTACACTTGCACAATGTTAATAACTTTATTATACATGGAAGCCTGTAATAGGCTGATTACACAATAAGACTGCAAACAACCACTGGTACTTTCCTGACACCAGTAAAGTACGTAAGACTGAAACATCACCAAGAGTACATAAAAAACCATCAGCATAAACATCACCAAAATTACATTAAAAAACTAATCAAAAAATACATTTGCAAAAAGTGGTTTAGAACAGTGCCACTGCCGTTCAGCAGCTTTGAATGGCCACCAGTATTTCTAGCAGGTTTCCGTGGCTCCACAGGCATTTATCAGGATTCACATATAATAAATAATGTACCACAAAATATACATAAAGTAAGGCAATAATTCCAAAGAAAAGTTCTGTTGATATTAACAGGCCACTCAAGTTCTACTTTTGTAGTTCTGTCATCACCAGAAGCCTTTGATGGAATTGCAGCTTTAGGCCCTAAGAGCCTGCAATGATGAACTGCTGCAAACCCCTACACCCCTACTGTAAAGAGCTCCAGAGACACCACTGGAGACTGCTGGGCAGAGGGGTCAGTGTTAGCTGATCCTGATGCAGGACAGGGGCCTTAGTATGTACAATTGGGAGTAGATTATTTCTTATTGTACATGGAAACCTTGACATAATTTTAAAACATGTGGGTGTTTATTGTTCATCATCTGATGCCGTAAGACATCAGAAAGTACATAATAAGATAAGCACACTCTGGAATGTAAATCTTTTTAAATGCTAGCTATTGAGATGAGAAGGTGAATAGGGAAGAAGGGGAAGAAAAGGTGTAAATTAAGAAGCAGAACAGATCCCAGGACTAAGTCCAGAGGACCTGGAAGCACAACAGAAGAGAGGGAACCTTATACACTAAAAGGACATGGAAAATGGGAAAAGCAGGAGACCAACATTTTTGAACCATGTATAATAAATAATGTATCCCAAAAGCCTATCTGGATTATGACTGTAGTTTCAAAGTTGGGGTTCTAAAGACCTGAACCAGATGCAAGTTTTGCTCTTGTGGTTTGTGTCAACAGAATCTCTTTCTGGAATTACAGTCTTACATAGGAGTTCTGGGGACATTATTGTTTATATTAAAGCTACCATTCTGGGCTCTTCATACAGACCCAAGAATATTTGCTCCACCTGCCTGGAATGAGCATCACCTGGAAGAACAAGGGTACTTTAAAAACAACAAGATTTAGGTAGCAAAATTCATATCAGCCCAGACATAAAAGACAGCAACTTGAAATGTCATAGATCCCTTCCTCAAAAAGCTGATATATATTTGTCACTATCTGTAAATTGGAAGTTCCAATACACTACTGGTGCATAGAATTCCCATGCTTCATTACACTTTCCTGAGAGTAAAGTAATTAGAATAAACCTTAGTCCTAGGAACAAAGTTAATTTTTTGCATTTTAATCTTTTGGGCTATTCCCTGACAATCTATATAATGTAAATTTGATTGCTAAACATTGTCACTTGAACAAAACCACTATTTTAATCTATTGATTTTTTGATTAAAAACCGTAATAAACAGATCTAAAAAAATCACACTAAAAATAAACTAAATATGAAAAGTTGCATTGAAAGGGCATGTTACATTATTCTCAATAGGACTGTGTAGAAACATTCCAATGGCAGTGTTGTCAAAGTAAAACAAAATTACATTAAGAAGACCCCACAGCCTGGTCACAGTCAGGACCTTACCTGTAACTCTGGCTGGTTGGGGTTTTCACTCGTGTACTACATGGCTCACTTACATCAGACATCATATTTGTATACCCTGAGAAATCTGACACTGAAGTCCTTACTCTATGGTCCACTTCTCCATTAGAGTTAGTGATAAAAGTCATTGGCACCCTGCTGCCCGACTTAAACTGAGAACCAAACGCTTGTGCAAAGTTCTCGATCTGGTAGGTTGATCTAGGCTCTATGTCCTTTTGAGGATCTATCTGGCTAGGTAACTCCTGAGATGGGATCTGAAAGCTTGCTGAGGATTCTAAGTTTTTCTGTTCCTTCTGGCCAGTCAGTTTCTGAGATGTCGACTGGTAGTTAGACGAAGTCTCTAGGTTTTTCTGCGGATCAATGAGATCATCCAGCTCTTGAGAAGGAGTCAACTGTTGATGCGTAGCCTCCAAAGCAGACAAGTAAAAGCCTGGCTGAGATCCAAGCAACATCCCAAATGGAGGTTTTGGCAACGCAGTTGGCAATACTGAGGTAACAGACTGGCTGAAGCCACACTCGAGCGGTGATGTAGTGTATATCTGTTTGTCTTGAAACAGAGTGTGGTTATGGAGAGTTGAAGACAAACTAACAAATTGGAAACTGGGTCCAAAAGCAAAACCAGTGCTATTGGTTGTTCTTTCAAAGGCTTGCTGGAGGTATTTGGAGTATTCTTGCAACATGCTTGCTTTATCATTTGAAACTGTTTGAGAGTTAGGGCTCAAGTTTTCTTCCTGAACCATCTCTGAATGCTCTCCTGAGGTGTGCAAGTCCACACGCTGTTCAGTTATACTGAAAGGATCTTCTTTCTGGCCTTCCGATTTGTGAGAGTACTGGTCCAAAAGGCTCTGTAAGACTTCATCAGGAATACACGACTTGTCGTGGCAAGACTTTATTTCACTATTTAAAGATGCAGAATCAATAAGAGATAATGGGGTTTCGTTATCCATAACACTAACACCTGCAGACTGGATGACGGACTGCTGGGAAGTCATGTGTCCGACATTAACTGAAAAGGCACTGTTACTGCTTGCAGTTTGTAAGTATCTTCTTTTCTTTGAAAACTGCATGGCATCATCATAATTGCTACTTATTTGACCTGGTTTACCACCTGTACTTTGGAGAAGGCCAATAGTTTCTACACCGGTATTGGCTACTAGGCCAAGAGAGCCACTCTGTTTCCCAGACAGTGGTTTTTGCCCCAGAATATCTGGCAGTGGTGATACAAAATTAAGGTAGTTTTTGTCTGTCTGTTTTCTGCTTCCTTTTTTCAAGACCAATTTTGGCACCTTCTTCTGAAGTTCTTCTACGCCTGTGCCAACTAGACCACCACTGGAAGACACAATAGGAATATCAACTGCATAATTTGGCATGGCCACATTACTTGTAATTTGAGATTCAGTTACTTTACTGCTACACTTATTTCCTTTGTTTTCAGTGGATGTACTTTTTGTTTTACTTTTTCTCCTTGAGGAACTTGTATTTCCCTGAGACAATGCAGCCAAGCTACCCATGTTACTGGATGATCCGGGCTCCATTCCAGCCCCTGCTTTACCTATGGCTTCACCACATGTTCTTCTGTGCTTCAACAGTCTATCAGTCCTTGAAAAATACTGCTGACAAGTGTCACATTTGTATGGCTTTTCTCCACTATGCGTCCTCTTGTGTCTTTCCATGTGGTACTTCTGGATGAACTTCATACTACACTGGTCACACCCAAAAGGCTTCTCCCTACTGTGGATCTTCTCGTGCCTCTGCAGTAAGTACTTCTGGATGAAACCCATGCTGCACTGGCTGCACTGGAAAGGCCTCTCCCCTGTGTGAATGAGCACATGTCTGCGCAAGTGATAGGAGCTCTTGAAGGCAGCACTGCAGTGTTCGCAGACATGAGGTTTCTGACTGGGGGACGCAATGGCACCTTCTGCATCTCCCACCAGGGGGGGTTTGGATGAAGCACTTGGCTTCCGCTTGGCTTTGATTCCCTGAGTTTCTGGCTTTGGCCTCTTTGCCTTCTTGACCTGGGCATCGTGCTTTGGCTCACCCGAGCTCCCAGGGGCGCCCTCGCCTCTGCCACTCAGTAACAGGTCTCGGTGGGGATGCTGGTGCAGGTGGTGAAGAAGGCTGAGGTCCTGAATCACACTCTGGCCGGTTCCTTCGCTGCTGCCGCCGCCGCCGCCGCCGCCGCTGCTGCTCCCTAGGCCGGGGGACCTCTCCTCCCCCACTCCCCCGAAGAGCCCCCCATAGTGGTGGTGGTGCTGCGGCTGCTGCTCCTCCTCCTCCTGCTCACTGGGCTTCTCTTGCTTGATGCTCACTAGGGACTGCAGAAAGCCCCAGGGGCTCCTCTGCGAGGAGGAGGGCACGGAGGGGAAAGCCCCCGCCGGCTCCTTCTTGAAAGTCATGTCCTGAGGGGGAGGAGGCGCCGGTGGCTCGGCCGCCGCCGTGGAGGAAGCGGCGGCGGAGGCCGGAGGTAACACGCACTGCGGGGGGTGCTGGGCCGCCGGGGGGGGCGCGGCCGCCCGGGTGAAGCTGGTGACCGGGGGCAGGCGGTGGTTGAACATAACCATGCCGGGGGTAAAGGTGGGCTCCATAGCCGTCGCCCTCTTGCTGCTGCCGCTGCCGCCGCCGCCGCCGCCGAGGAAACCGCTGCCGAGTTTCATCCCCCGGGAAGGCGGGCCGGAGAGGAGGCGCGGCCCAGAGGGGCTGCGGGACCCGCCGCCCGCCCGCCGGACACCGCTCGCTGCCTCGCTGGCGGGCGCCCGCTTCAGCGGCTGGCTCCCGCGGCGGCCCTACAGCCGCCGTCCGAGCGCATCGCCGCCACCCCCCCCCGCGCCGACGGGCGGCCCCCGGCCCGGGCTGCACTTACGGCTCCCGCCGCCGCCTCCAGTTAAAAATAACGCCGCGTCCGCTCCACAATGGAATTAGCAGCCTCTGCGCCCGGCACTGCACATGCGCGCCGCGCGGCACGCTGGGTATGGCCCGGCCGCACGGGCAGCCAGCGGGCCAGCACCGCGCAGGCGCGATGGCATCCCTCCCGCCGCCGCCGCCGCCGCGCTCGCGTGGGTAGGGTGCAGGCTGCCGGCCCTTTTGCCGCGGGGTGCCGGTCGCGACCAGCCGGAGCCTCGGCCCCGCCGCACGGCCGAGGTGGAAGCCCCGGGCAGCGCCACGGCCAGGCTGTAGGGGAGGCCTTAGACGTGCCGCCGCAGGTCTAAGAATAGCTCAAGCGACATCCTTCCTGCCATCAGAGAGCGCGGCGGTGTCCACGTGTGGTGCTCGCTAACCGGTACATCGCGGTACCGGCCCCCGGCGCTGCTCGCGGGGCTAACGGGACCGGGCACACGCCGGCTGTCCCGCTGCGGGACAGGCTCGACTAGTATTCGCAGTCACAGGTGCAGCCTCGCCTATGCTAATGTCATCGCCCAGCCCGAGTGCATGCAAAGCACCCGACGTGCGCAGCGCCTGTGTGATGGGCGGTCTGACTGAAGTGGTGCAAATACAGCGATGCTGAGGCTTTTAGCAGAGATTAGAATATGGCCGTTGCTGCTTTCATCTCGAAACAATGCCATTCGTTGCATATAATGCCACAGAGTCAACAAAGCTACTACCACAAGTGAGGTACTGCCAAAAAGAAACAAAATACTTCAGTGTGGTTTGTCAGGAGGTTGTGCTTCCCACAGAGCTTGCACACCGGTGCTGCAAGTTTAAATGTAAGGTTGGCCAGTGCTTCCACACAACTCAACCTTGTGCCAGCCAAGAACACAGCACTGGCACACAGTAATCACACACTGGTGGATTGGTGCACCAGTGCTGCTTCCCACTGTGGTCCTCAACTACAGGATCCATCCCTGCTCCATCCCTGGCAGTGTTCAAGGCCAGGCTGGATGGAGCCTTT
The DNA here is from genome assembly GCF_037157495.1 of Lathamus discolor. Classification (NCBI taxonomy): domain Eukaryota; kingdom Metazoa; phylum Chordata; class Aves; order Psittaciformes; family Psittacidae; genus Lathamus; species Lathamus discolor. The sequence continues at coordinate 54,059,342 of NC_088886.1, read as the reverse complement.
AGCAGCATGGGCTAGTGTGAGCCATCCCTGCACACAGCAGGAGGTTGGAACTTGATGATCTTAAGGTCCTTTCCAACCCTGACCGTTCTATGATTCTGTAATTTTATCCTATGGCCCGCTATTTCAACAAACCCCGCACTACTAATGATGCTTATGAGTTTAGTTGCATATACAGAAATAAGTCATCACAAACAAGATTAAAGGTTCATTATTTTGAAACAGCTTTTTTTTTTTCTGGTGAAAGTAATTTTCTAATAGGGTATGCTCCACTGAATGCTAAGAAAATCTGAATAGAATTCTGCTTCAATTCTAATCACTGACTTTGAAAATCTTTTCCATTTCTATGGGGTTTTACTACTGAATTCCAAATTCTGTTAAAGTGTAAACTGCAGAAGTACCTTAGCTTAAAAACTTGGAACTGAACATATTACCACAAACTTTTATCATTAACATAGCGGAGGTAACTTAACAAGGTGCATAAATTATTTTTTTTTCCTTTTTTTAATGCTTTATCTGTCAAAATTACTTCCCCTTTCGACAGTTCAACCTGCAAAGATCAAGTACTTTCCCCATAGACCAAGCCAGTGCAAAGCCTTGGGTCAATCTTAATATCTTAAAAATATGTAATTGGGGGGGGGGGGGAGGAATTTCATGCAGTTTTTTAATACCCAGCAAAATTTTGAAGTAAGTAAAATTTGTTCCCATTATAACTGAATGAGTTTAATTAGCATGCAAACTCAGTTCATTCTAAAATGTAGACTAAATAATGAAAGTTTTGGACTGTCAGGTTTAGCTAAGTGTTAAAAGGCAGACCTGAAATTCAAAAAACTTAAAGCAGCAGTAAAATATTAGTCAATGCCTATGAGAAATGAGTCTGTCCCTTTATTGAGGGTGTCTATGTTTAATGGTAAGCTGGGATGCATATAAGCTAGTCCAAGCATGAAGGGCAGTAGGACACTCATATGGAAAGCCAACTTTGTCCCTCAGTTATCAAGATAAGAAACCTGTCATTTCTCTCATTCACTCTGTCAGCCTTGAGATACTCCAAGCAGACTTACCTCTGTGTTGTACACCCCATATATCAGGAAGATGAAGAGACCCTGTAAAATAAAATGGAGGGAAAAAGCTGTTAACTCTAATCATTTCAGCAGTAGAAATACCTGAAATAAACTTTCCTGGGAACAGACAAAAGAAGATACACTTCATCAAGGTCAATTTATTTTTCTATTTTTCAACATTATAAGCTGTACCTTGAACATTTATTTGATAACGTGAGAGCGCATCACCTGCAGTGTTTGTGGTATTCAGCTGTTTGGCAATTAAAAACTTACCACCAAAGGATTTAAAACATTAATTAGGAAAAATAATTTTTCTATTTGAATGGTCTTCTGAACAAAACCACAAGAAAAAAAATGAAAGCAAAAGGATGCTGATGCAAGCTGAGGAGGAGCAAACAGCTCTGCTTCTAACTGATTTAACTTAAATTAGGAAAATACATATTACCAAATTCTACACTAAAAATACATTCCTGGATATACACATTCCACTTAATTATTTTAGAAAGATAATTAGGAAGGTAGTAAGAGATGTATGAAGACAGGAAAAAAGAGATAAAGCAAACAGTATATATGATTTATTAAAGTTCTTTTATCAGCTTGTTTCAAGCTAGTCTACTGTCAGACAAAACAAGCTAAAAATGAACAAATCACTTCAGTGAGTTTCTCTGAATGATTTTACCTTATAGAAGGATGAGTTCCCAGGATCTAGGGTAACAGTGCGACATGTTAACGATTCTTGCAATCTGCAGGCAGAATGCTGAAAAGAACAGGCAGATTACTAGAATAGAGAAGAACAGAAGAGTAAATGGAAATAAAATATAGAAGATCAAGTTTTTTCTTCAGAAAATGCTTTTGTGACTCAGATTCACCACATGCTTATAACCTATTTTTATATTTATTTGTAAAATAACCCAGTCTTGTAATTTTAGTATTTAAACTGGCCATTTGAATATAGAGAGAAAAAAGCCCCATCACTTTCAGACAGAAAGTATTTTCCTTTGTATTTCCTTTTAAGTTATTTACAGATTACATCAATGACCTCACCAATAAGTAAGAATAGATTCAAAGAATAGACAGCTACATTTTTCAGTGTGCCTTCATATGAAATATACCATAAATATATTGTGCTGCTTATTTTTAAAGGGAAGAACCAGAATCCAGAAGCTTGGCATTGCAGATAAGTGAATTACTCACATGCAAAACTATTGTTGAAGAAAATCCCAGTTCTCTCTCTAAATACAGTGTAAGTGGCCATTCTGAGTCCGTTCACAGAATCACCAGAAATCTCCATTTAGACTGTGAGGAAAAAAAAAGATCAGAAACTTTCTTTGAAGTACACTGAGGTAATATTAGTTTTATCTAAAAAGTAAATATCGAAGTTACAGGAAGTAATATGAGCACATCATAATTGCATCAAATACAGGTACCTGGCAGCTGATTAATGAAATTATTCAACATACAGCAATGTAAGCAGCATCACGGGTATTTTGTTACTGAATGTTCTGCAAAAACTCATTGTAACAAAATCCCTTAGTACAAAGCTTTTAAAGAATTATTAAGTTTTTGTTAGTAATGAAAGCTGTCAGTGACAGTATTTAATTTTAATGCTAACAACATCAGTGTAAATAGTGTACAAATAAATAATGTAAGCTTTTTTTTTTTAATGAATCTGACTGGCTTTATACATGTATAAAAAAAGGAAAAAATCTAAACAGTACACATTTATTTCCTCCTATCTCCACTTCATGTTACCAGAATTTTAGGGATTTCCCTCTCAGGAAAGAGGCTGGAGTGCATGCTATATAGAAGGAGGCAAAGAATAATCAGCTATTGTTAAAATCAAGGAAAATAAAAATTCCTTTCTCAGGCTGCTCCCAGAAGAGTGAGTAAAAGCGCATGCTGCTTGTTATTCAGGTACTCTCATGAGTTAGAAGTCTAGCTAAAACCCTCAGTCCAAACAATATTGTTTGTTGTGATAGTTGGACTAAAAAAAAAATTACCCATTCAAGCCTTCCAGCACACTGGAAGGCATTCTTTTTAGCCTAGAAATGAACAAATAATGTTTTTAATTACTTCTCAATCTCTTCTGAAATCTGTGAATCTCATATAATCACAAGTAAACAGACTAGTTAGCTACTTAGGTTTGGGTATTTGGTGATCTCAAAGAAAATGTTAGGAACAAATTGTTAAAGATTCTAAATTTTAAGTTATTGGCCAAGTTTGTGCTTTTCTTGAGCTTGATATCAGCACATTTAAATATTTAAGTGTTAGAGATAGAAAGTGCTGTGAACATTCTTAATTCTTCTTGCAGACTTCTGAGAGTTTTTTGTCTTGTTTTGTTTTATCATTGTGTAGTGGTGGGATTTTTTTCCTTTAACATCTATAAATTATGCTGGTAGTATCAGATCAACAAGGATTTTACTTAGTGCTTGCAACAAGTTACTAGGTCTTGGCTTCCATAACTGATAATGAGTTGTCATTTTGGACACAACACTGTCATCAGCTACCTGTACAGGGTAGTTTGTCATCCATCTGAGATGAAAATAAAGAGGTAAAGTTCCTCAGGCAGTTTGAAATGTTAAAAATAATACAATCTTACATAACTGGGAGTTCAGTTTCTTTAGCTCATTATTTACAAAACATAAAAGCTTCTCTGTTTCTTCAGTGGGCTGTGGTCTTACCTGCAGTATGGTTCATGAGCGGCTGCCTCAACCCTTCAGTATCTCAGGCTGGTTGGATGGTCTTTGGCTTCTAGGAAATAAGTAGTGTTGTGACCAAGCCAGTAATTTTATCCAGAACTTTTTACTGCATCTGTTGGGATTTTTATTAATAAATAAATAAATAAATATTTCATTAAGAAACATGGAAGGAACATTTGTATGTTTTCTTTGTGTTACAATAGCAGGCGTGACAAAACAGAGGAACTGTAACCACATTATGCCAAGTAACATATAGAGACAGAATACAGCCATCTATCCAGTGAAAACGGTAAAGGATTCCCAACATAAAACCTGGCAATCTGTAGAGAAAAAAGAACACACAGGCACACCAGTCATTTCTGAAGTATAGTCAAAAAGGAAGACATGCTCTTGGTAGACTTCAACAAGAACTTAAAAGCCTTTTGCTGAGTGAGAATTCTGCTTTTTTTGCAGAGCAAAGAACAGAACCGCTGCATGCTTAATTACAGTTCTATTTGTCACTCTGTGCAGGGCGCGAATGGATTGCTCAGGGTTTAAATTTGGCAGGTCTTAACAGAATTGTCCTTGCTATCTTGAATAAATCAGTCTATGGACAGTTCTAATCTTGAGCAAGTTTGTCAGGATCTGTTCCAATTTGGGTGGTACCACTGAAAGTTGACACTCTTATCAGAAGTTCATTCTGCTTTAGGCAACAGAAACCTGCATGACAGTTCTTCTATCAGAAGTTTCCCTGATTTTAGCATTTGTCTCTCAATCTCTTACTATCTGACATTTCCTAAAGGCTTCCTTTTATAGACAGCTAATTCCGTTAAAGATTAAACTATAAATTACAGACTTTTTTTGGTGTGGATGAAAATGTTACACTGTCACTTTTAATATTTGGCATTTCAACACTTTTTCGACATACACATTTTCAAGTATGTGGAATTACTTCATCCTTTTCCTGTTAATTTTTAAACCTTTGATCTTTCATTTGTTTGACATTACTAAAAAGGATTTTTAAGAATTCCTACCTACTAAAATCCATATTAGAATACTTCAAAAGGTCAGTTAAATAAAACCATACTAGCAAAATATGCTTATAAACACCATATAGAAAAATCACAGAAGTATTAAAATCAATTAACTGTATTCTTAGTAAATCCTAATAAAATTAATTTATAAATTTTATATAATTTTGTAAATTTATATAAATTTATATAGTATTTTAAAGCATCCCTCTAGTATGAACTTAAAACTTTCCATCACTGACAAAGTTCATGTTGCAAGAAGTTTTTTGTTATATGAGAGAAAGATAGTAGATCATATGCAGCTATAATGAATGAATTCTGCTTATTTTTTCTTAAATTAAAAACTGTTGTGGCAGTGGAAAATGCAGATTACAAATAGAACTCGTTACACAAGCAGTCTTCCTGTAATCCTAAAAGAATTACAAACTGTCTTGTCAAGGATAGGTTAGGGGGTTACTCCTTGTTTTAAATCCAGACAAGTGCTGGAGTCTATAAGCCTCAGGAAACTTGGCATACCACATCAGTGTTAATGCGAAAGATACCAGATTCCAAAATCACAGGATTTTTCTACCATAGATGAAGAAGTTAGAAATCTTTACTTCAACAATTAACAAGTATGACATTTGAAACAGTACTGTTGTGAAATTTCAATGTCACTGTCTCACAGGCAACTACTTCAGCTCTTGTAGTTATCACTTCAATTAGTACTTGCAGACTTGACAAACAGGAGGAGACAGTGTGACTTTGATTCAGATTTTCTGCCTATAAAGAAGAAGCTAAAAAGATCAAGCAGAAATTTTGTAATGCTACTAATTTAACAGATTCTTAGAAATTTGGTAGTAATAAACTCATAGCAAAGACCCTGGAGCAAATCTGCAACCTACCCTGTAAGAGACTCTTTGGTATGGCCTTGGAAATTAATTCCTCTTTGCCTCAGTTGCATATAGAACCAGGTAATACTTCCTGAGTTCAGAGCTGTGTTAGATACTTCCATTCATGTCAGATGAAGTGGAGGTGAGTACGTAGACTATCACTCTGATTCCACACCAAGAACCCCTGCAAGAGATGAAGTAAACAAGCATCTTTTCAGGCTTTGTTCTGTACATATTGTCACAAAGACAAATCTATCCCATAATTAAAATTGTATCAACAAATAGCCTGAAACAAAGTCTGGGTTTTATCCATAGACATTTTTATGATACAAATAGTGATGATGAATTTTGAAAGGAAAAGGAAAAGCAGCAGAAAGAGTTGACAAATCTGATTTTAGCCAGATGAGTGGTCTACTATCAGAATTCTTAGAGCTTAATGACAAAAAAACCCCACCATCTTGGGTACCAGGAATGCTATAGCACCTTTCCTTCCCAGAAGCACATGCTGCTAAGGAGCCATATAGGAATTTTTAGATGAAATCATATATAATATGTGCAGCAGAATAACTGGGATCTAGTATATCAAAAGAGCAGCTTGGATTCTTCACCGCCTTAGCAAATTAGCATTCCATGTTGCCAAATGTAAGCCTACCCTGAAGTTTGTTTTAGATAAAGTCAGCAATAGCCTCTCTGCACAAAGGTATGTTTAGGATGATAGGAAGTTTTCGTGTTTAGAAAAAAATCTGGGAAGGGAATAATAAAGGTCACCTGTCTACATCTTTGCTTAAGCATGAATAGTCAGTGTAGGTATCAAAATAAGCTCTTATATGGCAGATATAGCGAATTTCTGATGTGACTTAAGTATGTTGTCAGACAGGGTTTTTTAACCACTCTACCAAGATCCTATTGGAGCGCCTAGATAAGCTTGTGCTGATCTGCTTTGTGATGTGATCAGGGTCCTGTTTTCCACCTGTCTTTAAAGAGGACAACTTGACCTCTGCAGAAAGTCTATAAGCATTATAGTCAGGGCTATGGGATTAATTTTTTGATCAATGGAAATGTATCATACTATAACAAGGTTTCTGTTTCTTCTTTTCAGAAATATACTTTATAAATCAAGATATTCTTTTGTGGCGTGGTGACTGCATGCAAATCCAAGACATAAAGCCAGTTGTTTGTTTGGATTTTTTTCTGATCAAATTAATTACCATAATCACACCATCACCATATACCTAAAAAAATCTAAATATAGATGCAGTTACTGAGAGACAGAGGAGACTGTCACACTTATGTGCATATTTTTCAGTAATCTTGTTCACACACATACACACAAAGCGGTTTGGAAAATCCCGGATGTACTCAGAGCCACTGCATGGTTCCACTGCTGTACAAAAACATGTTTTTCTATACAACATTTTACTTATAATACTGGCTGCTTTGGAAAGAACTGCAGATTTCATTCTGCCTGCCTACTTTTACTAGCTTGTAACTTCTAGCTGCCATCTATTCCTTGTGCTTGTCAGCTCAGAGATTACTTTCTCTGTTATCAAACCATTTTTTCTCATTTTATAAAAAATTCTTCAAGTACTTTTACTGAGCTAGAGAACATAGAGGTAAATGGATTATATTTAACCCAAAGAATTAATCCATGCTCTTAATAACAACCCTTTAGAACCTTTTGTATTGAAAAAATTTTGCATTAAATTCTCATTCTAAAGGTTGGTCTGCTCTACCCAAAACAAGTTAAGAAACATACAAATAAGCACAAAAACTATTTGTAATGTGTTATGTGGTGCAAAATAATGTTGTTCACACCAAATTGGGCTAAATTCCATATTCCTTACGTTTACTAGCATCCCTCAACAGGGTTAGCCAATTTAATCTAGACCATTCCCAGGCATTGCAGTATTCTTAAATGTGAGTAAAAGGGAGAAAAAGCTGTCTTTTAAAGGAAGCATTTAGAATTACAACAGTGAAGTTTATATTGTAAGACTAACTAAGATCTTTACAAGAAAGTAAGAATACAAAGTGTAATCCTGTATTACTATCCTTTGCAAGTTTATATTTGCAAGTATTTCTCCACCTTATATAAACAAACAGGTACATGTGCTGGAGAAGATCCCAAGGCTGTACCACATGCTGGAAGCTCCTGCATACTGCCCTCCTTTTTGCTATATAGTAATTTAAAGCCTAAGGCTACATCTTCTTTGAATCTGTAGACCCCAGAAAAAATTAGATGCACTATACTGAATGCAGTATTTGCTTTTCTATATTTGTTTTCTCAGGCTCCTGCAGCCAATGGCTATAAACCACCTGAGTGTTGCCCATTCAGACCAAAAGGATCTTTTCCACATATTGGAAAGCATTTAGAACAGCTGCTCAGACTCTATCCTGAGCTTTCTTTTACTATAACAGAAACTGTGTAATACTAATGACTCATGATTAAAAAATCTAATGTGTTGGATTTTTTTCTAAGCTATAACTCTAGACAGACCCTATATAGCTTAGAATATTCCTTTAAGATGTCAAGATGCACATATACTTTCACACATTCTAGATGTAGTGTTAGCCATCCTAGATTTCATTACTAGCCTAAGAAAAACCTCATTAAAGCTTTCTATCTGAATTCTCTCCAGTCAGATGAAATCATGACAGACACTATTTCCCATACAGCTAATCTCCTTATTATGTGACTGAACAGTTTTGCAACATCCTCCCCATTTTTCACATCAGATTAGTTCTGTTTGGATTAGATATGGAGATACACTGTAAAAGAAACACAGCATTTGAGACCTCATTTCAAATGCATCTTTTCCTATTACTTTAGGTTCCTGATGCTGCCCTCCTCTATTTCACAATGAGAACAATCAGTCATTGGAATAACCAGGGAAGTGTTAGATTCCCCAGCTGGACACCTTTAATATTCAGATGGACAGCATGCTGGGCCATCTAATCTAGACCATGTTTTTTGCCAAGGAAAGTTTGCCCAGATGACCCTTCCAACCAGGCCCAGATGACCCTTCTATGATTCTACAATTAGCAGAAGCCCTTTTGGGTTTTCAAATGTGACTTTTGCCTGAGTACAGAGAAGGGTCTTAGTGCACAGCAGTACATTTATTGGTACAAACTCCTCTGTGAATTATTAGAAAAAGGCATAAAGACGAGACAGCCTTAAGTGCTGCCTGTAGCTCCTTCAGTGCTAGGTCAGTGAATCCTTCTCTTGAATAATAGTCACTTTTTAATACTAGTGGAAGATCACTGTATCTGTGGCCTTTCACACTGTTGCTGTGTTTCTGATGAAAGAATAACTTCCTTAAAAGCATATATAAAACATATTCATAAAAAATCCTTTTATCAGAAATTATTTCAATGCCACTTCTTACCAGAGTTTCTGTGAGAGGTAATAATTATTTCAGCCCAGATTTACAGAGGTCTTCAGACATCTGAGCTGTACTGCTTTAAAAATAAATTTCAAACTTAGACTTTAACTGTTGTTGCAGATCTCAGAAATCTTTGATGGGGCCATGATAATAAGCTATTATATTCAAACCCATATATTAACTTGGTGATATTATGTTGTGGATCTAACTCTTAGCAGAATGAGCAACTACCCAGAAATAGGGTTGTGTTTTCTTGTGTAGTTTTTTTTTTTTTCCTAGTCTTTTTATCTTTTAATCCTTACTTGCAAGATGGGGTCTGGTTTTCATATCGATTTGAAACATGTTAGAAATGCTGGGTTTGTACATTTAGTTTTGTATATTTAGTTTTGTACAATTTATAAAATTTATATTTGTACAAAATATAAAATTACAATTTATATTTTCAAAAGGATAATTCACTTAAGAAAAGGTAAAACACAGATGCTTACAAACTAAAGATCCAGGTGTCAAATATACACTAAGTTGTTTTGAGAGAAAAACTTGGAAATACATTCCAGGTCTTAAAATGTTAATATGAAAATAGCTTCCAAAGGTCATGATTATATTCTCTTGATTGTTCCATAGCAAATATGTTCAGTTTATAATTTGAGTTCTTTTATGAGCTAGCCCTGCCACATGAATGTAAAAGCCATGATGGGTTCTGATTGCTTATGTATTAATCAAGCTATCTCAAATATTTAGTTTTATACTGTATATTGGGTTCCAAATATGCCTCTGAAATTTTGCTTTCCATCATGTGTTGTTGCAGTTAGAGTAAAAACCACTGTGCTTACATGCTTTGAAGAACTCTTCATGGTTTTCCTGCATGCTATGCAATGAAGCCTTAAACTGCTCTGTTCATGATGGTAGTTGGCCTTTAGAAAAAAATTGAGAAACACTAAATATAAAACACTGTCATCTCAGGTATAATTAATAAAAGAACTTGCAGCACTTTACCTTACAAAAATATTATAGAGCTGTATAAATAATTTATTTTTCAATAAGCATCTGAAAATAGGCACTGAAATTAATTCCAGGATTGACCAAAATGGGTATGTTCTCAGTTCTTATGGGAAAAATAAACATTTAATTGAGGGGGGCAGGGGGGTGTTAAGGAAAAAAAACAAAACACAGGAAAAAGATAAATAAATAAAGCCAAACCAAACAAAACCACCAACAATATTTAATTTTGGGAATTTGCAAAGCCATCACAAAAGTAGATATTAAATTGTGAATCTTAAGAGGATAAGCATATTAAAACAAATCCTTTATACCCAAGACCAACCAACATTTTCAAGATTCTTTCTGAGAAAACCAGTCTGAAAATTTAATGCAAGTTCATGCATCATTTCTGTTGAACTGAGTTTTGATTTCTGCCTAGCACTAAATAATTCATAATTCAGTTAAGCAAATTTAAGATGGTAAGGAAAAAAAGTCTATTTCCACATCAGTTTGCAAATGAGATAGTGCTCAAACAACTTATTTTATGAAAAGTAGTCATTTAAGTCATTAGGATTCCAAAGAATCATCTGACCTTCCTTTGCATCAACTTTTTCAGTTCTTATTGACCATCCATAACTATCATGGAACATTTTTGTGCCAGCCTTCCCACTGTTCTCATAGCATCATTCTCCCGGCTGGATGGCCGCACACAAAGAGTTGTTGTCAATGGCTCAATGTCCGGCTGGAGACCGGTAACGAGTGGTGTCCCTCAGGGATCGGTGTTGGGACCGGTCTTGTTTAACATCTTCGTCGCTGACGTGGACAGTGGGATTGAGTGCGCCCTCAGCAAGTTTGCCGATGACACCAAGCTGTGTGGTCCAGTTGATATGCTGGAGGGAAGGGATGCCATCCAGAGGGACCTTGACACGCTTGTGAGGTGGGCTGATGCCAACCTTATGAAGTTCAACCATGACAAGTGCAAGGTCCTACACCTGGGTCGGAGCAATCCCAGGCACAGCTACAGACTGGGCAAAGAAGAGATTCAGAGCGGCCCTGCGGAGAAGGACTTGGGGGTACTGGTCGATGAGAAAATGAACATGAGCCAGCTTCAGTGTGCGCTTGCAGCCCAGAAAGCCAACCGTATCCTGGGCTGCATCAAAAGGAGCGTGACCAGCAGGTCGGAGGAGGTGATCCTGCCCCTCTACTCTGCTCTCATGAGACCTCACTTGGAGTATTGTGTGCAGTTCTGGTGTCCTCAACATAAACAGGACATGGAACTGCTGGAACAAGTCCAGAGGAGGCCATGAGGATGATCAGGGGACTGGAGCACCTCCCGTATGAAGACAGGCTGAGGAAGTTGGGGCTGTTCAGCCTGGAGAAGAGAAGGCCGCGTGGAGACCTCATAGCAGCCTTCCTGTATCTGAAGGGGGCCTATAGGGATGCTGGGGAGGGACTCTTCGTCAGGGACTGTAGTGACAGGACAAGGGGTAATGGGTTAAAACTTAAACAGGGGAAGTTTAGATTGAATATAAGGAAGAAATGCTTTCCTGATAGGGTGGTGAGGCACTGGAACGGGTTGCCCAGGGAGGTTGTGAATGCTCCATCCCTGGCAGTGTTCAAGGCCAGGTTGGATAAAGCCCTGGGTGGTATGGTTTACTGCGAGATGTCCCTGCCCATGCAAGGGGTTTGGAACTAGATGATCTTAAGGTCCTTTCCAACCCTGACTATTCTATGGTTCTATATCTATGGTTAGGAAGAAGGAAAAGCAGCTGCTCCAGAGGATATGTAAAGATCATGTGGGCAACAATTATCAGCAGGTCTGTGAGGAAAGGTAAGGAGGACAACAGGTAAGGAGAGAGTCAAACAAGAAGAGCAGAAAAGTGTCAAGTAGGAGACTGGATCAGGCTGCACAGACAGGCATAATAAAAATACATCACATGGGCTAAATGCCAGAAACTTCATCCTAAACTTGGCCAGTAGAACAATTCTTAAAAGATAACCGTGAAAAGAAACAGTGATTCTACAGCTTCAAGATTCAATATAGACTATGAATAGGACATCTGCACAAATAAGGTATTAGCTGAATGCATGTAGTATTAAATATTTTAAAAATAGAGGTGTGCTTGCCTTTCCATCCACTGTTAATCTAAACAGAAAACATTCTTAAAAGTAACGACAGAATATCCCATGATGTCTAAAAGTAGTTCATCTCTGCACAGTGTGATATAAGTCAGGTCTTTGCTGAACACTCGAGGAAGCACCGAAAGTGGCTGTAGACAGAAGCACTGAAAATCAAAAAGAAGGCAAAGATAGAAATTAATATGGTTTTCTACTAGTGTCTTCATTTTACTATATATATTATTTTTCTTTTCTTATGTATAGCAAATAATTCTGTGTTTAAAGATTCAGCAGCCATTTCATTTGGCAGTGCTTGGCACAATTGCCATTTACTTGACCTAACTATAAAGACAAACTATAGCGATTCAGGTTCCTTTTGAAAACCTCTTATATCAGAGGGTTAATAAATATGTAAATAAACTCAAGAGTTGACTACGACCTGAAAGATTTGTACAGTAATTTTAGGGAAAACAATGCTCATGTGGTCTTGTAATAGTAAAGTTGGGGCTTTGTTTTGTTTTAGGATTTCTTGGGTTTGGGTTGTTTTTTATTTTAGTAAAGGAAAGTCAAATCAACAGCATTCCTTTTACATCAGATTTAATACTTGGAAATGTCTGGTTAGTCCGGAGAACCTGCAGACATAATCAATGCAATGCTGAATGGAAGTGGAGATACCATGTTCTAATCTATCTAATATCAAAGTACATGGGTTGGGGTTTTTTCTATGTACATCCTCCAAATATTTTACATTTTCCTTCTAGGGAGTATTTTGCACCATGAAAGGGTAGATTGCATGAAGTTTGAATTTAGAGAGGTACATTCTAATAGCAATAAGCCATGCCAGGGTTTGCATTACTAGTCTTACTGGCAAGCTGCCTGAGTGACTGAAGGCATGTGGTCCTCAGCCTGTTTCTTTGCAGTGTACCCAGGCCATGCACCAATAGCCTATGAACATACATCTTTGTGTGGGTTATTACTACTACATATTAATCAACATAGCAGTCTGATGTTGATTATTCCCCTACAGCCAGAGGGTACTGAGAAACAAAGATTTTGTTTGCAATTAAAAAACCCACAGTGTCTTTAGGGTCAGTGCAAAGAGGAAATGCTTTCAGAATTACAATCAACACGTAATTTTGCCAACAAAAGCAACTTGAGTTGCAATATTGTGATTCTGTAGTAAAAGCTGATCATAAAGACAGAATTGGGGTAAGTTGATCCTACAATGTATATAAAAAAGGACAATAAAGAAAAAATATATAAATTATTCTTATCACAAAAAATATGTTGGGTTTTTGGTGCCTCAAGAGCACTGAATGGACTACTACATTTAGAAGCTGCATTTACTTTCTCAATTTACGAAGCAGAGTAATGCTAATGAAAAGGTGGCTGAAATTAAGAGGGTATGATTCTTGCTCTCTGCAATTCAATAAACTCTATAATTCTATAAACTCATTCATCAATATGTGCATATTCCTATACACACTGTGTTGAGTCTTCCTTATATTTTTGAAAACATTCTCCAGCACTGCTTGTAATGGATTGGTGTGTTACCTCAGACATGTATGCACAATATGCAACACTAATTGTATTCATGACGAAACGTTTTCCTTGGCTGATGGACTGAAAACAAGAACCCTGACTTACATGATTACTCTGTTAAAAATAATTTGATGTCTAGCTCATTATGGAGCATGTGTAAGAGCTACAGCGCATCTGTCCTGGAACTTCAGGGTTCCTGTAGAGCCCTGCGTGATTTGTTTATGATGTAGTGATGATTGACTGTCAGTTACTAATAAATGGTAAATAAAAAAGTAACCTGTGATATTAAAGTACTACATTAGCTACATTGTGATTAAATTACAGTAACACCACCAGCTATAAACCTTTATAGAATCTCCTCAGCCATGCAGTAATTCTCCTAACTATACTATTATGTAGAGCACAAATATTTCTTTGTAAGTCTGAAGCAATACATCAGGGAAGCATTTACTGCTAAAGCTAGATTGAGAGTAAATGCATCTTGGGTTGCTATGAATAAAGCTCTAGCTTCTCATTACTTTATGACAAGACACAGAAATTCACTTTACTTTTCATTTAAGCTTTTCTGCTCCAGTTTATAGATGTATGCCTTCACGCTTTTATTCCCTTCTCGCTTCAGCCGTACGTAATAAATGATTATAAATTTTCACATTTGACCACCTCTCTGCTAGTCTCATGCTTAATGCACAAAGTTAGGAAGCTGCAGGTAAAAATTTCACAAACACTTTTATTTATGATGTTGTCCTTGGTAACGGAAATTTCAATGTACTGAAATGAAAAGTATGATTAAAGGGATACGACGTCCTGACAAGGATAGTAGAGGGCAGCCTTCTATTTCCCACTGAAAATATATAATACTTTTTTGACATCAATTTCATAGAGAATAGACATGGGCTAGTCATGAAAAAAAGACACAAACATGATTCTAACTTCAGTGGTGGTGTGCTGTCTTAAATGAAACTTATTCCAGAAATGTTCTGTCCAAGTTACATAGCTTTCAAGTGAACGTCGGGCACATAGCTAATTTTGCGTAATTGGTTTTACTGGCAATTTTCTGCACACTTTAAAGAATAAAACACACCTTTTCTCCTGTTAAGAGAGATATTCTTTTCTCTTTTCCTCTTGTCACTTTTCCTAGCATTTTACCACTACAATACGATTTATAGCCGGGAGCTTTTTTTCTGGTTTTGATTCTAAATTTGTTTTAGCTAACTCATATTTTCCTATGCAGCTGAAAAGTTGTGACATGCTTGAAAACTTTTAGAAGCAGTAACCTAATAATGACTGGTTTATTTTTAATTAAACCCATTTTTATCTTCTTGTTAAAAAAAAAAAAAAAAAGTTTAAAAATTCCAGACTGCATTAAGATAATTGATTGTATTTACAAGTAAATAGGGGAATTGAAATAACATTATGGTTATGTTAGTAAAATGTCTAGTTTTAGATTACATGAAAAATAAATTAATCTAAAAACTCAAAAGTGAATTCCATCTTCTTGAGCAATATTTTTTTATTAAATCACTTCAGTTTAGTATCTCACTCTTAGCAGTGGAGCATATCTTTAACAGGTAGTATTAGCAATTAAAATAACTTTAGAACTTTAATAATAATAAATAAAAAAAAAAGCAATAAACACCTGCTAGAGTTTATCATCCAGGTAAATACTCTTACCTAGTTTCCAATAGCATAGATAAAAACATAAAACGTCCTTTTGGAATTTCTTGTTTGTGAAAATTACCGCATTCCAGAGAACTACATTAAATTATGTTTAAGTCTATTTAAAGAGTTTACAAGAAAGTAGAGCTCCTACATTCAGACTTTTTAGGAAAAATAGACAAATCAACCTAAGTAGAGGGAGAGAATAGTTCAGGAGTTCTGTACACAAAATATTGAACTTTTCACCCCCAAATGACTGTTTCAAATCCTGCATGGATTAGTACAGATTAAAACTTGCTTTTATGCATTGGATGTTCAACAATATATACACAAAGCTCTTGTTTTCTATTGACTTGTCAGATGCAGCTGTCTACAATTCATAGTAATTTTATTTTTATTTTTTAAAAAACTAACATTAACTGGCATAATTAGCAGAGAAAGAGCAATGGCCAAAATATTCTTCTAATCCTGTGAATTTGGCAGGGCAACTCTGGGAAGTTACAGCTGTTCTTTAACAGTACTAATGATCTAAATAAATAAATAAAAAAGGAATATCATACTGGTACTAAAAAGTTGCACTTGTTAAACTCTTGAGGCATTGTTACCCAAGCAAGGGTTGAGGATTTATTATTTGCTTTTTTACAAACTAACAATTTGTTCTCTTGCTGGTACTCAGTCACTATGTTATTAAGTCAAAAGCCTCTTGGATGTTTACTCAGAATGTTTTTAGGCCTATACTTGTAACAGCATCATACCTTTCTAACTAACAGGAGCTGCAAATATTTTGTGACAGATTCCATTTGTTGGCTAGCTATCACAGAACCCTGAAAAATACATTATGTCTTATGTCAGTTATCAAAAAAACCCCACAAATTATAACAAAAACAAAATTACCAGCAATTATCATTTGAATGTCTATCTTAATCCATTTCAGATTTACTGCTACTCTCAGGTTTTACACCTCGCTATTTTTTTCTCCCACCTTACCACACAATTGCAAACTACCGTGGTCATTTAAATTATTCCTTTTATAATCATTGCCATTATAATATCAGCAATCTACATTGCTGAGCATTCTGCATAATGTCCTTACTGAAGCACACTCTATTCTAAATGCATTTTAATATTTGCAGTTGAAACCTGACAAAAAACCCCTT
This sequence comes from Lathamus discolor, assembly GCF_037157495.1. Classification (NCBI taxonomy): domain Eukaryota; kingdom Metazoa; phylum Chordata; class Aves; order Psittaciformes; family Psittacidae; genus Lathamus; species Lathamus discolor. The sequence continues at coordinate 54,042,869 of NC_088886.1, read as the reverse complement.
AGAGTAGACATGTGGGATCAATTATGCGAAATAAAGCATACAGGTTAGAAGTACCACAGCAGAGCTCACACTTTCTTTTTAACTTGCTAATGTCTGTGACCCCTCTGTACAAAAGCACTTTAATCAACATTCATATATTACTTTTTTTTTTTTTTTAGCCTTACCATTTAACAGGCTGTAAAAAATGTTTAGCAATCAATTATACACATCAAGTTGATATGCTGCAGGACCGAGGGTCATTTAAGCTTACAGCTACAGCTGAAAGAGTTTGGGAGAGCCACATGGGGAGCTTTTCCCTTTTAAACTTGCAAGCAAAAGGACAGCTTAATTAACCCAATAGAGAGTGTCTTCTGAACCTTTCTGAAGCTTATGGTAAACGCACTGACAAACTGTTCTTTTGGGCCTTAAGAGTGTTTGCTTTATGTCTTCAAGCTTTGGCTCTGCGTACGTATAGTGCCAATATGAAATGTCACAATCAAGTGATCATATTAGATAAATTTGATTCTGATCGCATGGCCTAATCCAGTGCTGGAACAATAACCTAAATCTGGATGTGGCTCCTGATGTCTGGTATGAGATATGGGTCAGTGAACATAAATGCTCTATTTGTAATCATAAAAAGAGAGATAATGCAGAGGATGCTAAACTATTGCTTTGCCTCCCCTTCATCTTATGGGGAAATTGATGGCCCATATTCTCCAGAAGGATAGGGAGAGGATGTGGCTGATTAGGAATCACAGTTTGCTCTGACTATGCATCTTCTAAATGGATTTCTTTCCTCTCTTACCACTATTTTTAGGAGAATGTGAGTAATAAAAGTATATTCTGCACTGTTCAACTAAGATATCACTTTTAGGGGAGGGAGGCCTGCTTCATTACTTTATTAATCAAAACCATCACGCAACTCATTCTAAGTTCTTAAGGAGACGAGCATGGTTGCTGAGACAGCTCCACCTACTCTTCTTAGGGTTCATATGCAGGCCAACATCTTAGACTTTGGAGAATCCCCAGCATGTCACATTCCTTGCAGAGGCTCTTCACTAGTCAACTGCTAAGCTTACTAGGAAGAATTGTAGCTTTGTAGCTTTCTCTGCCACTGTCTCTGACAGAGATCAGGAAACCTTATCTTACAAGGGTTTTACTTTTGCTAATATTAATCCCATAGCATGTAACCAGGCCAATCACAATCTCTGTTCAGGATCCTTATGGCAACCTATTGTGCCTAGATTAAAAAAAAAAAAAAACAAAAAAAAAACAACAAAACCCCACAACCAAAAAACAAAAGCCACAAAACCAAACAAAAAAATCACAAACCCACAAAAAAAGCCATTTCTCTGCCATTCTTATTCGCAGATAAACGTTTTTTCATAGGACAAGTCAACAATTAAATGGGAAATATTATTTAGAGGCTTAACTTCCTTACTGCAGTCTTCAAAAGCAGGATAACCAGAATTCTTTCAGAACGGTATAGAAAGTGGGGTGCATAGTGTATGTACAGGACACAAACCATTCTTTTAGTACGTCCCACATATTCACAGTGCCTTGGCACAAGTGTTGCAGAGTTAGCAAATGCCCAAACACCTCAGGTACCACCTAATGGACATTTCAGGGTCAAAAAGATCCAGGAAAATCTAGACAGATGGTAGCATTGTCTACAAATCTTTCACTAAGGAAGGAAGCTCTGTAGCTGTACAAGTTAAATACTAAAACACGTTTGAGTTCAGAAGAACTTGAATAACTCTGTTTCTTGCCATGTTTTTTGGTGATTCCTAACCTGAATTGGGTATTTGTCTAAATTATTACAGATGCGTTGATCCGACTTCAACCTGAAGTTACTGAGGTTTTATAAGACTGCAATAACACTTTCTTTGCATTAACCAGCCAAGCACATAAACATTTTAATGAACTGGTTTTACATGGTTCGTTGAGTAGCTCCTAGTCTCCTATAATACAAATCACTTCACCGTCACACTCCGTCCTCTTATACAGGCCTTTCTTTTCAGTGTACAAAATGTAAATTGAATAGCAGTTCTATGGAAAGTCAGCAAATATTACATTCTAGTCAGTATACCTTTCAGTAGTAAAAATATTTAAGCAATTGTGTCATATAAAGAAAATCTGCAACAATTACAAGCAGTGAAATAGAACATGTAGAACAGAAGCTTCATTGTTATCACTAAGCAAACTGTTAGGGACCACTATAAAATAAGCCTCTTGGAGCTACCGCGTTGCATCGCAAACGCTTCAGACAATGAACTACGGTGTTGCCATGGAGTACTGAGGGAGCTAAATTGTCATTAATCATAGAACAGACCATCTTCCAAACAGGTATTTATTTAATACTGACCTAAAGGTTGAAATAAATTATTGAAATCAGCATCGCTGTAGACCAAATCTCTTTGGAATAATTAAATGATGCTAGTGACAGGCATTTTGGTGTATTCTAGTCAACCTTTAAAAGGCAACATGAAAAGCATAAAATATTTATTGTTATGTTTTTAAATAGACTTTATGACACATTATGTGGTTTTGAGATTAAAGATTAGTTCTAACACACAATTTAATAACAAATGCAAATTATAAATGAATATTTAACAAACCATATCACGTTTTATGTCTTAACATATCCTTTGCCGTTACTGTGACTGAATGAGAAATGGCTCTGTGATGTATTGTCCTGCTGCCTAGGGCCCTGGTGTTTTCACCTTGATACGGCCTTTAAAATAAATTAATTTGTTAATGTTTAAGAACTCTGTGTAAGAGTTGACATAAAACATTTATAAGTCTGTTTATGATTGAATGAGCCATGTGCTAATCAGATAATATTTATTTTTAAAATAATTCATTTGGCCAATTGTTCCATGAAAAAAAGATCTGGAAATGTTTATTTCTAAATTGAGTTTAGGATTAAGTGGTACTAATGGTACCATAAAGTTGTTATATAGTGTTAATATAACCTGAGTATTAAAAACATAATGAGTTTGCTATTTATGAACCATTAAGTTTTACCTCAACCCTAGAGTAAACTTCTCATCATTACAGACCCATTAATAACTTTTGTCTTTTTTTTCTTCTTTATCCTTATTCCCTTCTTTGCTTTCCTCTACATGATCATAGAATCATACATCTTCTATTTGTAAAATGGATTAAAATATGTTTAAAAAAGCAATAATTTTATTCTAGACAGTGTTTCTTAGTATTTTGTTTGCTTGAGTGACAATACAGACTACCACCGAAAGACAAAGAATATTTTTGTTTACTTTTCATTGAGGTTTTAATGCTGTATCTATTCCTATTAAATTAATTTTGATGTTGCAGATAAAAAATGCTAAGAAATACAGGTGTTTCAGCTTCATAATTTTGTTTATTTTAAGTAGCCTGTTTCAGATTTACTCTTAAAACAATACACTACATGCAACTTAAACTGAAGTATGGCTATTGCACTAGGTGAGTTACATGAAATTCTCCAGCAAATTTTAGTGGTTGAAATAAATCTCATGTCTGCCAGTACTCAGCTGAGCTGACCATGTAAGACCACTGTCCTAATTTTATGGGCTAGGAATCAGACTAGCTTACAGTAAGTTATTACAAGAACTTGGCTAGTAATGTATTATATTTACATAATAGTCTAAGTTTTCAAAGATTAATGAAAAAGGAGAAAGAATTCTGGTAGGATTTTTCCTCTGCTAGCCCTTTCAACTCAATATTTCCACACCACTTATGACCCAATAAGCTGTTTAAAGAAGACAGCATCAGACACTTGAGCAAAACGGAACAAAAAATTGAGAGTGGAAAAAAAAGATGGGCCAGGAAGGATGAGATTCAAAATGATACTATGACTAGAAGTCAGTAAGAAGCAATGAAATTATTACCTTTATGTGAGGAAGAAATTAGAGGAAGAAATTAAAAACAAGAATGAGTTTGTTAACTGGTGGTAAGAGAATTCTTAAAATAGCAATCCTTACTCTCTTCTCCTATTGTCTGCCTGTGTGGAGTGCACTGTCACACAAGTTTGTGTGTTCATTTGGTTTTGGGATGTTTATATTTTTTCTTAGATGTCCCAGGAATCCCTACCTCTTCCTGTCACCTTCTTGCTCCCTTTTAATTTCTGCCTTTATTTTCTTCACATTTCAGTCTCCAATCTGTCCTTCACATTGCTGTTTTCTTGTGTTCACTTCAAATTATTTCTGACACAAGTTATGCTACTTTGCAAGACTTATGATCAGTTTGGGGATCACTCCTATTTGGGCTCCATCGCTATGCAGAAACTTTTTTTCACCTGCTGCTTCCTATGTCTTGGGGAAAGCCGCTTCTATTCACCAGTTCTCCTTCATTTCATAGCTCTTGAAAGAGTTCTAAGAGTGTCCAGTACTTCATCCTGCACTGAAAATAGAGTTGCTGCTTCATATATTTGGAGAATTTTATTTTAAATCATTAAAGTCTTTGAAGAGTGCCTAATAACTCAGTTCAGACTTGACAATCATTGGCATGAGACAGTGAAAGCAAGCCAATTCCATTAGGATCAAGTACCGACTCTCCAATAAGCTGCTGTATTTCCATGTCTTTCCCTGTAGCAAGTTTTGTGATTATATGCTGACTGATCTCAAGCTAGCCAAGAGTACAGTAAAGATAAAAGAAAAGGTGAGCAAGACAATTGTGTGAGGGTTATTCAGTGTTTACCCTTGTTTTCAACTTGACAACCTACCACACTCACAACACACTGTAGTTCTGTGCTGATCTCTTAACATGCAAACAAAAACCAAAGCTGAACACTGGATGATGGATTCCAATCAGTAAAACATTTCAATTCTCTATAGTATTATTTGTGTCCCAGGATGCTTTTGTTCCAGACTTAAATCCAGAAGATAACAATTTTGTTTCTCTTTCCCATGTTTTCCCTCCCATACTGAAACTCTCATCAAACACTTCACACCAGTGTCTTTTCCATTTATTGACTGAATGGTTAAGACAGGTGAGTTAAAGCACCACAGTTAAAAAGGACTTAAAAAGCCAAGAAGCACATCAGACTACAGTGTAAGGATTAACAGAACTTAGGTTTAACAGTTCATGTTGTTGAAACGTTAGCATGTTATATCAAACCCAGAGCACTTTTCAAATCTGATTAAAACCTTTTTTCTCCGCAATCATCTTAGCTTTAATAATCTCCTTGATTCCACAGAAGAATTTTCAGGGGAGACACATGGATTTGCCTGCACTCCACCATCTTTTCTCAGAATTCTCAACAACAAACCCTACTGAATACCCTAATATTCATTCTGGGCCTTACTCAGTGTCGACTAAAGCCAGCTAAGACAATTTCACAGACTTCAATAATGTTGTACATGAGGCTAGTGACCATTCATCAGATAAGCAGTTTTGTAGGTACTTCTCTCTCACTCAACTCTTCTGAGATGTCTTAAAAAGCACACAGGTAGGTACAGTCTAATATGGTACATAAGAAGTGTTAAAATATTATGCATCACTAAACTCATCATGAAAATCACTTCACCTGTGACAATGTAAAATTTGAGTAAGGTTAACACAAACCAGCATTTCAATATTATGTGTTGCATATTATGTCCATTCTCCCACACATGTCTAGTTACAGTCAAAAATCAGCAGTTATATTTATGGACAGAGAAAACAAAAGACAAAATTCAGATATGTGAGAAAGAATTATTTAAACTGGTAAGGGAGAAATAATGGACAATAATCAAACAGCTGCTTCAGAAAACACCAATGCTTTCAGCATTGCCACCTGAAAACTTAGGAAAGAGGAAAAAAACAACCCAATTCCCAGCTGAACTACAGACAAAGAAGATAACCCTTCCACAGGAGCACAGCATGATAAGTAGCCACAGGGAGAATCACTGTGATCAGTCAGAAAGGCAGGAGAGTTATTAGCTTAGCCCTGAACCTCCTACTTAATGTGGGGCCAGTGGTGATAGTTAACAGACCCTGGCTAAGGTGACAAGTTTTGGACCTGCTTGAGGAAATCCAATTGAGAAGCAGCCATGAGGAACAACAAGCTAGAAACAGATGTTTCAGCTACCAGGATGTGCACACATTTAACCTGAATATGTAGAAAAAAATACTATTTTCTATAGATAGTGATTTCATCTCCCTCTGCAGCTCAGGTACTGTCAGATCTCATTTTCCACAGCTAAAGTGCTTCCTTCATATTTTGAAATAGATCTTAAATCCAAGCAGAACTGTTTGAGTGGTAGAATCTGAATGAAGAATTCAAGGCACTAGGCTGTTATTCTGAAGATCATTTTATTATTCAAGCAAAACCAAGTCTAAACTCATGGGAATACACAAAGTTAAATTTCAACACAAAATTAAAATAATTACTAATACCCATTTAACCCCGCACAAACCATGAGAAAAGCTAGCTTGCTTTCAGCTATCAATTCATATATAGCAACTAATGTTGATTACATGTCCTTCTATCAATAAATGTCTAGACCACTGCCAAAACAAGACAGGAACAGGTTTGTCAAAATTAGCTAATTACACTCATATGCAATTACATAACAAACAAAATATCAAAGTCTTAATCAAAGGCTTTTTGTGCATCTCTGGGTTCCACAGCACATAAGGGAAGAGTACAAAAATCCTACAGGATGTTAATATCATATACACAATATATACTCTGCTGTACCTTTTTCTCTGTAGTTCTACACATCTCATTAACGTTCACAAAAACTATATATGCACCTCAGGAGGAGAAAATACTGGTTATGTTGATTTTTACATGAAATTTGCTATTCTCAATACAGCATATGCATGTTCCAGATTTCAAACACATCCCATTTTAGGGACATCCAACATCCCTAAATAGCTGCTGCTGATTTTTTTTTTATGTTTCCACATTAAAAAGTCAAATAAATAAAATATGCGTAAGAGACACTAATACTATTGACTCTGATTGCAAAAGCCTACCTCTGAGCGTATGAAGAACAGTGAAATATCTTTACAGACAACATTTCCTTTTATGCCTCTCTCAACTTTTAAGCCTATATGTATATATATAGATTTAGGGGATAGAAGTAAATTAAATTATTCTTTCAACCTCTTGATTTTACGCACTGAAAATAAGTTAAATAAGTTCAAGCAATATGGCTTTATAGTCTTTCTTGCTGCCATTTCTAAAGCAAATAATCTCAGTAATTTCAAAGATAATAAATATAAATATAAAAATAAAATAAGAAGTCCCTGGCCAAATATTCTTTTTTTTTTTTTTTCCATAGATTGTTTAGGTTGGAAAAGACATTTAAGATCACTGAGTCTAGTCATCACTTCTAATTAAGGTAGAGTATGCTAAATTACTCTGATATTTAACTTAAACAAAACCAAGGATATTTTTAGTTGCCTTTCTCCAGTTAAGCAATAGCATAGCAAGGGAAAAGAAAAGGGGGATTACATAAATTTGAAAACTTTACTATAAAACCAAAAAGGTACCAACTTAGTATGAAATATAAACTCCATGGAGACATATGAAACTTTTGTTCATAGTTAATTCTTCTGAGTCATAAATTCTCAAAAACTGGATGTTAATAGCTGTTTATCCAAATTACAAGCACTTAGGGTTCAAAGAAGGATACAGTTGGTTGTATTTTTTTAATATAGTTCCAGTGATTCTTGTGAACCCAAAGCAAAGCTTTTTTAAAATATGCCCTCAACTTGTTTTAAATAACAATAATTTGGGGAGCATCTGGAAAAAAAGTTTCTTTATAATATAGCTTATATTTCAGAGGAACTCAGCAGTCAAAAGGCCAGGAAGCTACCTCTCTTTTGATATAGACTTCTGTATTTCAATTCAGCCAGTTCAAGAAGGTACAAGCTTCTCCAAGCTGAACAATAGTACAACTTCCCTAAAATAAAACAGTTTTTTTTTTAAAAACAATTGTACGTTAAAACCTGTGCTGAATAAAATGTCTGCTCCACTTGCACATAGTGTGCACTTCAGTCTATTCTCTTCTCTTGTTTCTGCCATCATGCCCTTGAAAACGTTATCTTTATGAGCAAAGGTTTGGTTCAAACAAGTGTCCATTTTATATGTGTAAATAAGTAGAAGGTCCTAAAATTCTACAAACAAATCATCATATTCTAAAGCAGAGTACAAAACACCTGATCTTTGAAATCTAAGTAAACTGCCAAAATAATATTAAATCTGTAAAAATATATATGGCACTTTCTAAAGCTAAGTATAATTTATTAACTCTGTGTAATATTTCTTTAAATTTCAAGCATGTTAGAATGACAAAGATGGCAAGTGTTAATTTCCTTAGAAAGTCCAACTGTTAAAGTAATAATATACTAAAGAATAGGTGTGCCTGAAGGAAATCTAGATAGATGTTGGGGTTTCACCACAGAAGCAGAATATATCTGTTGTATACTAGGAATTGCAAGGTTCAGTCCTGCATTTCTTTACTTAATAAAAATCAGGTGCTCTAAAATATTTAAAATAAAATATTCTGCAAAATATAAAAGTATATGCATCACAATCTTCAACAAAGATGTGCTATGAGGACCACTAAGAGCAAGAAATCTACCGATTAGGAAAAAACACCAGATATGAACATTTTGTAATTGAAATCAAGTTTTCTTTTAGCAGGATAATATGTGAAAATATAATAACTGGTAATTGCCATTCATATGCTACTTTATGTGAAATTCTTTACACTGAAGAAAATGGGAAGTTGTCATTGTTCATATCTTCCAAGTAAGAAAGCTAAACCAAGGTAAGAAATATTAAAATATCTATCCTGAATTTTTCTTTTCAGGGGCAAGGATAAATAAAATCAAGCCAGACTAGTTTCTACACCCATGGTCATGCAAGAGAGTGATACGATTAGAACACCACGATTTTAAGCTGCCTTATCACCTCAAATATCTGTTTATAGATTGGTTCTACTAGAGGTAGTTTTTGGTATCCCACAGGCAAGACTTAAAATTCATACATCTGAATCATACCAAAATGCTTTAGTTGTTCTGCAGCTTTCTTTCTATGAACTTTTTTTCAAGGCCAGGTTGGATGAAGCCTTGTGTGGGATGGTTTAGTGTGAGGTGTCCCTGTCCATGGCAGGGGGGTTGGAACTAGATGATCTTGAGGTCCTTTCCAACCCTAACTATTCTATGATTCTATGATTCTATGAATCTATGAACTGCAGTGATATATTTTACATCATAAATCAACACTTGTGTTACTAACATTAGTAACGCAACCAGCTTTTCTAGTGATGAAAGGATGTTCAACTCCAGCCTATACAACAGTTCAATTCCTTATTTTGAATAAAATTATATTAAATAAAAATGTATTAGGGAATCTTCCTCTCAGCACTTTGCTGTGATGGAAGCTTAGCCACTTCCACATAGTGCAGAAGGAAGTCTGCAAGTGTAATGGAACATTATCCAAAGTCACTAAAGCTGCTAAGGTTTCCTCTGCCCCTATATTGAGACCGGCATTTGTGTGAACTTTAACACTTGTAAACTGTTTTGCAAGCATGGTGATATGCTCCAACTAGCCAAATATTATCCCTATTAACAGGTGGAGAAACTAAAGGCAAAGAGCATTACCAAACACCATTCTTCCACAAAAGGACCTCAGTATTGTTTTGCATTACTTAAGTGCTAATCAGCAATGAACTGATTTTCATGTGTCCTAGTGGTTGTTTTTATGCAGCTACCTGAAGTTACTTTCACAAAGTTCCTTCTTTGTCTGAAAGGGCTTGGTTTATAACAGACATTTCAGTATCTGTCAGACTGTACTGCTATACTCCTGGCATTTCCATGGGTTTTTGGGTTCTATAAATGGCACTAATCAACCTATTTTTCTTCACGATTCCTTAAAAAGTTATTTCTTCCTCTATCATTTCTGTATCATTTATTCTTTGGATGTAGCTTATCTGGCTTCTAAACTTCATAGTTTGTTATTACAGTACTTCTAGCAGAAGACTCAGAATCTGATTATTAGCATCTGATATCAGACATCAACATCCATAAAAAGTCCTAATCAGACTAAGTCTGTTGGGTTCTAAACAACATACTTTCACAAAATATACCAAAGGAGAGTTATACAATGCTTTATCTATTAGTAGGGCAGATACAAGTCACACAGCACATAAAGGATACCAGAATCATCTTTAATGCAGCAGGCGAAGTTCTAAAAGAATCCATTCTGGGGAAACTGAAGGGTAAAATATGCATTTTAAAATATGCATTTTTTTCTTAATTGGGGAAGATACTAAAAATATATATTAAAAAAAAAAAAAAGAAGTCACAGAACAACCACTTTCACTGTAAAGGTATGGTCTAAAATATCTTTAAAGATTGAGGCCATTCCTCCTCACCACGTGAACTACACTTATAGCAGCTTATATACAGTTTAACCTTATTTGGCACAGAGAAGAAATATCATATGACAAAACACCCAAGCACAAAAAACCCAAGTGCCATAATCTCTACCGTCTCTAACACAAATAAATGATGTCAGTATACAAGAAAAAAAAAGGAGAAAAATCATGTCAGCTCTATCATTGCTTTGGTCAGACTTCTGTAATTTGTTGTGCAGTCAGGCTACGATGCCTCTGTTTTCAGCTCCACTCAAAGCATAATTTCCTGATCTAATTCTGTTTAATAACAGTGTGACCATTTTTGACCCTAACAGCTATCCTAGCTACTTTAATGACCCAAACATTAATTCTTAAAAAGGCAGTATGTCAGTTTACTGATGCAAATTCCTTTTTGCCCCCAAATATTCACACTAAAAAACCTAAAAATGAGGGAGAACCTCCTTATCTTAAATTACAATGTCCTAGTCCGAAGTGAAGCTAGCATAAATTTAATTTATAAAATTAAACCTAAATGTCTTCCTTTTAAATCAGAAAAGAGGATGAGTATTAAAAAAGAAAAAAAAAAGAAGTATCCAGATGATGCCCCAATAAAGCCTTTCTTAACTTGATCTGTCGCTTTGACATTTTTGGTCACGTGTTTCATGGAGTACTGTATTAAATAGAAACAACAGAAATAAATTTAAAACAAAAATATTTTATATCTGTATGTGAAATGCAGATGCGTGTCTCACAAACGATTGGTGTGTTTAAAGTACAAAGTTGATTGACACATGCTTTCACTTAATGATGGTAATTACAAAGAATAACAACTCCAAACCACATCTGTTCAGTATAACAATCTTGTTGTGCTATGCAGATTACATTGAGAGCTGTCAGAAATGCCAATTTTACCACAAATCATGCATAAGCACATTTGCAAGACAAGAAACAGATTAATAAGCATCAACACTTTTCTGTAAACACTTGTTGAAGAGAATAAAAGCTGTTAGAACAGAAGGAAATGATACAATAATGGATGCTTTCTCTATCAAGCTTGAAATAAGAAATCACAGGAAGTACAAAAGTGCAGGCTAGATCCCTAAAGAACAAGTCCCCCTGTAGCAGATCAAGATGTGGAAAATTCAATAACCACACTTCATATGAACAACATATAATCACATTTTCTCTTTCCTTTTGATCAGTTCTCACTTAAAAATCTTAATTTTACAGAGCACTAGATGATATGCAAATAGGACATTTTTAAATTGTACTGATTTCAAATATCTAAAAATGTGTACGAAAAGAAAGAAAGCTTAATTCTCAGCTGAATAAGCACAGGTACAATGTTATAGGTGTTATTTATCCACTCTTTTAATATTGTTTTAACATTTTGGAAAAAAATAATGCTTTCAGAATTACTATATTTCAACTGCAAAATATGCAAATGAAAACTGCATCCAAAGCCACTAAATTAAGATAACTGACATAACTAAATCAAAAACCCATGAACTTTTTTATCATTCATTATTGTAGGTGCCTTGATTCAAAAGCTGTGTAAGATTCAAAAGCTGTTTAAGATTCAGGGTCATGTTTTTTCTATAGCAAAGGAGCATGGAATTATAGGCAGGCAATCATATGATCTCAGACAAGTCATTAACATAACATGACTTTGTTTGCTTTTGTATGACAGAAGACATTACAAGATATAGCTGACATACAATATAATTGTCAAATAAATAAACAACATGATTTTAAAACAAAAAAAAAGGTTCTTGGATATATTCCTTTCTGTAATACATGTTTTAAAATGAAAAGAATCTCTGAGAAGTAGTTTTCCGTTGCTATGACTGATTTGACTCATTAAATAACAAAAACTGTACATACACATATAATAGAAACTTAACACATCTTTTTGTTCAAGCATTGAAAGCACAGAGAAGCCAACAGTGATTTACATAACCAAATATTTCATAAAAAGTATTATATATTGCGTAAGAAAATGTCCAGAAAAAGTAGTACAATTATTTTGATTCTCTAGGTTAATTCAGTTTCCATTAAAATTGACAAAATATTTCTGTAACTAATAGGAGAGAACTTGCAGAACAGTATGCCTCATATCCTGCAAACCATTTCATTACTACACAATACTCCTCAAATCCATGAAGATACATAGAAAGTTTAGATCATGGAATACCAGTCTGGGAAGGGACCTCAAGGACCATCTCCTTCAGCCTTTCTTGGCAAAAGCCGAGATCCAGCCCTTATTTTGTTTCAAATGCACACACCTCTAGTTTTCTGTTAAAACTGCGTGATTGCTATCAAGCTGCCTAGCTGTGTATGTGATCATGCTGGAGATCAGAGTTCCCAATAAGGAAACCAGGAAATATTTTCAAAACATATTCAGAACTTATAAAACTTGCATTTAGAAATGTCTATAAAATCAGCTGAACATTACTACAAAACCAAATGGCAGCTACCAGGATTTTACAAACATAGTAGCATTGCTTCTATCAAGCCATTAGCAATAAAGCTAACAATCAGCGATTATTGCAACCATCAGACAGAAACAGTGATATCACTTGGCCAGCAGGTTTGCAGACTGTGTCACTGTGCATGCCAGGGTTGAAATTCTTGGCTAAGGAGCACACCTGCCCATGAAAACTGTCATTTAACCCTCTCTTCAGGGTATAAGCACAGCACGCTTCCTAGTGCAGTAGGAAAGGATTCTCCAATGTAATATTCTTCATCATAACAAATATGTAAGCCTGAACAGATTTCCTCAGAAACAGCTGCTTCTGTGGTATCTTGGCATTTGAGTAAATGATTTGCAGAAATTCCACAGGGAAGGAGGTACTTTAAAGGCTGCCAGAGAGGGTGATAGGGCTAGAAGAGTGAAGAGGCACAGCTGTGACAGCTGAAAGCAGGATAAGCTGCCACTGATCTGTTTCTATGCTTATCACAACACCCATTAATCAATTCCAATCACAGCAGGCCCACCAACTAAACTGTACTCCACCTCTCAAAACCTGACTATTCAGCCTTGTAATCCTTCTGAAAAATTGTTCATTTGAAAAAATGTCAGAGGGACAGTGTGTTACTTACTGTATTAAAAAAATATAAATATTATATAAATATATATACATTTTAGATATATAAATATATATTAAAAAGGGGGAGGGGGGGACTCCAAACTCTATTGTATTGCTTTTTTTAAAAAAAGTCAAGCAACAGTTAATATTCACAGGCCTTTCTTCATAAAACTCTTTAAAATTTCCCTTACTTCATCTTTTTTGTATGTAATTTTAAATGAAAACAAAGTATTTCCCTTCTACTTTCTCCAAGCTGTGTGACAGATGCTAATTTTGGTGACTTTAAAGCTAACAGTAGACCAGTAAGTCTGTATCTTCCAGACAACCTACAATATAAGTAGTTTTTACGCTGTAAGTCTCTCTTTTTAGAGTCTCATTGAATATAGTTCTCATTATGTGAAATAATTAAAGCTGGAATTACATTAAAAATTGCAACACACAAACCACAGAATGCACCAAATTGCACTAACTGTAACATAATTATGTATGTTCTAGTAGATGGCAGAATTTCTATTATTTTTAACATTTGTTTTAATAAGGGTACTTCCCATTGATGTTAAAGCTACCATGAATCTGAGTTTCATTCTGAGCAAAGGGAGGAAGGGACACCACTTACTACTATTTGTAGACATCACCAGCTCATCTGGATTTCAAATTCCCCAGGTTTTGAAGGAGTAGCCTAATTTGTTTTGTACATAAGTTGCATTAATATTTGTTTGCTAGAACATTGAGTAGGCAGTTCTGTCATTTGTTTGCTTGCTAACTAATTTGCTAATCATTTATTTTACAATCACTGCTTTTGTTGATCCCAGGTCTGCCTATACCAAACCAAAGTTGCAGGTTTTGAGAACATAACATCAAATAATTAAAAGTAGAATGAAGAAAAAGATTTCTACCTATTGCAAGTTTAATAACATGTTGAAGAATAACATAGGAAGACATTTTCATAGATTTTAGAAGGTGAACCTGACTACTGAGATCTTCTTGCACAAAGAGTGAAGATATACAAATTTCTCATCCCCAGTGCTCCCAGTTACATAGACCTTAGTCCTGTGTTGACAGGCCAGAAGCTTTAAGCTCAACTAGGAATCAAAGGAAGCACTTAATCAGAAGCCTGGCTACTTAAAGCTACCACTAGGAAGGATTAAGTGCACTTTGTCTATCTCTTTGCAATGTTAGTTAAAAGTCTGGAAGGAGGTTTTCAGAATAACCAAATAGATGTAGAAGCTGGAGTCCCTTTATTGTATACAGTGGTATCTGCACATCTACAGAACATAGCAGGCTTCGGAAAATCTCTGGATATAATACAGTACTTTAACAGCTTTCTTATTCATGCAGCTGTCATGGCATCAAAAAGTTGTATTCAACCTCCTTATGAAAAGCTGTGTATTTTAATAGTGGTATGAGTTTACAAGAGCTAGATGTCTGTTGTGATATTTGTGGAATTTTATGAACCACCAGAAAATGGTACACATATTTTCTGCATGCAACTTATAGGGCTTCAGAACATTTCCTGAGAGTTACTATTATTCATACAACATCAACAGCTTTCTAGTCGATAGACAAGAAAAAAAGAAGAACCTGGGACTGTATACCTGTACAGAACATCAAACAGCAAAATTTATACCACTCATATAAAGAAGCACTAGTCCATAATTACCATTGGCAAGTAATTCACTTAAGTTTTGAATGCTTCCTTTATTTAATAGGATGATGTCAACCATCTAAGTGTCAGGAGAGAATTTTCATGCTATTCTTAAATCTCTTCAATTACCAAGCTGAAATTCTGAGAGATCCTATATGCTGTTTATGTAACACATATTATCATGTAATATCACATCACCTATGCTTATTATTAACCTTATTTTGACAAATAAATGACTATACTATTTGCATTGGCATTGCAGAATGGACACAGTATGCATGCTGGGGAAATTATGAATTTAGAATCAAATCATGCAAGTGATGTGGTATTTTTAACTACTTTTCTAACTCTGCTGAAAATTTGTAAGTGCAACACAACTGCTATTCATATGCATTTTCATTTTTCCTACGTTTTGTCACCTTCATCATGTTGGAGATTTATGGACTTCTTTTTTTCCTTGACCTCCCCCATCAAAATGGGTAAAACTCACTCTTCTTCTAGATGGCATTTCTAGGAACAATAGCATAAAAATACTACCTGTGTAACAAACAAATTTTGATTCTCAGGCCCTGCTATAATTTCCAAATTTCCCCCTTCCTTCCCCCCGCCAACTTGTTTTCAGCTCTAAACTTTGGGACAGAGGTTTTCTCTGCATTTGGAAAATGCCTTCCAAGTAGTGAGTATTTATGCAATCTCAATAATAACAAATATCTTTACCTAAGCAAATTCCTGATGTAGCCTCTGCAGTAGCAAACTACAAAAGCTTCACCCTCTTCAAACTGCTTTAACAACCTGATTTTGCATTTACTAAAACCAGAAATGTCTATGTTTCTCACATAAAAACAAACAAGAAAAACTGAAAGGAAAAAAAATTGCTTCCAGAACACAAACCACAGGCTAAGAAACTAAAGACAGCATCATCCTAGAAGTCTGCATCTCATGAAGACAGAATATACTCTGAATATTGTGACATTTAAAAGTAGAGAAATAATAGAAAACAGATCAGATGTGAGCACACATAAGAATGCATTTACTCTTTAAAGAAAACATAGTAGCGCAGAAATCCATTACATTCCAGATTTAGAAGTATTCAACAACAATCTAATAAGTTAGTCATAAACCACCATACCATATAAATATGGCTTTTATTGGCCTCTTTTGATCATAAAAAAGATCATTGATAAATTGTCAAAATAGATGTACAGAGTCCCAATTTATGCAAATACTCAAATGTTACAGTCAGGAAAAAATTACTGCAAAAATAAAATAGTCTTATTCAACATAAAAGCCAGCCTTGTGCTTTCTATAGTAGCAGAAGTTCTACTAGTGCATCTTGCTGTGACTATACAACCCAAACAGAAATAGGTAAAGGAACTGGCGTGCTGCACTGCCTACTGGATTATTAAGTTTCTGTTGAAAATGCCTGGCAGATTACTTTTTCCTTACAAAAGGCATAGGAAATAAAGACATTTCATGACTTTCTGTTGAGCAATAATCACCCTAACACTGCATAGCTGTAAAAAGTATCAGCATCCTGCTAAATACGCGGCTTCCACATTCTAACGCCTAGACAAGGCAGAATAATACTTGACTCACATTATGCCTTTAGCCTCAAAGAAACTTCCCAATTTAACTTAAATGTACCAGCTACAAGAACCTAGTTTTAGGCTTAACTGCTTGTATGTCACATTCAGCATTTCCAAAATACTGTGATGATTTTAAATACTGTTTATAAAATAGTTTTCTAGGTACTGTGAACAAATTCTTTGAAGGATTTCTTCTTCCATGTTTAGTATTCTGTTTTTCTGTGAAAGCCCAAATAATCTGAGAAATCAGGGAAAAGCCAACTACTATATTTTGCACCTCTGTGCATTTGTGAAGAACAGGTCACTGATGTCTTTACTCGTCTGTGCAGAGAATGCTTTAAATGCCCTCTCAGGACACAGCATCACTTGGTGAAAACACATAGCAGAGAACAATCTTTATTCTCTGGACATCATAGTCTACCAATACACAGTGTTGCCAGTGCAATGTGTCATAAATGTGTTTTATGTCTTATATATCTTACTGAAGTCTCATCTTTCCTAGACCACTGCTGTAAACTAATAGCATGGAAGTGTTCTCTCAAGTGCAGTGAAAAGGGGCCATTAAATTGACAGATTAAAAAGCAGGTTCCACTGGGGTTCTAGGTACTATAAGAGCAGCCATACATCCTCATATAATGTCAATATTAAAAAGCACAAGCAAGCTAAACTGCAAGGCTCACCTATATGCAGTGCTCTGAAGTTCAATAAAGCCTACTTGACCTATTACTATTTACAGGGATGTTGTCTAAAGCTGGTTTGTAGTAACAGTAAATTCCTTTACAGTGTTCTAACTGCGTAAATGCAAAGTGTGCACTAACTTAACAGCTAAATTCTTAAGACAACTTATAAATAGGCTAATTCTCTAAAGGTTAAAAAATACCACATCAGCTAAACAGATCCTCCTGAAGTTACTAATCTATTTCTTGAACAAGATCTGCTCGTAAAGATAGAATTAGACCACTGATTTGCTTTGCAACTGAGAGCTAGCAACCAGCTAATCTGAACACTTTCTCCTCCTATCTGTTCAAAGACAAACAGTTTCTCACCTTTGCAAAGCACTTTGAGATCTACTAGATGAGAAATACTGTAGATTTTCATGCGATTCCAGCATGAACAGGAGATAGTTTTATGATGACTCAATAGCATCAGAAGTTGGAGAGATCAAGCCACAGCTATTATAATCCAAGTACATTAACTACTCTGCAAGAGAAATCCTCCCTTTAAACTATATCAAGAAATGTACCTACTTCTGGCTTTAAAAAAAAAAAAAAACCAAAGGCAACCCCCAACATTAAGTGCCAGACTCGATATTGGGACATATATCCTATAGTGATCTTACTGATCCATCTGCAAAATGCATAATATTTCATATTACTCATTAATAGAAAAAAGATTTTATTAATTTTTTTTTTTTTAGAGATGAGACTGCTTTACTGCTGTTGCTTTCATTTCACACCCACTCATAGGTTTTCTTAACTCCTTTATTCCACTCCAATGCCACTGAAACACACAAAATTCTGGCAAAATCCCATGCTAGCAGGACACCATTAATAAAATAGTTCCTAATCCTGTGGTCTGAATCTTAGTAAGCAGAATAATTGACAAGCTGGATTGCTTCATGCCCCTTTTCATTCTTTCATTGGAAAGGTGAGATTGTGAGCAAATGCAGATTGCTCATTAAACAAGGAATAGCTCTCAAAAAAAAAAACCCAAAAACGAAAACACCCAAAACCCCAACTATTTCTCCCTTCACTATCTGATTTATAACCTCACTTTCACAAGAAACATTGCCAAGGCTGGAAAAAGACAAGTACAGTCCATCTCAGATCTTGGTAGATATTTGGATGCAGCTTGAAATTACAATGCAAGGCATTCTGAAAAAACACCACAGGTTATTTAAAACGGGGAACAAAAAAGTTACTAAATAAATCATTCTTGAGTATAAAGCTTCTCTGAAGATATTGAAAGGTTTTCCTGACCATTTCCTACCAATATTTCTCTCACTGAATACAAATCTAAACCTTAATAAAAAACTTAGTCATACCATTAGAGTACATTTACAGCAACTTCTATTTACACAATTAACCTTCTAAAAAAACCCAGAAGATTGTAAGCTATTTCCTACCTACCAGTTACAAGAAACAGCAAAATTTCTGAGTTCCATTCTGAATTTCATCCTCAACCCACTATGTGATTTGTGGAAGAGATAAGGAGAAGTAGGGAGCCAGCCCCTGTGCAGCAAAATATCAGTTTAAGCATTCTGGTGATTAAAATTGGCAGAAGAATGAATTTGAAATTAAACAGGCATAAGATTTGTTTCATCTCTCCTAGTTTTATATTTTACAATATCAAATCTGAGCTAAAAAAAAAAAATAAAAAAATTTTATGTGCTATTCACACAAGCATCACAGGAAAAGTTATTCCTTAAGATTATTTATAAAATGGTGGGCCTAACTACATAAACATTTGTGATATTCATAAAATCAGTTATTGAACTATATTTTGTACAAGGTTTCTTTTTCTTAATAGCAACTTTAATACACTGAAAATGCTAAACTATGAATGTGAAAAATAAGTCTATAATAGTACATATTTTTGCATACAATAACATAGCTAGTTTTATGCTTACAGCTACACTATGCCTGCCATATAATTACTTTAGGGAATGTATAACAAAAGTTACTCTATAAACTGCACAACCCCAAAGCCAGAGTTTTCTAGATAGATACACTAATGCTTTACGCATATGGTAGAAGCGTTAACTTTCGGGGGGGATGAGAGGCTCCCTAAAGGGCTCAGAAAAGTGCTCCCTTGGGAAACACTGCCATCTAGCGGCTTTAAGGGGGCATGCCATCAACTGCTGTATGGAATTGCGATTTACGCTGCACACAGTTCTCTTAATAGAGAGCTTAATATTTGACCAGACTTTTTCACCACCTTACCAAAGGAAGGTATAGCCAGCAGAACTTTATTGAAGAGAAAAAATACGAAACTAACAAGGCCTAAAAGTTTTTGTTACCATTCATCTTTTTCTGAGAATGCTTTTCAGGGACTGTGCTGGCAAGTGGCAGAATTAAAACAGCTAAGAGAATCATGAAACAAATACTAATAAATGATAAATGGATTTGGATAGAGAATTACTCAGTCACAACTGGCAGCTCATTTTTAATTTTACAGTAGAACTAAGCAGGGAAGGATTCTGTCCCAGCTATGTCCTGGAGTAGTCAAAGGATATGGCAGCACACCAGCACAGAACAACAGCAAAGGGCTCTTGCTGCTGCAGTATTTTAGGGGTCCACAGTCTACTGAAAGCTGTTATGACAGCATGCTGTTATGGACCCCTCAGAACCAACAAAGCTAAAGCCAGGTCCCTGCAACCTTTCTGGCCTAATCACAGAAGGGAAAGACCATCTCATGATATCAGCCGTAGAGGGAACAGCATGGGTTCAATCCTGAATTGTTAGCCACAGCAGCCTAAGGAGGCTACTTAGAGACATTTACAAGTGTTTTATGCAAATGGGAAATAAATGATTCAACACTCTCACTGCATTAGTCCATTGCTTATCACTCTCTTCCTACATACAACAAACCTCACAGTGCTAACAAACAGCACACTGTGTGCTTTCACATTGCAGCCTGGATTCCCTCTCCTGATAACCTGCAAAATTAGAGCACTGTACTGTTGCAGAGCAGAAAGAAAAGTACAAAGGAACAATTCTGCATAAGTCCTTTTGGACTGTTACATGCTCAAGGTGGAGTAAGCATAGTATAAAAAGTTTATATACACTATACATGCACTTCACAACTTGATTATCCTGTAGAAAGATCCAAGTTTAGGAGATGAAGTTTGTATACTGCTGGTTATAATCAAACAAGAACTGAAGGCCAACTAAGTTAACACTGATGGAAGCTTTTCTGATTTCCTCTTCATTAATCAAATATTTAAATACATGCTTTTAATATTATTGTCTGGTATTTTAGAGGTAAGAAGCAGAATAAAAATAATTTCCTTGCAAAGGGATAGGCAAAACAAAGGACCAACAAACTGAGCCCTGCTTATTAAACTTTGCTATCTACTGTTGAATATAGCTCTGGAGTTAGAAATTCCATTTGTGTTATTCCACACTTACCCATCTGTTCATGGAAAATAAGGAGGTGATTGTTGACAGCCAACATGGTTTCACTACGGGCAAACCATGCCTGACAAGTTTGACAGATTTCTATAATGGGGTTAGATTGTTGGTAGGTAACTTTGGTGGAGTGACTGACATTACCTACCTGGATTTGTGCAAGGCATTTGACAGTCCTACACAATATTCTTATCTCTAATCCAGAAAGGCATGGATTTCACACATAAGGAATTGGCTGGATGGTCACACCTGAAGAGTTGCAGTCAACAGCTCAGTGTCCAAGGGGAAATCATTGACGAGTGGCATTCTGTGGCTGTTGGTATTGGGACTGGTACTGCTTAAAATCTTTGTCAGCAACATGGGCAGGATCTGCCTTTGATAAACCCATGCTGGCTGAGCCTGGTCACCTGGTTGCCCTGAACACGCCATAAGACAGCACTCAAGGTGTTCTGCTCCTTGACCTTCCCGAGCACCGAGGTCAGCCTTTAGTTCCCTGGGTCCTTCTTTCAGCCCTCCTTGTGGATGGGTGTCATATTTGCTAGCTTCCGGTCAAGTGGGACCTCCTTGGTTAGCCAGGACTGCTGCTAAATGACTGAAGTGACACAGCTCCCTCAGTACCCCTGCATGGATCCCATCATTGTGTTTTACAGCAATAATAAGTTCTAGTTGGGATTTGACCCTTCTAATTTCCTTCCTGCATAACCCTCATGACATCCTTGTAGCCCTCTTGAGGGTCCTGCCCCTTTTTTCAAGGGTCATAAACTATCCTTTTTTTCCCCTGAATTCCAGCCAAAGCTTTCTGGTTCAGCTAGACCAGTCTTTCCTGACAGCTCTTCATTCAGTTCATGGGGACATCCTGCTCCTGAGCCTGTAATATTTCCTTTAAGAATGTACAGCCTTCCTGGACTCCTTTGGCCTCAGGTCTGCTTGCCAAGGGACTCTGTCTACCCATCTCTTAAACAGGCCAAGTCTGCCCTCCAGAAGTTCAGGGTAGCAGTTCTGCTGACTCATCTCCTTACTTCTTCAGCAACCAAAACTCCATTTCATGACTGCTGTGCCTAGGACAGCCTCCAATCATCACATCACCCGCAAGTCTTTCTCTGCTCACAAACAACAGGTCCAGTGGGGCACCTTCCCTAATTGGCTCGCTCCCCAGCTGTATCAGGAAGTTATCTTCCACACACTTCAGAAACCTAGATTGTTTCCTCTCTGCTATACTCCCAGCAGACATGGTAAGTTGAAGTCCCCCACAAGAACAAGGGCTAGCAATTGTGAGACTTCTCCACCTGCTTATGGAATATTTTGTCTGCCTCTTCATCCTGGTTGGGTGGTCTATAACACTTCCCACTATGATATCTACAAGGTATTCAAAATTAATTCATACTGAGAGATACTTGAAATAGTGTTTATGTTGTCTGCAATATTCACTGTTGATGAAATGTCAGCTCAGGAGACCTCCTTCTCAGTTTTGTCCTGTTTTCACTGCAACAATCAAATTATATGAATGTTGATTAGATTATATATTATAATATATTATATTATATACACGACAGCCTATTCTAGAAACCAATACTATCACAAACAAACATACTAAGACAACAATAAAGATGGCAGGAAAAAAGTTCAAGAGTAACTAAATCTTGTTATATACACTGGTTACAGTTCTTAAGAGCAGAAAAAAAAATATGGCAATTTTTAATACAGAAAAGCAAAATATTAGAGGTTAAAAAAAAAGTAAACAGCCCTTCCTTTGGAAAATGCATAAACGCCCCCAAAACAATAAACCCACCCTAACATGAAATCAGAAAAGCTGCAAAACATACAAAAGCATACAGAACTCATCTAATGACAGTGTGTTAAAGTTTACAAAGAATGAGATTTCCTGTCCAAAAAGAATAGCTTGTATCTGCAGAGGTGAATCAGATGTAGTCTCCTCTTCTGCCTGCAGATGCCATTACTGGATCAAATTAAATCTAAGCTGCAGCATGTTTTTCTTCATATAGAGTATTCTCATGAGTCAGTGAGTGCTAGGAAAGTTTACTTATCCCAAATCTCTAACACTGGTACATGTTCTTTAAAAAGCACAGCTAGACTGCTCTTTTTTTCCAGAGTGTGTACATACAACATGTCTCAATACAGGTGGACTGATGTTGTTTGAATGATTCTCAAGTAATCCAGCATTTATATTCTGAAGATATAGTTCCTCCCAGGACTCTTACCTTTAACTGAAATAAAGATGCCTCTTATTCCTGATTAGGGATGAAAATTAACAGTTTAGCGCATAATGACAGTTAGTTTGTCTCCCATGGCGTTACCAAGCTCCAAAATTTATGTGATACTTTTGTGCGGTAGTTTACCTCGTATACAGATGCTGGATGATGTTCAAATGTGTAATTTGGAATTCATTTTACTACTATTAAACAAACAAAAATAGAATTGAAATTGTGAGAAGTAGTAAAAGGTCAATACTCTAAAGAATAATTATGTATTTTTATTCCTGTAGTACTATTTTCCAAATAAAGTATTGAACTGAAGAAATAACTAATTCTTAATAACTTCAAGTCACTTCTATTGTGAAGAAAGTTTCATTTGGTTTGTTTTATCTTTTCAAATGTAAAAAGGGAGCAGAAGTCTGAACACCTCACCTCCCCACTTTCTATTTAAAATTAGAACAAGGTCCCCCCTCCTTCTTTTCCATTAGTCAATAAAATCCATAGGTCAAGTTCATAAATTACTATTCTAATTACTATTTACCTGAAATCTGACCAAAGAGTATTTTCCCAATGGAGTAAGGAAGGACATCAAATCAAAAAACAACACACAACCCCAAAACATAAAAAACACCACAACAAACAGTGCACAAACTACAGATAACAAACTGAACCCATCATAACTTCAGTTATGTTATAACATCCCATTCAGGTCTCTATAACCATTTCTTCATAACACTGCCCCACCATGCACATTCCTGACTCTTCACTCAGTGTTTCAGCAACACAGAGCTGAAGACTGTTGGTTTGAAACCTTTCAAGACCAAATTTAATGCTTTTCGCAGAGAGAAAGCATACATGCTGAGGGGTATAGCACATGAAAGTCTCATAGGTAAGCCAACATGAGCCTCCACTTCTAAGTCAGAAGGCTCACAGTCCAACCCTGTAGCTATAAAAGATTTTTATGTGTCGATGCAAGTGAAGTGTAAAGGGATAAGTGAATGTACTGTGTGAACAGGTATCTTCTGGAAGTAAACATTTTAATTATATTAATAAGTTAATAAAAGGTGTTTTAGTAAGTACTGGTTGTGATCCCACTCCCATCTCAATTTCCCCAAAGAAATTTACAACATCAATATACATTGCTGCAAGATTAACTTTGTAAAATACTAATCTAAAATCTCTATTTAAATGACACTGTTTTGGTGTCTTCTTTAATTTATGGTTTAAAAGACACTCCAAAGATACGATCACAATAAGATTTTATGTGTGTTACTACTGTCTGCCAGAAGTTAACCAGACCATGACTTAACAGACAAATCTGCAAAAACAAGATGGTGAAATTATCTGCACTGAACTGCAGAGTCCTTTATCTCAGCAATATTGGGGTCTATTTCATTGCACCAGTATTCCTAGCAGGTGATGCAAGAAACTGTGTTCAGCCAAGTCAACTCCTCTGTTGACTTAGGCCTAATCCACAACTACCTCCAACTCCTTACTAGTAAATAACATAACATTCAAGTCAATCCATCCCAAAATCTGCCTGCTGTGATCCCAGTTCCTTGACATTCACAATTTATGGACTGACTAGCCTATAGTTATAAATATACCTTACCTTATGGTATATTACACCAATAGATTATTGGAGCCTCAGCTAGGCTTGTTGATGTATTAATGCAGTATGTTATGAGAGCACTAGCTCACTCTGATGATGTATGGTCACTATATATATTGTTAGAATGAAACACTTCAATGATGTATAACTGTAACAAGGGCACCAAGCTGAAGAAAACACTAGCAGAAGTAGGTTTTGTTAGCATATAACTCTAAAATGTGAATACAGTATTAACAACATGAGTAAGACTGATTAGACATGGCTGGTTAGCATGGAAGGGAAAAAACAAACACCAACCAAGCAGCAAGAAGATAATGGCAACATTTTTACTCATCCTGCAAAAGCTAGATTTTATATGATTAAGGTTGTCCTCACATAAAAATCTGTCTGAAACTCATTTGTTTGCTTGGTATCTTTCAGAGTTTCAGAAATACTAAAAAATGAAAGTCAGTTAGCACTCCTAGTGTATGAAGGACTTGTCTTTCAGTTTCAGAAAGAAAGAGACAAAAAATATCTCTCTTAAGAACACACAGAACTACAAAACCAAGGATGTTTTCTGAGCAATGCTTCTCATTAAATACAAGAACAAAACCAAATATGAGATTAGGTCACAGTTTTTCAGCCTCTAAATGTGTGCTGGTAGGTGTCTTAATAGAAGAAAGAAACGTAAGTAAGAAGTGTGTTTTGTTTCAGATTTTTTGTTTTGCTTGAGAGCTTGTGAGAAAACACCTCTTACTAGTACTTCAGATTCTTACACGACACTACTTTCAGCAAAAAGCAGTATGCTTGGTGACAAAGGAAGGTGTCAAAACAACTCTAGACAGAAGGAAACTGGCAAGGAATTTACACTTAAAGTTGTTAAAATCAGTTACATGATGTAGTTTTACTCTTTACAGTGCTTATCTTAGTCACATGATTCAGAGCCACCAGTTATGTTTTTAAAACTTACAGCCAAATACAAAATAATACATTCATAGAAGTAGAAATATACCAGGTTTCTATTCAACTTTTAAAGCACAAAAACCTGAACAAGTTAATATACTTTGTTAATCCTTATGCAGACTTGTGAAGGCCTTTACAATAGGAAAGCAATTCTCAGCAACATCACACTTCATGGGATAAGTAACTTATCAGCCACAATAAAAATTGAATAGTTTTGATGACAGGACTGGACTGGAAGACATTTTTTGACGAAGTATAAGGAATACTAGTCATAATAAAAACATAGGTGGGTTACTGGTTCAATAGAATTACCTTTTCCTATTTCCCCCCAAACAGAAAAGTACAAAATCTCTCAATAACAACATAACCATAGTGTGAAATGTTTCAAAGGAAAAGGATTGACTCTTTACTGTAGTCTTTTCATTGGAAACAGTTTCAAAAGCCTGATGGGTTCTTGAAGACTGGAATTCCCAAGATGTTGAGCATCTTCCCTCAGAAGGAAAGATGATAGCTATGAATATCTGGCTTGGAAGCTTTGATAGATAAAAAATATCTTTATCTATCAAGGTTTATCTTATAAATGTCTCAGCTCTGTTGTGAGTAAAATGTGGTAGGTCCAGGCCTCCTAGAACCCATTCTTAAAGAATAAAAATGCTTATTCATTTTTATCCTTGCTGTTAATTTTCACTGGCTTCATCTAGCATGCTAAATGTCAGCGGTCAAATGATGACTACAGTAAAAAGCACAAGGAAATAATTGACTGGAAAAGTTATCTACAACCTCATGGGGTAACTTAAATATTATTTAGGAGGAACTATGTTTCTAATTCACTATAAATAGCACTGAAAGTAATTTGAGCAATCAAAAGATAGCAACACTCATATAATTTTTCCTTTGGATCAAGCTGAAGCATGTCATCACTGATAACTTTAAGCTGAGGTTCTTCAATGGACTACAAAACTGCTTAAGAAAGCATTCATCTAATAAGGTTGTAAAGCAATTTTACCCTACAGAAACAGGTTTTGCTCTGTTAAAAAAGGTATAAACCCCACTTTAAAGTTGCAGTAGCACTACTCTGTCACAATGCAGCAAAGAGAAAGCAACAATTTTAACAAGAAAAAAAAAACCCTAACCATCAGGACCCACATCATCTACCTTTAGAGTATCTGAGATTGGAAGTCAATCTTCTCATCTAGATATATGCAACGGTTGTTATAAATGACCTTCAAAGGAACCTCCTTCCACTGTTACGCAAAATCCCTAACTCAAAGGTTTAAGATGAGATGTGAATGCCCTACGAAGTGTTTGCTGTGTTTCCTCATTATTCCTCAACAGTTTTTATTTTTCCTACTCACATTACCTCCAATAGGTTTTTTACTTATTGCATTAAATTATTTCTTATAGGCTTAGGTAATAATAGACTTTAATTAAAAACAAAAAGGCACTAAAGTTTAACAGCCCCTTAAGGAATTGCATTTTTTCTTGTGAAATTGAGGGTACTTATCCGCATACAATCATGTAATTAACTTTCATACCATTTAATAATATTAGCAATAAATTTTATGTTTTTGTGATATATTGCTTTCCCTTTAAATAAAAGTTAAGAGATCCCCTGAATTTCTTGATAATAGCATTTTATACCCACTGTATCCTACCAGGTGAAAGCTCTTCAGGAAAGGGAGATGAAGACTGAAGCTTCTGTGTGTGTTTTGGAATCACCTTCTGTTTCCAAGCAAATTCAACTTCATCTGTTACAACCGGTATTCCTTGAGTCTCAGTAGTTTCATTACTAAGAGTCTGAGATTTCAGTAATAACTGTCCTTGTTCAAGTTCAAAATTTATAATAAGGGAATCAACTAAAGAGTCCAATTCATCCAAGTTCATAAAAGGCACATGTTTTTCCTGGATGGGATTGTTTGCAGAAGAAGATGACAAGGCAAATAAACAGAAATAGTTGTTAAAATACCCAGCTATGACACAAATATTTTCTGCAAAGCTCCTAAGGGGGCTTGTTTTTCTGTATGACCCTAGGAAAAAAAAAAAGCAAGAAGAATCAAATGCAACATTTTGCAAAGACAGACCAAGTAGCTCTCCCTCCCTCTTGCTTAAGTTTCCTGTGATCCACAGGTTACAATAAAAACAGGTAATAACCAAGCTAAATACCTTGTAAGATAGAAGAAACAATTTGACAGACTTCAGCTAGGCATTGCTCCAATTCCAAATATTTTGCAGCAATGTTAGTGCTTTTCTTTATTTCCCGATATAGAGATTCTTCTGGCAATTGCGAGTCTATTTCTTTCTTTATTAAAAAGAGTAATTTAAAGAGAATCAAATACATGACAGTATATTAACTAGTAAACATGCCTGTTATGGATTGAGTCATGTAAAACAGGCCAATACTGCAACACAAAATGTAAGCAATGCCAAGTCACAAAGCCTAAAATAGATTTGAAGAGAAGTGCAAATTGTGGATAGGGAGGGGTGGGAGGGGGTTTGTGGGGGGGGGAAGGCAAACAGAAAAGTAAAATCCAGAAAAGGTTTGGCTAATTTTTGCTTAAAAAGTTAGACTATTTAATCTGCCTCCTAAAATAGATTATCTGGGCTTTTAATTCAAAATACCAATAATTATGGCCATAAATTATTGCATTAGTTATAATTAGGCTATTAGGCTGTTTATGATGAGCACAAGAAGGAGAAAAATAAGATTCCAGTATCTCCATAAATACTTTAAGTAAAATTAAAATCTAATAGTTTGGAGTGGAAATGAAGTAGCCATAAAAGTTAGCATCCCATTCATTCACAAGACTGCGACAGGAAGTGTTAACATGCAATTGTAAAAGCTAGCTTCAAATCCTCCTCTTTCTTACATGCATCCCTTAAATTTAATCCTCAAACTCAAAGCATGCATTTTGTGAAACATTTATCTTACCTTTCCACAATAAGAGAGGTTATTTTCAAGAAATCTGGCTATTGCCACAACATTATCCTTCATTTGATTTTGAATCTGTAAAGAGACTTTGTATTATATTGTATGTATTTGTATATATTATGTATTTTAGAAAGCCAACAATGAACACTGGCATGCTAATTAGAAAAATGCTCAAAGGCGGGAGTCATGTTTTCTGCAACATAACATGCAATTTTTCAAATAAAATGTTAACTTTATCTGCAAGGTTTTAAATAACACCTTAATACAGGAGGATCAAACAATCAAATTTAAGTGTTCCCTAAAGAAAGATCGTCCTGTCATTTTTGTATTGCTGTCATTCAAAGTGTCACAGGTAATCTCCCAGTTAACACTCCGGTGTTCTCTCCCAGCTTCACATTAGTTCCACCCATGACAAGAATATGCGGGAATGATACAGACACATAGGAATCTGCTGAAAGGGAACAGCATTATCTGGAAAACAGACTGCTCAATTCTTTTTTGGCTGGAAAAATGAAGCATCTGGGAGTTAAACAAGCAGATAGGTACATAAAAAAATTTAGACAGTTTCACTATTATCTATGGAATTAAGAACAACAACAGTGAAAACCAGAATAAGAAGTTTACTTGAAACAAGCAATTTATCACTCCTCTTGAACAGATGTGAACCTTTTATCCCAGGTCATTTATTACAGATTTTTGAGTAGTAAAAGCTTGGAAATAAATATTTTCTATATCCCAGCTCATTAAGGAGATTTGCTTATTGCTCACAGTTCGGCAAGTTTTTCAACTTACAAGAACAACTAAATTGAGGTCTTGCTATGAGAAATAAGAGATTTTCATTGATATAATTGCATTTCATATTACAATAAATTTGGAAAGTGACAGGAACAACTCATTAATAGAACATAAATCATGTGCTGCAACTTTCCTATGAAGTGTTAACAAAGAAATTGCTCAAATGAAAATACCACTGCTGCTTATCAGCCTGGAAAGTATTTGAAAGTCAGTTGTGATTTCAGTGAATGACACAAAATCAAGCAGGGCATTTCTGGCTTCTGCGCTACTAAATAGCTACTTTAGTCAACTATTTTCCCTCTAAAGTCCCCAATTCATGAAAGTGCTTCAGTGTACCCTGAGATTTAAGCACATGAGAAGACAAGCTCTGGAAAGGTAACACTGAACTAATTTAATATTTAGATAGCATGCTGTTTAGAACTAGGACTATAAGAACAATGTATGACAAAATGGAGTCTTCAAGCTTTCTCATAATCTTCCTGACAACAGTGAGTGTAGTAATAGCAGAGGTGATTACTATTATCAATATAACAACTTTCAGGATCATAGAGCATTACTACATGTTAAATATTCAATCTTTTTGCAAGGCAAACTTAACAGCAGTATACAGAGTAAAAGGCCCACTTGCTCCTTTGTGCCAGTTTTCATATTCTTCCTCTCCTTCATGGGTACACTGTGAAGTGACATAAGCATCCTCCAATGCACAGATAAACCACTCTAAATAAAATACACTTACTTAAACATTCAGTCTACATATGGTGAATGGCAAACACTAGAAATTTCAAGATCGTAGTTAATAATTCCGACTTACCAAACATCTCAAACCCCTGTTACTAATCATGACTGCATTCTTACTATAAAATTTCTAGACAAAATTACTAAAAAATAACAGTACATGAACAAGTGCCTCTAAGATATAGCAGTAGTTTTTAATCTTACTTTAATCTCACCTCATTTTGTGGATATTGTTTCTCAAGTTCTTTCTGCACCAGTCTTGCTTTTTCCTGTACAGTATCAATGAGAAACTCCAGCCCTGAGCATACGCCATCATAAACGGCAAGTATGGAGTCCTTTTAAAATAAGGGTTCAAAACATAGTGATTGAAGGAATTGATGTGGCTTTGAATTAAAACAATTTTCTGTAGTGGGCTAGAAACGTAATTGTGAGCAAACTGTTCAGTGCTGGTCTATTCAGTTACATCTCATTCTTTGACCACAAGGGCTCAGCGTTTTTGTTCTCCTTTTCCTAACTCTCTTCAGATTTCTGAAAATTCACTGTGGTACTTAATCACAGATTACTGAAATAATCATTGAATTGCTGTGAACTAAGTAGACTCATACAATCTCAGTTCAGATACAATCCTAAAAGCACAGTATTTTGTTTTCTTTGTGGAAGTTAAACAGCTTTAAAGTGCATTTTTTTAAGTAAAAAATTATTTCAAGGGTATTAACACACACCCATTTTCACAATAAAAATGAAGTATTAGATAAACTCTAAAAACAATTCAGTTTATCAAATTGTTATATGTAACAATGCACTACTGAACAGTTACTGAAAATAAATGTGATATCAACATAAAAATTACTATTCTAATCATTATTTCTAATAAACAATTCTCACCTGTAGACTAGTTACAGCAATGTTGTTTGCTTCAGAAAATGAAATATCAGCTCTTGTGACTACTGCCAAATGTCCTATGTATTTCATTGTTTGTTTTACTGTATGGTTTACTTTGCTCAGTGCTTCTGTTACCATCGAGGATATATCAGAAGAACACCCCTGAGAAATAAAGGCATATCATTCACTGAAGCTATCATTCACTGCAAGAATCTCTAGTCAAAGGGCATTTTTTGTAACAGGAGTTCATAACACACAACAGCTTGAGACATTTTCAGCTTTCCGTCTTCCTACTTCCAATGGTTTATCTACCACAGCTATAAGATCATACCGTGCAACCAGAGAAGAAAGGCATCAGAATACTACACAGTTAAAAAAAAAAATTCACTCTTCATAAAGCTGCACCATGAACAAGAGTAATATTTACTGAACACTACTTTATTAACAGTAGCACTTCACAATATAAACTAGCATTTGCTCTTGCTACTCCATGTTTTATTTCCCCTGTTATGATTAAGAACCTATGGTATTGTCAGGGCCTGTGGCACAGAAAGGTCTGCATTGCTTTGAACTAGTGTATTGGAAGTACCTGTTTAGCCAGCAGAAACACACCCTTTGCTGTTCGTCTTCCTCAAGTGTGTCCATTTGTCATTGCGTACTTTGGACTTCTGAGTGTTTTTAGCAAGTCTGTAGTTAACACTGCATAGGATTTTTCAACACATAGATGAATCCCTTAATATATTTTACCTGCAACAGTAGCTGTAAATAACCTCCCAAGTTTTTTACTTCCTGTTTCATTTCTTCATCAACTTTTGTAGGTCCAGGGCACTTTTGGATATTGTTAAGCCAAAGTTTGGTAAGAATCACAAGCTGGTCAAAAGCAGAGATAATTCTGATGCTGTAGGACTGAGCAGCATGATCAAGAGAGAAAACTACGAGTGAAAAAGAGATGTATCAGAAGGTTTCCCTTCGCAAGTGAATTCTGATAGACAAAGATAACATACATCTGAAAGACAAGTCATTAGTGATGCTTAAAGTAAACTGTCATAAAAAAAAAAAAAAAAAATCAAACTTACAGTTCTCTTGACATTCTTCATCTTGCTGTTCATAGGCTTTTGAAATGGCAGATGCTCCAGAGAAAATGACAAACAAATTAGTAAGGACATTATCTGCTATGCTCTTTCCTCCTTCATGATTCTGTTCCAGTAAATCTAAAGCTGAATTTATAGATTCCTTGCAAATTCCAGGCAGAAAAGATTCACAAAACCTTGGGCACATGCTGGACTTGTTCTGTGAACCTGTATGATGTAAAAGCAAAACATCCGTAAACACTTTCTTGCATATGATTGAGCAGTCCATGTGTCTTGTTGATGAGTATTTTATACTGCTTCTTCAGCAACATTCAACTACAAGATAGTAAGTCAGAAAACATGCGGATACAACATTCCAAATAGTTTCTAGATTCACTTAGCACAAAAGACTTTATCCATAGTGAAAATCTTTAACATTAATCCACCTGTTCCAACAATCACACCTACAGAGAGACAGAAAATAACCAAATGCATCAAAATATTTGTAAGACTGAAGCACCTAGTATTTCAGAAAAAAAAGTTCTAAAACCTGACAAAAAGCTTGGGGTAGCCTCAGTAGTTGAATGAATAGCAACAGCTCAAGCAAAGTCCACAAATTATTACACCAGAATTCAGCCTCTGGCAATTTAATGCATGGACCGTCATCTTTCTTCAGTTAACACACACATTTAAGTGGAGTAATGTTTTAAGCAAATTGCTTAAGTAAGGGTCATCAGTGCTTGTCAGGAAGTTTTTGCCCTAAGAAAGGATAATAAAAAAAGTACAAAAATCTTCTGACAACAGCTTGACATTACAAACTGTCCTTGTAAACAGGACATTTCTCATTTTCTTTCCCAAACCACACAGACTTTTTTTAAAAACGACTAATAGAAGTGCATAAATTTTACACATGTAGTAGTTTCAAGTTCTCAGTATGAAATGAGAGGTGTTCTTATCATATAGCAAGTACCTGATATACAGGAAGTCTGTATATTCTGAATTGGTTGTAATTTTATCTCAGACAAACATCCAGAAATTCTCCTGTTCTTCATGAAACTTCTACTTCTAGGAAAGGATAATAAAGTGAAAACATAAAAATAACAACCACAATATACTCCTTAAAAACAGTGCTTTCATGTGACAGAAGTTTGAAGAAAACATTAAACCCCACACATCTAACTCTGATAATATCTAGATAAATGGTCTAGAAAGCCTTACACATGTTTTGACAAAAACATACTTATGGGTTTGGAAAAACTTTTCTTCTTATTTCTTGTCCATGAGGAAAGATAGAAGAACGACTGAATAGAAGAACTCATCACTTGGCACAGTGTATGTGCTAAGTAAGGACAGGAACAGATGTCCAAGTGCCTATTTAAAACTACTTGTGCTACTAATTAAATAGGTGCATATTCGTAACCTTAACCCGTGGGTCCTGTGCAGGTTAATTAAAAGTTCTGTGCTACAGACAAATGTATCCATTTTTAAGACAGCTTTATGAAATAATTGGG
Source organism: Lathamus discolor (assembly GCF_037157495.1). Taxonomy (NCBI): domain Eukaryota; kingdom Metazoa; phylum Chordata; class Aves; order Psittaciformes; family Psittacidae; genus Lathamus; species Lathamus discolor. The sequence goes on along the minus strand of NC_088886.1, from coordinate 54,009,393 downwards.
AACAGCCTTTAATTACCTCCAACTGGTTGTCAATGGTCATACATAAAATCCTCTGGCACTGATCAGACATACGCTGCTTATAATCCATGTCCAACCTCAGAAACATTGCTGTTTAATATGCCAAAAATCTTTAGTGGGCGGTGAGCAATGTTTGGCGCGTACTAACACATTTTGTCAGTGAAGCCAGTGATGCACAGTAAAATAACACATTAAATTTAAACTTTCCCCCTCCTCCCTTGCGTATACCTGAATTCTCATTAATTGATAAGTTTCACATTTTAATGAAGTAAAATAAGAATTAATAAAAGACTACGGTAGTGGCACAGAAACATGTTTAGACAGTCAAGCAAGTTAATTTTTGCTTTGTTTTAAGCATAGACGAAGGAGCTACAAATTAGTATCACCTTCTTCTGGAAAGAGAAGAAACAGAGGCATCTGAAAGGTCAGGTTCCCACTCATCAGCAGGGTCATAAAATACATCAGCAGCTTTACTCCTATCATTACTCTGAGAAATATAAAGGAAACACGGGGAATAAGAGGGTTAAACCAAAATAGAGTAATCATAAGGCATTGAACATATGAATTAAGACATTATGTTCTATTATCAGCAGTTTTAGTGTTTTTTTCTTAGGATATATATAATCTAGGAGATAACTGACCATCAACCACCTTGAGGTGCAAGAGCTTAAAAAGAAACTAAAACAAGATAAACATTTAACGAAGTCACCTAGCTATCCAGCACCTGATATATAGGAACACAAGTACAAAATGTTTCAACAGCTCTCTCCCACCACATGCCAGATATATTAAAACACTGGCATCATAATTTATAGTTTTCATTTATTTTTATAACTGGATTTGTGTACAGTTTTTAGCAATGAATATGGCAACACTGTCCTTTCACTGGAAACACTGGCCTCTTAGAAAGTTGTATCATGAAGAAGAGTTTCCTCAGGTTTTTTTCCGGCTTTTCTTTGACTTTTTTCTTTTTGGATATAATTTATTTATTTATAATTTATTTATTTATTTCAGATATATACTCATATAAGAGTTAGTTATTCCTTCAACTAAAACTAATTTTTTGGTGACATGCTACTACTTCTACGATAGAAAATAAAGCATTCTGAAGCGTAAAAATACTGTATTTTTCTCCATCACCGTGAATGCTCCAACAGTTGAGATCTCCTCTTCTGCCAGACTGTGACTTAAGTTTGAAAACAGTAAGCATCCAAACATTTATTTATATACTATTTGAAGCAATTAGTATTAATTTTTCAATACCGCTCCAGACTAAACATAATAGATATTGGAATGAAAAGCATTTTATTATCTGGATAATCACAAATTCATGCACAAAATAAATCTAGACAAGCTGTTCTCAGTCTAAAACTAGTCTTAAGCCAAAGGTACCACAAAGCAGTTCTTGTTTCACTACTTCTCCTCTGCACACAAAACTGCCTGAATAAAGTCACTGGTTTCTACTGTCCTCTTTCTGTGTGATTAACAAGTCTGTGTGCATGTATTTAACAAAAAATAATCATGTGTCCTGGTGTTTAACATCACATAAAGCAAAAAATAAGATTTTCCTAAGATTTATTTTTGACGAAGTATTACTGACCTCATATAGTTCCTTCATTGCTGCTAGTTTGCATTCAAACTTCTCTAGGCTCCAGAAAGTTGCTATTCCCAGTTTGATGTTACGAACCTGCACCTGAACAGAAGACACTGCTCCTGCTTTATCAATGTTGTCATGCCTAAGAATTTGAGAAAATAAATAAAATTAAATAAATTTAAAAAAGCCACATACAAAAAAAGGGAAAAAACAGCAAAATACCCAAAACATGCATTATTCATTGCAAAAATAAACAAGGTACTTGAAAGCAGGATTATACAAGGAATAATAATGTCATTACACAGAAATTGCTTGACACATCATGTGTCTCACAAGGCAAATATTAGTGTAGCCATTTAACTTATTTTTATATAAAGGACAGAAGGAATCCCTGCATTCAGAGATAAAAGTAGATACTAACATACCATCTCCTGGCTCAAGAAACTCAGAACCAAATATATGCTACAGAATTCTACTAGCAGAGTTCTTGTTGAAGGATAAGACAACTGAAAAACCACAGGAATATATACACCTACTAGGAAGTCCTCCAAGCTCACTTACATTTACTGTAGCCTTTTTTTTTTTTCTTTTATTATGATACAGAGTTTCCTCTGCACTAATGTATCTCTGCTGGCACTAAGAACATTTGACCAATATACAGGTTCACTTCTAAAATGCTCTTGAGTTACAACTAGCAAGTAGCATGGCATAGCAAGAGATCTGAGGAGTGAAACAACTGGTGCCAAACACTCAATGTCTGCTACAATATATCCTATAACATATAGGATTAGAGTTTTTGAGCTATCTTTGTTGCAGCCCTGTGAACTGAACACCTCCCTGGGCTGGCACTTAACTCCCTTAGTTTAGTTTTGTTTTAGGACCACTTCAATACGTGAACCAAAGCAGGATGGACATGACCATCAGAAGACTCACCTCCAAAGCACACTCAATCCAAAATTAATTGTCTGTAGACATACATTTAAAGCCTTGATCTAAAATTCAGATTTGAAGTTCACATTTCAAACTAACGAGGCTGAACTACACACTCATCTAAAGCAATTTTGGAAAAGTGATTTATCATGTTCAGCTTAACATAACAGTTAAAATATAAACAAACATCTCACTGCACATGCAGAATCTACCACCAATTATGTATGCATAAATATATATTTTATATAAACCCCCTTATAAATAACTGAGATACTCACCTATAAAAAACAGTGTTTTTCCCTAATTGATTACTAATGGTGTTGGCCTCTTTGATCATCACAGATAGCTTCAGAGAATTCCAGTTAAGTGGAACTAATAAAGATTACAGCACATAATGATTAAGTGGATCAAACAACATGATGCAACAAACAACTTCAGGGTTTGTTTTTTGTTTTTTTTTTTTTTTTTTTTTTAAAAGGGTGGGTGGGGGGAGGGAGGAATTAAGGGAGGCCAAAAAGAAACCACAACCAAAATCCTTGAACAAAATTTAGTCAACAAGAGTTCTATGAATCCTAACACGTTGGGAAAAATGACCCTCCTGGCCAAGATAGCCCTCTATAAAAGGTCAGGTAAAGGGTATTCCAGAGATTGAGGCATAACACCAGACACTGTACATTATCCTGAGGTAGGAAACTAAACAATCAGTTCTGTTACTCCAGTTTCCCCCATGAGTCAATGCCTAACCAGTTCAGCCAGATGGGGGTAGGGCTTTTTGGTAATCAGATTAAATACAAGCTACATGAATATCCACCTAACTACCCTTAGCATGTTTTCAACTGATATTTTAGCACAGTCTTTTTGTTCTTATGAACAAAAAGGATCATTAAAACCAAAAGGCTCTTCCCATTCAGGATCATTAGAGAAGTGCTAGTGGAAGAGAAAAAGCTCTTGGGTCTGCATCGCCTAAATCCAAGCCCACTGCACAAGGGAGAAGTCAGCATTGCCTTTCCAACATTACGTATATACATACCAGTCATAGTTTTATTCCCACTTCCACAATTCTTCTGAAGACTCTGTATTTCTTCAGCGATCTTCTGCTTCTCAGCTTCCAAGGCTTCAAGTATCTTTGCATGATGAATAGTATGGTCTTCTAGAGCCTAGGGAAGAGAGGGGAATAAACCCAAAAACCTAACTACACACACCAAAACCCCTAAAACACTTAATGCTGTTTGCTGAAGCAAAAGTTTTTGTTGCTGTATTTTTAAAATTCCCAGAAAAGCATAAAATTTATATTGGACATCTGCTGTATCAATACCCTTCATATTCAAACTGTGAGAATCTTCTGGTTTTGCTTAGATATTGTTATGCTTCAAAAAAAAAAAAAAACACACTTAAATTAAAAAGAAATTCCTTCTTAAAAATTTAGTCATAGTTGTTGTAGCAGTCATATATATAAACACTAGCCATTACTTACATTAATGCCTAAAGTAATGACTTTTAGTACAGGCAAGGCAATTGTCATTAAAGTTTGCTGGATGTACAAAACCATGCATGTCATATAATAAATGAGGTCAGCATTAGTTTATCCCTGAATTCAATACAATATCACACTCTGAGTGTGAACAAAATATCTGTTCTGTTGCACAAAATCACATAAAAAAATATTTCAGAAGCAATTAAATTAAAATAAAACAAAAAGCACACCAAAAAATCAAAGCACCAATCCACAAACCAACCACAGTTTATCACCTTTTTGTTTTGTTTGGGGTTTTTTTGTTTTGTTTTTGGTTTTTAAAGTTACCTGCTTGGTAGCTAACGTCTCCATTTCTAAACGCTTCTTATTGAAGCGTAGTTCCAGCTCAAGATTCTGCTTTGCCTTCTCTAACTCCTGTATTTTAGTCTCAGCTTTTTGGTTATTCTGTTCTTGGATTTGCTTCTTTAGAGATTCTTCTCTCTAATACAAGAAAAGGACAGAAAAGTGGAGGATTACCACTTGTACAGCTTTCCTAACCCATCCCCCCCTTGGCAGATATTAAGATTTTCACATTTACACATTTAAAACATGCAGTCCCTGGGGACTACTGAGCCCAGAGTCAGCAACAAAAGGTTATAACTCAGTTCACAAGCATCTTATTATGTCTTCTATAGCACATTTAAGAAATACATTACCCCATCGTTATTACTTGATTTACCATAAATATTACTATTCAGTATTGACTTATGCATATTGTAAAGGTGTTCAAAAGGCTTACAACAAAACAGCATGCAAGCTTAGAGGGGAAAGGAAAAAAACACCATGTTAACCAAAATACTCTAGTCATTGAAAACTCTCAGAGTAAGTTAAATTTTATAGGGATTTTTCTTAAATACACCCTGATCAAATGCACACTGGATTAACATTTTAGTTCATGAGTAATTCTATAAACCAAAATTCCTAAGACATTCCCTAAGACACTGTTAAGCAAGGCAAAAAAACAAACAAAAACACCCAACCAAATAGAAACCTCATACTACAGCTTCTGGTTTATTTTATTGATATGTTTCATATAACAATGCAATGGCAACTTACCACCTCTGCCTCCAATGATTTTATTTTGCTTTCATAAGCTTCTTTTTGTGAGGTCAGCTCTTTTTGAACCATCTCTTTTGCAATCTGGACACTTTGCATCATTTCTTCCTTGGCTTTGAGGCGTGCCTCTTCAATTTCTGATTCAAGCCTACAAGTATCACACAATTAGAATGCTGGCTTTAACCTTATATAGGTTGCATAAGAGATAAATCTCTTCCACCATGACAGGAGCCTCCAATTTAACAGTAAAAATAAAAATATGAGGGTTTGTTGATTTTGCTGGGGTTTCATTTTATGTTATTATGTAATATTATTTTATTATTTTTACTTTACACTTTAATATTTTTCATCTCCTAGGGAAAATGTAAACACATGATAAAGATGCAAAATATAACAGAGTTTTAAAGTCCACTCAATTTCCATATATATTTTATTATGTACCTCTCAAAATTAAGATCTGCAGTAGAAATTCACTAAACCACATTAAAATGCAGGAAAGTTAAATTTAAAGTCAATGAGTCTTGCAGCTTAATAACTTCCAGGAGCAAAGTGAGTGCAAATAACACTTCTCTGTCTCCCAGATTATCCACCACCACAGAAGACTAGGTTTGTAACTTAGGATTCTTTTCATTTTCTAAGGCATTTGCTTTTGAGGCTTTAAATCTCTCTAAAACATCAAAAGTTAATTTCAGACTCATTATGTATTTGAAAAGAAAGGTAACTGAAAAGATAACTTACTCTGAGAGCCTCTGGGAGCTCAGCATTTCTTTAATAGTGGTCTATATTCTTAACAACTGGACTGGATTGTGCTAATCATAACTTAGAGGTACCTTCATTTAAGCTAAGTCTGGGACTTCCATTTCAGTTAAAAATGGAGTTAACAATAAGCTTGAAATATTGCAACTTCCCCTTACTGAGAAATAATTTATAATCTTAAATTTCCTATTTCTTAAATGTATTTCAAGATTGCATTAACAACTGAGCTTATTTCCAGAACAAGAAGCTACTTACTGTGCTCTCTGTGCAATAAGCAGTTCGTTCTTTGCAAATTCAAAATCTTTTGGACCATCATGTAAAAATGTTGTCCCACAAGATGACATTTTGCCTTTCTGAACTTCTACTGGATGATTAAACCTGAAATAATGGTCTCCCCCAAGGATCACTCGATCACCCTACAGGGAAAGAGGGAAGTGGGGGAGTAAAAAGTTTGTTCTATAACTTTCATATTTATAAGCAAATTTACAGTGCTTAAAAGATAGCAGGTGGGGCTAGAAATTCAAGAGATAAGTATTTACAGTTTCAGAGCCTTCTAAGAAAACCTGCAGTCTGAAGTTGTAATATTAAAAAAGCAAAAAAATTTGCACATGCACAGATTAGTATTAACAAATCAATTACTTACATGATGTAGAACTGTTGGGTTTAAAATGCATTTTCCATTTACATATGTCTTTGCTTCTCCCAGTGGAATAATGCTTACTTTGCCAATAGTATTTTTTATAACACTGAAAACAAGAAACAATTGCAATACCAGTAGCTCATGTTAATCGCAACTGAGGTTTCTTAATAGACTAAAATTCATGCTTTAAATAGTGTCCTTGCTCTGTCAGGTGTGGATTGTCTTCATACTCTTTAGTTACAACACACGAAAAAAACAAGCAACAGCCTATATTTTAGAAGAGGCTTAATATTTAAATCTAAAAAGAATCCACTGCTGAAAAATTACTACAATATGCTGTCATCTGAGCATTTCTTTGATAATGCTTAATTTTCCAACATATCCACATCTTTCATGGTTTTATTAACTGATTAATTAAGTTTCTTAGAGCACTTTGTCTAGACTCAATTGCATGGAATGCACTTTAAACACTATTTCTACAATATGGCCAAGTTGCTCTCTATTTTTAGTTTTAATAAGAACTCTCAAGGCATTTCACTTTTCCATTGAATTTAATATAACAGAGTTATCACACAGCATCATTTGCTCAGGTCCTTCTCCAGCATTTCTGAACTAGAAAATTTTCTCAATGAATGAATGAAATGAAAAGAGAAATCAAAATACCTTGGTTAACAGTATTCTAGAGGGAACAGACTGAAATTACTTTGAATCACTGAACAGTACAAAGATTATCCCTAAATAGTATTTTCAGTGTTAGAAAACCAAATCTTGTCACTGAGAGAAGAGTAACTCCAAAAGAAAGGAAAAGGTGAGGAGAAATATTTCCTGTTTTCACTTCAAGTATAAAAAGAACATTACATACCAATGGTCATTAGCAATGAGCACTCCGGAAAGCTGGATATCATGTTTTGAATTTGGTGTATGCCTTCCAACTGTAGTTTCTCCTTCTTTGATCATGTACAATAGCACCTCAGAAAGCTGAGGATCTTCACTGAGGTTGACAAGGTTTGGTAAATTATTGTCCATTTTGAATGCAATTCCTGCTTTCTAAATAAAAAGAGAGCTCTGTATAAAAAGAACACAGTCTACTGCATGCATTGAAATATCTATACTAAGTTTTTAATAAAGTCACAGTTAAAAGGCTGGCCTAAAGGAAACAAATCTTACAACTACTCTAATTCTTCTGCAAGGTTTGTTTGAAGACAGAAAACGTACCCGCAATTCTTTTTCGTCTTCCAATTTCCTTTTTTCTGCTTGTTCAAATTTTTCTTTCCAGGCCCTTATTATATTAAGGCAAAACCAACACAATATATTAGGAGAAAAGTATTAACATAGAATCATAAAATCATAGAATACTTAGGGTTGGAAAGGACCTTAAGATCATCTAGTTCCAACCCCCCTGCCATGGGCAGGGACATCTCACACTAAACCATCCCACCCAAGGCTTCATCCAATCTGGCCCTGAACACTGCCAGGGATGGAGCATTCACAGCCTCCCTGGGCAACCCATTCCAGTGCCTCACCACCCTAACAAGAAAGAGCATATAAGCTTTACTATTTCTATTCGAATTAAGACATTAATGACTGTCCGACCTCTGCATTTCTGCCATGTCCTTCTCCTGCTGGTGCAATTTTACCCTCAAAGATGTTATTTCCTGCAAATAACGTCTGTATTTTTCTGGATCAGTCTTCAATGCACTCTTCTGAGCTGCCTTCAATTTTTCAATTTCAGCTTTCAATTCTCCGTAAGACAAACCAGACAAGCAATACATAAAAAAACCAAACAAAACACAGTTTACACATTTCAGTCCAATACTAGAAAATTCACCTTATTCAATTAAAAATTAAACACCTTTCCCCAATCCAGGTTTTTAAGTGCAGCCTCAGATACGGTCTGGACTTTGGAGAAAAAAGAAAAAAAAAAAAAGCTCACAAAGGAGAGTAATTTTAAATGGAAGACATCTTTGCTTGCATTGACTTAGTTGACAAGCGGGTAGTCAACACAATAGATTATTAGTAGTAACAAGTCTGATGGAACATTAAGTTGAATACACAGGCCAATTAAAAACCCTTAAAGACTGCAGATGTTAACCTCACCTTTGATTAGCTTGGCATTCACATCTTCATTTACTTTAGCAGTGTTGATAATTGAACAAGCCTGTTTTGCATAGCGAAGAGTGCTGAGGGTTTCTTCTGTACTACTAGCAGCTGGACTTACTGTGGCAATCATAGTGGTTTGTGAATTTCCACCAAGACTTTCCTTTAACAACCTTCATTTGACAGGAGAGTAGAAGTCAATCCCCAGCCCTCACATTGAAAGAAAAATTAAGTTTACCAGTCTGAACGGATTAAATACAAGGGTCTTGCTACTTATTTAAGAGTGATTGTTAGCTTACTTAAAATACAAACCAAGGTCCTTAATGTTCTTTATCTAATACAAGAGGCTAATTTCTTCCCTCCACAGGTCACTTGAGAGAGAAAGGGAGATAAGGAGGGGAAGAGATTCCTCCAGATTAGAAGACGAATTCATAGTCTGAGAAAGTATTTACTTCTATATAAAGAAATTCTGAAGTGTACATACCAAGTAAGGACAGATTCCCGGTAAGGAATGAAAGCTTTCTTTCCATTTCGAGACTGTTTAGAGAGGGCAGAAATAACCTTTCCAAGGGTTAATAGTGATTTATTGATACTCACACCCTCCTACACAAAACAAAAATAAAAATAATAGTTGTATTTTCTTGCGTGATATTATTGATTGTACTGTTGATTTAATTGTGCTTATTCAATATGGTATCGTACAGCTATATCACATTAAATGTCACCACTGATTAAAAAAGCAACAATAAGTTGAAAGAGCAGCCGAGAAGCTCACTCTCATTCGGAAAGAGCAAAGACCCTGGCTTTAAAATACACAATGTCAAAACACATAAAACTTACAAAGGCAGCTTGAAAGAAACTCTCTTATTAGAAACACTATTTACTTAAATCCCCCCACATAAAAGGGGCAAGCCCCAACTCCATGGGAGTTCAAATCTGAGTCAAAGATCTTATTCAGGATTTGAAAAAGTCATGCAAACAGTTTTCCTCATTCCTTCTAATGGGTCATTAGGCCTGCATGGGATACGGAGTGCCGTCCTACACAAGACCCGAAATGCCATACTGCATAGTCAAAACAGCTTCTTAGCATCATCCATCCTCACTAGCAAAATGCTGTGCAATACTTCAAAGCATAAGACCTATGTATCTTTTTATAACTACAATTCCTGCCCAAAAGTCTTGGTAGGTGAAGTTACATGGGAGTTTAGGGGCATTCTTTGGAATCAATTTTTTTTTCCACAGATTTCCCATCTTAATTTACCTTCAGCCTTTCTCCACTGGTCTGAGCTGTTAAGCAGCATTCACTGCCAGCCAGATCAATTAGATTTATGTGACTGGTAAGCCTACGATCACACTGCTCGTCATCCACAAATTCTACCTGGAAAAAAAGAGCTGTTTGCATTCAGACCAAAACAACACGAATGACAAGAAGCAGAAACCTAACAAGCTGTTCACTTAAAAAACATGAAGAAAATTGACACTCTCATTTACTTTTTGACAGGCTACCTTCATGCACACGCCTTGAAGGAGATTAAGTTCAGACTTCTAACCACAGTATCAACTGTTTGCAGCTGAATAACTGTATAAGCATAAACCACAAACATAATAGATTACCAAACCATGGGTTTGATTGCTGCAGCTATCTAATAACTATGGAAATCATTAAGCTGTTACTTAAACCAAGGAAAATCAGCTAAGCAGTCAGTGGAAAAAAATCTCAGGACTACTTCTAATAGAGAAAAGAAATAATCTAGCAGGGAGAACGGTGAGTGGAAGAAGGAAGGAGACTGTTAGGAAATTGGACTGAAAAATTAAGCCAACCAAGAACAACAAAACTCAAACCAACAAGTTATTTGTGAATGGAGAAAACTGACTATAGGCTTCTGAGGAGCTCTACCTATTTCACTTCTGGTTTCAGGCTAGTCTCACTAAGTCAGGTTTTGTTTCTTACACATCTGTAAATCAGATTTGGAATTTTAGTCACTATATCCTAAAGGCACGTAAGTAAGAAATGCATCCTGAAGCAAGGAAATATTTACTTGGTGCACTGTGTTGAAACTGAGGAGAAACTACACCTCTTATCACTGTCCCAGTTCATCACCTGTAGAAATTCATCACAGCTCTCCAGCTTGCATAGGCCAACCTTCTTAGAAGCAGAAGTGTGTTAACAGCAATTAGGCCTCAATTTGGATTCTAGTTACATCTCAAAAATCACACTCTGAAGCTTAGAACTACTCCTAGATCTGCCTAGATATCTCCTAGATATTTTATTGCTGCTATAAATGTATGTAGCACATAGACATCAGAATCTACTCAAAGCACAACAAATGCTGTGTAGAAAGCCATGTTCAAATGCTTTGTAGAAAGCCATGTTCCAATGCTTTGTGCTTTACTCGCCTTCAAGTATATTTTCAACAATTTTCTAGGCAGCACACAAAACTTTTTACACAATTTGAAGAGATATCTAACAGCCAGCAATACCTTGGTTTGTGTCATGACAAGGGTGAAGACAGAATGAGATCTAGAGCTCTTGTCATTCATTGCTGTAGCAGCTGTTGCTCTCTGTTTATTTCCTAGTTCAAGCCAACTCTATAAAAGATAAAAGTAAGGATGTGAAACCAAAACCATTTTTGGACAGTTAACTGAAGGTTAAAATGTTTGCAAGTTAAGTTATTAACACAAATGATGACTCTATATGGGAGGAAATTAAATTTTAGAGGTAACCATGTGAAAAGAGTGACACTTGCCTGTATGCATCTATTTAGCTCTATTATATAGGACTAGTCTTCATTATCCTTTCACAAAATCAGCTGAAATATCATAGTCTACTGGGCAGTCTGTAAAGCATTTTCTTCCCATCCATTGAATTTAGTTTTCAGCAGTGAAGGAAGGCGTAAGTATAAATAATTACATACCATTTTAGTAACCAAATAACTCTTACCTGGATATCAGAGTAAGAACTGACAACATTCCTAATGTGGGGGAAAAAGAAAAGTTTGGATTCAGACTGTTGTCTTCTTAGTTTTCCCTGCTGCCTGAGTTTTAAAACATTTCCCCAGTTACAGACAAAATACAAATATACCATGAAAGCTCCAGCTGTTTTAAGACTTCCATACACTTATTTCACTAAAGAATTACACCAAAGGAAGTAAGTCGAGCTAGGCATGGGTATGTGTTTTTCTAAAACTACACGATACTAAAATCTTGCCTAATTTACCAGTGAGTGCACAAGCTTTCTCAGAGTTGAATATAATAATTAGCATACCTTTTCAGGATTACACCATACATCTATTAAAATAAGAACAGGTAAGACTTACACTGTCAGGCCTTCCACATATGGTCCTAATACGGGATGCTCTCTTACACGAAGCTGGCAAGATTAATTTTAAAAGAAAAATTCTTAGACTTGCATTAGCGAGACCTACCATTCAGGAATACCTTAAAATTAAGAGAAAGTCTGTCTATATCCCTAGTATGACATTTATCATCAACAAAACTTAGCATGAATCATCTATAACAACATTTTCATGAAAATACCTACAACTGAATTTTTACAGCTGCCCAACAAATCACAACACACTGCCCTAATGCCACTGCTCACAGAATCAATTGCCAGAACAGGTACCTTAGTTAAGGTATTCACATAAGAAAACAAAAGTATTTTCTGCAACCTAAATCTATTACGTTCTTTAGTTAAACACCTTACCTTAAAATCATTGACAAACTCCAATGAAAGCACTCCAAGTATAAACAAGACTGTGTAGTCTTTATTTCTATGTAACGAGTCCACATAAGTATCAAGTTTAGGATAAAAGACTTTTCAATAAGAAGCTGAACATAGCATACCTTCTTTATCATAAGCTAATACTCATAGTTTACGAACAAGTGGCCAGTATAGTGGTCAGTATAGTGGTCAATAGTTCAAATAACAGAAAGTACTTATTTTAATAAATTAAATAAATTATTTCCCTACTTCACCAACTTAACGCAAATTTCTTTAATTTCTGGTTTTGCATATTCTAATACATAAGCATTAAAAACTAGCTAAACTAGTTTAACTTGTGATCCTTCACTACTTAAGCAGGGCACCGATTTCTTGTCCCCAAGCTTCTTAGGAAACAACAATCCAACAGGTACTAACCTCTTGTATGATAGTTTTGTGCAGCTGTGCAATGTAAATACACAGAGGAAACAACATGGGAAAAAATTTTCCCTTTGCAAGCATTAACATTGTTTCATGAAAGCACTATGCAATTAGATCAGGAGAGTCAGTGGCAAACAGGCTTCCCAGTACATAAACAATACACAGATATTTTCATTAAGTGAATGAACATTTCAGTAGCACTGAGAAGACTGATGGATCGAATACAACTAGGGAAATATTCCCCACCCCCGCCACACACACACACCCTTGGAAGCCTCCTGACACTGTCATTCACCCATCTTAGAACTCCATTTAAATTACAAGATTATAACTCAAATTATATTGCACAGAAGGTTCTTAATGTAATCTGGAGACTTATATAAATAATATGCTAAGAGAGTTTTTAGAAAGGCTGATAAGATCATCTTCACTTTGGAAGATGTTAACAGTCCTGAGATGTTCTACTGGATCATTTTGTTTATATTTCAGCAAGGTGTTGGTTTTCTTTTGGTTAGCATTTCTGAGGTGCCAAGCATTTTGCTTGAAGTCATATAGTAAGATTTTTTTACTTGCATCCATTATTCACAACAACTTAAGTGATTCAATAACATGACACTTGTCGTTTGTGCTCTTTTGTGTACAGAATGGATGCCACTACTTCGAGATTATGCATATACTTTTTTCTGTGACCAACTTACCGGTTCTTTCTTCTGTCCACTTTCAGCTTTAAAAACAAGCAAATCATGAATTTTCTCATTGTATACTTCAAAAAAGCTCATTTCAAGATGATACAAAACCTAATGAGATAAATTGTAAGAGTTATTAATATAGGCCACAAAATATACCCATCCTCTTTTATTTCAAACATTAACCTAGATTACTAGATACTGCTATTCACTGTTACATGCATTTGTACTGAAGGGACTTCGCAGAAAAAATCATATCATAAAATCATAGATTAGTCTGGGTTGAAAAGGACATTTAGAAGTTCACCTCATCCAACCCCCAAGAATACAAGTGATTGGAATTCCATCCACAGACATTCCCAGATGATAGCTATCAAGATTAAGAAAAAAAAAAGTATATACATCCACCTCAAAAGTTTCAGTGTTGGGATTTTAGTACACAAAAATATAGTTCGTTTGCACCTGCACTAGTCTCATTCCTGACGGATTGTGCTTTTACTGCATCATACATGGAACAGAGAAGGAACGGACTGATGTTGTCAACATACTGACAAGGAACAGAATAACCTAATGGAAAGATAAACCTTGATCTACGCACAGCAATTAACAAAAACCAAACTTTTCATGAAAACACATCTCCTTTCTCTGAAGGTTTTGTTTTATTTTCTTTTTTAAATAAAATTTTCTTTTTTAGGAGACAAGGGAGATGGCAGCAAAAATCCCAACACAAGTCAGAAATACAAGAGTCAAGACAATTTGCGGCCACCAACTCACTAATTCACAATGCATAAGCAAATGAATAACATATATACCTAGCAGCTCTGTATTTTTTAGAAGTTATATTCTATCCAAACTCAGTAATAAATAACCTTAGATTTCTCAGAGTGTTTTAATGAAGGGTTATATTGTTTCTGCTCCAATTAATTGATGTAGTAACAATCAAGTTAGAAAATCAAGACACAATTACCTTTAACTAATTTTTTTTTTTTAACTACTCATTTCATGTCTTAAGAGAAAAAGACCCAAAAAAGAAAATGTAGGTAAGCTGGGGTTTGTTTTGGGGAATTATTTTTCTCTGCATGTTTGCCAGTGTCTGTAAGAACTGACTTGCAGTGACAATGTTTAAAGATAAATTTATGTATTTTGAGTTCTATTATTTATGCCTTCACTGAAAGTATGGAACCCCCTAGGATTTCCTTTTACCTTTCCTTACATAAACCTTATCCTATAAAGCATGCTGTATAGTCTATGGACACATGAAAAATATCATGCCCATATTTCTTTTTTATGCTATTGTCATTAACAAAGCAAAACCATGTTGACCGTCACTATTTAGGGAAGCCTGCTAATCAGATCTACTAGCAAAAATAAGATTTGAATCAGCAAAAGCATCCATCTAGACATTTATAAATGGATCCAGCAGTAAGGTATAAAATGAAAAAAATAAACAGGTATCAAAATACTGAAATGCATCAGTTTTCTCATAATTCAAAGTAAGCATAAGCATACCACCTGTTGCTTGTCCATTTGTGCTATTTCACTGAAAAGATCTTCACAAAGTCTTGGAATTATTCCTCGGTCCTTATCAAATCCCATCATCCTGTAGTTACAAAAAAATGTAAGTTCTGTTTTGTAATTCTCTATGGCTATTTTTAATATTAATTGTATAACTCTGAAGTTGAAATGCCACATGCTTCTAAGCCACAGAGATAATCAGCAACAGAAATAAACCTAACCTATGACGCTGCTTATTTGAGTGGGAAATTGGAGACGATTATGTCCAGAGGTCTTTCGTAATTCATCCGTTGAAAAATGGGTTGAAAAAACTAAGTAACATGAAAACTCTACTGCAACTGAAGAGGAAGTTGTACTATAAACAGTAAACCCATAGACACCTGATGTCCTAATAATATGCATGCATTTTATATGCTCTGCACACTGACAGTGTACCAACCTAAGCCTCTCTCTACCTCTGAAGTAGTTTTTCCCCCTCATGTAGTTCTGCCACTGCACAACACCAGAGTACTGGACTAATTCAGCTAGCTGAGAGATTCACACAGCTACACAACATAGTTACGAGCAGAAATTTGTTGGGTACACCTGACCTGACGACACACTTATTACTGATGTTCATTTCAGCCTTCTTTGAAATACAAAGGGGCTGAAGGCAAGTAACTGTTTACGTGAAGGTGGAAGTGAAAAACCAAACAAATAAACAAACCAACCTACAAACAGAATAACAATTGCAATACTGAGCATATCTCTCTTATGGCAAATAAACATTTTAAGTAAAAATTGAGTTCCCACTTGAAAAGGAAAACTTTGTGTAAGTTCTATATTTGTTATAAATTGAGTAGAAACATCAAAATATTGAATAGAAAAATGTCTGACCCTTAACTACATATCTATAAGTCTATAATACCTCATGGGAATTATTTCTGGTCATTAACTATGTATTTATAAGCCTATAGTACATCACGGGAATTATAAAGCTAACAGAACTGATTATAATAGATTCTTGTGTGAAAACAAACCAGTTCACTAGGCTCTCTATTGAAAATTATATCTAAAACTGGATATAAACCCTTGAAATATTGCTTGACTAGAATTCTTTTGTGTAAAGATTAGATTTCAAATAAGCAATGCCCCAAACATAGATTTATTTAAAGTTCTGAAACAGTCAGAACCATAATTTCAATGATCTCTTAAAGGTCTCATCCAAAAAATATAATATGCTTTAGAACATGTCACTTCATGCACAAAATAACCAACAGTGGTAAACAATAGCACTGGCAGAGTCTGAGAAGCTCTCAGTATTAATAAAGGTTTTTCTTGACTGAAGTCTCTACAAAGAGCTTTTATTTTGTTCGCTATAACTAGAAAAAGGTCAGCATTAGACACATAAAAATATTCTACATCTTTGTCTTTCTTCTAAATATTCTCTTAGTAATCTCTGGTTTAAAATATGCAAAAAACAATTTAACACAATTCAATAACAATTCAGTCTATTCCATACAACCTCTTTTTGTAATTTCACACTGCACAATTGACCCCTAAAGAATTTTAACAACTATTATTAGAAACTTACGTGTATGATTTTCCAGAACCAGTCTGCCCATAAGCAAAAAGACAGGCATTATAGCCCTCAAACGCTCTTTTCAGGAGTGGCACTGCCAAAGTTCTATAAATTGTCGCTTGGCTTGCAAAATCAGGATGACACTTGTCAAAAGACCAGAAAGAGAAGTCATAACTGAAGCTGTAAGCTTGGTTTGTGGCTGGATTTCGTACAGATGTCTCTGACCCATTCATGGAGATTACAGGGAGTGAGTTTTCATTTTTCTCTCTGAATGGGAGGAAAAAAATTAAAAATTGAAAAACATAAGCTACATGCTTTAAGTTAGTCATTTCAATCAATTCCTAATGGAAAATAAAAAGTTGGGTAAACATTATAAAAACAAAAACAAAACAAAACAAAACAAAAAAACAAAAACAAAAGAGGAAAACCAACCCCACACCTATTTGGTGAACATACAAAGCATTCAAGCTCAATGTACTTCATCTAGTGAATATATAGCAAAAAGCCCCAAGCACCTATAAACTGAATTTAACCTCTTAATAAAATCTTGGCTCTACAATTAAACAACTCGAAACACACAAAGCAGGAATTAACATATGCTATAAAAGTTACCATTACCATCAGAAATAAGTCCAGGATACAAACCTGCTATTGAAAGGCCGTACACGCACAGCTACAATCACTTTGCTGTTTTCCACTTGGAAAACATCTTTCTCTGTGCTACTGCTGTCGGCAAGAGCTTCCATGTTCTCTTTTGGTTTTAAACTTCTAATGACAGAAGGAGAGCTGGAAACACTAGTTTTAGTTTTGGCTAAAATTCGAAGATTAGGTGTTTGCTCATTTGAAGCTGACAGTGATGGCAGATCCTGAGAAGTGCTGTTCTTTGATGCAAGCTTAAATATTTCTGTTGAACCTTTTGTTGGTGTCCTCAGTCTTCCTAAACTGTTATGCTTTATCATCAAGTGTGGTAACCTTTGCTTTCCAGTACCATTTTCATTCAGTTGCTCTCCTGACAGCTTATTCATATATTTTGAGGTAACTAATTGTTCAGATTTAGCAACTTCATTTTGAAACTTTGTGTCAGCAGTGCTTGTCCTGTATTTTAAACACATACAACTGTCATTATCACATAGACAATCAGCAAAGCCAAAGGAATCCTTGCTGTTCAAGTTACACTGCAACTTCATATCTGACTGACCCTCAACTAACTTAAAGCTTGGTTTAACATCGTAGGTATCATTAGTATTAATCTTTGGAATAAGTGCAATCTTGTCATTTCTTTGTGAGGCAAAGTTATTATTTTCTATTCCAGGCATAGTACTCAGAGTAATTTTAGGCTTCTCTATGGGGTCAGTCCTCACACGCCTTTGCAGAGCAAGTCTTTTCTCCATTTGTATATTTTGCATGCCCTGTGCTGTGTCTGCATGCAATTGTTCACTACCAGACACTGGTTTTTTGCTTGCTCCAGTTCTCCTCTGAAGCGTTAATCTGCCTTCAGGTTTAAAGGCTGCTGGTACATCACACACTTTTTTACAGGCTGAAATCACATAGGTCCTATTTACTTCCTCCGTCTTATTCTGAGAATATGAAAGTAGACTTCCCTTTTCTTCCCCCAATTCATGTGATTGCACTTGCTGCCCAGACGCTCTGCTGCTGGTAAAGGTATTCTGTGAAGAAGCCTTCTGCAAAGCGGTAGTACGCCGTACCTCAGAGGGGCTTCTTGTAGGAACTGTGTAAATAGGCATTTTGTCTTCCAGCAAGTTAATGTTAGGTTTTAAAAGTGTACAACACTTTTCCTAAAAGATTATTTCTAGTTGTTTCTTCTTAAGCAATCTGGGGAGATAAAAGAAAAAATTGTTATGATGCTCATATCCAGTGCAAGTTGTGTTTTGGAGCTCTTTACATATACTGCAATAAATACATATTCCAAACATTAATAACAGTTAGTAGGCTATTTCACCTCCAGTACTTTAAAAATCATTACTATTTGAATGACTGCTTAACTAAAAGTAGGCTAGTTGATTCCGTTTATTGAGTTCTATTTGTGCCAGAAAATAAACCAAACATCATGAAGCACCAGCTGGTACAAAGAACAATCTAAGTATGTAGCAACAAAGATCAACATGGACGTTTCTTTCAAATGATCTACAATGATCCCCAAAGACAGCAAATTCAAGATTGTGCCTTCATTCACTCACAGTTATTTATGCTCTTCGTGTTTCACAACTAACAGACTCCATTAGAACAACAAAATTAACATTGAGGAGAAAATCTGTGAACACATAAAGTGGGTTTGGGTTGGGTTTTTTTCAGGATTTTATAATATAAACCCCACTATCAGAACACGACAGTTAGAAAAGACAACTATTAAAACGTTTTTGTACGTGATTTTAATTCACTATAGTACATAGATAAATAGCAAAAAGAGACTTAGCCTACAGGACCAAGAAAAAGATGGCAAAATGTATTCTAGGTCCTTTCTACATATAAGTATTTAGAAGGGTGCATATACCCAACCTGTATAAAAAAGCATGTTTTCACTGTTTCATATGCATCATAGTTATTGGGTTGTTACAGGTTTGACATCAGCACCCACCACAAACTTCCCAGCTTCAGTTAATTTGCTATTACAAGGCAACAAGTCACCTGCCTCAGATCCTTCAAAAACTTCATCTATCATTAACAACAGCAAATGTTCAGGGGATGAAAGAAAAGGGAAAAGGAAAGGGAAGCAAGATGAAAGCAAGTGATACAGAAGCAACCATTTAACCATTGCTCAGACAAGAGTTTCTTTTAATACTGCACTTTTGAGTTGTAGCTTTCAGAGTCCTCTCAGAATTTATGCTGTTACATTCACTTCTACGTGTCATGACTCCCCAAAGCCTTCCTAGGTCAAAATTTGTAAGGAAAGTTATTGCTCAATACAAGCTGACACAGAAAACTCTTATATTACATGAGCTGTAAAACACACACTTTGCGGTTCCATCTAGCAGTCAGTAAATAAACATGGTTGTAAGCCGTGAACTGCTTTAGTGTTTCCTGAAAGTCCGTATTTCCCCTTCAAAGGAAAAGGAACTCTACTAGAAATACCTAGCATAAGGACAGTTGTGCTCTATAGCTTTGCCTTGTAAATATTCACACCACTTTTCTTAATCCACCACTAAGACCGCCTGCATTCTAAAATAAGAAATAAGGTTCAAGACTTGTTAAAAGTACGCTCATTCCTCAGTTTTAATCATGACAAATAACAAGTAAAGATGAAACCGAACTGTTCAAAGCTGGGTGAAAGCGGAGGCGAACCCGACAGCTTGACTATCCTTCAGCCGAGCCCCCAAGAGAAGCTGGATGCACCTTACAGACCAGCTTTAGGACCGCCCCGCCGAAGCGGCCCCTCAGCCCTGCCGGCCCCGCCCGCACCTCTAAGGGAAAGCGAGAAGAGAGCAGCGGCTGACTAGGGGAGTTTGGGGGCACCGGCACCTCAGCTCTGCGGCTCCCAGAAGAGCGCTCCATCGGGAGGCCCGAGGGAAGCGAACCCCGGGCCCGGGAGGGAGCCCCCGTCCCTCCCCTCACCGCAGCCTCACCTCACGCACCGGGCTCGCACAGTAACGAACACAACTCGCGCCATCTCGTGCCCCGTTTGAATGCGCCGGGCCCGCGGGGATTGGCTCCTGCAGGGAGTTGCGTCAGAAAGGGCGGCCCCGCGCTGCCGCCCCATTGAGGGGCGGGCGAGCAGCAGCACCCAGAGCCGCGGCTTACTGAGGGGCGGGCGCTGGCCCGCCCGCCGCGGCTTCCCCGTTGGAAGCGTTTCCTCCTCTCCGGGAAGATCCCGAGGAGGGCGGGCAGGCAGGAAGCCCGGCGCCTCCAGTAACGTCTCCCATGGCTGGCGGTGGGGGGAGTCATCCCTCGGAACAAACGGGGTTACTGATGATGCCGACGACTGGACAGGAGGGATAGGGTCAAGACACCTCATGGAAGAAAAACTGGTCTCTTGCCGAAGGATACATGCTTATAAAATATACAGCATTTATAAATACTGCACAACTGGTTAATATGGAAAAGATTAAAAACCCAGCAGGGGGAGACAAAAGGCAAAGAAGAGGCGAGTCAAAAAGGTTTCCCTGTATCAAAGTAGTAGCAAAAGTGCATAGAAAATAGTAGGCATCATAATAAATACAATTCAGATTTTCAAAATTAACACTAGCAGTTTATCATTACTAACTATATAAATATGCCAATATAAATTTGGCCAAAGAGCAAATATATAATGCACAGAGCTGACATCTAAACTACCTGGGACAACTCATTCTGCCAAAAAGGGATGATGCATCACAACAGCATGAAAACTATGATGAAACCAATTTCGTCAAGCTTCAGTCTAAAAGAAGAGGAAACAAAAAAAAGCCAAGTTTTGATTATAACCTATCTCAGACTTCAGATGGAAGTTGTATAACACTGTCTTAATATGGTTTTGGTTTTATTACCCTCCAAAAAAATAAACAGCATCCAGCGGCAGAACAAGGCCAGTTGTGCTTAACTGAGTAGTAATGATGTACATATTCATGTCCGTTACACATACTATACATATATCAATATATTACATATATAACATATATGTAAGTGAACTACACTCTTTCATTTAATCAGAACACAATTTTTTTTATTTACCTTAGGTGGTTTATCCTACTTCTCTACAATGAAGTAGTACTAATAACCAAGACTTCCTGCTATTGCAAATGCTTGAGCAGGACTTTTAACTGGTCCACAGGAAATAAAAGAGAAACTAAACTTTCAGTACCATTTACAAACAAAACTTGAATGTATGTTCACAAGAAACCCCAGAAAGCATACCAAGGATTTGGAGCAATAGTCCCAGTGGACACTTTTATGTGAACTAACAGAAAGAGATTGAGGCTTGTGGTCAGAGACCAATCTGTCACCCTATTTTTATCTTTTTTTCTGTGAGAGTGTCCTTTGCAAAGATCTCGTCTGAATAAAATTAAAATCACCAGAAGAGTGTGTTTCACAAGCCTAAAGTGATTATTCAGAAATACTAAAACAAAATTGTATCTCCTCCGTTCATTTTATAAGCAAGACCAAAGACTACTGGATTTCGAAAAAGGGCTATAGTGTTTTTACTAGGTACTACTGTAATTCAAACACACAATAGCCTGTATTTCAAAATAAAGATGAGCCATAAATGAGACTCCTTAAAAAACTGAATATGCAAACTTCATTAAAAAAGGCAATATACAAGACATCAAAATTCCATCTTTATTTTTAATCACACTTTCATTATGATTACATAACTATATCTTTATTACCTCTGAGAATTATTTTTGTCATGTTTTCTAATAATGTCCATTATATTATCTCCTGTTACAAGGCTATTCTGTAATTGTTTAAGTCTCTGTTGTTCCCTTCTCTTTTGGTCATGAAGATACGGGGAATTAAGCAGCTGTGGGGGAAGAATGGTGCCTGTTGGTTTTACTCTCTTCACAACATCCCAAAAGAGCTTCTTGCTGTTGTTATTGATAAAAGTAATTGCAGTCCCACTGTGACCCAACCTTCCTGCTCTTCCAACCTGAAAAAGAAAAAATCATTTTAAGTTATCGGTATTAAATGCAAGTTCTTCAATGATCCTTAAAGTTTACTTTCTGTTATAAAACACTGACTAATCTAAGTGAGAAGGCCAAATCTCTTTGTCTCACCCTCTAAGCATATAGTTTTTATAAACTTCTTGAAGCCAGAATATGAAGATCTGAATATTTAGCTTAAATCCATCAAAAATTACAACTTGCTTATGGGACATACCTCAAGTCCAATATTGATGCTGAGATGTATGATACAGCCTATGAGCAAAGGCTTACAGTAAATCTGGTTCAAACAAAATACTTCAAAAATGCTTATTGTAGCAATGCCACATACATGTATCTTGTATGAAGCACGGTATGTACAAGCATGAATAGAAAAAAGCCCTTTACTTTCAGTGTTCTAGTAACTGAAAATTATTTATCAATATTATCCAAAGTGCTTGAACAAATTAGAAAGGTATATACGAAGACTCTCTATTTAGGAAGAGACATCATGCTAATATTGGTACAGCTTTGATGCTAGGAAAGACCACCTGTATTTACTTACTACTTGCTTGAAACTTTAGCAGAAAGAGAATTAAAAACCAGAGAGGTTAGATCAATTTGCTCAGGGTCTTGCCCTACGGAATGAGTTTCAAGTGTCTCCAAGGACATAGGTCCCACCATGTCTCTGGGTAGCTCACTCTACTGCCTAACTGCTCTTGCTGTGAAAAAAAAAACAAAGGTTTTTTCCCTGTTATAAGGCCAGAATTTCCCCTGCAGTAAGTTGTAACTATTGCCTCATTCTTTCACTGTGCATCTCCAAGACTCTAGCTCTGTCTCCTATGTAACCATGCATTACCAAACAGAAAACCACAATTAAATCTCTCCTCCAGTCCAAACAAGCCCAGTTCCCTCTGTCTATTCACATGTCACATGTGCCAGCCCCCTGACTTTGTAGAGACTCTCTCCCCTTTGTTGGCTTTTCTTGTAGTTGATATTCTCAAAACTGTCACAGTATTAGAGTACTGTGGCTTTCTAAGTTCCAAAAAGAGGGTAATAATTAGTTCTCTCCATCTGCTAACCAAACTAGGGTTAGGGTGTTTTAACCACACACACACACACACAACCCACGCTCCTTCTTATTTCTAAAGCAGGAAATTCTCAGGAAAAAAAAACCAGAGATACTGGAGTAAGAAGAGGGAATAAACATTAAGGTCACAACTGGCTTCCCAGCCACATCACATGCATATCCCACACTGCAGATGAGCTGCAGCAGAAAGAGGGGTATTTGGCCTTTCTTCACACAGATAGTTAAAACACGGTAAGGTTTGCTTTCTCTATAGACACAAAATTATGCAAGAGTACGAAACAGGAATACTTCAAATATAACTGACCGAAGAACACTGCTCTAGTCTGTAGTAATATACAGGAGACAAAACAACAGCATTGTAGATTTTAATAATTTACAGAAGAGACAGAAGAGATACTGAGCACCTTTCTTTCCTGTAAGCACAATATTCGGAAGAGGAAATGAACCTTTCTGTTTACACTTCATTTAAATTTCTAGAGGTGGATGTCACATTTTATTATGCTTTTCAAATAATGCTTTAGCAATTATTTACTTACCTGATGTACATATTCATCCATACTTGAAGGCATATCAAAATTTACTACCAGTTTGACGTTGACAAGGTCCAGACCTCGTCCAAGGACTCCAGTACTTACTATAACTTCATACTTCTCCTGAAGTAATCCCTAGCAAAGGAAAAATAAATAAAAATAGGTTTTTTTTTCCCTTGATTTATATTTTTAACCTCTCCAAGGATAGGCTGTGGTTAGTTATATACTGCAAGAACACACCCCGTAGGATTATTCTGCTGCAGAAGAGAGAATGACTCCCTGTATTCTTGATTTAAGTAAAAATATAATTCAGAGGTAATTAAAGAAATTAAAACCACAATTTCAATTAAAAAATCGTCAATTAAACTTAAATGTATATTTAAATTCTCATTTCAAAGCAAATAATCTATTAATTAGTCTCCAGTAATTTGCTTGGTCCATCTGTCTCTCCATTGTCTCCACAATACTCCAGGTTTTATTGTAGAAAAGCAATAAATTATGATTTAACTTGTTCAAAAAAAGCCCTCAAAAAAAAAAAAAACCAAAAAAAAAAAACCCAAAAAACAAAAACCATTTTAAATTTATCAAAATCCCCACAAATTTAGGAGGCACAAACCTGCAATATGTCTGTTCTTTCCACCTGAGACTTTTCAGAATGCATAGCTGCACACTGCAATCCTGTAATCTTGTGAACAGCATCACTCAATAGATCTGCTCCTAGCTTACAGTCCACAAATACCAACACTGGAGGCTTGAAGAGTTTTTTATCCTGTAAAATTTAACAGTTTATGTAAGAAGGTATTACAACATCATCATTGTTGCTGCTCATCATCACCAACTTGGATTCAATTTCTTCTGCTCATTATCTCTAATATTAACAAGACCTTCAGATGAATAAATGTTTTTAGACTCTATAGATAAGAAGGAACAAGATACCAGCCAGGAAACTGTACACATCTGTACCTCATAAACATGTGATTTGTAGAATCAGAACCCAAGTTTATATCAATACATGCATTTTTTTTAAAGCAGCTTTTATGTTTCTTTAAATATTACATAATAATTCCAAACTTGAAAAAGTTTTGAGGTTCAGTTAAAGATTCTAACTTACTTCTCTAACAATTTCAGCCAAAACTCCAAATTTCCCCCCTAAGGTACTCATAAAAGATTATTAATTTAAAATAATTTCAAGAAATAACTAAATTAGCTTTCTCACTGGTTTCTCTTCTGACTTCTAAAATTACAAACCACTCCCAGGCCACACAGCAGCTGTGGCAGTTTAAGAAAGTTCTGTTCCTCTACCACTCCCAGATAACCAGTACAAATCTTTGGGCTGACACACTGCGAATCACAAAAAAAATATCAAAATCTTAATGCTTAATCTGTATCCCAGCGAAATAATCTAGTTTGCTGCTGCACAGGAGCTGCTGGGGGCACTAGTTAGTGCAGTTACATGCTTAACCCCACTCCTCCTGTTCACTACATATTAAAGATGAGAACCTAACAGAGATGTGTAAAGACGTGACTCATAAGTTGTTTTTATGAGAATAACACTGAACTTACATTTAGTATTTCAAATAGCTTTTTCTTTTTAGATGGCTCTTCTACCCACAAGATAATCTGGCGAACATTGGAACATGGGAGATTCTTTTCTCCAATTGTTATTCTTACAAAATTGTGCAGAAGCTGATTTGCTAAGTGCTCAATCCCCACTGGAATCGTGGCTGACACCAGTATGGTTTGACGATCGTGAGAGATGTCTTCCAAAATATCCAACACTTGCTGCTGGAAACCCATTTTTAACATGGTATCCACCTAAGTGAAAAGAAAAAAACAAACCAACATTTGTATCAGATTTTTCCCTGAGCAGCAGAATCCTGAACAGATTGACAGAAGAACCATAATGTGCATAACTGGCACGTAATAACCCAAATGCAGGACATTTTAATTCAGAAGAAAAGCTAAATGAGAAAATTAAAACCAAATGGTTCACACTGGTCTAGCAGTATTACCCTGTCAGGTATCTGTTATAGCCAGCAGAACATGCCTTGGTCAAACAGTTCAAACTTGTTAAAAAATTCTATTTTTTCTCTTAAGACATATATTTTATCTTTATAACAAAGACAGTGTACATTTAATCAGTTAGACCAGCCACTCACACTGACTCTTCAAGGACCCCTGTATAGGATGCAGCCCTGACAACGAAAAACTTACTTCATCCACCACTACGATTTTTATGCCATGCAGTTGAACAGAACTTTGCTTTAAAATCTCAAGAAGCCTTCCAGGTGTTGCTATTATAACCTAAGAAAAGAAACACGCAAAAAAAAAAACAACAACCCAGGAGTTAGGAATTCCATGAAAGGACAGATGACTCAGAAAAACTACAAAATTACCACACATAGGAGAGAAGGCTGGTAATTGCTGATATTACCTGCATTCAAGTCATAAAACTCTTACAGATAACTTAATAAACTGTGAAGCCTCAAAAAGAAATGGACCCTTTAGAACTCTAATGGAAGCGTCTAAATACAGGCAATATAACCTGCATTTATATATGCAGGTTAAAGTAATAAAAATTTACTATTTTTGCTGTAAATTAGAACTCCTTGTCTATTCATGTCTTTCTGTGACCATATGTGTCAACAATAACATTTTGCTTCTCTGTGAATGTCATGGAAACATAATTCTCCCCAAGATCTTTACACGCTACAGTCCTTACCTTAACACTTTGCTTGAGACGGTGAAGCTGTGGTGGCAGTGGTAAGCCTCCTACTAGGAGAACTGTTCTCATGTTTGGCAATCCAGCCATCAGTTCTTTAGCTTGTCTCTCTATCTGAATTGCTAACTCCCTTGTTGGAGACAAAATAAGGGCAGATGGAGTTTCTGTCTAGAAAGAGGGGGAAAATTCTGTTGAACATGAAGTTGCTTTATTATTTAGATGACAAGTTTTCAAAATTAAATCTCCCTATACTAATCATTAGTATTATATAAAATCATAGGATCATTCGGTTTGGAAAGGACCTTAATTTCATTTATCTGCCATGGGCAAGGACACCTAAAACTAGTGATGGTTGCTCAAGGCCCGGTCCAACCTGGCCTTAAATACTGCCAGCGATGGAGCATTCACAAGTTCCCTGGGCAGCTTGTTCCAGTGCCTCACCACCCTCACAGTAAATAACTTCTTCCTTATATCCAACCTAAATCTCCCCTGTTTAAGTTTGAACCCATTACCCCTTGCCTTACCACGACAGTCCCTGATGAAGAGTGCCTCTAAGGCACTCTTGTAGGCCCCCTTCAGATACTGGATGGCTGCTACAAAGTCTCCATGCAGACTTCTCCAGGCTGAACAGCCCCAGTTTTCTTTTCATATAAATTATACTAATTTACATAGTGCAGCTACTGTGGCTATAAATTATAAATTGCACTTGAATTTTATATGCATATAAATAAACATTAATATAAATTATATAAATTATATAGTACAGCTACTGTGGATACAACATATACTGCTAATACCCTTTTTATTTGAAGACAGAAGGTAGAAAGGGATTATACCTTTAACAGTGCAGGCCAAGAAAGTCTATCCCTGATTTGCTCAACTTCTGAAAACAAAAAATTAATGCATGTCTAAGTACACCATTAGAACAGCTTCCTGACAATAAAAAAGACCCAGAAATCTAGTGGTCATTTGTAAAGACTGGGTTTTTTCTATTTTATTTATTCCACTGAATCTGTAACAGAAGTTGAGAATAAATTCCACATGAACTCAAAACACAAGATCTAGCTGCATCTAGAGACCATTAAAAAACAAAGCTTTTAGAAGTGTTGATAGGAACAGACTATTTCCCTTTACTGTCTTGCACAGCACTATGTAAAAACATTACGGATTACCTGGAGAAGATAAGCAGCGATAAGAACTTTATACAGCAAAAAAAAAAATACATCTCAAATTGGAAAACAAAATTAGTAACTCCTCTGACACACTATTAGTCACCCAAGTACAAATGAATCATTAAAGCAGCAGTCTTAGATATTTTTTTGGTTGTTCCTTATATAATGTTCTTCAACCAAATTCTCACCTCACTGATACTTCTGCAACCCAGAAAACACAAACTCACAGAGTAGTAATTCCTCTCAGATTAATACAGATTCCTAAATCCAGTTAACACATACTAACAAAGAACACTGTAAAAAGAACAAAGTAAATTCTTTACTGTTAGGGTGGTGAGGCACTAGAATGGGGTGCCCACGGAGGTTGTGAATGCTCCATCCCTGGCAGTGATTCAAGGCCAGGTTGGACAAAACCTTGGGTGACATAGTTTAGTGTGAGGTGTCCACGCCCATAGCAGGGGGGTTGGAACTACATGATCTTAAGGTCCTTTCCAACCCTAACTCTTCTATGATTCTATGAACATAAGGTAAAATGGGAAAGGGCAGGGAGACAGAATAATGCCTCCCTGCCTAACTCCAAGACACATTATTAAGGTAATAATAATCACCTGTTCAGCAAATAAACAAAGCTCTCAGATACTGATGCCAGAGTCACAGATTCACTGAAAGTTTCCCTGGATGGTGTATGTTTCTTTCTGGTCCCCACTGGAATACTTGCAAGTGACCAACAGGAGGTTATTCCTTTCCCACTGCATCATCAAAGGAACTACACAGTTAAATACTTGTGTCAATAAGAGCTTTTTGAGTTGCTTTCAAATGGGCAACAGTGTTTAACAACTTACCACACAGAAAAGGTATCTGTGTTGAGAAGCCAGGAATTGTTAAATATCTCATAACCAATTACCCTCATGCTCTCAGTATCTCATGTCCCTTTTACATTAAAAATTATTTTAAAAAACAAAATGAAATTCTCTCCTGACATATACATTAACCCATAAAGTACTCTGAAGATGAAGAATGAGAAAGATCACATAAGAGAAATTGTTATTCATTAAGGCTCCAATTTTGTGCATGCCATTATAAGTGTCTGACTGTCTTGCAGACTTTAGCACCTCTCTGATTATCATTAAAGTGTAATACTGCAGTTCTTAAATGCCTCTATATAATGCTTCCATTCTTACAACTAATGCTATTGCACTTTAAAAATTATGAGAGTTACTTAAATAATCTTTAAGTTACTAATTTGAAAAAAACCCTATCATACACAGACATTAGAGTGTATATGTGTATCTACAAAGGTATCTAAACACTCCAAAACATCAGCTAGGACCACGGTCCAGAATTTTCAAATATATTCTTACACATCTCTTTTAAAATAAAGCCACGAAAGCAAAATGCAATACTGAACCACACACGAGGTACAGAATACTGCTTCGTATCCTTACGAAGCAAGTCCTCCTAATTGTTTTTTTCGCCCGCACTATCGAATGAGGGACTATGTGACTATTTCGGAAATTATAATGTCCCCAATTCCTGTAGTTATTTGACAGTCAGTGGAACATAATTCCAACAGAAATTAATCTGTGAAACAATGTCAATGCCAAAAGAACCTCTTTCAGTCATCAGATATGTAAAGATAAAGGAACAACTTCTTGCAGAGGATGTGGAATTATTTTCACTTTGTATTTTAAGTCATTTAGGAAACTGACCACAGAATTTAGTTCTCTTTCTCAAGGAGAAGCAGTATAATAAGTAACATTCATAGAGTTGCTTTATCTCCTGACAAAAACAAAAAAATATTCAAAGTCATTAAAAATAATCTGCACCTCCCCCCACTCCAATAACCAAGCAAGCAAGCAAGCATCAAAGTATAATAATCTTTGGATGTTAATAAAAAACACTGCATTTACATCCTCAGCTACACTGGGAAACCAAGAGACAAAGCTGCAAACCACTTTTTCTAAACATGTTAAGAAGTTTCATTACCTCTTTCAAAACCTTCATAATAACAGGGAGCAGAAAGGCGGCTGTTTTTCCAGAACCTGTGTCTGCACTAGCAACAATATCCCTCCCTAACAGTCCAACAGGGATCATTTGCATTTGGATAGGAGTTGGGACTTCATAGCCAGAGTTCTTTAAATTGTAGTTTAAAGTTTCAGGAAAACCACAGTGTTGAAACTCTAAAATAGGTCTAGGAATTTGCTGGCCCTGGACAGCAATACCTAGCTGCAGTTTAAGATTCTCAATCTGCTCATCCTGCAAGCTTAAAATAAAGGAATGAGCTCTGTAGAAATAAGGTGTATTAGGCAGGTTTGCTTCTGACTGAGATTCTGCTTTGGTGAGTTGATCAGATCTTAGCTTGTTTTCCTTTTCTTGAGTCTGTAGAAGGTGTTTGGCTTTACATTCCAAGCTACAAACATCTTCATCTGTTTTATCGCAGATATACTCTCCATAGCGACCGCACACAACACATACAGGCTCTCCAGGTTCTGCCCAGCGCTGGGATTTACTGAAGGATTTAATGGGTTCTTCCAAAGAGCTGCCTTCATCTGTATTTTGGCTGTCCTTTCCCAAAGCTGTATTAGCAACACCAGGGTCTGCAGCTGCAGCTTCTGCTTGTTCTTGCACAACTTCACTGCACCTTGAAGCAGAAGTTTCTGTTCTAACTGACTTACAGTCTTGAAACTTGGTGGTCTCCTCTAGCAAAGACCCTCCAGAAGATAAGTTTTTTTTCTTAGCAGCTGTACAACTTCTGTCCTCATCAGCAGTCCTCTTGACTTTAACAGATCTTGGTAAAAACATGCTCCAGTACACTAGAAAGAAAACTGATAAAGTTAGAAACTACTACAATTGAGAAAGGTACATTTTACTGTTACCACATAAAGTGTCTATGAAATACATTGGCAAACCTAGAAACCAACTCCCAGTCCCTGGAAAGATCTAGAAACTGCCTTGTTCAAAACTGATGTTGGTCTTTACAACATTGATGCAAAGCAAAGAAATAATTTAAAATAACAGCAGAAGCACAGAACAAGAGAAAGATCCACCTACAGTCGGTTTTCGGTATTAGACATTTGCAATTAAATACGAACTGATTTTTTCCACTATCTGTTTGGGAATGTATCCATCTTGAGAGTAAACCATATTTAAATCCCTTGGAGAGTTTACGTGTTTCTAAGATGAGATACAGAAGCAAAACATGCATTCTTCCAAGATATGGAAAAAAAAAAAAAAACAAAAAACAAAAAACAAAAAACCCCAACCAAGCAAAATATAAATTCAGAAAAGTATGGCAAATTTAGTACAGAACCCACCCAAGACCTCCACTTTTGCTGTCCTTTTCAAAGCCCACTCATATTTAAGAATGCTGTAGACTGGGATCTGTTTAGAATCCAGCTCTGTTTGTTCAGGGTGTCAATGAGTGAGCCAACACCTACACAGTCAATTTGCCAAATCTCTACTGTAACACAAGGAAGGCGAATGAAATGTCCATAAATAATCTTAACTTCTATATTCTGAAACTTTCATGAGTGGAAAGTGTCAGGTGTTCTCACCAGTCTTTTGCTATGATACAACCAGCAAAGAAAGCACAAAAAATATCGCTGTTTTATTCTGAATTAACCGTACCGTGCATACCAGTCTCTGTAAACTTCGTACCAGCTTTCTAAATACGCAGATACCTCTGTGTTTACAGACAGCTTTTTTTCTGCGTAAATAGAGGGAACCCAAAGCGGTAGCGCATGAGCGCGACGCTCACCATCGAACGCGCTCTCTGTGGGGCAGGCGCAGAGCCGCGATTCCTGCACGGCAGCTGCCCGCATCGCCACTGCACCAGACCAGACCTCATCACTTATTTTTCACACAACCAACCTCTTTATGGACTCAGCAGCCTTCCAAGCCGGGGGAGCACAACGTGCTCACGAGGAGTACCAAGAACACGAGAGAGCCGCGCCCCTCAGGGGCTCCTGGTGAGGCCCCGTCCTGCCGCTAGCGCCACCGCGCCAGGAAGTCCCGGTCACTTCCTGGGCCCGCCTCTCCAGCAGCAATACTCACTCAACGCACACAGCCGGCCCTACCGGCAGCCTCCCGCACCTCCTCCTGCCCGCTGGCGGCGGAGGAACGTCACCGCAAGGCCGCTACCAACCGGCCGCGGACCCGCCTCTGCCGCCTTTCTTCACAAAATGGCGGCGGCCACCCGCAAACAGCGCCAGGCGAGCAGCCGGCGGAAGCACGGAGCTGCCACCGCTTCGCCGCCGGAGACAGGGCGCCGGGACGAGCGGA
The DNA here is from genome assembly GCF_037157495.1 of Lathamus discolor. Lineage (NCBI taxonomy): Eukaryota > Metazoa > Chordata > Aves > Psittaciformes > Psittacidae > Lathamus > Lathamus discolor. The sequence continues at coordinate 53,977,515 of NC_088886.1, read as the reverse complement.
GAGAAAGCCCGACAAGGGGCTGGGGCTCCCGGCCGCACGGCAAGGAGCGGAGCGGCGCAGGCAGACCGGCCTCACCGCCGACGGCACCAAGACGCCAAACTCGCGCGGCCGGCCGCAGCCTAAAGGCCCATTCCGCGGGTTGCCAAGCCCCGGCGGCCGGGCCTGCGCACTCGGCCTGGGAGAGGAAAACCGCATGGCCGGGAGGTGTCAGTGCCGCGCTCGGCTTCGGTGCTCGTGGACCGAACGGCCGACTGTTGGCCCTCTTCGGGGCTGCGGGGCAGGGTGGCACAGCGCTCCCGTCGTTACAGCCGGAGTTGCTGTCTACACAAGTTACTGCACATGATGGAGGTGTAAGGCATGCCATATAAATGCCCACTGTGCCTTGACCCACTTAGAACACTTGGAAGGCCATAAGGAGAGCCCTATTCAGATACTGCAAACTGTGGGTTTTTCCTATAATAAACACAATTTTTTTTACACTACATCACAATGCATGAGAACACTAAAAATTGTCATGTGCAGGGCAAAAAAGACTTTCAGACTTCATCCTGGACTTGACAAGACAGCCTAGGTGTGTGACAACTGCACCAGTGCCACTGCCGCAAGCAAACCAAGCTCAAGGAAAACCATACTAAGACTTGGATGTAAGTCCACTGTAAAAGCTGATGGTTTTAGCTGCTTGGCCATTGTGCACAAGGGTGGTCACTGCTACTCCCCATCTTCCCAAGGGCTCACATTACCAGGAGGTCAGTCAACCTGTCCAAGATACTCCCTTTGAAGAGCAGGACCCTGAGGTGGTGTCCCTGTGTCTGCACCATTTGCAGGAGGTTCCTGGATTTGAGCACAAGCAGGAACACCAGAGTATTCCCAGAGCACACCCTATGACCATAAATGATTTGGAACATGGGAAAGATACCTTGATGGGAGCTCCCTGGGTTGTACTCCCAGGCACTCCAGATACTCCAAAAGAGATCATACCTTACCTCCCTCCTACTCCAACAATGATCCTACTAGTCTGAAAGCATCCACATAGATGGGGAGTTCCATTTTCTGTCTGGCTTCTTACTTTTGCTGATGACCACCACCATCACTTCCTCCTAAAAGAGAAAATCCATAAATACTAGCAGCCCCTTTGGAAACACAGTTTAATGGCAATCCAGAGGAATAGTCAGAGGAACCAAAGGGAATGGGGTTAAAACAGACACATAAAGCTGGGGGTGGCTTTCAAGCAGCTGGCCACAGCATTCTGTAACATTCAAGACCTGTCACACTTGCAATGTGGTCTACCTTAAAGTATGCTGGATTCCTTGTTAGATTACCACAGTAGCAGTACAAAATTAGTGCAAATAGGGGTTTTTGGTCTGTGTGGGATTTTTATTTAACTAGTGCAATCAGAAGAGACTATTAAGCTGCTGGAAAGATTAAGTGGGCATTTCTAGACCTGAAAAACTGTCAGGCATCTTTCACTCACATTCCATAAATTCTTCATTCTCTGATAAAATCCCCACCTTTCTCTGATTCAGCCTCTGTCATTCTCTTTGTTTGTACTGACTTTCTTTTCTTCATTTTCCCTCCCGGAGAGTTTCTAACATAGGCAGATTTCCTTTTCTTAACTTCCAGTTTTACAAGGTCATTTCCTGGAATTCAAAACATCATTTACTAAATAAAGACCAGTATTTCAACAGTATTCAATATTATATGAGAGGCTTCATACTCTGTAAGTCCATATACCAAAATGCAAACATCGTTATATATCAGCTTTTTCTGTTGTGTTTTATTGGGGTTTTTGGTGGTGGTGGCGTTTTCTCTTAACAGTAGGTTTCTGTTAATATTAACCTAATGGAAACAACTGAATCTAAAGAAAATTGAAGTCCATTTTTTATAATGGAAAGAATACTGTTGTTTTATTGAAAGCTACCATTCTGCCCTTACCTGCCATGAGAGAACAGTTTGCACACTTTGGTTGTACTGACATACTCAATGTTTTAAGATTAAATAATACTGTCCATACTCTAATAAAGCAACTTGAGCATTTTTGCTCAGATCACATTTTCCTGCTGTTCTAAGCTGCAAAATGCAGAAGTCTAGTATATGTATTTGTGTGGAAGGTATAATTGTAGTTAGTGGGTGTTTTCCATGATTCACTTCTGGATGCATGACTTTCAGTTTCTGCCCTACCCTGGATTTCTTTCATGAGAACACTATTTTGTTACTCATTAACACTTTCTGATTAGGTACTGATTTTATTTTTTTTTTCCTTTTAATAATCACTTTGAAAATACAAGTATTATGTTGGTCTTAAATAGAGGGTCTCATGATGGAGAGAGTCACCAGTGCATTCTGCAAAACTTGGTACCATTTTGCAGATTGATATGGCAACCTAAAGATCAAGAAAGTGACAAATCAGCCAGCAAGGAGATCTTAGATACTTCACATAAGGGCCAACAAGAGCCTTAGACCATTTGGTTATGATGACAGGTAAAATTCGGACAGACAAATGCAAACCTACACAGACAGGTATCTTGATACTGAGCACTGAATGATAAGCACTGAATTGGCCTTTACTATTCAGAAGAAAGATGTGAGGATTAATAATTTTGTTAAAGCATCAGTTCAGCATGTAATAGCAGTCAGAAAAAACAAAGCTACATGGTACAGAATAGTAAGAAACATCTAGAGAACACTACTGTGTAAACTGACAGTTAACATATAAGAATGCACCTTGTATTTGGTGTTTCCCCATCACTCACTTCCTTTGTCTGAGGAACAGATATTGAAATTAAGTTTTAGAAAAGGACTTTACAGATATTCAGAGGCATGAAAGGACTTCCATCCAAGACATAATTACATAAACTCGTCAGTCTGAAAACGAGATGACTGAGGAACAGATACAATAGATCTACTGTACCTTGAGTGGCTCAGAGATGCTATACAGCTATTGATAGTTCATTCTTTCTTCCAATAAAACTTGAATATCCTTTATAGTAAGTACTTGATGAAAAGGAGTGCAAGCTTCCACTGAATGTATTCTGTTATTTTTTATTTACATGGAGAATTTAATCAGGATACATGTACCAAAATCTCTTCTGGAACAGATAGTGTGCTTTGTGAGCTCACTAAATAAGTATTTTTTTTTCGTGGAATAAAGCATAAACATTCTAGTCCAGTCACTTCCCTAAGCTTTTTTAGAATGCTGAAATACGTAAGAGTAATAGGTAGCCTTTGTGAAGGTAATTCCCATCCTCTCGGCTCTTGATGCTGCTAATCAGATCTGAGGCAAATGACATTTTAGTAAGATTTCTGAACTTACAGTTTTGTACATTTAAAGTTCACCAGGCTGTACAAACAGTCCCCAGACAAGATGCTCTCAGATATCCTACAAGGGTTTTGTCTTGGTACTTTAGTTCAAGCTGATTGAATAAATTTGGGTTTAAGTCCTGTTAAAAATAAGGGACAATTAGGACATTCATTTTTATACATTTTGGGCAATTTATCTGGGGATGTCATCATGGAAGAATCTTACAGTTTCCAGGCTGTGTTAAAAGAAACCCAAAAAAGTAGCATCTGTATTACTGTTATTTGACTTACTTGATAAAACACCAAGAAATTACAGTTTTCTCATCTTGTTTGTACTGCATATGTCCCAGTACAACAGCTGCCTAGGAAAGTAACTATAGATTAAAAGTAAAAATAAATAATGAAAACAACTGAAGCACAAATTATTAAGGTATTCCATTTTTTGGTCTATTTTAAATTATATCACAAAGATCTTTTCATATTCACTCATGGTTTCTATTTCAATTACACAGAAAGCAAGTGTGGCACGTTGGATTCCTGCCCTCAGTTTAAAAACAGGCGCTTCACTCTATAACATCTCACAGCCATTCCTTAGAAGCATGAACCAACTTTTTCCATCACTTGCAAATAATAAATAATTCAATAAAACAAGATTGGATAAAAGCAGAAGACTGAAATCCCTCTACTCTCAGGCACACTAAACCCATAAGAAACAGGCATTCTGCATAGTAATTCAGAGATGGTATCACAAGCATTTCAAAGAGCTGCTTGACTGTACCATATGCCTCGGCTCTCCACAGCAATACCTCCCAGAGTGACCACATTAATTAAAACCTGTACTAGAGCACAACCTGTGGGCACTTCTCCATGAATCTGTTCTCAAATTCTACACAGATTTCATTAACAGATAAATACATCCCAAAGGGAAAGTGTCCAAAATATTTTAATACACTGTATTTAGAGTTCCCTTTGTTGCCAAAATAGCCTCATGTGATGTCCAAATTTCCACTTAGAGTGAGCTCCCAGTGTATGCAAAACTACTGAGAATGGACTCAGGGTCCAAATAGCACCAAATGGATCATTCCCTCAACTGTCAAGTGTCAGCACCAATGAATCTGAAAATAAAAAGTCCCTCAAAAGAATGTGTCTCATCAAGAGGAAGAGCTTCTGGGGGGGGTAGAGGCCTTTTCTTTATGCTATTAACTATTTTAAATAGCTCAACATATATGTTATGCATCATTATTCTAAACTAAGGAATCCCAGTTCTTTAATGTTACAATGGATGAAGAGCAAGACATTTATGAAGATGTTACTTACAAGAATAAAAAGCATTCCCTGATTTTTTTAATCTTTTTCTTAAAGCATGCCACAATACTTATAACTGGAGTTAAGAAAACATCCACTGCTTGGGTGAAAGGGAGGGGCAACGTTTTTCCATTCAGAAGGCATGGGAGTCAAAGTATGTTTACTTGGGGACTGGCGTCTGTGTCTGCTCCACCTGGTGCTATGAAACAAACTATTTTTCTGCTTCTTTAATGTTTTGGGATTTTGAAGCGACTCAGCAGATCTGTAGGTAGGTTGTCAACAGCAGCTCCAACCCAAACCATACTTAATGAATAGTTCTTTGATTGAAGGAATTGGTGAGTCAGTGACTCCACTGGTTTCTGAATCACAGCTTTAAAGAAACCACACAAGAAAAATCCAGATAATCTAAAAACAAATAATGGTGGCTAACCATTAACTAGTCAATGCTGCTAACATTCATATAAAATGTCCTGATTAGTACAGATACTGCATGGAGTATGCTTACTATGAGGCCTAGTTTTTCTCATTTTGCTTAATCAAAAATAAAAAACAACTGCTAAGCTTTTTGAAAGTAAATAATCAGTAAAAGAAGTCTTAGACTAAGATTTTCAGGCTTCCTGAGCATTCTCTTTGTTTTAAGAGCCATACCCTAAGGAAATATTGGTCAATATTAGTCTCTGAGGAAATCTGTGGCAAAATTAGAATCCAAAAATTATTTAAATCAGGATTCTTAAAGCCTATTACTGAGCGCTTAAAGAAAAAAAGAACAAACCAACCAACCAAAAACCCAGAAGCCCTGCCCTGAAGCTCTGGCATTTAATGCCACTAGTCCATAGGGAAATAAGTGCATGGGGCAAATCATGCAATAATTATGAACATAATTAATGTATGTGATTAAATGCTCAAATACTGTGAGACTCTGAGAATCAATGGAATCTCTAATATCACTGTAGCCTTAGCACAACCGTAAAAAATAGAGCAAATACAATTACCAACTTCTTTGTAGAAGACAGAGTAGTTTTTTCCAATTAAAAGGACTGACTTTAATGTACAAGAATCATTTAAACCTATTTAAAAATCTCTGTAAAGTCTCTGAGACTTACAGAACAAATATTTGATCAAAAGATTGCAAAGACAATCACAAATTTCCAGGGACTTCAGTAAGCAGTAAACCAGAACCCAGATTCTTAGATAATTCAGGTGTAGACTAACAGGATTAAATAAATCTTGAAATAACTTAACTAGAGGTGCAGAATTAAGAATTAAAAATCTCTGCTTTCATGCTAATCTAGTTTTCTTTCTGAAAGGATCTAAAATACTGTGTTTAAAAGCTGCTTACCAGTTTGCCATGTAGATTTGTGTTCCAATTAATAAGGCTGTTTGGCAGCATATAAGATTGGTATTTATTTCAAACACAAGATAACACTCCCAAAACATGCAGTTACTGAAATTAAACCATATTCCCTTCTCCCCTTCCCCAGGGTCACAGACAAAAGGATGGGAAAGGAAGAAAAGAAAATCCACAGAAGACACTAGGAATCATGAAGTTCCAGCTTGCCAGATGACCAGTGTTCAATGTGTATTACCACCTGCCCCCTCAATAAACTCTCTTTCCAGTCATATCGCTTATTAAGAGATGAAGACCTTTCTAATTAATCAACAAGAATTATAAATGTAACAGTTTATGCTCTGGTACACTGCATTTGCATTACAGGGTGGAAGAAGCACAGAGTTATAATCCATTAATGCGACAGACTGAAGGAAAAATTTATAACATAAGACTTTTGAGTAAATGGATAATAAATTTCTCTCTCCAGCTCTGAAGCTCCTACCAGCATTTCTAGTTTTGAGAACAGAAAGTATTGTACTATAAAGGGTCTGGAAACCGTGTAAGAGATCTGTTAGAAACTAGACGTTTTACCAGTCATCTTGTTAAAATCTATGCCAATCCTAATCATTAGGTTAAACCTGAGTACTTCCTAAATTTACATTTGGCCCCTATTTTTCTCTGCATGAAGTCTTAAATTAGCCGAGTTGAATCACTCACACAAAAATTATTAAAGGACATGGAAAGGCTATAACTGTATCTACAAAAAGCCAACTCACTGCTGCCAGAGTAGAAGCCAAATTCAGGATGTTCCCGCTACTGAGAGACTGCCAGCTGTGACTGTTGCCTTTGGAGGCCACTGGCAGCTGTTAGAAAACAGAGGATCCTCCCAGTGCCTCTACTTTCCCCTAGCGGCAGGCTCGGTGGCTATGCAGCATCCAGGTCTCAAAGGCCTCATTTATGTCAGCCTTCACCACTGCTCTTAAGTGTCTGTTGTTGATGAGCTCTAGCCCAAAAGATTTTTAAATTTCTTAAACATCACTCCCTGTGTACAGAGCATTTCATTACAGTCTTAATAGTTTAATTAAAAAAAATACACCTTTTTTATATACAGGGCGTATTTTCTTCCACTGACTCATACTGCAGGTCTCCAGTATTAGTTTAGCAGACCTTTGGCGTACTTGCCATTAATTTCACTAGTGCAGATCTTTGTCATGTGCTATAAAAGACATTGTACATGATGTCTGTTACAACTCAGGACACATGAAGGCTAAGCAAAATAGAGGATAGACGAATTGTGAATTAGTTTACAAAAATAAAACTTACACCTTCAGCTAAAATCTTTTCCAAAAGGATTCTCATGCAATACAAGTAATTGGTCACCAGGTAGGCCATTTGTCCATGACTTTTTTTTAACAGTAAAGTATAGCATATGGCTTTCATTTCAAAAGGCAAAATGTTTGTTACTTTTTCTTATCTCTAAACTAGGTGCATCAGTTTCACTCTTCCTTCCCTAGATGAATTTCTTCCCTGTTTACTTCTCTTATGCATACAAAAGAATGAGTGAAAAGATAGTTAACATTTGCTACAATTAATGCTCTTCCTCCCCCTTCAATTTCCTTTTCATGAACTCTAAAACGCGTAAACCTGAGAAGCTGGAAAAGTTTCCTGCCAGTTCCTCCCTATTAAACAATGTATAGCTATTTCCAACAGCCCAAAGCTTTTTCTATCACCTGGCAGACTTGGGTTTTCATTAGCTCTTGAAAATAAAACAGTGGTAAAGAAGCAATCTAGATCTGGTCTTAGCGTGACTATATTTCTGTCTCAGTCATAATACATAACACAGTGTTTATGGTGGTTGCACTAGTATGGACAACACCTAACTCAGGGTAAAACCTGTGAACAGAAAGTCACCATGCTGAAACTTGAAATGCAGAACGATTACATATTGGACAAATGGTTTGCATCACATTGTACTGTTAGCCTCAGAAATGATTCACTGTGTCATTTAATAATCAAGTACTGTTCTACCCCTTTACTGCTTTAGCAAATAAGTTTCTAAAAATTTATCTGTAAAAATGAACTAAAGTAGCCTCTGAAGTAACACAGCTTCTTTTTTAAAAATGCATTTGATATAGCTAAACATGCCATATTAAGTCATTACAGAACCACTACACTACGCAAATTTTAAGGAGTTAAAACACCTGTGTAATCTTTAAGTGAAAACATACCTTAAAATTCTAGTAATTCCATTTGCTAATTTATGTTTCTTGTTCCATCAATGAAAAGAATTAGAACTAATCTGATCATATATTTAATGTAAATTCATCCTCTCACTTGGATATTCACTCATGGCAGAGATGCACTGTCCTTCCAGGCAAATTATCCTTAACAGTCATCCTACAGAGACAAAAAAGCACAGATTAAAGAATGACAAATAACAGGACCAAAAAGCAGGTCTCAGTATTATTTATACCTGTCTTCTGGCATAAAGTCCCTAGTCTGTGAGGAAGCAAAAGACTTTGGGACATACCCCAATCTTGGAATACCAAGATGAGTCAGAAGACAGATTTTGTAAAAAAGCAGGGGACCAAGTCTGTGTAAATCTAAAACTGACCTTACCCTAAGCCTGAGTAGTCTACCTCTCAGTATTTACCATGTCTAACTTGGGCTCTTCTTACAGGTTCCTGAGGTAACTTTTTTATTTATATACGTCTGAGAAACCTGGTTCGGATGAACTGAGTTCCTAATTCAATTCCAGCTAAATCAGCCCTTGCTGGTACCAGCACGTCAATTAAAACACATCCCTTCAAAGCCAAACCTAAGAAGCAAAAATTACTCGTCTGGAAACAGCTGCCACTCAAAATGTTCATGTAAGTCCAGCCAAACTCCCACCTACCTAAAATGAGATGGAGAGACATTCTCAGAACATGGCTTGGCTTTTCTGATCATTCAGAGGATGGCAGTGCACCACACACTGGATACTGTATGGATTTTTCTCATAAATGTTCTTCTAAAGCTCTGTAAGGTATACTATTAAATATGAAAATATAAAATTAAAGTACTTTTGTCTTAAGAGATCCATTTAAAGGCCAGTATGCATAATTAAGTTTTACAGCATAAGACAGAAAATGTTTTGTTTTCTCTTTTAAGCTAGACACACCAGCAAATACAGTCAAGGTGTGATAAAACTGTGGACTTCAAAGCACTGAGTAAGTGAAAATACTAATAAACACTAATTATATGAGGCTGCCATTTTCAAGGTAACCAAAAGAGATGAGAATACACCACAGTGTTAAAAAACCATAAATCCTTTAACTCTCTCTTGAGCTTCTGCTTCTGTTTATCACTTGCAGAATTTATCAATTTCTTGTTACAAATACTAAGCAGACAAACCTCCACTTCTCATGACATGGTAACACTGCCCATCTGTGGTTTAATTGCACACTTCAGGACCACAGACCACTGAAGTTAAACCAACAGATTTGTCCTGTTGAAATTCAGTCAGTTTCCTTAACTGTCTGCTGTGAGAACATGCAGACAATGCATTAACTCAGCTTGATAAAACACAATAGCTATTAAAAAAGAAAGCAAGCCTCAAAACTGCAACATATCTCTCACTACCAGCCTTGAATGACTGCTTCCTATGCTTTCTATTAGAAAGATTCAAAGATGCCAGTAACCTTACAGCTGGTGACTGCAATAACAGAGGGTAACAAAACAGAAGTAATGAATGCCTCCTTGTTAAGCATTTTGTTTGTGCTGTTCCAAAAGAGATCTGCCAAGAACTTTCTCTGCAAACCTTATTTTTCTGGGATTTGTAACTTGGCTGCAAAACCACCAATGTGATAATGCCCAGTTCAAAAGAATTCAGGTTATGAGTTTTAAAATATTTTCATTATTAATACATTAAAATCAGAGTAAACATTAAAAAAAATAGCACTTCATGTATTTCTTAGTTGCTTTATGGAAAAACCACTCTGGTTATCAAGTTTGCACCCCAGATCATTATATGTTTTCTAACCCCTTGGTATTAAATAAGTCTGAAGAACTGCAACATGAAAGCAGACTTGTGTGTGTATGGTCAAATCTCCACTGACGTGTATTTTAAGTAAGACTGTATGAAACACATATGAATCACTCATGGGATTCTATCTGCTAAACAATTCAGTGGATTAAATCTGTGCTAATTCTTAATACAATTCAGCTGACCTGGGTGTAAGGCCAGGTTGTGAAAAAAGTTGGCTATCACACTATTGTTACAAAATAATAATCCTAGAATTTCCATGTTAAATTGTGTCAGGTTGTTTTTGTTTTGTTTTTAACCAAATGATTCAAAGCTTTGGGCTATTCAAAAATCCAGTTTCAGTGTTCCCGTTTTCGTTTCCTGCACATGACCCATTAGGACAAGGTAATTTTGTTCAGTTCCTTGCCAAAGCAATATTGTTTCCTGTGGCAACCAGCAAGATACGTACAAATTAGATTTCAGGCACAACACAGATTGTAGTGCAAGCTAAGGAAGCTTTCTTTCAAGCAACAGCTAAGTGTCAAGAAGCAAGAAGGCCATGATAATTGCCTGAGCTGTGAAAAAGTGGTGGCTTAGGTTTATACTTAAAAGGAGGAAACCTCCCAGAGATTCAAAACTAAGAGAAACAATAAAAACCTATCAAAAAATTATAAAACCTTTCTGAATATATCTAGTAAGATCATTTCAAAGGAACAGGGCCAGCAAATACCATGAGACAGAGTAGCTTAGAAGTGTTTCTGCTAATTTTCCTGACTGAGTTTTCCCCCAGGAAAATTTGTCCAGAGCACATTATCCCCCCAAATATCTCTATCTACCTTACAGTTCAACACAAATAATAAACAAGTAATCCTATGAAACAACAGTTCATCTGAGAAGATTTGTAATTCAGCCAAACATGCTGAGTATATAAGGACTTTAGCATTCTTGAGGAGTTTTAATGAACCAAAGCAAGTCTTCATACTTGGATTCTCATTCTGCTCAGCTCCAGAGTAAAGTAAAGCTGCAGGGAAACAGCTCCCCTTGACATTAACACTGTAAATACTTGAAAAATAGAGTACTACTGCACTATACAGCCTGAACAAAGAAATAACATGGCTAGCCAGACAACAGACACGTAAGAACAAAGCGCTCCTACCAGATCAGTGGAACATGGAGGAAAAAGACAAGGTAGAGAAAAGGCTCCTGCATTACTGACGCTGTCTGCTCTGCAAGAAGCCACAAAGGTACTCAGTGGTTACAATAGGGTGTTGGCCTGGGAAGCATGACATGCCTTCCTTTAATGATTAAAGAGCCAGCAGAAGCACAGACACAATATCTCCATGCAGATGGCTCTTAATCTTCTGTTGATACACAGGAAACCTGCTCTCTAGCAGCAGCAAGGATATTTCTGTGGGACATGGCTCTCTTAAATAATGAAATCAAGAGCAATGTACTAATACCAAAGCCTTTTTTGTTATTGCTTACCTGGTCTTACAATATATAAAACTTTATCATTTTGACTATGAACTAAATGGGTTGTCACTTTGTTCTGCATTTCTATCATGATATCCTGGGCTCTGAATACCATTTCTATGACCTACTACAACATAAATAGCATTTATAATTCTTATTTTGTCATCTGCTTCTAATGAAATATTCTGCCTCCAGCTCATCTCTTTCCTCACAGAAGTCAAATAGTGTTCCTAATTATACCAGTACAATACCACCTAAGATGGTGGTAAAAGAGAAGAAACATGGCAGCATGCCCTCTACTTTCAATCCACTTGTTTCCCCATCTCTTCCGACCAGGACTTACTGATTGTACCAGTACAGGTTGGGGGTTGACCTGCTGGAAAGTAGTGAAGGGGAAAGGGACCTGGGGGTCCTGGTGGATAGGAGGATGACCATGAGCCAGCAATGTGCTCTTGCGGCCAAGAAGGCAAATGGCATCTTAGGGTGCATTAGAAAGGGAGTGGTTAGTAGGTCAAGAGAGGTTCTCCTCCCCCTCTACTCAGCCTTGGTGAGGCCGCATCTGGAATATTGCGTCCAGTTCTGGGCCCCTCTGTTCAAGAAGGACAGGGAATTGCTTGAAGGAGTCCAGCGCAGAGCCACAAAGATGATTAAGGGAGTGGAACATCTCCCTTATGAGGAGAGGCTGAGGGAGCTGGGTCTCTTTAGCTTGGAGAAGAGGAGACTGAGGGGTGACCTCATCAATGTTTACAAATATGTAAAGGGTAGGTGTCAGGATGATGGAGCTAGGCTTTTTTCAGTGATATCCAGTGATAGGACAAGGGGCAATGGGTGTAAACTGGAGCATAGGAAGTTCCACGTTAACATCAGGAAGAACTTCTTTACTGTAAGAGTGACAGAGCACTGGAACAGGTTGCCCAGGGGGGTTGTGGAGTCTCCTACACTGGAGATATTCAAGGCCCGCCTGGACAAGTTCCTGTGTGATGTACTGTAGGTTACCCTGCTCTTGCAGGGGGGTTGGACTAGATGATCTTTTTAGGTCCCTTCCAACCCTTGGGATTCTGTGATTCTGTGATTTCCCCCCCTCTTTCAAGAGCATATCATCAGCTGGGGCAAAGACTCTCAAGTATCCAATTTCAACAGTTACTCTATGCATAGCAAAATACTCAGCTGAACAAACTGGACCCTCATCAAAAAAATCTGTTCTGTTTCCTCACATTCTCCAATCAGGCAATTGCTTCCTTTCTTTTAAGAACAAATAGAAAAGGAAGAAAGAATTTGACACAGAGACTTGCCAGACCAAAAGGAAACAGTGCCTGCTAACTAACTCTTCCCCTTGCTGATTCTTCCCTCATTTAGTAAATTATCATCTGTGGCTGTTAAAACAGACCCTGGATTATGGGGGATTATGAAGCACTGTGCAGAAATGGGATTCTCCTCTGCACTTGGCCTGTCTCAGACTGCTTCCAGAGCAGCAGCCATCACAAGGGCTCAAGCATTCCCTGAACAGCAAGTTTCAGCCTCCTTGTCCCCTTCCTTCATCTGTATCCAACTACACTGGCTCATACAATGCCAGGGTTCTCTTTCTGACACCCGTGATGATGATGAACACTTCTATCGCCAACAAGTGGGACCATGACTGCTCCCCACCCAAGTGAGACAGCTGAGATAACAACCTATGCTTTAGCAGAGCCATGTATATTATATAGAAAGAATACCATATGAGGACAGAATAACCAGAGAGATGTATAAACCTTTTGTATGTAATTTATCTTTTGAGACTTTCTAGAAGAAAGAAATCATGCAGATTTTTTCTTCAAATATTCTGCATAACACCCCTAATCCAGAAACACAATTACATACACACTTAAATTTAATCATGTCTGTAGCACCAGATTTCAAATGGGAACTACACATCTGATTAACATAAGCTTAAAAAAAATCCTTGTTAGAGCCAAGTTTTCATTACTAAATATATATATATACACACATTTAGTTTAACGCAAGTATTAAAATAATTGTTCTTTCCATGTTTCTAATATGTATTGAAATAGAAGAGTATTTAAATCAAATGCTCTACATGAGGCTTAGATATCCTATACATTTTTGTATATTGCACATGCTTCCAAATGAACTCTACAGCATACCTCTTGTAAAGCTACTCAGAAAAATTTATAAATAAAAAAGTTACCCCAAAAAAGAATTAAATTTAACAGTTCTGTGCACTCAGGTTGTGATAACCTTACCATGCATGCATAATCAAAATCTCCAAAGCCATAAAGGGTCACTGTGTATAAACGGTTACAATGAACATCTTTGCTACACACTTTCCACAGACACATTTTAAAAAGTGTACCAGCTATTTACACCTGCTCCCTAAGGTAGTTGCCAAAAATTCATCCATAACATGCAATTTCTTAGGAAGTTAAGGGAAACTGCCAAAAGAAAAAACAAGAACCAACCAAACAAAAATAAATCAGTGAAAAATTCTGTCTTCACAACCAGCCCTTGCAAAGAACAACTTTATTGCAATTAAATGACACTAGAATGTTACTGTTTGAACACAGAATTCTCTCCTGTTTAGTGCTGTTCTCATTCAGACACACATGGGCTTCAGTGGAAACTGAAAGCAGGGCCAAAAGATGGGGAACTGAAGTCTATTCATGCCCCACTAAGAAATCATGCATATGCTCAAAACAAATAAGCTTTTATGAACACTCAGATATTTCTTCACATGTAGAAGCAGAATTAAAAAAAAAAAACAGCCAGTCACTTCAATGGACTACAGTTCAACAGGAAAAAGTGCACTATTTAGTATTCACTGTCATTCAGACTTTTTCACTAACTTCTGCTAACTGATTTATTCTTAGACCTGAATGTCAAATTGGAAAAGTAGAGTCATGCCCATTTTTCTCCGAACTGAGGTGCAAATAAAGCATTATCCAACAGCTACCATAATGGTAATAAGATTACATTTGCTGTTGTTGTTGTTCAAAGTGGTCTTTCGAATTTAAGTTTCTCCCCAGACATTTATTTTACTACTCTAGTATTTAAAGGTTATATTCATAAAATCACATTAAGGATTTTCACCAGAAAACATGTGAGGCACCAAGTGGCCATGAAAGAGACAGTACACAGATTTCAGCTAATGAAGGAGGCTAAGATCTATTCCACATGTTTTAAAGTTCATAATAGAAAATATCAGTTATACGAGGGTATTCATGCTCTTCACAGAGAACGTGGCAACAGTGGAATGTCGAGCAGAAAGGCCTGGAATTAGTGAGCATTGCACAGCACACCTGGAAAGAAAAGTAATGCAAAACCCCCTAGCATGAGTGCAATTCCAGGAGATGCGCAGAACATGAGAACAGTCAGTGTGAAAGCCAGGTTAAAAAAATTAAATATAAATTTACCCTCAGAAAAGATGATGCCCAAGTGACCAGAGAAAAAAAACAAACAAATCAACAAGCCACAAGTGTCAGATGAGATGAAAGACACTGCCTCTCACAGACCACAGGAAAGGAACAGATCTGTTGCTTGGTTAGACCCAGTGGAATTGACATGGGGAAGACGGAAATTCTTTTCCCCCCTTCACAGAGCTACATTAGGTCAAAGCCAAGTTCAGGAAATGAAACCCATAGCATCCAAGTATTAAGAGAAGTGACTTAGGTACCGCATTTAATTCTCATTGGGCAGTTTTTTGGTTGTCCAAATTTCAGTAGTAAACGAGCTAAAGTAGCTATTACTCTACTGTTTTCCATTTTTTACCTGTATAAAGGAAAAAAAATCATAGGCAATCCAATTAAACTCTCACACAAAGCTTTATTTTCCCTCTGACACATGACTTTACTGGAATCTGTAAAGTTTGTAAACTGTTTTCTTAACTTTTAAATGCCTCAGCACTTTCTGGTTGCAAATTAATAGAAGAATTTTAAAGACAATAACTATGTAACTATTCTTGTACTTTTGTTATCATCCTGCAACAGGAAGAACATACTCCCCTCCAAAATCATGCACTGATAAAACTCCTAACTTGCAAAAAACTACATAAATGCATTTCAGTAATAATGCCAAAAAAAATTTAATAATTCAGAGACTCACCTGATAATAAATATTTTAAAAAATAATTTCTTCACTCTTACAGTTCTACTGTTTTCACCATTACCCATAAGAGACTGGAATATCAGTAGTTCAAGTTCATAAGTCATAGAATCATAGAATAGTTAGGGTTGGAAAGGACCTCAAGATCATCTAGTTCCAACCCCCCTGCCATGGGCAGGGACACTTCACACTAAACCATCCCACACAAGGCTTCATCCAACCTGGCCTTGAGCACCGCCAGGGATGGAGCACTCACAATCTCCCTGGGCAACTGATTCCAGTGTCATCCTATGCTGTAATAGCCTTACAGAATTATGTATAGATTACCTGTTCAACCTCACATACCCAACACCAAACCTGCTAAAGCACATTTCTGAAGGATCACACTAGGACATAACTGCTTCTAGGTCTGTATGTTGACAGACAGTACCACATCAAGCTGTGCATGCTGCCTCTTTGCCAGAGGTTACAGGCCACAGGACACACCCCTCCCATCAGCTACTACCACCGTCTACCATGACTGATATCCTCTAAGCTAAGGCAAATAGATGGGATCATCTTAAATAGGCAAATTTGATAGCAGCAATTAAAGATAATTATCCCTACAGTGTTATTCCTAGTCTTTTTTCACCACCAAGACTGAAGCATTACACAGCAGAATACTTGTTAACTGCTGTGTTTGTGGATTTGCCCTAATAGAATCATAGAATCATAGAATGGTTAGGGTTGGAAGGGACCTCAAGATCATCTAGTTCCAACCCCCCTGCCATGGACAGAGACACCTCTCACTAAACCATACAACACAAGGCTTCAATACAACCAACTCAAAGGTGAATGTTTTACTACCTTTTGAAGGTAGCATGATAAATTGTTCACTAAGGCCAAGTCTGGCTACAGATAGTGCCACAGCAAAGCCAGTAATGGCATTACTAATTTCAAACATTTTACCTTTATTATCAACTACTGTGAGGAATGAAGTTATGCATGAAATCTTATTCCAGTTTGAACACTCGTAATCTAGCACTAGCCTGAATTTAGTCTAAGGGCATCTTCTCTACATGACCTCTTCACAAGTCAAGTAAATCTTAACAGAAGTAGAAAACATCAAACCCAAACAAAACAAAAAACTATCTCCCAAGGTTACAACTATCAGCAACAACTGCCATCCACACTATTATTCATAGCTTCATGGTCGTATTTGTTGCCCGCACTGACTACAGGCTTGGTACACTGACTGTGTAAATGCCTAGACACATGACAGTGAAGAACCAGGTTTATGATATAATTACACAATAAAACTAGTCAAATGGGTTTCTAATTTGGGGTAGAGGGAGGGAGAGGAAAAGAGAAAGAAGGTAAGAAAAAAGTATGTATGCGTGACTTGCCTGTTTTAATCTGTAACACTTTGTCTTTCCACTTGGAAGGAACTTCAAAGTATGAAACAGCAGCAGAAAGACTGCATACAGAAGAGGTTATCACTATTTAAAATATTTGAGGATAAACAGGCGCAGAAGGGGATGATTCCTCACTCAGTTTTTCTGTTTATCTACTCTGAAAAATTAGAGCAAATTTTAATAATTTGCCATGTTGACTGCTGGTATCTTTGATGATGCAATAAGCAACACTGCATTTTAGCATGTCTGCAGAAGCAGAAGATCTGGCACAAGCACTCCAGCAACTGGTGGTGATGTCTTCTTTTTGGCTCACACATATTTGATTTTATATTCATATGTTCACTTCTAAGAGCACTGAACAAATTAAAAAATCCCACTTAGATTGTAGTTACCACAACACAGCGTTTATAGATTTTGTTCTGTGACTGAACAGGTTTCATCGGCACAAAGCCTCTCTACCAAGAATTTCTGCATTTTAAATTAGACTGGTAGCAATGTTGTATGTACCTACCCATAGTTGTATCTATTGCCACTTTTGAGATGCATCCCCTAAAACAAAATTCACTTTTCAAGTAACAAGAGGCTTGTGATTGCAAGAATTTAGGACACATCTGTATTTGCCTCAGGGAAGTGTCACTAGTCTCAGTGTCTGGTACAGTGCAGTTGTATATGTGATATTCTGCAAGTGCATAGGAACAAATGATAAATACAGGAGTACATTAAATATATGCAATGGCTTCTTAGTTGGATTACAACACATTTCTGTAAGAAAGCTGTTCCTGAAAACTTCGTATTATTTCATAGGCACTAGTTTGTAATCTTTTGCCCTAAAGGTAAAAGGATCCTATATCCATCATACTTAAATGATCACCTTACAGTCTTCTTAAACATGTTGTCCTGTAGGCTGATCTGATTTTTTGGTATTTTATCAGTCATACAAGAAATAAATGAGTTGGAATCTAGGACATATGTATTTTTTTCTAGCTCTAATCATGTGAGGTTTTAAAGCATAAGAATTCCAAGTGTTTGATGTTAAATATAGAGGAAGAATTGAACTCATTTTCTAGCGGCAACTGTAAAAAAAGAAATTAAAATGCTGGCTAACATAACATTTCAAAAGTATATATAAAAGTAATTCAGGAAAATTTGCAAATATAGGTTTTACTTTAGTTGTTGAAAACGAAGGATATACTCCTCCTGAACAGCGAACATTTTCGCAAGTCACACGTGTATGTTAATTTGGTATTATTCTTCCCATTTCTGCTGTAGAGGATCTGGGAATGTCAGTCGTAAGTGTGCTAACGCAAGGATTTCTAAACTTTCCTCCTCCCCTCCCATTTGCTGAATATTGCCAGCAGCAGCTCCTAGTTTTGTAACTAGCTATGTACCACTTATGAGAGGTATGCATGACAGTTTCGGAATTCCATCCCAGAGAGCACATGGGGAAATACTCAGCAATAATCTTTTCAAATGTTGACCTCCATAACCCTTTAATTTTCTCATTCCTAGTAAATATAGATTAATGTCAGTAAAACTGTAAAGTACACTATGACTTCATCATCATGGTATTTGTATAATTGTGCACATGAAATGCTAGAAGTATACGCAGCCTTGTAGCAGTGGAAAATCTCTGTCCTGATCAATTCATAGTCCACTTTAAACACAAATAAAAACCTGGATACTGTTTGAAACCTTACAGTACAATGCTAAGACTCTGACTAAATATTCTTTTCCAGACTCAGTGGGGCTGGAAAAAAAACCAACCCAACATAAACCAAATCAAAATCAAACCCACCTCAGACTGCATCAGTGGGAAGACACAATTTACCATAAGAAGGGGAGGGGAACCAACAAAAAAACCCACCCTAAAGGCAGGTTAGCTGTCCTGATGTAAGTCAGAAGTGGTCCTTCAGTGACCCAAGACGTGTCCAGATCAGGTTCCTTAACTGCGTCACCACAGCTTACTGGAGCACCCAGGCTGGCAGGGAAGGAGGGCACATTTCTACATTACACCAACCTAATAACTATTTGTTGCCAAAAAGCACAAATTTATTGCCCCCTGGCACTATGGGTCACCCAGTTACACAGTGGCCATGCAGGGCCTCCCCATCAGGGGTTGCCACCAAGACTGCCACACCCACAGACCCGCACCTCCGAGCCAACTCATCCCAACAAATGCAAGTCATTAATCACCCAGGTACTAGTTCCTACTGTGACTAATATTTCCACACAGGCTGCTGTTAAAGTGATTTCACGCATTTCCAAAACCAGCCCAGGTACAGGTGAGTGAGGCAGCCGATGGTCTCTAGAGCTAATTGTTACCACTGCCTGTAATTACGGTTATTACGTGAGCAGGCCCTGAACCATTTTAAGGCTCTGTCATTTTTCTACCCGAGCATTCGAGAAGTTATATATAGACGCAATTTAAAAGAGGAGGGACCAATTCATCAAGAGGGACGACAAGCCCGCCGCCGCGGCCCGGCCCGGCCCGGCGCACAGAGGCGGCCGCGGCTCCTCAGCCCCGCTGGCTCGCAGCGCTGGGGCTGGTCCCGACCTTCCCTCAAGAGCACCACCAGGAGCCAGCGGCCGCGCGCGGGAAGGCCCGCCTGGCCCCGCGGTGCGAAGCGGCGACGCCGGCAGCGGGCGGGCCGCACGCCCGCGGGACACCGCCCTTCTCCCCACAGCCGGGCGCTCCCTTACCGGCGGGAAACACTCCGCCTCTCCCTCCTGCTGAGCTGGGCTGGGCTGAGCTGGGCTGGGCTGGGCTGGGCTCCGCCCGCCCGAGAGCCCCCAGACCGGAGGCAATGCCCACCTTGCCCGAAGCCAACACGCGGCCCGGCGCCACGAACCCCGCGGTGCGGTAGGGGCGCCATGTGACCGCCGGGCGGCGGAGGGCGGCCCACTCCGCTCCGCCCCACGCAGCTCCGCCCCTGCCCCTGGCGCCCGAACTGGGAGGCCGTGGCGTTAGCGCATGCGCAGCCGCTTCTCGCCCATCCAGTGCGGCAGCCGCGGGTGGAGACCCGCAGCGGCGGCGGCTGACGGGAGCGCGTCCCCGCGCTGAGGGGCGGCGGGGCAGCGCCCGGGAGCGGGGCAGCGGTAAGGGGGGCCCGGCACCGCTCCTGTCGCGCTGCGGGCCGCTGCTGAGACGTGGCGCGGTGGGCTGTGCAGCGGTTTGGGGCTGGTCCCCGGCGTTTTGACATCTCGGCGTCCCTGCCGGGGCCGCGTAGGGCCGTATCACGGCCTGCTGCGGCTGCGGGGGCCTTGCTAGCGGCTCCGGACCTGCGCCGAGGGGCTGGCGGCGGCCTGGGGAGCCCAGCTCTGGCCGGAGGGTATCCCCAGGGAAGCGGTGGCCGGGACCGCCGGGGGCCGTTTTTCGGAGGGTGGGGGGCGGCGTGAGTGAATTGAGACAAAGAGCGAGGAGGAGGAGGAGGAAGAAGAAGAAGAGGACACTCGGGCTCTGCTACATTCCTGTGCGGAGGAAGGCGGGAGGCGGCGTTAGCCCTTTACGGACAGCTGGGTTCAGCGCTGGCCTCAGCTGCTGTCGGCGTATTTACAGGCGTCTCTCCCGGCCGCGGGAGGAGGCGGAGGAAGAACCATGTAAGGTCCCAATTGTCAGGGGTCCTGTGAGAAGATGGGGGATGCCGTAGACGCCAAGGAGATGAGGAAGACTTTCATTGTTCCTGCCATCAAACCTTTTGACCATTATGATTTCTCTCGAGCGAAAATCGCCTGTAATCTCGCCTGGCTAGTGGCCAAAGCCTTTGGGACAGGTAGGTGGCGTCTTCTTCTTCTTCCATTTCTTTGATGCTGATTCCTGCTTGGTTGCTTCGCTCTTGAGGACGTGCGAGTCCTCCCCTGGGGAGCTGAGAAAGGGGGGTAGGAGGTGCGTAGGAAATTGCTTTGGTCTATTCCTTAATCTTTAGTTCCCTTTATACCTTGTGGGGGTTTTTAGTGTGCTTTTAATTTTGCCTTTTTTTCTTTTTTTGTGTGTGTGTGTGTGTGTGTTTTAATTACCTGTAGTCTTTTTGGAAAACCACAGTTTCTGTTGGCAAGTAATTTTTGTGTATTGCAGTTACTGCAGTTCTATTTGAGGACTCAAGCTCTGTAAATGGTGTTTTATTTATTCCCCGGGTCACACTTCTAGAATGCAAAAAAGCCTTAAACAGCCATGTAATCCGTGTTTGTTGTTTCGATAATTTTTCTAATGTTGCTTTAAGAGCTGAATTGGGGGCTAGCAATGGAAATAGAAGTGTGCTGTTTTGACATGTGTGACAGTAGCCTGTAGCTATTTGAGTGGTTAAGCAGTAAGAAGGGTTTCATGAAAAAAGAGCGTTTAATGCCAGGTTTTGGCTTGCACAATACATAAGGCTCTCCCTGTCTGCAAGCCTAAATGGAATTGATTATAATGCCTCCGAAAAGCATCACTGCTCTGTCTTTGAAAACCTGGGCCTTGAGGAATACCAAACCTATTATTCTGTGCCTGAAATATTGTTGGGCCTTGAGGAATACACCAGACTTACAGAAGTCTTCTGAGGGAAGGATTTTGAAAATTTACCAAGCTGTGGCTTTGTTTGGTTGGGTTTTTTTGTTGTTTTTTTTGTGGGGGTTTTTATTTTATTTTGTCTGTGTTTTTTTGTTTGTTTCTTGCTTTTGTTTGAATATAGCTGTAGTGTATCACTTGATGTATATCACTTGATGCTCTGTAGGTTTAAAATAGGATTTTTCTTAGAAATTGAATTACAAAGTAACAGTCAATATTTTTATCCCTATTCTTTATAGAGTAAGAAAAAAGGTTCCTTTTTCTGGAATTTTGCACCTTTTGCATTTGTTTAGGGCCAGAGTATTGTTATGCATTTGAATGGGATTAAAGGTGTACCTTTATGATGCCTTAGGGAGCTGTTTATATTTTACACGATGCTTCCCAAAAGCTGCTTTCAAAGTGGTTGAACTTAGTGAAATTTCAGTAATGTCAGTAGCTATGGAAATAGTGTTTGTCACTTCAGAAAGAAGAAAAGGAACAAAATACTGTTTGCATATAAAAATTTGTCAATTAACTCTGTTTACTTTCTTTTGTGAAATCTGGGCAAGTATATAATATTTTTATGTGTGCTTTTATTGGCTATGCAGACATAAGAGATAAAATCGTAGTAGTGAAAATTCTTGGAAGACCTTGATTCAGCATTTTCAGAGATCTTTTTATGTAGCTATCTTTTTCGGTAGCTTGGTTGTATATACTCATGGGTTTCTGGGTGTACAGTGTTATGCCATTATATAACCCAGCATTCTAAACTGGAAAGTGTTTTCTACTGGAGTCTTACAGATTGTTGGCCTTTGGTTGTAATGTCTTTGTTTGTATTGGTTGAGTTTCTATTGGATGTGTAAAACAACTTGAAGGGTACTTTATTCCTACTTTATATAGAAAGTGTGATCCAAAACAAATTCCCTTAGTCTTTCTTTTCATTACCATGGTTGTTCTGAGATTCACAAATGAAACATGATCAGAGGAGATAATAGCTCCATCTGCCCTCTAAATACTGCCATAATGTAATAGTAGGAAGAGGGGTAAACACACAATTGTAGTATTTCTGATCTCACAGTTCTTCCACTAGGTTAATGTCAGTAGTAGCCTCAAAGAAGACTCTGTGGCTCAAGTCAGGAAAGACAGTATAAAAGAGCTGCATGTCTGCAATACAAATGGTTCCTTTATAGTTGGAGCGAAACAGGAGAACTGACCTTCACCTTTTCCAAAAAGGAAGCCTGGGGTTGTTACATTATTTTAGTTCTTCGGAATAGATCAGAACCTCAGCCGTGTCTTATCCCTGTTGTGATATACATTTGTACAGAGGAAATGGATAGGATGATTAGTGTGTTTATGGGTGCTGCATTTTATTTCTTTTTTTATCCCTGAAATGTTGGAATTCTTAAAGTGGGCTGGTGAAGCGAAGGATTTTTTTCCCCACCCTCGTTGAAATAAATTAATGCCATTCATTTTGATTAATGAAAAATCCGAGTTGTTGCAATCATGTATTCACTGAAAAAAACCCTAAATCTTTATATCTGTATATCAAATGGGCATATTTTTCCGTGGACATATTTCACATTCTTAAAAGCAAAGTTAAATACGATCAAAATTGTGGCTACAGCTCTGTTAGGTGTTGTGAAGAGAATTTTTCTAGGGGAAAAAGAAGATTTTTATATAAGTACTGTTTGTTAACATTTTATAGTGACTTTTTGTGGTTAGTTGATGTCTCTGTGTCCAAAAACTGAGACACCAATTGCATGTTGTTGTCATCCTCAGTGAAGCTGCAAGAGTAGACTCTGGTTTACAACACAGGCAAGTCAAAGCAAGTTGTCTTATAACTAAGGTCTCTTAAGAGAGTAAGGGTATTCTAACAGTTGTCAAAGGCATCTTGTATTATTATTTTTTAAGAAATGCCAATTGAACACAACATTAATATTTAAGAGGGAGTGTAGGATTTTGTGCTTTCATGTTTTGCTGCAGGTATGAAAGGGGGAATGTTTGACGTTAGAAATTAAAATGGCAAACACTAAATTGCAGCATTAACTTCCAGTGCTGGGAGTTAACCATTTCAGTATGGAAAAACTGCTTTTCAGAGAGATTGTTGAACTGTACTTTATGCTTCAGCTTAAAAGTATAATGGGACTTAATTCATAGGAATAATTTAAAAAAGGTCCTGACGTTGTGTTACTCTGTCCTTTGTATTCCTAAAACAATGGATGTAGATTTCATTATTTTGTAGTGTGAAGTTTCTGTTTTCTCAAAAAGTGGCTGGAAAGCATGTTATCCATCCATCATTCTAAACATACTGAGCTAAATATACATCTTTCCTGACAGATGTTTGTTTAGCCCGGTTTTTGAAAATCTCTAATTACAGAGATTCCTCAGTATGTCTGCTAGATAATTTGAATCCTTATTTACCTCGAGATGTTAGAACAGTCTTGATGTTTTTTGCTACACTGTAAATGATTAGTTATCCTATTCCTGGTGGATATATCCTATTCCCTGGTGGGTATCTTACCTGTTTAAGACCTCTTTCACATAATAAAAAAAGTGTCTTCTCTTTGTTCTGCTGCTTAGACAAAACAGGCTTTTTTTTTTTTTTTTCTCTGCTTCATTTTTTTAAGTCAAGGTTTTTTTGGGCTCTTTTTGGGTGTTTTGGTTTTGTTTGTTATTTTTTGTTTGGTTGGTTTTTTGCCTGTATTTTTTCTGTGGTAGGTTTTACATGAATTCTGTGCTTAAATCTAGAGCTAATGGGCAAGCTAAACTCTTATCAGTACAGGGTAGATTTGAAAAATTACTTCATCTTTCCAACCTGTAATACTCTCATTTATTCACTAGAATATAATGTTTGTCACTTTTGCATCAGCCTAGAACTGTTGACTCATTCAGTCTGTGATTCACTGTAGCTCCATATCTTTCTCTGCAGAACTGCTGCCTACTCAGTTGTTCCCATCTTGTAATTGTACAGTTGTAGGTTCCTGCTTTGCAGCTATACTTATATAACCGCATCCTATTTTCAAACCACTTCTACCACTTAACAAAATCATCTTGAATTAAAACTTTATATCCTGGAAAATGCTTTCAGTCCCATTGTAGCTTGGAATTGCTTCTCTAGCACCTCAGTACAGATGAAGGTACTAATTTTTGAACCTTGATGTACATATTCTTCCTGCTTGATAGGGGATATCTGAGTACTCTTGGAAAATTGTTTTTCAGGCAGGTTTGCATCCAATTTTTAGTTACTGAGTTAAGACTGTGTGACATGTATGATTCTCAGAAAATTATGGGAGTAATTTTAAACTCAAGTTAAATCTGTTGCTGTTCTACTGTTTATACAACATATTATCCTGCTACAGTAATAAATTTCACTGGTTTTGCATGAAGTATTTTTGACAGCAGTAAACTAAATAAAAGCTGCACAAATGTGAATGCTTGTGCTTAACTTTGCTGTGTTTTCTGCAGTCAAAATAAAATAGCCCATCCACCTTTTAACATTAAATTTATCCTTTATAGATGTCTGAAGCTATTGATTACAAATTGTATCATCTTTAATGAAACATTCCTCAAGAAACTTAAAAATAGGTTTCTAGTGTTAGTTAATATTTTCAGAATTCATATGCAGCTACTTATTGCTGTTTGCAGATGTTTCTGTCAGATACATAATGTTAATTTCTTCCCTTCATGGTTCTACTGGCAACAATTTTTAACGAAATAGTCTTGTTTCTTATGTTGCCTTTTGCAGGCCAGAGCATCTTTGAATCTTTTCCTAGCAGACCAAATCTCTTTACTTTTATGCAGTTTGGCAACTAGCACAAAAATGTATAAAAGCTGGAAGTACAGAAGCAAATTTTTGGGAATCTTGTGAGGCAATATTGCTTTAATAGTTTTCTTTTATATCATCTCTTGAAATTAAGTGCTTGCAAATTGGTACTTCGGTCAATCCTGCTAAAATAAATTGGTTGGACTAATAATCTCCTGAGATGGTGTACTTAAAAGTTGATCATATTATTCCTTTCTGTAGGACACATTCAAAACATGGTTTGACTGTGGATCACTTTTTAAAAGTAAATAAATGAAATTGTATGAGCTTTTGGAACTGTTAGGTTTGAGAGCCATCTGAGGTTGTAGTCACTGCATATAAACACAGGGTTCTTGAGTATTTTTTCTGATTATTCTGGAAAATGGGGCTGGGGTTGAAAACTTCCAAGGCATTCAAAAGATAGGGTAAGTCCTTCTTACACATGCACACACATTTCCCCCTCCCCCTTGGAGAATACATAATTACTGGTTCAGGTGGTAAATTTATTTTGCTACAGAATTGAAATGTCTTGGCTTTCTCAAAAATAAGTTCTGAAGGTATTAATGCTATACAAATTGATCTCTTTATTGCCAGGGTGAATTCTAAGTCATTCTTTTGTTTATCAAAACATATATCAATATGTAGGCCTCAGTACAGTAGATGTTAAACTTTCCCATTTTAATAGGAAATGCCTCTGCCAGTGAAATTTTTTATGCTTTGCGAGTAGCACTTCCTGTTGTGTTACTGAAGACAGAATACTTGATGGGGTCGATGGTTAGTGTGACTCTGTAGAGCATTTCTTATGTGATTCTCTGCATTCAAAGAAATAACTGAAGTCTGGGTGGGCTATGAACAGAGTGCCTGTGCATGTTTTTTCCTTGGATGTTTTGTGATTTTTGTTTTTTGTGTTTGTTGGTTTGTTTGCTTTTCATCAGAAATCCCTTATAAGTGCAAAACTGCTGTCAAAGCAGTGGGTAGTGGTTAATTTTTTTTGGCATTCGGAGGCAAGAGGGTAGGGTCTGTTCATTCGTAGTACTTCTGTGATGTTAAATCTAAGAATCTCACATGCTCATTTTAGTTAGCTGAACAGAGTTAAGAGTTGTGATACTGAAATTGCCTGCCATAAATTTATAGAGGTTTACCATTTAGACACTTGCCCATAGGCAGAACTACGCTTACTGCATGCTAGCCAAGAGCTATGTAAGTGGCAAACTGATTCAGCAAACCAAAAAGTAAAAATTCCTTTTATATGAACTGTCTAATTTTGTTTTCCACTTCCTGATTCAAAGTCTTGTTTCATGATTTCTCTTTTTGGTAGCATCAGCTTGCTTCATTGGTTACTAACCTGATGTAAAACTTAGAACTGGAGTACTCATCAGCGCCATTGAAGGTAGCTTCAACGTAAAACAGAAAATTGAAATGTCTCCCTCTTCTACTAAGGCAACTACAAAAAATCATCAGAAGCAAAATAATATAAATCATGCTTCTCTGACCTGTTCTTAGTCTTTGGACTCTTGCCTTCTGTGCAAAGCCGTGCTTTCTTGTGCCCAATTGGCAAATGGGGCACCAGAATTCTTGTTGCAAAGTAGGAGTCTGAATGAAGTAACTTAACACTGTTACCATATGGCAAAAGAATACCTTTCCTGCCTTGCAGAAAGTTGTCAAGTAATTGAGTCCATTAAGATTTGGCATAAATTCTTCAACTAGTTTGCACTAGGAAGTGATTAAAGGTATTAGTCAGAATTTTCATAAAATAATTCTGTGTTAAGTCTCAGTCTTGCACAATTTTTTTCCTTAATGTCTTTGTTGATTGACGTCAGTAACCTGTAAAGATTGAAGGTTTCTAGGCTGAGGCTTAATGTGGCCTTGTGGCTCTCAGGAATGATCTATATTTTAATTAGCCCATAGTGAAACATTTTAACTTGATTATGTTATCCTCAGGATTAAAAAAAGAAAAAAAAAAAAGAGACCTTGTTGACAAAGACTTCTAAACTTTTGGACCTCCTTAATGCAAGCATTCATAAACTCAGAAGGTTTCAGTCTTGTAAATTTGAAAAACTCGATAGTCATGTAACTCAAAAGATTGTTTTCATGTGTGGAAACTTTATGAAAAAACGGTTTATTTTTAAAGAAAGTGTAGACTTTTCATACTAATAAAAGAAATTTTTCCAAAAGAGGAATTCAGACTGTCCTCCAAGGAATAACCGGTGTTCATCAAGGAAACCAGTGTTCAAGGCCAGGTTAGATGAAGCCTTGGATGGGATGGTTTAGTATAAGGTGTCCCTGCCCATGGCAGAGGGGTTGGAACTAGATGATCTTGAGGTCCTTTCCAACCCTAACTATTCTATGATTCTATGAATAATTCACACTGAACTGAGCAGAGAATTTTGTTTATAAAACAGGTTTTAAAGGTAAATTCAGGGTGGTAGCCATGAATTATTTTTAGAATATTCCTTCCATTAAAAAATGTCTGTCTAAATGGAAAGTTAATTTACAATTCAATTTCATGGTGGGGAGAAATAATAATCCCTTGTTTGCATTAAAGCTTTTTCTTCTCTAAAGAGAGCATATGCAGAACATTTCAGTCCATTGTAATATATGGAAAAATTACCTGAGCATGTGTTGAAGACTCATTTAAAGTTAGCCTGATTATTAAATTTACATTTAAGTTTTGGGCTAATGTGGTACTTCCTTTTTTTCTTTTTCCAGTGTGTTGAACCTGTACATAGCTTAATTTCTTCTCTTCCACAGTTCTATGTGAAATTCAGTGTCAAACTACTTTTTCTTAAGTGCCTACCCCAAAAAGTTTTCCAAAATTGAAACCTGTGGTCCTGTTGACAATTTTAGATAAGAAAAATAGGGTAAAAGCAGTCTCTGGAGATTGTCCAGTTTAACCTCCTGCTCCAAGAAGAGCAGGTTTCAGAATTAGAAGAGGTTTCTCAGGGTCTTGTCCACTCAAGCGTAGAAAGTCCTCGTGGATGGTGGTTTCACAGCTGGGTCCTCAGGCACCCTGTGTCTGTGCTCTGCTGTTCTTGTGGTGAGGAACTGTTTTTAGTTTTATCCAGTTGAAATTTTCCTTGTGGCAGCGTGTGGCCACTGTCTTGTGTCACTTCACAGTTCAAGTCGGTTTCTAAAACCTGCCCATTCAGTGCTGGAAGAGATCCTCCCAGTGCCTCTCCAGCAGAAATAGACCCACTTCCCCTGGTCTCATCTGTATTAAAATGTGCTCGACTCCCTGAACTCCGTGTCCTTGATATATCTCCCTGGCATAATCCTATGCTTTGCCACAAATTTCAAGGCCAAATGGCAGTTTATGGCAGGATGTGCAACAAGGTATTTATTTCAAAACTGTTCATTGACAGTAAGTTTAATCTTAAAAGATGCTTGTCAGATGGGTGAAGGAAAGGGGTTGATAAATTGCGTATCTTGGGAATTAGAGATAAAATTATTCTCTGCCTAGCAGAACTATTTAACAATCTCCAGTCCTGCCAGAATTTTCAATAAAGGCTTTTGACCCTGTTAGTTGTTCTGGTAATCTGCTGCAAACTGGACATAGCCTTGAAATTCTTCTCCACAGGACTAGAGAGGCAACACATCCCAGCTTTGGAAGGCTAGTTAGTTTGAGATCAGTAGCGGGAAGAGTTTCATCCATGTCTAGCTGCTGTGCTTGTTTTTGTTTTGTTGGGTTTTTTTTTTTCCTTTTAAACTGTAACGAAGATGAGAACACAGTTTGACTCTTCTGTCAAGATCTATTCTGATACCAAGCAGTTTGATACATGTTATAAATGTGGAAAGGTACAGGTGCTTCTGTCTGTGCAAAGGGAGTTGTGACAGGAGATTTTGTGAAGACTTGTGATCTTGTTGCAGCAGGGATTTTATGTGCTTTCACGTTTTCTTTTTAGAAATTCAGTGTGTTTGTAGTCACAGTTGATCTTCCTAGCCCCTTGTTTCTCTATTCTGATTCTCTAATAAATTTTTCTTGTTTTATTTTTATGCACATCAGGAAGTTTCTATTCTAGATTTGTTTTAGTGAACACCAGTGAAGTGAAAAAAAAAAAAAAAAGGCATACATCTCACTTTGCTGTTGCTGTACTTTTCAGAAGCTGAAATACCCTTCACAAATAATTCTGCTTGCTCTGGATAGTTATCGTCTTGTTTGGTTTCGGGGTTTTTTAGTGTGTTGAGGGTTTTTTCATTACTAAACCCCAGTAATAGCATATATTCATGATAAATGCATTCACTGCATGTTGTCTTATCTCTTTAAGGTCTGTTTCAGTGATAGTGAAGATCAGAAATTACTCATTAACAGGTGATGAGTTATTTCCTGTCTTTAGTCTTATTTTCTGGCTCAAATTTTCAAACTTGAAACCTGTCATTGTCATTTAGGCTCTTTTAGGTCTTCTAAGAAATTACTGATGGCTTTAATCTTCCTCCCTGTTGCCCTCCATTCCGTCTAACTTCCGATGTGATTAAAAAATGGTGGGTGGGTGTGTTTCAAAGAAGGCAAAATGTGCTGGCTGTGCATTGTGTGACATAAAAATAAATTCTAATGCTTTCTAGCTTGAGGAGGTAGCATGAAGATGCTTTTAAAGTTGGCATTTGGAATTAGAGAGGATAAAGTTATATGAGGAATGAGCTCCTGATTCCAAGATGGAGGTGGATCATGAGGGACTTCAGAAATAATAAGCTTAATAATGAAATAGACAACATATGGACAAACAAGGGAAAGCAAGAAGGATGGGTAGAATTGTGGTAGATGGAAATAATACCTAGGGAAACAGGCAGCTAGCAGCTCATGGAGTTCTTGAATTATAAGTGCCTTTTCTAGTCTTGGATGACTGTAGGTCCTCTAGAGCCAATAAGTGAGGCTGGGAAGTGGCAAGAGAATATGGCCATATCATTGCCTGACACTGGTGTGGGTTTTTCTGTTAGTAGTTTTATTATTGGGAAAAAGTCATGTTGTTAGGCATTAGGCTTGTATCGTAAAGGGCAATGTAATTTTGCTGACAGTGTGTTTTTGATATGCATTCTGAAACAGAGCTGTCAAGTTTCTAGCCCAATTTAGGCTTCTGGTTTAAGCGAATTATAAATAATACCTCTCTTCCCATTGATATTCTGAATTAGCAAATAAGAAGCGATATCTTTTTTTACCATCCTTCTTAACACATACTTTCTTAAATGTCTTATTTCTTTCCCTTTCTGCGTTCTATAATGTATATCTTTTCCTTTCATGGCTAGAAGGCATCTAGCTCTTTATTCCAAAGCCTATAATGGAAGCACACAAACTGCAATAGAATATGTATGAGGAAGAAGATAATCTGTCATTATCTTTTGATGGCATGTTCTGTTTCTTCTCTCTCTCCTGCTCCACCTTTATTAGGCTGTTTACTCCACCCTCTGTTTCAAACCTTGTCTCTAACCATCTATCCAAATGAAGGCTAAGGGGATAGGTACCTAGAGTTGCATAACTATTTTCCTAAACCTTTTTTTTGTTTGTTTTTTGTTTGTTTTTTCCCTTGTAGCAATTAAATAGACTTTTCCATTTGGGCTCAGGAAAAGAATCACATGGTCTTTACTTCATAAATGCTGCTGGCTTAACTAATTTGACAACAGTGGAGAGTGAAATTCTTATGCAGGGAAAATGGAGCATCTTGCAGTATCTGTGTCAAGAAAGGTGAAGTGTGAAAGCATGTCGAAGTTACTTTCCACTTCTCTGGTGATTTAATTTAATTTGATCTAGTACCATACAGAATTAATTCATAACTGTTATTTTTATGTCAGGCAACTATAAATACAGTCTGCCTGTATTGTGTTATATACAGTATTTGGAAAAAATGATAGGTTGTCTTGGAATGCTAATTTGGGGGTTAAAATCTCAGCATAAACTTCACAGAATCTTGCATACCTTTCTGTGGGAGCTAAGCCACTTCCCTGAAAAAGGAAAGCCACTGTTCTAAGGGAAGTCAGTTACACAAATGGGCAAATAATATTTCAGTATTTTTCAGAAGGAAGCTGATAATATTTTTTTACTTTCCCCATTATTTTGAGCTGCTGGATTGTTATCAGTCTGTGACGCATGACCTTTGACAAAGATAATATAGTAATCAAATTTCTCTTGAATACGTGAAACCTAGAAGGATGCTGGGTGGAAGGTGCCCTTTTTATCTCAAATTAATCTGTGCTAAAATATAACGTTCAAAGTCGATTCTATTTTCATAATAGAGACAGGGGGTTGTATATAAATGGGTGTTGTTCTGCCTTTGTATGTCTGACTATGTAATGTTTTGCCAAAGGAAATGAAACTGTTTCAGCATGTATTTGGAGAAGCCAGAACATTTTCAAGTAATGATGCTGTAACCACAGGTTGGCTTTCTAGTGTGGCCTTTGCAGTGTGGAATTGGTCTTGAATTTTTAAGTTCCTATTTGTAGCTCAAATGCTACCTTTGTATGCAATTTTCCTTAGCGTTTTAATATTGTGATCACTGACAGTGACTTTGGCCTTCCCTTGACTATGCTTTCTTTAACATAAGTTTGAGTTCATACATATAAAAAAAGCCTAATACTGTATCTTTTCTTTGTAGAAAATGTTCCACAAGAACTACGAGAACCATTTTACACAGACCAGTATGACCAGGAGCACATTAAACCACCTGTTGTTAACTTGCTGCTGTCTGCAGAACTCTACTGTCGTGCTGGTAGCCTTATTCTCAAGAGTGATGCTGCAAAACCACTTCTAGGTCATGATGCTGTTATTCAAGCCCTGGCACAAAAAGGCCTTTATGTTACTGACCAAGAAAAGTTGGTGACTGAACGAGATCTTCACAAAAAACCAATTCAGATGGTGAGTGATTAAAACTTGTATGTTATATTTCTTCTGTTCTTGTTTGTACTCCCAAAAGCTATGTATCTGTCTTTTAACCCACATCATTATGTTGAAGAATTTTTCTCAAGAGTTAAATATGATTTATTACTGGCAGGGTTATGATTGTTTTGGTTTGTTTTTCTATCTCCTTATACTTTTCAGTGCAGGTGTATTTCCTCTGTGCTAATGCTTGAAAACACCTATCATTCTGTTTAAGTGTTACATTTTTAAATATAGCAGTGGCAATCACTTTGATTTCAGTTGTACAGAAATGACTGTCACTGAACATTTGTGTCGGAAAAGTGGTTAGAAAACAGTTTGGGGGTTTTTGTTTCTTATGGGCATCTTTGGTTACAATTGAAAAAAAAAAAGGTTTTAATGACATAGGCAAGTCAATAACATTAATAACTTTCAGTAGTCATCAGTTAGATATAAAGTCAATGTAAAACACATAACAACAGTATATTCTTTCATGGGGACTAAATAATATGTCTTTGCTTTATACAGCTGTTAATTTAAACTTTAGTTCTACAGATGAATGATTTGTCATTAAGCTCCTAAGTGATGGATTTTCTTCTTTGCTTAGAGATGAGTTAAAAAAAAATCTGTAAAAAGGATGGCTACATGTGATTGTTTATGAAATAACAGTATGATGGAATAATATTCAGTTGTGTTTGAAGTATTTATTTTTTTTTGCCTTTTTATTGTTTTGTGTTTTATATAGAAAATATATAAACATGAAGTGTTTTCCTATTTGATCCCTTTCTAGAGTAGTTGTAAGCGGCATTGCTTTCAGAGTTGTCAGTTGAGAAAAATACGTCAGTATTCTCTAGTTTGGTTTTCTGCTTTTTAATTCAATAATTAATGTTGCTTAAAATGCATTTCTGTAGCAATTTTGTATTTCCTCTGTGCTTGAAGCAGGTGTTTGTGTCTTTTCTTGCCCGGTTGTTTAGGTATAGTACAGTAAGTAGTTATTCAAGTATCAGTGTTGTAGCAGATTGACATCACCAGATTCCTGCTCTGCCCAGGTCATCTGTCTGTGCTCTAGTACCAGCAACAGATGACTGATGCTGTTGAGTTAGTTCACAAGCAGCTGGGCTGTGGCAATGGGAGGGAATACTGGAGTGGAAACACAACTGGCTTGGGCAGAAGAGCAGCCATGTCTAAAACAATTGCTACCAAAGGAATGGCAGTGAAACTGTAGTCTCAGTACTAATAGTCTGAGCCCAAAAGTTTTCGTTTGTCATGCCATGCTCACATCCCTGTGCAAGTTCCTAGCAGCAGAGCTACATTTCAGTTGGGAAGTTTCAACCTTTTTCCTTATTATACGATTAGTAAGGTTAACTAAGGATTTCAAATATGGCTGTTGCGGTATTGCGAGTCTTAAAATTTGTCCTCTTGATGCCTTCCTGTAAGTTTTCGTACTTCGCCATGTTGTCACAGTTTCTACAAGTCTTATAAAATAAAATGTATATCCTGGTTTAGAGCATGGAATGATTTTTCTTTTTTAAAAAAGTATAACAGTAAGGTTGCATATGTAGTTAACTAATTCATTTCTCTAGTAGGCCAGATGGTGTTGAACCTGTGTTTAGTGTAATTTTGGATAATGTAATGAAAAATAGTATTGTAGTCTTTGTCTTTGCTAGCCTGACTTCCCCATGAATAGGGGAGAGATGCTGCTGTTAGAGGACACCACCTCTAGTAATAGAAACTATTATCTGCTGAGATGTACTGTGTTTCTATTGCTGAAAAAAGGGTGAGTTTATTATGACAACCAACTATGGAAAGAGATTTGAGTATGGAGTGATATTAATTTTACTTGTGCTTTATAATGGGTGTAGATATGGTCAACGGACTTAGAATTCCTTGTACTACAGGTTATTGATTGTTGATTTACTTCATGTGTGACTACTTACTAAAGCAGACATGTTAAATCTTGGCCTTTTCTGTTTCTTAGATAGCTAAAACAACCTTTTTTAGGGAGCATCTTATATTTTGAAGTCTTAAAAAAGTCCAGGAAATGGATGTGTTTCTTTATGCACTGGGCTTGGAATAGATGACAGTTTCATTGTTAGTCATGACTGATTTGGCTGCATTAGTATCTAATTTGAGAAGCTGCAAACTCTTGTGTTTGTGTGTATGCGTGTATACGTACATAGGTATATATATATGTAAAAATAAGTTTACTCCAGTGGAATGGGATTAGGAAAGAGGAATTTCACGAAATTAACAGATGGTAACAGGAACAAAAGCTTCTATTAAAACCTCCCCTTCATAGGGATACAGAAGTCCATGTAGAGTCTGTTTTGATTTAGTCTTTCTTCTGTTAGGATTGTTCACGTGTCTCATGTTTGGTTTATGGGTAAAATTGAAAGCTAGGTTAGGCTTTAGGCTTTTTCTGATTTAAAAACTTTGCAATTGAAACTGTTCCTGAGAGATTGCATCTTGTGATAACTCTACAGAAGTATTCAGTGTTATCTTTATTTCTGTTTTCCATGTATTGCAAGCTATTAAAACTTAATTCTGTGTTTATTTTATTAAGTCTTCTTAGTTGGTAGGATCATCCTGCTGCCTTTATTTTTGGTAGGGGAGCAAAAGAACCAAATACCATGTTACTGCTCTCCAGGTTGAATATTATATGGTCTTGGGTCTGCTTAGACTTTAAACATGGCAGAAATAGTCTAAAGCTTGGAATTGAAATGGTGTTGAACCAAGCACCAGCGTATTTTTCTGATGAAAATTATACTTCAGGTCAGGAGTACAAAAGGAATTACCTGATGCTGAAAAAGTTTGAAAGGCAAGGTGCAAAAATATGAGTAAAACTATTTATTCAGTTCATAAAATTTAGTGACTAGAAAAAGATGAGTGATTACTAAGTATATAAATACTGTCTCTATGAAAGTATGCTATACTTTTAAATTTTTCTTTGTATGGAAAAAAACAGAAGCTGGACTAAGAATAACACAATCAGAAAGTGTAACTTTTGTTAAAATTCAAACTCTGATTTGGAAAAACACTGCTGTAGAAAAACATCAACCAGCTGAGCAGCTACCTTCAATTTACACTCATGTATAGTGATTAGTGATAGTACTATAAAAAACCAAAATCCCCAAAACCAGAACTTCTAAATCCTGCATATGATTCTGTAATTGTCAGCCAAGATGTGAAGGGCATAATAAGTTCCAGCAAAACCCCGGCAATAAGTCCGTGATAGCTGTTAGGATGAAATACTGCTACCTCCCTAATTCTGAGATGTAGTTCATGTGTATGTGATTTTAATATAAAAAGTACCGTGCTGTCATCCAAATTGTTTATCCATTTAGCTGCAAATTACCTTCTTACTTGAAGATGTCTTCTGTGGGAAAGTCTGGCAGTAATTCTGTCTGTAGCAGTTAGTGAATGTGGGCTATAACTGAGTTGTAATTAGGCATGCCTGTATTAACTTTTTAGTGGTGGTCAGAAGTGTGCATTTGAGGCAGATTTCCATACTGCTCGCAGTTACTGCCCTTTTAGCTTGTGTTGTAAAGTCATCTTGGCAACCACAAACTGTTTCTTTCAGCCAGTGGACTGGAAGACCGGATCTAGGGTCGCATCTCCATTGTACACCTTGGCAAGTGGGCTGCATGTATTTCGCTAGACTAGAGTAGAGCTGGCTGAAGTGAATCCCTTGAGGGACTAGAGGTGATTCCTGGGACCTTAGCACCAGTTTTGCTTTTTTGTTCCGCAGTACTAGTGGCTAAACTGGTCATAGCCAGCAAAACTTACATGAAAGTAAGGAGGATTGATAACACTGATTTTGTACCCAGAGTTGGCATCTGGGTCTCTTTCTGTATAAGATAGCAGACAGTGAGTGGTTAACTCATGCTGCAGTCCAGACTTTTGGTCTATGACAGACTGTATTCATTTGAAATGACAGTGTCTCTCATCAGTGGATTATTTCTCCTTGATGAAGGACCCAGTTAGCTTGCAGCTACATGCTGCAGCCTCTGCATTTTCATGCTGTAGAATTCCTTTAACTCTGTAAAGCAACAAAACGTGTACTAAACATTTTGTAGAACAAAGAGAAGATGTGACTTCTGCCCTGAAGTATGTTTTTTTTTGTTTTGTTTTGTTTTTTGTTTTAGGCATGCTATAACAAGTTTCTGCTCCTGTGCTATTGTGAATCACTTGTTAATGAGGACATGTAAGAAGAATTTGCAGTTATTTGACTTAAGCCCATAGATACCATAATTTGTTAGTTAAATTCTAATATTCTGCATCCTAACATTAACAGACTTGTGATATTGAAGCATCTTGCATAGTGGTATGTTTTACAAAAGGCTGATACAATAAGCAAATATAGTGATGAAACAGAACCTGAGTTTAGTCTAATGTGCTGTATAGAACCATTCAGCTGTGGTTTGGGGCTGGGATAATGTATTCTTTAGATGTTCTGTATTTTTTGCTCAGCTCCTAGACTCATCTCTTCCCCCATTTTTTGTAAGATTCTTATTTGCTTGGGAACCATGATCCAGTGGTTTTTGCTGGTTTTGAGTTGGATATAAGATCACACTTCAATCAGCATTGCACAAACGTCTCTTTGATACAGTAACATGAAAACCAAGCTCCCTCACGCACAAGGTGAGGGGAGTGGTAACTGGTTTTGGCCATGGTAACTGCTAACTCTTCAGAAAGTTTTTTCTGCTCTTACCATCTTAATTTATAACTTAGTGTTCTATTAGTTTGTTTCATGCAGCTTGTGTTGACTCATAGCCTGGGGATGTTGTTTTGCCAGCTGCTTGTTTTTAATCATGTTAGTCTTGCATCTAGAAAATGCTTTTTCTCTGTGTCATGTAAATAACAGCAGTGACTTGATGGGTTCTATGGTATGTTTGTCTAGGATTTAGTGTGTGCAAAACATACATGCTATTGGTGTCAGTTGTAAGTATTGTTTGTTTTATTTCTGTATTTTTTTCTGGGATTGAAGAAAGTCTTAGGCTGGGCCATTCTGTTTTCTGAAACTGACCTCTGAATATGTACTACCTATGCCGTTCTTCAGCATGTGTAAATGATTAGCTTGACTGCAGTCAAATTGAGTCGCTTCTGTGTTTCTACAAGCCAGTTGAAAGAAACTGCAGATGAAATAAAAATACACAATTATATGGCACTATACTTACTTTTATTCATAAGTACCATCATCTATGAATAGCTGAAAATGGCAGTTAAAGACCACTATTTATTAGAAAGATCTTTTGTGGGACAAAATAGCCATTTATTCTTAGAACATAAATTTTGAAATCTGGTTAACAAGGACTGTCTGCAAATAAAGGTAGAAGCTAATTCCAAAAGATCATGTAGATACCTGTCTCAG
This sequence comes from Lathamus discolor, assembly GCF_037157495.1. Lineage (NCBI taxonomy): Eukaryota > Metazoa > Chordata > Aves > Psittaciformes > Psittacidae > Lathamus > Lathamus discolor. The sequence goes on along the minus strand of NC_088886.1, from coordinate 53,940,082 downwards.
GAATTTGTGGAAGACATAGGTAACCACAAAGTCCTCTGCAGCATCCTTCAGGTTTTCATGGAATGTTGTCCGCTCAAGTTGTGTACCAAGTGCAGCAGCTAATGCGGAAGGTAGCAGAGCTACTGACACCCAAGTTATGTTGTAGGGAGCACAAAGTATGGTTTCTTTGCTGCTTCTTCCCAGCAACTCTGATAAAATATTGATCCTATCCATTGCTTTCATGTTTGCAACTCTGAACACAAAAGAAAACCAAAAGCCTTTTATATTTCTCTAGCTTTAATTTTTATTTTCTTGACTTTTTTTTTTTTCCTTCCTATATTACTAATTTCACTAAAGAAATCAAGGTAGGAGTCTGGCCTTATTCAGAGTTCCAGCAATGTGGCTGACATTTCAGTTTTGTATCCCTAAGGATTCTTACATGGAAATGAACAAAATATGATTGTTCTTTTTAAGAACAGGATTCATTTCAGTGCAGACCTATTGAACAGACTGTGCTGCTTGTATTGCACTGGAAGTGTGTTCTTAAACTGAGATAAAATCTGTGCACTATACAGAACTGGCCTTACATTTGCCTTTGCCATATGAACATAGTAGGCAATGTTCAGAAATAGCAACATATTCTCATGTGTATTTTAATGTAAAACTGTGACAGTTACATTTAATGAACTTTTTACTAAAATGAGAATGTTGCAACACATCTTCTAGTCAAGATACATGATATACTAAATAAACGAAACTGTTGCTATTGATATGGTGACAGGAAATAAAGTAAACGTGTACCTCAAGACAAGGTAGTACCTCCTAAAGTCAAGTCTTGTGCCTTTCTTGAGAAAATAATGCAGTGTGTCATTATTGATGGTTGTCTGTCTTACTCACTTCCTTGCTACTTAGGAACATGTGAGGGCTGAAAAGAATAGTTGGTATTCTGCCTAGAGCAAACTACAGTTTTGAACTAAAGAGGTTCTGATAGTGTTCTTAGTGTTCTTTCTTATGCTGCTGTTTACCTGGGGGGAAATAAAAAGGGGATGGTGATGGTTCTTGAAATAAAAATAAACAAAACCCCAAAACAGCAGTAAACAATAGCAAAAAAAACCCAACCTGAAAAACAGAGCAAAAATACTGACTCCTGAAGCCCAATAAGGAAAAGCAGTTAAAAGGAGGTATGAATTATGAAAATTGATAGTATGAATTAAAGTCTGTGAAGAATGCCAGATACCATGTAGAAAATGGTCAAATGCGTCAGGAAGTCTTTTCCTTAGCCTTGAAGGAAATACTGTTCTGTTAAACACAGATTATGAATATTTTCTTCCTGTTTCAACAACACTGTTTAGTGTGTTTCAGATTTTGGCTGTTGGCTTGCTACTGTGAACTTTCTTTGTACGTCTTCACATAAAAAAAGTTATTAGAATAAATGTTTAGGAACAGTCTTACTTCTGTTTGGTTAGGTGTATTTTGGAGTATAGTAATTAAGCTGTTTAGAAAAAGATGTATTCGTTGTTTCACAGACAACCTAGAAAATGTCTTCATCAGTTCGCTTAAATTATACTAAGGGAAATATCTCTTAATACCCTTCTTCTGTATAGGGGAAAGCTAAAACTCTTGCATGGTGGTAGCAGACAGTTACTTAGTTAAGAGCACTGCTTTCTTCCTATTATGGAAAATAGTGAGCTGCTTTTAGCAGGAGGTGTATGTCTGTCATGTAAACATAAGGAGAGCTTCGCTACCAGCTCTCTGTAGTATATAGAGCAACCAGGGGACAAAACTGTACTAGCTGTTGAAGGAATATAGTTTGTTCTCACCATAATGCAGCAGCTGCTCCAGTATAGTACAAAAGAACACTGCGAATGTGCATTTGTTAATCTGCACACAGAGTCCTGGCACTCTGCCCTCGTTTGTCAGCGAAGAGCACACTCTGTCATCACAGCGGGTGCGTCATAACATTAAAATCTTTGTTTTTAAGAACTGTGGAATTTAACAACATTATGGGATTATCTTTTTTCTTTTCCTGAAGTTGAATGAACAAAATCTTGCAAGGTCTACATAATATGTCTGGTTTTTGTTTGACACACAGGGAAATGCAGTAAATAGCAGTGCACTTGAGTCATTTATATGAAGTGGTAGGTTTTCAATGAGCTAGTAGGAAATTTTTATTACCTTGCAGAAATATATCTCCTAATTACCCAAAGCAAAACGCAGTAGAATTGGTCCTATATAAATAAAACATTTTGACACTTGTGTTAAAACCTTACCTGGTAACTTGTTAAACTATTTGAGTTATAAATTCGCTGTTTAACAAATTGTCTCTTACAAATGTGGAAGATTGTTAGCTTTCCCCATCCATCAGAAAGTCATTAGGAAGGGTATTCCTCAATATAAAACATATCTTTGCTTTCCTGAACCATGAGTCTAAGACTAGTGGATAAATAGAAAAGTTTATGTCAGGAAAATTTCCTACAACTTAATTTTTTTGGTATATTGGAGAAAGCTATCTTTATCATAACTTATATAATCATTTAGCAGTAGCTAGAGATGCAGATCAGTCAGTTGTCAAGACTGGTGACATCTCCCAAAAATTGCAAGAGCTCTTGATACACTGCAGGTTGGATGTTTGAAACACAATTTGGAACACCTAACAGTATTTATGAAATTAGGATGTACAATGTGAAGTATGTATTGAAATTTATTTAAACTGGTTTGATAAAGAAGTGGCAGGTTAAATATGAATCTCTGGGACTTGGGGGCAGTGACGGCTTTATTTTATCATATCAACAGTCAGAACTCTGCTGTCTCCTTCTTCTGAAATATTTTCTGCAGTATCAGCCCTTTGTTTTGTCTTCTGTCTACTATGAACACGAACAGGTTTATTCCCTTACTTTTTGCAGCAGCCTTTGATGTGTGGGGCAGGTAATTTCCCTCCCTCACTTTTTTTCACAAACCTTACCTTCATTCCAGATGTCTTCAGTTTGGCACTAGCCTGTCTTAACAGGTTGTGCTGAACACTGGACCCAGGATTTTAACTGGCCTTATCAAGGCTTGTAGGGCACAACAGGTATTGGTGCATTTTTTGCTAACAAGCATCTGCAGTTGACAGACCTGCATGTGAGCTGCCCCTGCCGTGACAGCATGGCATTCATTGTGTGCTCACATGTGAGTGGTTATACTGGCTGATGTCAGATAGTGTCACCTTATCAGTGATTTTCTTACGTGTTCTCCATGTGGAAGCTTAATACAGACTTTTTTGTGTTTTCTCCATCATAAATAAGGTTATTTTGAAATGGAATATATCATATATTAGTGACATGTGTTTTGGTGGAAAATACCCTGTACTTGATTTCTCTTTTTAAGGGCATGCTTTGAAGTATTTGTCAGAGTTGTCGATTACATAGAAAGAATCCTGTAAATCTGTGTGATATGTTTCTGTAGTACGGTTTTGCGGAGGCAGCCAGCTTTTATAAGGAGCTTGATTCACTTTTTAGCATCATGTTACATTAATGCCTTTGCTCTATGCAAAACCGAAACATAATTTAAGTGGAATACAGGACTACATGGGGTTACAGCTCACGATTTTGAACAGGTTTTACTCTTTTTCTTTTTTTTTTTTTTTTTTTTTAATATTTTGGTGGGTTTTTTTCCTCCTTACCCTCTTCTTAACTCCCCCACTCCCAGAAGCAAAACCAGACCTGTCTAGTGTTTTTTAGAATTTCCCTCTAAAGACGTGTTTGTGTATGTTGGGTAAAACAAAGAAAAAATGGTGTGACTGCTCTTTTTTGTGGTAAAATGTATGTAATATATAGGTACCTGCAAAGAAATAGATTCTTCAGATTCTTGCTTTTATTATTTTTCTTCAGCAACAGGAACAAATAGAGAAAAAACTTAAAATAGTATGGTAATGATGGAGTTATTGAAGAAATACGTATAGATACTAGCAAAGAACTGCTAGAGAGAAGAAAATTCTGATGCTGGAAGTCCTGCCCAATTAATTAACTTGCTGAATTTGCTATCAGTTTTAGTCTAATAATTAGGCAATAATGGCATCAAATTATTCCAGTGTTTTCTAAGGTGTTAAGGGTGTCCCCAGGTACTCTAGTACAATTTTTTTGTTCTCTTTATTGCTAGTTAGCATCCTGAATTGTCTTTTCTCTAAGTCAGCACATGCATATGCCTAAAAATTCTTACTTTTCCCGGTCAAAGCTGTGGGGGGAAAACACAGGCCTGCTGAAGTCCTATGTACTCTCAACCATAAAACAAAACAAAAAGATTAAAGTAATAATACCTGCATGCCTCTAGGCATAGAGAGGTAATTTCTCTGGTGTTCCCTAAACATAGGGAAACTGAGAACTTATGTCACAGGCTGCATGTGTCTTGGTATTATTGGCTTGTAGTGATTATGGAGGAGGGAGAAGGATAATGCAGCCTTTCTTGTTCTAACAAGATTTAATGTCTTAATGACAGAAACACAATTAAGCTCCTATTGTACATATGGCTGTGGTGTGAATTATTTTAGGTTACTTAAACAACTTTAAACCTTCCCTCTACTAGAGAAGATAGTACCTTTCTGATTGCTATAGATTGCTTTTTTTATTTTTTTTTTTCAGGTAAGGTGATTTCATTTCCATGTGCCTTATTTGATTCTCTTCTTACCCTCCCAAATTTAGAGGGATAACTGATCCCTCCAGTCCTCTGATTCATCTTCTTCCTTAACTACTTTACCCATAAATTGCATTCTCTTTAAACCTGATCAGCAGTGAGGTTTTCTTTCCAGGTCACTGGTAAAAATAGTAAAAAAACATCAGGCTGCTACACTACAGGGATGAGTTTTCTTGGAAATATTCACGGGTGATTCTGTGCTCAGAATTATGTTTTCAGTTTAGTTAACAAGATTATAGAAAAGTTTAATGTATCTAGCATTAAAAATTCTAGTTAATCAGAATGTATTAGTATCATGTTAAATGCTTTGCACTCACAATGACAGTCTTAAACTTTTCAGTTACGCTATGAGTGAATTGAAAAAGTGTCTTACGTTCTATAAATTCATGTTTTAATTAGCATTATCTTTACATTAATAATTTATATGTATCTATATCAAGCTGCTTATTGCCTTTGTAATAATTTTGCATGAGATCAGAAGAAGGATGTGGGGCCTGAATTACTTGTGTTGTATTAACTTTAAAAAAAAATAAATCCATTGTTTCATTTCTTCTAGTCTTTTGGAATGCTCCTAGTGTTCTTAGGTATGGAAAGAATAGCTCAATATGCACAGCGAGCTTGTCTTTACATCCTTTTGTAAATTTATAATATTTTTTCTTTATTTGCTCTAGACTCTGAGATGGAGATTGGGTTATACATGAAATTGGCAGATTTACAGATAATCCAAAGGCTATCAATAACTAAAAAAAATATTAGAAGACAAAATTAGAACTCTATTGAATAAAGTGAAAGATATTAGTAACAGCTTAGAGGTCACTATACTTGTAATAGAAGCAAGATGTTTCCCTGTAGGCTGTTATTTCCTATCCTTAAAGGCAATTAGAGTCCTCAGTTACCAAAGAACTGAGCTAGTAGCTATCTTTTTAAGGCTGAAACATTGAACAGCAGCACAAAAGCCTTCCAGCACTTAGAAGAAGGTACTCCATTCACTGGGGTGATAACTTATTATTACCATTTACATTGCTTTTTACTACACAAAGCTCTTGGTTCGTAGTTACTTTTAGAAAATACTCATCTTGGCTACCATCTTGATGGCTAAATTGAAGTCAAAATCATGCAAGACTATTTTTCTATTTTTTCTAAGTATATTATTTTTTATCATATTGTTGCTTTTGTTGTCTTACCCAAACTGTAGCCATTTAGAATTTTTTTCCAAATAGCTATTTTATCTGGAACCATGCCATTATTTTTGTATAACCGCTGACTAAATTTGCCTTTAAGTTTTCCTGGAGGCATGCACTGCAGATTTCTTGTTCTCTGCATTGCTTCTGTACCTTTCTTTGAAAAGAAATTTGAAAGATTATCTGGTTTTGCAAGTTTAATCCTTGTCAAATGGTATTTGGTTTTGTCATTTGTTCCACTTAAGGATGGCCTATATCTATGTTCTGTTGGTTATTGATTTTACAAATTCTTTCTTGTACAAGCTCTTATTGGAGCTAAACTCTGAACTAAAGGTGAGTGAGTAAAATTCACCCCTTTGCCAAAGCAAAGGCTGAAGTGCAGACCAAACAGCTATATACTCTCATGATCTTGATTCCTGAGCTAGTACATATTGAGGTTAGTTAAGGGCAAACCTTCAAGATACAGGTCGGAGTAAAAATGAGAGATAACAAAGCACTTGCAATGGGAACTGGATCTTTGGGGAAATTTAGAGTGATGGCTGGGTGGGAAAGGAAGTGAAGTTACTGAGACCAGAACACACAGTCCATCAGTGCACAAAGCTTCATTGTCACAGAGGAACTTAAATTCTTTCCACTTTCTTCCTTTCTGTAACTAAAGGATAACCAGAGTCAAGTGTGTAGAGCTTCTTCCTGAAAGTGCTTCAGTTATGTTATCTAAAGGGCACCATCAATCTGTGACAGCCCCAATGAAGCAGAGACCTCAAGATCTATATGTAGGCATGGTGTGATAAAACCTATTGCCAGGAATATCTTTTTCCAGAAGGATGACAATTTTTTTCTCTCTTGCAGCATAACTCCCACCTCTCCTCCTCTGCTTCTTGCAATGGCATCAGCATACGTGGTACTTTGCAGATTAAAATAATACGTTGCTAATGTGTTGGCAGCTAGACCTGCCATTATCTCTTACCTTATTGTCATAATTTCTGGGGGCAAAATAAGGGATTTTGATTAAAACAGGAAAATCCTAAAGAGAGCAATGGATTATAATAATTGAACTTTCTAAATTTTATTAATGTTAGTCTAGTAATACATTAAACTGATAACTGGTACCACTTACTAGTATTGCACCAATTGCAGGTGGAATTCAGTCACAAAATGTTTAAGCAAAGGTTAACTTTGCAAAGTAACAAGATGAAAATGAAGTCCACAGCTCAGAGCTTCCACTGAGAAGTGTTGAGCTGATATGCACTAGGGGGGGGAGGGGGGAGGTGCGGAGAAAACCTTTGCTTCATTCTTAGTTTTCAATCAGCAAAGTACAGGACCTACAGAACGATGAAACTGCTTTTCTTTACAAATTTACGAGTAACGTACTTTCAGGACTTTACCACTGCACTCGTAGTAGGTCCATATGTAGGAAGATTTATTGGAAGTCTATGAACAGAAAAACTGACACTGACAAATGGGAATTTTTGTCAAGAGTGTTAGAAGCTTTCAGAGAATTTGATCTTGAAGTATTGCTTCAGTATGAGAAATAAGAAAACTTCAAAGTGGGGAGTAAATTATTATTGGTGTTTTTTCTTCCTTTTTTTGTTGATTTTTTTTTTGAGTGGGTTGTTGGTTTTTTTTTTTTTTTTTTTTCACTAAATACTGTCTCAGGGCTACAAATATGCTAAAAACTGTCTCAAGGTGTAGGCTTTCCTGAAGAAGAGATAATGTTATGTAATTCTGTGTTAAAGTACTAGAAAATATAAGTGAATGTTTATCCCAGATCTTATCTATGACCTGAAATTGGTATTGCCAAACTCCTCAAATAAGATCTATTAGAAAAACTAATTTTAAAGTAACAGATTTTGTACTTAGATGTTTTAGAGTGGCAAATACATTAACAATTGTACAAAGTTGTACAGTTCACATAGACTTTAAAACTGCTAATTAATTTTCAGTTGAAAAGGTTGAATGTTTTTGTGCAGATAGCATTTACTAAAACAACATACCAGGTTGTTTACTTTTATGAACTTTTCCACTTTTATTCCAGCTGAAATTAACAGTTAAGTTTTAGTTGGTGTTTACAATGTGTTTACAAATACTGTACTACCTGCTAATCACTGTTTTCTACAATATTTTTAGCTGAAGAAATTTCAAGCGTCATCTACGATTCTTGGATGTTGAAGCTATTCTTCCTTTTTTATGTCTACCTCACAACCTCACTCGTTTTCTCTTCTTTTTATCCCCAACTGTGACTTTTTTCTTTGAAAGACATAAATGATATTTTGAGGTGAAATTTGAAAAGTTGATAGGTCACTTGTTTTCTCTGGATTAGATTGTGTAGTTAAGGTAGGGTTGATTACTATTTCAGTGAAAATGTTTATTATAATCTTCAAATACAGAAAAAAAATCTGGAAACTGAGAGAGAAAACTATAATTTGGCCTATATATAATTTTTATTTTTGTGAAAGAATGGTTTGTCTTTAACTCATCAAGCAGCATATTTTACTGTAACTATATGCAGTATATTTCAAAATACAGATATATTCAGTACTATATCTTAGCAATACATTGATTATCAGTCTTTGTGACAGAGTTTTTATTATTTAAATAATTGTATCCAGTGTCTTGTTGAAATACCTGAGTGTAATAAGTTTTCACATTGGACCAGGGTAACAGTGGAATGAAAAAGTCATAATTTCATCAACAGGTGAACAAGACTTGTTAAGCAAATGTCTGGAAAAATAAACAACTGGTGTTTGTAATGATTGATTACTCTGTAAAAATAATCTGTTTAAAACCAAAAAAGTTTTAATATAGACGCAAGTATCTGTAAAAATGGATTTGGGAATATTATTTCTGTAACTTACTGTGCACAAAAAAAAGTAAAAAAATAATGGCAATACCAAATATTGGAAAGCTAAGGAAGCTGGAGTGACATTTTCAGTAGTAGTCTTGAGACACTGGCAAAAGCATGATGTTGATACTGTTCTGTGATTATTAGTCCCTAAATAAGACAACATGTCTCATGCACATCCCAAGGGAATACTGATAATGATGTCTGAATGACTGATTCATTCTCTTTAAAACCTGTTGTAACATTATTTTCCATGTGCATTAAAAGCTACTTTGACATCTTATTCCTATAGATATATTTGTACGTGTGTATATATGAGCAACCGTGTCACTGGGCTCAATCTGCAAGTAGGGAAATAAGACATAAAGAATGCAAAGAACAGTAAGTTTTAGTTCATTTAGTATTAGGTAGCACTTGTAACATATTAAAACTGGCTTCTATTGGCTTATGATTGTGTCTGCAACATGAGGTGCTAAGACGGACGTGACTGTCTAAAGGCAAGCATCCAGGAGTTTAAGATCACTAAATTACTGAACACAGGAGTGAAGCTTTGAGCTGTCTGCCAGGGGACTTCTGAGAAAGTAATGAATTTATTTTCTTTATCCTTACTCTCCCATAATAGTCTTAGAACAGCAATAAAAACAAGATATGAAATGCTGTTGCATTAAATTAGATGAGCATGCACTTCATCCATCATCAGAACTTGTAGGTAGACACAGTGTGAATCTATACTATTTGACTGAATTCAGTAACTGATGGAGTCATAGGTTGTCATATGCCTTGTATATCATTTAATAGTTGAGAGGCATCTGCAGATAGTGTTTTCCATACCCTTAATGGTGAAACTTAAGGAATCTTGGAGTTTATATCAGCTTGTTCAGATTGATGTGTTTTAGTGACTGCATGTTTCCTTTACTAGGGCCAATACCTATTTTTTCCAGTCCATCGCCTATCCTACGCTGCAACATCCTTTTCACTTTTGTTCAAAACAAAAAGTTAAGATAAAGACAGCATTCAAAATAAGTTTTGTGTTCTGTGATTGATACATCTATAATTGTTGACAGAGTTTATAGTTGACAGAATTTACAGTTAGTGAAGAGAATTCCAGTATAGTCAGTTAGAGATTAATTCAAAAGCCATTGTAAAGGTCATGTTAATGAATGATAAAAGTATTTGAAGTAGAATCTGAGTAAAAAGCTTCAAGAATCATAGAATCATAGAATAGTTAGGGTTGGAAAGGACCTCAAGATCATCTAGTTCCACCCCCCCTGCCATGAGCAGGGACACCTCACACTAAACCATCCCACACAAGGCTTCATCCAACCTGGCCTTGAACACCACCAGGGATGGAGCACTCACAACCTCCATGGGCAACCTATTCCAGTGCCTCACCACCCTAACAGGAAGAATTTCCTCCTTATATCCAATCTAAACTTCCCCTGTTTAAGTTTTAACCCATTACCCCTTGTCCTGTCACTACAATCCCTGACCAAGAGTCCCTGCCCAGCACCCCTATAGGCCCCCTTCAGGTACAGGAAAACTGCTATGAGGTCTCCACACAGCCTTCTCTTCTCCAGGCTGAACAGCCCCAACTTCCTCAGCCTGTCTTCATACGGGAGGTGCTCCAGTCCCCTGATCATCCTTGTGGCCCTCCTCTGGACTTGTTCCAACAGTTCCATGTCCTTTTTATGTTGAGGACACCAGAACTGCACACAATACTCCAGGTGAGGTCTCACAAGAGCAGAGTAGAGGGGCAGGATCACCTCCTTCGACCTGTTGGTCACGCTCCTTTTGATGCAGCCCAGGATACGGTTGGCTTTCTGGGCTGCGAGCGCACACTGAAGCCGGCTCATGTTCATTTTCTCATTGACCAGAACCCCAAGTCCTTCTCTGCAGGGCCGCTCTGAATCTCTTCTTTGCCCAATCTGTAGCTGTGCCTGGGATTGCTCCGACCCAGGTGTAGGACCTTGCACTTGTCATGGTTGAACTTCATAAGGTTGGCATCAGCCCGCCTCTAAAGTGTGTCAAGGTCCCTCTGGATGGCATCCCTTCCCTCCAGCATATCAACCGGACCACACAGCTCGGTGTCATCGGCAAACTTGCTGAGGGTGCATTCAATCCCACTGTCCATGTCAGCGACGAAGATGTTAAACAAGACCGGTCCCAACATTGATCCCTGAGGGACACCACTCGTTACCGGTCTCCAGCCAGACATCGAGCCATTGACCACAACCCTTTGTGTGTGGCCATTCAGCCAGTTCTTTATCCACTGAGTGGTCCATCCATCAAATTGATATCTCTCCAATTTAGAGAGAAGGATGTAGTGTGGGACAGTGTCAAACACTTTGCACAAGTCCAGATAGATGACATCAACTGCTTTGCCCTTATCCATCAATTCTGTAGCCCCATCATAGAAGGCCACCAAATTGGTCAGGCAGGATTTCCCCTTAGTGTAGCCATGCTGGCTGTCACCAAGCACCTTGTTGTTTTTCATGTGCCTTAGCATGTTGTCCAGGAGAATGTGCTCCAAGATTTTACCAGGCCCAGAGGTGAGACTGACTGGTCTGTGATTCCCCGGGTCTTCCATTTTCCCCTTCTTGAAAATGGGGGTTATATTTCCCTTTTTCCAGTCTTCGGGAACTTCACCTGACTGCCATGATTTTTCAAATACGATGGCCAGTGGCTTAGCAACTTCATTCGTCAGCTCCTCCAGGACCCGCGGATGGATTCCATCAGGTCCCATGGACTTGTGCAAGTTCAGATTTTGAAGATGGTCTCAAACCAGATCCTCTCCTCCAGTGGGCCCAAGGTCTTCATTCTCACAGTCCCTGCATCTACCTTCTAAGAACTGGGTGGTGCAGTCAGAGCCTTTGCCAGTGAAGACCGAGGCAAAGAAGTCATTCAGAACCTCAGCCTTCTCCAAATCCTGCGTAGCCAGTTCTCCCGAAAGCTTCCTCAGGGGGCCTATTTTGTCCCTAGTCTGTTTTTTGTTTGCTACGTACCTGTAGAATCCCTTCCTATTATCCTTAACATCCCTGGCTAGGTTTAATTCTAACTGGGCCTTAGCCTTCCTAACCTGGTCCCTAGCTTCCCAGACAACATCCCTGTAGTCTACCCAGGCCACCTGTCCTTGCTTCCATTTTTTATAAGCCTCTTTTTTCCTTTGAATTTTCCTCAGCAGCTCCTTATCCATCCAAGGAGGTCTCCTGGCCCTCCTGCTGCACTTCCTTCTAGTTGGGATGCAGCACTCCTGAGCTTGTAGCAGGTGATCCTTGAATATCAACCAACAGTCTTGGGCCCCCCTGCCCTCCAGGGCTATATCCCATGGAACCTTACTAAGTAGGCTCCTGAAGAGGCCAAAGTCTGCTCTTTTGAAGTCCAGGGCCGTGAGCTTGCTACACGCTCTTCTCACTGTCCTGGGGATCTCCAATTCGACCATCTCGTGATCGCTGCATCCAAGGCTGCCCTGGAGTACCACATTCTCAACAAGCCCTTCCCTGTTGGTGAGCACAAGGTCAAGCATGGCACCTCTCCTTGTCAGCTCCTCTATTACTTGCAGAAGGAAGTTGTCTTCCACACCATCAAGGAACCTCCTGGATTGCTTGTGCTGTGCAGTGCCATCGTTCCAGCAGATGTCAGGGTGGTTGAAGTCCCCCATGAGAACAAGGGCCTGAGAGCGTGAGGCTGTGCCTATCTGTCTGTAGAGTGCTTCATCCACAGGTTCTCCTTGATCAGGCGGCCTGTAACAGATCCGCACAGTAATGTCCCCCACAGCTGTTTTCCCTTTAACCCTGACCCACAAACTCTCTGTAAACTGCTCACCTGCCCCCAGACAGAGTCCCATACTCTCCAGCCTATCCCTAACGTAAAGGGCAACTCCCCCTCCCCGCCTGCCAGGCCTGTCCTTTGTAAAGAGCCTGTAACCTTCCATTCCAACACTCCAGTCAAGAATGCCAGACACAGCAGAAGGCATGTGTACTGATATTAATGTTTTTATCAGTTCATTTTGCTTGATTTTTATCTTGTCATTTTCCTTTGCAACAATATTAAAATTTGAAATTGTCTTTATGAAATGAAACTTAATACTTATAGTAATGCTATTGGTGCATGTGGGATTGATCTCTGTCAATAATTATAAGTTTACGAAATAGTTGTTCAGTCATCTGAGATATCTCACTTCTGTACCTGTTCCTTTGATTTGCTGTGGGATAATAAAATAAAGCTTTAATTGTATCCACTGTAGCTGCATTTAATATACTAGGTATTAAGCTAAAATATTGCAATGCCCTCTGTTTAGGGAGAAAACGTGTACGTTCTCTTGTAGGGTTGGCATTCATCTAGCCTGTGATGTTTCTTGGAGCTCGGTAGTGCCTCTTTGCCTTGCTTGCTGTGTGTGCATATATATCCAACACAACTTGGAAAAGAATTTTTATGATAGTTCTTTAGTAATAAGTCTCAAAATGGCAACAACTCTGTGTTTCAGCATGAATACAGTGAGCTGTATGTCCATGTTAATAATGATTTGAAAAGTCATTTCGATTACCATGAAAATGCTGCAAACGGCAGTTTCACTGCGGGACTGATTAGCATCAACATCTATATCACTGGGCATTCAGGTGTATGATATTTTGGGGGTACGTTTGTATTTCTTACTGGCCATAAGATTACTTTTGGCAGCAATTGAAAAGTATAGGAAATAAGTAAATAAAAGTCATCATTGTTTATAATAGAGTAAAATACTAAGATGTAAGAAACCAACTGAGCAACTACAGTTCAACTTACCGTTATGCCCCTATATTGAGAATAGTTCACATTATGAAGCAATCCCCAAATTGTCTAAATTATTTTATAAAGCAAGCTTTAAAATATTGAAAAGTTTCAGTTTTTAACACAGATTAAGTTCTTCTGCCCCCTCTTTTATATCTATAATGTGTATTGTAAGAGTTTTCTTTGCTAAAATTTTTAAATTTTAAAAACTTTTTTAAATACTACAGATTGACCTGCCTGTACAGACAGCCAGCTGTTTAGGTTAGATAAATAGTCTTTTGGGTATTTAGGTAACAGAAGATACAGATGCTGCTTTCAATTTTGATGTAATATATTTGAATCTGGTGATTTTAAATTGGTTGCTAAAATGTCCAGCAATTTGCCTCACATGCAGTTCACAGAAGTTTCTCAATAATTATCTACCCCAGTTAATGATTATGGGATTACAGTGTTTGGATGCTTGAAAAGAAAGAACAGATGACAGTCAATTTATAACTTTAATGAGAACAAGGGAAGGAAGAGAGAGAGAAAAAAACCAAACCACAAACAGACATCAAAACACAGAGCAAGAAAAGGCGTTAAGAAAAATCAGGAAACAAGAATTCCTGCTTTATTTAGTCCAATAAAAAAACCCATCAATTAACTTCTTAAAGCAGTACCTCTCCCCAGATTTTGGCCTGGCGTGGTATTGTTGCTCTGCAGTCCTTACTATTCACACCACCTTAATCTGCAACTCTTCCAAAAAAAAGTGGTTTTAGTTCCATTAAATGTTCTACACCCAAACTGCTCAGCAAAGATCTTTGTGTTGTGGTTGTACCCTATTGACTTTCAAAACCGTGTAGTTAATAATGACACGCGCTACACCTCTACCTATCACTTGCATGGGGCCTGTACTGGGCCTTCCATGGCAGTATATTTCACTGCTGATGGAAGTTGATGTTTGTTTGGTCTCCAAATCTGTCATTCAAAGGCAGCTATAAAATACTTACCCATTGCTTTCCTCCCTTTATTTCCCCTCCACTTTCCAGTTAACAAGGTGATTTAATGGTTGAGGTTCATAAATGGGGGTCATTCCTTTTGCTAAAGCAAAGGTTTTATCATTAGGAGAAGGGGTTGTATGGTTTCTGGGCAGCATGCGTTGGCGTATCTTGTGCTTGTTGCAGAGGTTTCAAATAATACTATTGGTATTTACTCCTGTTCATGGGAGCACGGCAAATCTGGTAATCACCATCTTAAGTCATTGGAATGTGTATTACTTCAAAAACAAAAGGAGTTAACCATTTTTCGTGGTTTTATATTGTTTTTTTCTGCTGAAGTTGTTTTCTGTCTTTTGTTCCATTTATCACTGTGTCCTCTTTACTCAGCTTGGATAAGTTGGGGAGAAAAGGAGGAGTGATGTTTTGCCAAAGAAAACAGTTGTTTATTACAATGTGAATAGGTTATTGCTGCAACTGACTTTACAGTTTTGAGAGCTATTCATCATGCAACACCTCCTGGAATAACTTTATGAACCAAAAAGGCATGAGGAATGAGAACATGATTGTCTGGATTATTGTTTTAATCCTTAAATAGATTTAGAAAACTGGCAGTTATTTCATTACCAAAGGGAGGTGGAAGAAAAAAACTTTTTCACTTCATTCTCATGCCATAAAATGCATCAGTTTGCAAACAGATATTTGTGAAGGATGAAAACTGGCATCATTTTACCTTGGTTGCCACTTAAGTGAGAAGTAGTCTCTAGTTCTTAGTTCTTTGGAAAAGAGCATTCTAGTCTTTATGTAGGCCACAAGCTAGTTACCCTTTTCATTTTTGAACAGAAAGAAAATGTGCTTCCTGAAGATGGTACCGTATCTGTAACTGTTTTTTATGCCTTCACCAAAGTAATTTTTAAGAAAAGCTTTAGTTACTATTTCATTTACCTTCCCATTTTTGTGAAAACTGATAGAAGGACAGTCCATTGCCTTACTAGTAGTCTGCTAAAATTCCAGCTGATTTTCAAAGTAGATTGATGGTTAACAACAGAAGCCTGTATCGTAGGTATCCTATCCTCAGCACAACCCTTTTCTGTCTACCAATCTGCTCTTACTGATCTGCAGCAGTTCCTGATGCAGACATAGCCTGTATGACCCTATGCTTAGCAGAAGCTTTAAGTGATAGGAGCTACAGCCAGATGTCCTGCAGAAATCTACAGCAATGGATGAAGTTAACATACCTGGGTGCAAATCATCTGTTAAGAAGGATTACTGGTAGAGCAGAATGATCTCTGTGATGGTGTGCGGATTGCTTTTCCTTTGTAAGTTATATATAAAATAATTGTTACACTAAAATAATTGTTCTCTGTGTGTGTGTGTATATATATGAGTCTTTCTCTGAAGAAGCCCTACCTTAATTTTAAATGACCATAATGCACTTCTACTATAACACCACTGTGGACCAGGTCCTCATGTCCTTGTTTAGCAGACACTGTTGTGGCTGGTCTGTCAGAATCCTTTAATAAGTAGACAAAAAAAAAAAAATGTTGGTCAGCTGTCTGATTTGGTTATGCAGTTAGTTAGCAGCTTGTCACTTAAAAGGTTTTACTACATTAACAGCCATAGGAAAACAGGTTTTGTGTGATGAGTATAATTTCCTGTGTCTGTTTTAATTTCTTTAATGCTGCTGATAGAGTTAATCTAAGTAAGATATTGGGAAATTTTAACCTTGGCTGTTATTTTAGAAGAAAATGTCTGATGAGGTCAATTTCCCTCTCATGTCTTGCTGAGCTGTGTTATAGTCTATAAGTGTGATATTCCTTCAAACCTTTGAGAAAAAGGTCAAATAACTCTTATTCTTAATGTAATTGTCATTACAGTAATAAGTGTGATGACCTTATTTCTTTGCCTTTTTTATGGCTAATAAAGAAACAAAGAAGTTTGCTAGGAGCCTGCTCATATGCAAATGCAGGAAGATTTCATCTTATATCTTCATACAAAAATTGAAGGTTGTTTTCATGCTCAAAACACGAGCAGACATCATGTTTTGAGTTCTCGAGCCTGTGTTCTCCTAGATTAGCAAAGAGAGCTAAGTCTAAGAAAGATTCTTATGTTCCTGTCTCTGAAAATAGATTTTCATACATTATTAGTTTAACAAAAATCACAGAAACATTTCATAGGTTCTTGAGCAGCAGCTTTATAAGAAGCTGGTAATATTTGGCATGTGACAGAATGAAGTTGTCCCTAGGTCTTGGATGCTTACAAGTCAGAGGCATTAGCTTCAACACTATTATTTTGTTTGTGTTTTGTCCAAGATGCTAATAGATACATTTCCCCAACATGCAATAAAAATACGAATTTATACCAAAGAGAGTGGTCACCTCTCAAACAGAGATGTGTTTTGCAACAAAACCCTGAATCTCTTTTTTATAATTAGAAGTTGTTTTTAAAATGCATTTCCCAAGTAATTTAAGTCTGTATTTCCAGTATTGTGTCTTGTCAAGATTCTCACATGCGTTCCAGCTGGGAGGCGCATTTCCTGAGGAAACTAAGTAAAATGCAGGAATTAAAATCTTGTCCTGGAAGGCCAGTCAGAACTGCGCACATGCAGCCTCGCCACAATGTTAGTAATGAAGCATTTAAAAAAATGACACATAAGGGTATACATAAAAAAGCAGAATGAAAATTAGAAGGAGGCTCTGCTGATGAAAATGTAGGAACGTTTTATACTGGCTTGTCATGTAGAAACTCACGCTTGTTTCCCCCTTTTGAAGGATAGCGTCCTGTTTGGTTTCAGTTTCTCACACAGTCCTGCAGCAACTTAGGCTTTATATGGTAGGCTGAATTATGTTAGATTAAAGTCCGCACATTTCTACACTTCTAGTGAAGGTGTTCTGCATTTATACTGTATCAGAGGAGCATGGCAATTGCAGTGTTCAACTGGGCTTTATGTGAGTTGCAGGGTTTTTTGAAACAATCCTGGAATTTAGTTGGAGATGGCCATTCATAATTTGATCCTTTTGTGGTCTGAGAAATAAGGGAACTGCAGCAAACTTCATCTCTCTATTTGTAGGAAAGCAGCATTCTGAGTTTAACTTTATTAGAAAAAAACCAAAACACCTCAATAGAAACATAGTGACATTGAGATCTAGGTATTTGATGCAAATGAGAGCTATAGAGTCTTTCTCTGCATTTTAGTTTAGCCATTTATATACCACGAGGCAGGATTTTGTGCTAATACCAGCTAACTCAAACATGATGGAAGACATTAGGTGATTGCCCAGAGTGGTTGTAGATTCTCTGGTATTTCAACTGCTGGAGAAGTCCTTGAAACCTGAGCTAATTGGACCTCCTTTGGTAAGGGGCTTGATACAAGTTTTTCTAAGTTTCTAAGATCCTTCTGTCAGATTTTATGAGTTTCTCTCCAGCAAATGCTAGAAAGTAGCAACTTGTTACATTCCATCTCAAACACACTCATCCTTTGTTGCAATGAGTAATCAACCTTCCAATCTCTGTTGTGTCAAATGAAGTAACCTGAACAAACCAGGGTATTTTACTATTAGTACTATTGTGCTAATTAAGCATCATGTCTCTCTTTCTTATTAGTACTATGTGCTAAAAAGCTCATTGCTAGAATTTAGCTCATAAGAACCCAAGGCCTCTGGCAGTAGATGTGTTAAATGTTGAGAATTATGTAAAATATCATCATCTGTGTTACTTTAGGCAAAATCTCATAAATTATTGTTGTAATATCAAGTTGATGGCATGACTTCCAGCAGATTATCCTTTTACATTAATCCTTTATAAGGATTCCGAGATAAAGTGTGAGAGTAGCTCACTAGTTTCTTATTAAGAAAAAGGCAAAACAGAAATGTAGATTAGTCAGCATGTTTTATCACTTACCTGGGCAAAAAAGATGCCATTCAAAAAAGTCCATCAACATTTAACTTTGAAGACAATTAACCAGAAGTCTTGTGTTGCAGAGTTTCAAAACTAGTGTGCTCTGATAACATAGTGAGCAGTGGCTCTAAGTGGCTTTATCAATGGGACTTGTAGCATACTGTGACACAGTGCCAGGACAAGTAGTGCACTGGAGAAGACATGTCTCTGTTTCCTCCTCCTCTCATCTCTATGAATTAGTACCCAGCCTTACATATTTTTTTTTTTTTTGGGGGGGGGGGACACCTCAGCCTCTTCTCTCTCCCTTTCAAGCTTCCTTTGTTGTGTACTTATATCACATCCCTCAAATCTGAACTCTTCACCCCAAATTCCGTAGCAACCCAGCTTGTCTGGTCACTGCTCCTGCATCTCCATGAAGAAGTGGTAGTTCTGCACCTCTCCTAAGGCTGTGTTCATAGAGCAGATGTTCTGAGAACAGGCTTGGATACTTGTTGGTGATAACTGCCTCTGCAGGTATTTTAGCTGAGCTGCCAGAGAAGTTAAACCACTGCTTTCAATGTCATCGCTATGCAGGTATGAGTGAGTCAGGAAGAAGGAACTATTTTTTATTTATATATGGATATACTTGGTTTATAAATGGAACCCTGTTTCTCTTTTTCCCACTCCTGTGTTTGTCAAAGATTGGTGGAGATGGTTGTGACAGAAGAAATTTTGATGTATTTTTTATATCTACTGCTTGTTCTTGGTTTAAGAGTCTAAGATCAGGGAGATAGTGCACATATGTAACAGATTATAATTTTTTGTAAGAGATTTTTGTTTCTGGTGTATCTGGACAGGATTTGACAGTGTGACCTGGGAAAATCCTTAATTATCTGCAAAAACAAAATACTCTGGGAAGTTTGAGGCCAGTGCTATTTATTCATCTAAGCGTGTATAATTACCTTGTTATTAATTATCCTTCATTAATTTCTCATTTTACTTTAACTAATCCACTAGAAACGTCATATGTTTGAACATTTAACACTTGGCATAAAGGCACTGAAGTGCCTTCTTGGTCTTTGCCATTAATTAGGCACTTGCTTTTTCCAGTAAATATGATGCAGGCAACTTCTGGAGTAATTAAATATATTTTAAAAGCAGGGGGGGGGAATCCCAAGTGGGTAGTGTGAAAGTATAAAATGTGCCAAAATGAAAATAATGTGATTAGCACCATTTGCTGGTTCTTGATTGCTGTGCAAGTCATGCAGGTATTTTGTATCATTATGGCCTAGAGTGGGGCAAGGTCTTGCTTGGTTATATGATTCAGAAGGAATCTGGGAATCTCTGTTATGTATTTAGTTAGGATTGAGCTAATACATCAAATTACTCAATTCCATGGCAAGCATAATGAAGAAACCTTAGGTAAAAGAACTTAAAAGTGCTGTCAAAATGCTTAGCTCAGCACGTATCTCATTAACAAATCCTGGGTTTTTTTGTTTGTTTTGTTTTATATATATTTATAGTATTGATTACTAAATTTTTAAAGTTAACCAAAAACAGACAGCTATAATAAATATTGAAGGTAAAAACCTTGCAGAACCTGCTACTGTATGTTAAGCATGACTCAGTAATGCCTGTTCTTGCTGAACAAGCATCTTATCAGAGTCAAGCACTTGTTCTTCATGAAAATACAGTAAGGCGGTAATTCAATGTGATCATTCCATTGCAGGACAAGAATAACTAGACAACTGAGGTTATTTTAGAATTGTGCAAGACGTAAGTACTCTGTGAGGCTAGAGAAGAACCGGGTCCAAAAATCCTCACAAAGGTT
Source organism: Lathamus discolor (assembly GCF_037157495.1). Lineage (NCBI taxonomy): Eukaryota > Metazoa > Chordata > Aves > Psittaciformes > Psittacidae > Lathamus > Lathamus discolor. The sequence continues at coordinate 53,919,964 of NC_088886.1, read as the reverse complement.
GGAACTGACTACTTCAGACTGCTCCATTTTGTTGATTGAAATCTTTTAAACTGTTGTTTCCTTTATAGTATCAGAACGATCTTCATTTTACTATAAGAATGTTAGTGAAATGAAGCAGTAGCTTTGAACCTTGTAGTAATCACCTATTGGCTCTGCTCATGAATTCCTTCCTTGCCTCTTGTGGAATCAAGCTGTGCCCTATGCTTTCCCTGAGATGGAATTCTGCAATTTTCCATTCTTAGTTGAGATTTGGAATTTAGGTGGTATCTCATTATGAGACTTGGATTATCTAAGGGAGGGTGTTTGGGAAAGGGTGCCTGGGGACTAAAGCTACTCAGCCTCCTTAAACTGCATTGTTGTGCGTGTTTAATCCCTTACTTGCCTGTTGTTCCTGTCTTTCATTTTGCATATCAACAACTCTGTTTTTACTTGCCTTTTCTCCTCAAGTATGTGTTCTGTAATGATTATTCCATGTGATCTGCACCTTCTAGCAGTTATAAATTCAGTGACTGGTTTTGTGGGGTGATCTCTGTCTTTAATTATTGTATTCTTTTTTCTTGCTTTGTTTCTTTCTAGTTATCTTTGCTCTGTCTTGATAACAATCTGTGTAATAATCATACAAGGAAATGTCACATTAATTTAAGAACTAGCATATACTGACAGAACATTATGGGAATTTCAGTTTAATTTTAAAAATATTAATTAAAGTTAGCATTAACAGATAAATTATTGTTATGAACATTCAGCGTATTTGTAATCTTAGTGCTTACTTTTATATAGTATCTTCAGACTAAGTTTCATGAAGCCCATTAGATTTAATCTGTACCTTACTATTAACTCAAAGTAACTGTTTCAAGTTACTGTTTCCAACTGTACTGTGAGAAATACCTGGATCTAGAGCCCCTTTTTTCAGCAGGTAGAAACAGTTGGTAACATGCAAAGCTGTTGATAGGAAGGTGATAAAAATATACACCAAGCTAATTACAGGGATCTCATCTCTGTTCTTTGCTTAAGTGCCTGATCTAGTGTAGGCAAAATCTTCAGGGAATTTAGCTGGAAATATATTTGCTTACTGTGCAAGTGAGAACTGGTGTGAAGGCCCTTGTTTTTAGTATGACCAAATTCCTCCATAAAAAATTAAAAAAAAAAATAAATTACTGAAACATGACTGAATTCGGTAAGAACAGAAATGCTTAGTAGTAAGTATTAATGTAAGAGCTGCCGATAGTATGTGGTATTTATCCATATATCTCTGCATGTACCTTAACACATACACCTTTTGCTTAGTACACTTTTTAATAAAGTTGTTTGCAGTCCTTCAAGGGAGATGGAGCAACCTCTGTAATCAAAAATTAGGCAGACAGATCAGCAGTCATGCTCAGAATAATTTTTCTTCTACAGTTCAGTAAGCTGCTTAAATGCTATGTAACCTACATTACAGGACAGAAACTAACGAGTAATTACATGAGATTGTAAAGATTAGTAAATTAAAACCCTTGTGCTCTGTGCAGGGTGTAGCTGGGAAAGACAAAGCCATGTTTGTGTCTTAGGAAATAAAATACCTCTGAAAATCCAGCATCTGGTATTTTATTTCTTTTATATTTTGTGGTGTGCCATGTAAGACTTTAGTACTTTGCACCACTGCAGTGTACTGAGCAAAGAAAGAAAAGATTTCTTTTTAATTGGATTAAAACAAATCTCTGCATAACAGCATTGTGATAAAACAGTGTATTACTTCCTGTTTACTACTGCTGTGTTGAGGTTGATTTTCTTAAGATATTTCTCTAATGGGCTTGTATCCTATTCTGTGTAACTTAATATATTACTGATTTTTTTATTATTATTTCTCTAAAATATATATATTCAAAATCATGTGTCCTTATTCAAATGTGCCTTTCTTCAGTTCTGGATGTGGGAGGCGTGTGACAGTGTGAAATCCTGCCTTGGGGGGGGGGTTTATGCTGCATATCAGAATTCTGACATCTTGAAGGAAATGGCAGCATTTAGGGTACCATATTGGTACCAGTCATCAGCAGCGCCAGGAGAGATCCTTCAGGCACTGTATTGCAGGCCTGTCCAGAGAAAGAAGACATTGCTGACCAGCTGATGCTAGTTTCTGCCCAGCTCAGAATAGTATCTGTGTTTTCCCCTCAGTATCCCTTTGGTTGCTTCCTTGTTATATAATGCAGTCATAACTCTGGATCCACCTAGTATGAGTGACCTCTCCCTCTGCTTTTTCAGCTATATCTAAAATATAATGTTCAGTGAGAGATGTACCAAAAAATAGGATCTTTATGTACTATTTACTGCTGATAAAGCCCTGTGTCTGGAAGAGTGGGATACTATTTTTGTAGTGCAGTTTTTAATTTAGTCTGTCTTGTTGAGCTTAGTGAATTAAAAGATGTAAAAGAATGCAGTTTATCTGACTCTTTGCAGAGTAATTGGAAGAAACTCAGCAGAGTTGTTTGTGGAATTAAATGGTTTTCTCTTTTGTATTGTACCTCCTAAAAAAAAGTACAAAACCACAACTACTTTTTAAGTAGAAGTTATCTCATGTGCTCAATTGGTTGCTTGCTGTTTTCTAGGGGAGAAATCGATAGATGTTAATAGTTAATTTTTTAGTATTAAATTACCTATAAAACAAAGATGGGAGGGGTTCTAATTGAAAAATAGCAAGTTTGCAGTTTGTTTCTCAGGGTGATACATGCAAGTTGACTCAGATTCTTCATTTTATTACTATTTTTTAAAAATATCTCCTTTTGAGAATCCTGCCTGGATTTTAAAGAAAATAATGAAGACGCTGCAATCCGAGCTGGAAACTGCTGTAAAACCGCATGGATTTGTATGGTTCATCCAAGCTCTGCAATCCCTCACAAGGTTTTAGGACTTTACTAGTAGTAAATGTGATTCTCTTATTTGAATTCCTTCTCTGCACTGCATTGCTGGGCCAACAAAGGAGTAACTCTTTCGTATCTGTGTATAGAATTGTCACATTTCACACTGGGATGCAGGTTCCTCAAGAGGCTGGCAATGGGCAATACTGTCTTTTCCTTCTTAAATACTTTGGGTGGCAAGAATCCAGCTCCCCAGCTCTTTCTTTCAGTCACACATAAGAACTCGTATCAGTAGTTGTCAACTGAAGGTCTGTAAATAAATTCATAAGGCAGATAAATTTGGTGAAAAGAGTTTATTCTGAATAAGCTGGTCATTGGTGACAAGAGTTAAGAGGCACAGCCCAGCTCTGCTACTTGTGCTAGGAGCGTGGGTGGGGGTGTGTGGCAGATGGGGCACTTGGGTCACATCCAGGGTCCAAAGAGAATGAGCTTATCCCAGAAAGGCTGGCTGTCAGGAACAGTTTTGTGAATGTCTTTAGTAGATAAAATGATTGCTCCTATTTTTGGTCAAACAAAGAAACTTAAATGTGTGATGCTTGCTTCTGAGGCAAGCATCATCACTTTCATCAGTGATACAAGCACTAAGGGCAGCACAGGCTGGGTCTGCATCTTCTTTCTGCTGGGCATTCTGGAATAAATGCTGTATGTATTCTACCTTAACTATAATGGTTAGATAGCATATTGCTGTGTGACTCATGTTCATTGCTGTTGCCATGGCTGTTACAGCTACCTTGTGAGATGTTTATATGAATATTTTGTTAATAGAACTGAAGTGATGGTGTTAACTGTTTTGGATCTTTGCATCTTGAGCTGTTTAAAGGCAGTGTTTTAAAAAACACTGTCTTTTGAAATTGTTCTGGTTCATGGGAGATGTAGCTTAATACTTAGCTGTTGCTGTTCTTACTGTGAAGCAGGAACAAATCTGTTTAGCTGTAGGCACTGCCTCTAAACACAGCCATTATTTTCTTATTCAGTCAAAAGAATCTAATGTAAATCCTGATTGTCATCCTCTTTTTTTGTTACTATGTTGTTTTGTTGTTGTTTTGGTTTTGGCTTTTTTACTTCTGGGGGGGTGTTTTTTATTATTGCAAATGGTGAAACAGCCATTGTCTTTCAGTAATGACACCAGGAGAAACATATCTCCTCTTTTAACAGCAGCTGCATTTTATTTATCAGTATCTGCTTATTTTAAATCTACTAGTGCATGTGTAGCTGAATCTGCATAACACAATCAGTTTACTAGAAGAAAACTTAATGCTTTCTAACATGTTGGGTTTTTACTCAAGAATAGTATAATTGCATCTTCTTCCTGTATTATGCCTTTAAAACAAGATCAACTTCCACTTATTGATGCAGCATTTTCATGATGATGAAGGTTGTTTACCAGTCAGTCTCAGCTTTTACTTTCAATAATAACACTCCTGAGGCAGGGGCTTTTTGTTTTTACTCAGATAGCAAGCTTAAGAGATCTCTTCAGCTTGATTAAGAAGTTAAATAATTTTTGAATCATTAAAATTGCTTGTTCTTTCCATTTCCAGTTCCTTGGTTTTGGTGTTAATTTTGTTGCAGAATTTATTTATAATTTGCAATCAGCTTTTTTTTTTTTTTTTATTTGTGTCCTTGTGCTCTATATTACGTTCTCAAATCTGTTATGTGTGTTTGTCTTCATTTGTCTTTCAGTTAAATGCTGACAGCCAGATGGAAAATTTCTAGCTGTGTTCAGAAATTACTTATAAGAAAGTGATCTTTTGATTTGCAGATTAATTAGGTAGTTTTCTATTGCTGCTTCTCTTTGTAGAGTGCTCACTTGGCCATGATCGATACTCTTATGATGGCATACACTGTAGAGATGATCAGCGTTGACAAAGTCATTGCATGCACTCAGCAGTATTCATCCTTCTTCCAAGCTACAGATCTACCTTATGACATTGAAGATGCTGTCATGTACTGGATAAACAAGGTATGAGTACTGGAAGAGCAAGCTGTGATTTTTCTTTGTAGTCTATATGATTCAGTCAGAGATGAGTGGGTAGGATATGTATGTATGTAGGAATATGAAGACTGTGTCTGATAGACTGTTCCTTCATGTGCTGTATTTGGATAATAAAAAGCAAAATTTCCAGGAATAAACAAGTTACATGAACAAAAAAAGTGGGAAGTCTAAATAAAACACTGTCATACACATTACGTATGACATCTTAGCAATGATTGTCATGTTGAGATGTCATGACAGCGGCTGCTTGAGATTCTCTTTGGCTCAGAGAGTTGTTACCTCATTGTATAATTTATCATGATTTAAAAGCAAGGTATTCTGTTTGTACTCAAACACATGTTGCTTGAAGCAATCTACCTTCACTGCATAATCAAATAAAGTAACAAGGATGTGCTGTTAATCAGATATGATTAAACATAATAAGGGGCAGGTTCGTTTGTACAATGTAAAGCTAACAAGTAATGACCCCAGACTGTATCTGAACTGATGTTTTCTGATTTCGCTTCAGGCCTATAGTCTGAAAATTTTGTTCCATCTTTTCAGTTGTTGGTGGTGGTGATTTATAGATCTTTTGGAAACTTATAATTTCTACTTCTTTCTTATAACAGACCACTGAATGAACTGTTTTGTGTCTAGGTAAATGAGCATTTGAAAGACATAATGGAACAGGAACAAAAACTAAAAGAGCATCATGGTGCAGAATCTGCAGGAGTTCAAAAGGTAGGAGTAAGACTTAAAATCCTTTAAAAAAGAGTAAGCATTTCGTCTGTCCACAAAAACTACTTGCATGCAGTATGTACAGGTAAATATACATTTGCAGACATTGAACTTTTGACTGCAAGTTAAAGAAAGCAAAGTTCTAGCATTCAGTCATTTTGCTATTAGTTTTATTGTTTCCATGAATATGCCCATTTAAATGTAACACAAGTCAAGTTGCACTTTTTATTCCCAGTTATCCTTTTTGACAAATAAATATTTGAATGCAGGGAAACATCTTTTATGTTAGTCCTAAGGAATGTATTAAGGTTATTTAATACTTTCAAATGAATTAAAACTGTAGTCAGATCTTTTATTAAAAAAACACCACTACATTTTTATTCATAATTTTTAATGTTTTTTTCTTGTGAATTGCATATATCTCAAAAGAAAATTCTGTGTGTGGCATCACAGGAAGCATTGCTGTGGCTATGATCCAAAATACTGGTTGATTACAGGTTTTATATATGATAAAACCAGATTACATTGGATTCTCTTTCCTAACAGGAGGTTATTTCCTTTTGTTTGTGGAACTCAGTTAATTAAAAAGCATTATACCCGTCAAAACACGGAAGGATATAATACAGTTCCAGAGTATGTTAAAATGCTTGCTTCAGAATGAGATCATTTATCCTATTGTGATATAATTAGTATTGGGGAATTGGTAATCAATTTGAACACCCTTTGGTATTACCCCTGCTCTTGAATGCAGAACAAATTTCCTAGCCACTGCAAAGCTGTAATCCTAGTTCCATTTTCATGTAAGCAGCTACCTCCTTTTGAATGCTACTCTGAAGGAGTTGCGGGTTACCTGGCTAGATTAGAAATTCAGCTTCAAAAAGTATAAATGCAAGGAATGTCTTTCCACTTGTGGCTCTTTTTTAAATATAAGGAATAATTGAAGGCTAATTGGTATGTACATGACTCAGCAAAAGAAAATGGTATTTTTCACAATATTAGTGTGACCCTACTGCAGATATCTTGATATGGAAAATTTAACCTGTGTTCAATAGTGATAAAAGCATAGAAATCTGGAGAATAAGATATCATTGACCAGTTAATTACTCAAATTTAGATGAAATGTAAATGGGGGTTAGGGAGATAACCTATGGTCCTCTGTTCTCTAGTGATTTTTCTTTTTCCTGAAAATAATAGTATGAAGTTTTGTGTGGTTTTTAGGTCACTTTGAAATAGAATACTTTTAAAAATACAGAGTGCATGGGAGTCTTAATTTGGTAAATATGTATCAAAGGGAAAATTCAGAGCAATGCCATAAAATTATCTGTATTTGTAAACGTTCAGTAATGTTTATGTTCCCTTATAGTTTGCATTTTATATTAGGAATAGCAAGATAAAATTTCTAGTTTATAAACTTTATAAATTTTAGTTTATATCTTTATTGTCAACATTCTTGAAACAGCTCTTGAGACTCGTGTACTCTGTACCTCTGATTCCATAAATGGAGACAGCGGAATAAAAAATTCACATAAAAATGGTATATGCATTTGTAGTGGTTTTGTATGAATTGTGAAGCTGTAACACCATCAGAACAATAGTCTGTTGGTTGATGTACAAATGCAGTTGTGGCTCCTGTCAAGCATCTCCTAGTATTTATTCCCAGATACCCAGGTGTTTTTTCCCTAGTTATCTGTCTTCATACTGCATCAGTCCATGCGTTTTTCTTTTTATAGCTCAGAATCAGTGATATGTCTGTTACTTTATGGAATTTACCCTACCTTTTGTATCTCAGCAGAGCTGTGTAATATTTATAGCTAAATTCCTATGCCAGGTTTTGGTATTGCTGAAATATGTCTATATTTTAATCTGAATAATAATTAGTGTGATTTCCTTCCTTTTTTTTTTTTTTCTTCTTTCATTTCATGCTATGCCTGGGATAGTTATTAGTATCAGCAGATACTAATCAGGGGTGATTGTATTCTGCCTTTGTATTAACTGAAGTAGTAATATTGCATGTTTTTCCCTTTTTATGGGTAAATTAAATTATACTTCTCTATATTAAAGTATAGCATTTCTATGCTCATATTTCAGTTGTAGCTTAATTTTCAGTATCTGAATTCAATTGTTTTATTTTCTTTCTTTGATGTTTTCAAACTCCTAACTGCTGCTTCTATTTTTATTTTAAAACTTGTCATGAAGGGGAACTGGAGTGTTTCTTTATTCATCTTTTCTGTCTTCTACCATCCTTCCACCAGGCTGGGGCTCTCATTTGTAATTTAGGTTCTTTGTTACCAACACAGCAGTTCAAAAAGTGATGATTCCATTCTAAAATTAAAGAAACTTTGCAGTCTCCCTTCTGCTCTAGCCAAACAAACACCTTTGGATATTTAAGTTTTGGAATTTCTAAGGTGTGGTCAGGTTTTGAACCTGAACTAAATTTAATTTAGGGATGTCTCTTATTCTGGTTTACAGACACAGCCAAACAAACATGGGGAGAATGGGTCATTCTAGTCATTAGGGAAAGCTTTTCTTTCGTTTTAGTTTCTGGCCAAGAAACAGCAAAGTTGCATACCTAAAAGGTGACCAAAAGTTAATATGTGAACTTTTAATTATGTTATGGTTTCCTACTGGCATAAATTTGTCAGTTTATCGGTTGTGAAAAATAATTTCAGCATAATCCTCAAGCATGCCAAATTAATGCTTTACTATCTTTTTTGCAATAAATATAAAATCTCTACATTTCTATAAATTGTAAACATTATTTACACATACTAATAGATGACAAAACTGATAAGATTCACCTATTTTCTATTTCTGGATAGATAAAACCAGTATTAATGGATTATGAGATGTTCTTTTGTTTTCTTTCACTTTCTTCTGCCACTAGCTTTCTGTAGAAGATAAGAGAGGAAGGAGTATGTATGATTTTTAGTTCCAGGTAGTCCTCTGTGGATCTTGATCAGCCGGTGATTTGTGGTAACCTCATCTTTCTCTGGTAGTGTCTCTGCATCTTCTTTCAGAATTAGGATTTCAAGTTTTGTAGTGAATAGATTCTGGTTTTCGGGCTTCCCTTGAGTAATATGCCGTGAATGTATGGTTGCACTGGTTAAACTACTGATTCCTAATGTAGATGAAGCTTTTTCAAAAACCTGTAACTTTTCCATCTGCTTTTGTGATTTAGACTGAATCAGTTTTAAAAGATTTAAGCCAAATCTGCACGAATCCTGTGAGAGAAACAAATATAAGAGTACTCATCCAAAGACATGGATTCCTTAAATGTGGGTTGTTAGGTTTTTTTAACAGTTTAAACAGTGCAACTTCTTGTGTGAAGGTAAAACACTAACTCTATAGTTCTACTTCCAATTCAATGTGTCATAAATCCACGCTGCTAGCAAAAGCTAACCTGTCAAAAAGAAAAGTTTGCAGCAGGATCAGCTTGATCCAATTAATGCAACTAATGCACAGCTGCATGAACACAAATGATGGCGCAAGGAAGACAGCATAAACAAGTGTTTAATGAAGGGCAGGACTACCACTTTTTGGCATCATAGAATGAATTTATACTGAGCTAAATTTATAATAGTCATACTTAAAACTTTTTATTAGGGGGATTAAACAATCTTGTAAAACTGTAAGCCCTCAACCTGAGGTACTGTTTATTCTTTTGTGGGTTGTTTTTGTTGTTGCTTTGGGGGTGGGTTTTGGTTGGCTTTTGGGGGGCTCTGTGTTTAGGTTTTTCACGTTTTTATCGCCTGGGTTTTTGTTTTTGTTTTTTTGAGAAGTCAGTCAGGATTCTTTGATCTGTTTTATTGTATCTAATTTTTTAAAAAGTTCCAGGGGAAAAAAGTTATTCCTGTTGACATAAAGTGCCTGTTCAGCAGCTGTTGAATCCCCTTTATGTTGTCCAAAAGATTTCGGCTTTTCTTTATCTCTTTCCAAGTGAATTTACAAAGCACGTATTTATAAATCTTACAGTATGTTTGAATTTAAACTTCATTATCTTAAGTCTTTCAGCCTCTTGAAGCATATTCATAGTCATCTCCACCATAGTTTCAGCCAAGTGGCAAGTAAAAATACGTATTTAATTGCTAGTTTTGAGTTCAGTTTGTACTGCTACAGAGAGCTATTCTCTGGAATTGAAACAAATATGTGGGTTTCTTCAAAGAATAGTTCTTCAGCCTACCATTACATAGGTATTGACAGACCTTTTGAGTCCTGGTATGAAATACACTTCACCTTGATAAATCAAAGAATTCTTCTGTCAGGGAACAATAGGCAGCCCAGGTCTGATCTCACCCAATTTATATAAAACCTTGCTTTATGATATGTTTTAGAATTCCTGATGGCATTTGAGAGTTAAGACAGCTTGTTTTCAAATTCATGTACTTGTCCATACATGGAGTATATTTCAGTAAGGCGACAAGAAACTGGTGAAAGATTGGGTAAATGTCTAGGGCTATACATGAACATTCATTTTGTAGTTCATTCTAAGTGGCTCTGGGGTTTTCCACTGTAACAATCTAGTTGAATGGAGGAGAATGTTGAGAATAGTCATGTTACTATGCACACATGCACACCCTTTTGTGTACAATTGCTTTTTTACATAAAATCTTGGTTCATTGCTACGGTTACTTTAAAGGGCTTATAGAAGCCCAGTATTTTGACAACTATGGAAAATAATAAGCTTCTATAGCAGTTTTTTCCATACTAAAAAATTTGTTTACCATTTCCAGAAAGTATTTCTCTTAAGAAAAACCCAAAAAGAATTGCTTTTCAACACGTTAGTAATTTTTTTTTATTCCCGCAATTAAATCAACAGTGTTGAAGTTTTCTATGTGTATTTATAATACTGTTACATGATGTTTTTTTCTTAATAGTAAAAGTATTGTGCCAGACTAGTGTATAGAGTTACAGAAAAAATCATTGACTTCATTGGGTTAGGATTAAGCTTTTAGGTAAAACTTTGTATTTGCAAAACTTTAATTTAAAATTTTTTATCACTTTTGAGTTCAGATTTTTATATATCCATTCTGATAATTTCTCTACCAGTAGCCAAAACCCCATCTGCATTTCAGCTCATTACACATCATGCAGCTGATGCTAATGTGATTTGTCATTGCAAAAATATAACTGCCTGCACCTCTTCTTGTTCTAAAAACTGTCATATGCCTTCTTAAAAAATACTGTTGAGTGTTATAAACAACTGTTTGGCTTGAAGTAATAATGCAAATTTCACTGCAATTGGTTGTACTGTATACTACAGTGTGTTTGTATCTTTTTTTCCATTGCTTTAGCTTCCCTGCTTTCCTGTATGTGCTGTTGGAGTTCATTTTGATACTTGTGATATCATGACTTACAGTCTCAAATGAATTCTTCAGTCAGATTGCATATATAGGGTACAATTAGCTGGGTGAAAATATTAAGTAAAATGGCATTCATCTGACAGTCTTGCCTGTTCATGTGGGAAAATTATACTGTTCATCTATAAAGACTGCAGACAGTTCTCCAGTGTTATTTCTGCTAATTAGATCAATACGCTGAGGCTACAGTGCACTAATGCTTACTGTTAAATTAAAATTCACTATTATATAAAACTGAGAATGTTAAAAAAATTGCTTTGTAAAATTAATTTATGAAATCTGATAAAATGTTCCTTTTTTTTTTTTTGCTTTTTGCTTTTATTCTTTTTTCTACTGCTTCCTCTGAAGTCTCCTACCAAATGGTTTTGGAAACTGGTTCCTGTAAGTTTGCCCAACTGCTTCACTTTGATCAAATAGCTTATTTTGGGAATGGCTTTGTCCATGTCATGCTGGTCTAGTCATTCATTTCATTTGTCTCTACAAGATAATTTTATAAGAGATTGTTCTACAAAGGTGTGCATAATTCAGGAGCTTATTTTGCAAGGTAATCTGTGCAAAATAAATATAAGATGTGACTCTGGGTAAGGAATTACTTTTCAGGCACTCAAGTTCTTCATGGGTTTGTATAAGGCAGTGCTACCTGTTATTAACTAACGTCAAACAATGAAGTTTTTTGCAAACTACTTTTTCATCAGCTTTCAGTAGGCATATGCTGTTTGATACTGACTGTCTATTGTAAGAGACTTGCAGAAATAGTTTTTGATTGTTTATGCTACATGGAATCCAAAATTTTCTGATTTAACAATATGCAACCATCACACCATTTCTCTAGAATTGCCTTATTTATCATCTGATTCAAGACTACTCTTAATCTATCCCAACACAAAGTGTACTTTTAGTGAGACTATACTAAAAGTGATAAAAAGTAACTGTTAAGGTTTGCAACAATAATAAAGTTTGTGTTCACTGTGCTGTGTCACCTTGAGTTACTTTACTCATCATACAGTTCACCTCTGAAAGCATTCAGACTGTTTAACAGGTTTGGCTGGGAACAAAGTAGTCAGCTGCTTAGGTATATACAGAATTGCATACTTCTGGTCTAAATTCCAAAGAACTAATATTGATCTATCTTAAAGGATCCCCAAATAACTGGCCTAGCAATCCTTCAGGTATTTGTTGTCATAACTGGTAAAAGATTGTTCATACGCCTCAAAAAGAATTACAAATAAAAAGGCAGTTGTGTGTAGGTAACAGAAATTATTTAGTGTCTGGAAAACCAGTTTAAGAGTACTGCCTTCAGCAGACTGATCAGTATTCCAATTCATAACAGTTTATGCTGTGTGGGCAATTTCTCTGTAGTGCTATTACAGTTCTGACACACAAATACACTGCTCTTCACAGTATAGTCCCTGAATTACTTTTTTTTTTTTTTTTTTTTTTTAGTTAAGATAGCATAATTAAAAGGAGATAATAATGGAAAAGAAAACACCCAAAACAAAAAAATGACTGTCTGATCACAATTTTAAGCACATTTTTTTGTCTTATTCCTACAAAATAAGGTGCTACTTCAAAGCAGTTTCAGAATATGTTTTTGTTCTATTTTTGCCTAAAGTGTTAGTTTACTAATGATTCTCTTCCGCTGCATAAAAATGATGCCAAATAGAAGGTATTTCATCTGCTGAAAAGCTAACTCCAGTTTGCCTGCCAGTTGTACATAAACAATTTCAAGTAGTGATGTTTATGTTACTTTGAGCTTGTTAGTTTAGTAGAGATACAGTTGAAATGCGAGTGCTACTGATAATATAGTAGAAAGACAGTGGCTCAAGCTACTCTAACAGTTCAACCAGGCTTCTGATCTCTTCTTTTTAAGTAGAGCAAGTGTTTCGTAGTGAGATATTCCTGAGCATACAGGCAGCTGAAAACCTACTCTGAGAAGTAAATTTATAACATGTTATCTACTATATGGTAAGTGGATAAGAGCATTCATTATTAATGATTAACTCGGAATACATGAGTGCTTATGACAGAGTAGTTGGTGTGCTGCTGGTTCGTCTTTTACTGACCTTGTTCATATCCAAGTGTCTCAACTATACCTAAACTTGTTTTAAGTGAAATAAGCTCAAAGATGTTAAATCAGGGTGGCTTAGGATCTCAGAAACAAGATGCCTGTGTTAGCATTTATATTGCAATTAGCACTAGAGCTTTATAATAAATGTAGAGGTTCATCTTTTGCCTTATTGCATCCATATTTAGTAGCAAACATTAGAACTGATGAGAAGAGTTTCTTCAAGAAGAAGTTTATTTAAAATGCAGTGCAATTACCACTGTCTCTTATTTTTCAGTATAACTACTTTTATCTTTTAAAACAAATTGAAACACGATGCCTGTTACACCCTAATGAGCATAGCATGTCAGGTTATATAAGTCTATTTTTCTTGAAGTAATGTGCCTGGCATACCCTCTACAATGAATTAAGTTCTCTTTCTAGGTCTTTAGACCATATCACTTTAATGATATGACACAGTTTCCAGCATCTGCAGGCACTGTTCATAAGGCCAGCGAAAGCATCGTTAAAGTGGCAGTAGACTTTTTCACAGGATTTAGTGTACAAACCCCACTGTATTATCCATTTTTAATATTTTTGAATACTCCAATAAACAGATACTATTCAAAATAATATAAATTACACGGGGCTTGTTGGAGCATGGTTTGGGTCCATCTGTATCTTTTATGATGTAATATTTCCCAGACTTAATTTTAGTCATTTTGAGGAGGAAGTACTTGGGTATATTAGGTTGGTATTTGAAACTTACAGTGGGGGCATTGGATTGGCATAGGGTGAAAAAGAACAAACTTTCACTGCAAGGAAAATTGGTCAATTTCATTAGAAAAAGTAGGGAGTATTACTAATGTGGAGAAAGGAATATTAATAATGCATGAAACATTAACATGATTTTGTTTGGTGTTAGTGAATATTTCCCATAGCATGCAAAAATGGCATTTTCATATTTACACAGTATACTTGACACGCAAGCACCAGGACGTGACAAGTATGAATTAAAGACTAACTCTCAGGGTTGGGTTTTTGTTTTTTTTTTTTTTTTTTTATTTTATTTTATTTTGTTTTAATTGGGTTAAGTTCTGTGGGCCAAATACAAGCCGTTTATTTTTCTAGAACTGGTGTGTCTGCTGCTGCCAGGTTAGACTCATACTTTTGGGCCAGTTAGAGGACACTGACATGCACTAGAGATAATCGCATGTGATTCTTGACAGAAATCCAGTGACAATAAGTACAGCCTTCAGGGTTAGTCTGTAGTTCCACAGACTTTTCACCAGCAAAGTTAGCTTAAACAATTCTCACCTATAAAACCTCCAGCCCTGCTCACTCATTCACAGCTGAAACAAAGGAGAAGAGAGATGTTGTAGCTTCATCAATGGTCTTGCAGGCAGCCCCATCAGCAATTGCTCCAGCATAGCTAAAAGCTGGAGAGCAGGAGATAGGGACTGTTAGCTTCAGCTTTGCTGGGAAAAGTAATGTCCATGAAGATTTTTCAGAGTCCCTGCACAAAACCTTCCAGTTTATTATGTGTAGATGAATGAAAATAGTGTACAATTAACTTAGAAATACTCCTGGCATCCTCTTGGCATCTGTGATATGAAAGCAACAGTAATCCTTCAGTACTGTTTTAAAAATAAATCTTAGGAAATTATATTAACCAATTAAAATCTGTATCACTTTCTTCCACCTCCATTTGTTTTCCCAGGAAGAAGTGAAAAAGTAAGAGAGATGCATATCTTTTTTAAGTAAGCCTCCTTCTCCCCCCTCCAAAAAAAAGAAACCCTTGAAAAATACATTCACTGCAGATAAATGCTATCTTGGTATCCTGAACTAATGATCTCTTTATACACCAAGTTGTTTCCAAAATGCTTTCATTTTATAATGGGCCACTACATGGTCATAGCACTTGACCATTAATGAGTCTCTATGACTACTTTTAGTGCAAATGCCAGTAATAAAAATAGAGTTGATCAAATGCAGATTACCTAGTTTCTGAATTTGTCGTATGAATGAAATTAGGACAAGATTCTTAGGTGTGTTAAGTTCACAGAGTCATTTGACTCGCCAGTAAACTGAAGTTACACCAGCTAAGGATTTGTCTCACTGTGTCTCACACAGATCATTTCTGATTGTATACCAATGAGTATTGAATGTTACATAACGTTTAAAATATTATTTAGTTCAGCATGCTATACAGAGATCATCAAAATTTGGTAGTTTTGAAGGAGAGGCTCAATATTAGCATAGTAGGTTCCTTTCATTTTAGGTATTATTTCTGCCATTTACAAGGGGGCCTAACATGAATAGTTTAAAGGGTTTTAACACAGAATATTCAGTTGTTCGAATACTGCTTTTCCACTAACAGGGTATAAAACCTACAGTATAAATGTTTCTTCATATGTTTCAGGGTCTTTGTCTCTCTGAATTTCTTCATTCTGTATTGTAGGCTCGTTACAGGAAGGAGCAGACATTGCTTAAACAGCTGCCCTGCATTCCATTGGTGGAGAATCTACTGAAAGATGGCACAGATGGTTGTGCTCTAGCAGCGCTGATTCACTTCTACTGTCCAGATATTGTTAAACTAGAGGGTATGTCTAATGTGTCTCTATGCTTGTAAAATTATGTCCATGAAAGTTTAAATGTCTGTGTTTGATAATTATGTGAAAAAAGGTGCTTAAATGTGATACACAAGAGGCAAAATTTGAGTGTGGTTTTATTTAATATTACCTTTGTACCCATTTATTTTTACATTTAAATAAAAGCAACCGAGGTGTCCTTCCATGTTGTGCTTATGTTATCACACTAATATAAACATAGTAGGTTATATTATAGAATCTGACTATGACAGCATATTTGCCTTTGTGCTCTGAATCTTAAAACCACCTGGAAAACTTTTATTTTTGAAGCTGCATAAGCTTTCTTGTGTATCTGAGAAGTTACAGATTTAAAAGATGGAAAATGAGTTAGTCAAGCCCAGCATAGTTGCAGTGTATAGCAGATAGTTGCTCTCCGTTTGGGGCTTTTAGTTCACCTGATAGTTAACTATATAATTTATAAAGTAAACAAAAACATGCAGTCTAGTATGTATTGGTGTTGTACTGTTGTATAACAACAGTTGTCTGTGGTAATAAGCAGCTTCATCTTGTTCTTGTGCTCAGTGGCCTGGTTAAAGTCATATCTTGGCAACTGAGAGCCTCATGTAGTTATAAAACATCTTGTCAGCTAACACCCATCATTTTCTTCCTCTGTTCTATCCATAATGCCTTTGATGTCGTGGGAACACTTAGAAAGAAGCATCCTGAGAAATCCAGGAATACGAACAAGAGTATAAAGCTTGCTAAGGACTCAAATTGGAATTCATATACACAACGACTTTATAGGGAGTTTGCAGCGCAATAGGCGTCAAAGGTGAAAGATGCCAAGATGTATGCCTTCACCATTCTTCTTAGGCTAGTGAATTTTGAAAAATGTAACTTCCAATTTACATAAATGTTGTAGTCAAATACACACTGTTGTATGTGATTAGGCAAGAATTAGAACTTGGATAATGTTGAATAAGGCTAACACCTAATTCCTTCTTACTATTTTAGCATAGCTGAAAATATGGACAGTCCGAAAGATCTTGTATACCTTGCATGACCACATACATACTTACCAATGGATTGCTCCAGCATCTGACTTTAAACAGACAAGGCATGTGTTGTCTTTGGAACTTTAGTGTTAATATTGTTGTTAGGTGTCCTGACAACATCTTCCCTAAAGATATTTTAATGTGCCTGTCATTGTCTCAGAAGTAAATTCAAAGGTACTCTGAAGTGACTAGCAGCTTTTCAAAAAGACTTTGCCCATTTTTCCTGTATTTAAATAGCACAATTTTTGATGCATGTTAAATTTCACTGAGATTTGGTTCTGTGTTGGAACTGAGGAAGGCAGGTAACAAAAATGCATATGCAAAAATGCTTAAAAATGCATTAACAAAAAAGAAAAAATACAAATCTGGAGTTCTTTGTAGTCTGAAATAGAGTGTTTCTTCTCATCAAGACTTTATTTAACTTTCAAATCTAGGTTTCCTTCAAGGAATACAGGATTAGAAAGGACTTGCTATGTCAGTGTGTCAAGAAATTGGCTATTGTATGAAATTATATAATCACTTTCATGAATTTATCATGTTTATAATGTTCTACTTTAAAGTTGTCTAGCTCTTTAAAATCTGTACTTTTCTTACCCACTGTTGCAGAGCTCCATGTTTTTTGACAAGGTTTTAAATCTTACTCTGGTTTCCTACCCAAATGTGCTTGTAGCCTGTCTACCTGCCTTTGTTGTTCTTTCAGCAGTGCCTTTTGGCTTCAATAGCTTCTAATCTGATCTCTACCTTGTTTTGCCCTGGCTACTGAACCAAGCCTCTTTAGTTTCCCCTTCTGAGGTGGATTTCCATTCTCGTTTTTATCCTCAGTAGTCTTTCTCTGCACCTAGTCCAGTTTCAGTTTGTCTTCCTTGAATATGGATGGTCATAATTGTACACAGAAATCTAGACTGGCATCTAAATACTACTTCATACAGTGCTTCTTTGTCACTTCTAGAAATAGATCCTCTGCTAAATTTTAACATCGTATTTGCTGGTTTTCATAGCTGCATGATGCTGAAAGCTCATAAACATCTTTACATTGGCTAATACATGGTATCTTCCTACTCTGTATCACTTGCAACCAGTGAATCACATTAGAATTTGCTAGATCGAAATGCA
This sequence comes from Lathamus discolor, assembly GCF_037157495.1. NCBI lineage: Eukaryota > Metazoa > Chordata > Aves > Psittaciformes > Psittacidae > Lathamus > Lathamus discolor. The sequence goes on along the minus strand of NC_088886.1, from coordinate 53,902,200 downwards.
TGCCATCACATTTATTATTACTAAACCTAATCCCGTTCTGTTAGTTTAGTCAAACTTTTATTTTCTTTTTCTATTGATCATCATCTGTGGGGTTGTGATGATGGAATATGTCCGATATCCTCAGGATGAGAATCCTTATCCTGATAGCATCAAAGTAGGTTCCTAGTCTGAAGAAACCTTTTATCCTAAACAGTTTAAAACTTAAGTGGAGTTCTGTCATACACTGTTGCTTTAGGAATAAAATCTGAAGCATGCTCTGGAAGTACAGTAATTTTCTTCTGTCCTTTTTTCAAAGACTGTCTTTTTTTTTCTAGGAAATTATAGCTACTGAATTTTCCAAGAAGCAGTTATTAAAAGAGAACAGGAGGAGGTTAGCTGGGCAAAAATAGTATTCAGATACTACTTTATAGCTTCACTAGTCTGTTCATTGCTACCACTTCCGTGTCTTTAAGTGGCACTTTAAAACAAAGGGTGATAATTCATGATCCTTGTGTAATCTCATATCAAACATCTAAATACACAAAATCAAATAGTGTTTTTTTTGGGGGAAGGTTTGGGATTAATAGCACTAAATTGTACTCTTAGGTCTATATGCAAAGACAGAGAACAAGGATGTATGGAGAACTTTGTGAAAAACAGTACATTTCCTACTGCTGTTGCTGTATAGGAAAGCTAATTGAAAAAAATTTATTTTGTGATCAAACATGGGTTTCCATTATATGGGAATAGAAGTTAGAGTATAACTCCCATTTTCACAAAAGGCAAAACAGGAAAAAAGCCCCACAACAACTTGTTAATAGTGGGTAAAAAAGTTAATGCTTAGAAAAACATCTAGAAATATAGTACTGCAAAGATAAAATACAGAGTCATCATTTCTTAAGTTTCTGAAATAGAAAAATAAAATCCATGGGGGCAGGAGGTCTGAATTTATCCAGAAAATGCTCAAGAATCCAGCAAAGTAAAAAGCAGTTTTTGCAAATCTGTACCTATATCTAATCTTTGCTTCTGTTCTTCTGTTTTAGATATTTGTTTGAAAGAGACTATGTCTTTGGCTGACAGTCTGTATAATCTACAGTTGATTCAAGAATTTTGCCAGGAATACCTTAACCAGTGCTGCCATTTCAGTCTTGAGGATATGCTCTATGCAGCTTCTTCAATAAAGGTAAAAAAAAAAAGCCCAATAAATAGATACGTAAAACAGCAAGCAGTGTCCACAGCACTGTTTTGCTAATGATATATTTAGTCTTTTTTGGTCTTCTGCTGTATGAAAAAGCGTGACATTGCATGCAACATGCAAATTCCAGTAGCAGGTAAAACTTGCAGTTTTGTTTGGCAGTTACATTGTTATAGTAGTTCTGAAATATTTTTTAAAAAGCAATTGTGACAGTATTTATAAAACCTTTGATTTTTGTGAAACTATTTCACATTTTTTCTCTTTTCTTATAATTTCATTTTTAGCTAAAAAATGTAATCTGTGGTATATCTGTTAACATGAAATAGTGATCTGCATTAGTTTAAATTTATTAGCTTTAACAAAAGGACAGAATATTTAAGAATTGTTTACGGAATTATTACTCACGCTTCTTACTCATTTCTGCATACAGAATAACTGTATGGTTTTAAATCTTGAAGCCGCTTTTTCACTTTTCTGAAAATGTAAACTTCTGAGTTAATTTCATTATAATATCGAATGGCTTTATGCCTGGAACACAGCAGGAACACGATCCCAAGAACTACAGTTGTTTGAATAAGCAATTAAGTGTTTTCAGTCATTCTAAGATTTCACTGCTTTAGAAAGGGGGGGGGGGGTAACACCATGATTTTGCTTATTCTGTCATTTTTAAGCCTGTGTGAAAGGACAAGGCGTAATCAAATTATTTGTTGCCTAATTGTAACTTTAATTTTTCAGTCTTGTGTTTCTATAAGACTTTCTTCTATATAAAACAACCTTTGTTTGCTTAAGATTCTTGTTGGCCTGCCTTTAGGGAATGAAATATTATTTTTATGGAGGAGTCCTATCCATTGCAGATGGGATGTAACTGGTTTCGTGATATCTGGCCCATTTCAATGCTTTTATAGCTATTTCAGAAGCAGAGCCACAGAGGCCAGAGTTTGAATACAGCTTTGTCTCCTGTAGGGTTGAACCCAATCCTTTTCAAGTAAGTAATGAGCTGACAGTGCGAGTAAGGGCAGTAAGACTTAAGTCTAGACTGCTTAGCTATTGCTGGTTTATATTGTGTATACAAAGTTGCCTGGTGACAGCTTTCAATCAGCTTTTGGTGTTTTTTTAATTTCAGTGATTACCTACATCCTTATAAAATGTCTGCTATATTGCAGCCTCTTGTTTGTAGTTTCCCAGCATATGGTCCTACAACCATATTCAGTGATCTTGAGTAAGACTCCACTGCATTTTGATTGTTTCTATCTGATTACAGATACATGGAATAAATGGAATTCATTATTCCTCAGTTTCATTTGTGACAATAATACCATTTTTATAGTAATGGTTTGACTTAGTAATTTTGCTGTTTCTGAGCACTGTTTTTAGAGGGGGTTTAGAGTTTTTTTCAAATATTTTAGAGTATTTCTGGAATTGAGAAAGCCCTTTTGTCATCATGTTTTTACAAGTTGCTGTGGTGCGGTTACTTATTTAGATGTAAATGCTAAAAAAAAGGCTGCCAAGATTTTCTTCTGAAGCTTGGCACGTAAACTTTGGCTAGTGCTAAACTCTGTTTTTCCAGTGTTGAGAATTAATTTGCTTTCCAAATAAACTCATAGTTAAAGGAGCTCTTTCTTAGTTTTCCAGTGCATCTGACTAGCATAAGTTTTAATAAATGTACATATTCTCCAAAGAATTTTGTCACTTTGAAAAAACTTGCATTTTAAATTTTAAGTATTACACATTGAATTAAACTGGTTAGTAGCTGTCACCTTTTTCTCCATCTACAAAACACATATGATGCCAAGTTTTAGGATTTGTAGAAGCATTGGTCTTTATTTCAGGTGACTTTGTTCATCAAAAATGTATATTTGTTTTCAGAGTGACCCATAAGCACAGTAGGTGGCACTATGCTTTCGTTTAGAAGTCTGCTATGTGTCATAGTGGTGACAGAAAGATAAAAAGAACAACGTAACTGGGAAAAGCATCAAGAGAAAAAAAGTACAGTTGAGTTTTTCAAATTACAGTGCTGTGCCTTGTGTGGTCGTAGAAATTACACTGGGTGTCCTGACTTGATGCTAGTCCTCGAGAAGGAAGGGAGCAGAGCCTCTTTCTCTTAAAGCGATCAAGCAGAAAGTGCATACCTTACATTCTTCACTTGGCACACTTCACTGTCCAGTTACATTAAATCAAGGTGGGTTGTAGATACTACAAGATACAGAAATTTAGTGCAGGACTTGACCAAGGTGACTGTGCCTACTTTTGGCTTTCACATCAAAATGCGCAGAAACAAAGGTTAATTTAAAACTTCGTTTAAGCATCCAGAGTCTTTAATATAGGCTCTCAGATTTTGCAGCAGATGAAACTGGTTGCTTAATTCTGCTTCAGCACAGAGAAGAAATAGGCTTTGTCTGGATTTCTAGACAGCTTTAATGTGTCGTAATCAAAGGAAACAGAAAGTAAGTTTTCTGCCTTCTCACTTGCCCATTTCTCCTCCTCTGAGAAAAATACATTAGTGAAGTTCTTCGTAAGATGTTTACTAAGGCAGAGCTACTAAGGTTCAAGAAAAAATATTTGAATACATTCCATGGATGCTGGAGGCACCACCAAGGGACCGTACTGGTTCCTGGTTGTTTGCCTTTGAGACAAGCAAACACAAGTCAAGAAAGATTACATAAAAATAATCACATTGTTTTCTGAATCCTCTCTGCATACTTAACAAGAGGAAAGAATAGAAAATCTAGGATCTCTCCTCAGTTGTGCAGATTGCTTTTTTGACCTGATCCTCCATCTTCCCTTCTCTTTTAAGAAGATGGGATTTTTCTCTTTTTATATATCTTGTTCTATGTATAGGAAATTGTATAGAACTGAAAGAGCTGTTTTATTATGTCTTGACACACATGTTCAGCCAATCCAAAGAACAAGTTTGTAGAAATAGAAGAACTTTCATGAAGTGCTATCACAGGAATCGCAAACCACCCTGCAGAACGGTTAAGACTACTTTACTATTTTGGCCCAACTGTTTATTAGCATTGCAGTATAGTAGTATTTAGCATTTCTGCTTTGAATAAAGGTCTTCTGGAATCTGTAATTCCTGAAAGGATGTTGTAATGGACATGTGTGGTCCCTGAAGAGAAAGAAGAAAGTCCATCAGGGTAAAGCAGTTGATGTCATCTACCCAGACTTGTGCAAAGCGTTTGACACTGTCCCACACGACATCCTTCTCTCTAAATTGGAGAGATATCAATTTGATGGATGGACCACTCGGTGGATAAAGAACTGGCTGGACGGCTGCACACAAAGAGTTGTGGTCAATGGCTCGATGTCCGGGTGGAAACCAGTAACGAGTGGTGTCCCTCAGGGATCGGTGTTGGGACCGGTCTTGTTCAACATCTTCATCACTGACATGCACAGTGGGATTGAGTGCACCCTCAGCAAGTTTGCCGATGACACCGAGCTGTGTGGTCCGGTTGATACGCTGGAGGGAAGGGATGCCATCCAGAGGGACCTTGACACGCTTTAGAGGTGGGCTGATGCCAACCTTATGAAGTTCAACCAGGACAAGGGCAAGGTCCTACACCTGGGTCGGAGCAATCCCAGGCACAGCTACAGACTGGGCACAGAAGAGATTCAGAGCAGCCCTGCAGAGAAGGACTTGGGGGTGCTGGTCGATGAGAAAATGAACATAAGCCGGCTTCAGTGTGCATTTGCAGCCCAGAAAGCCAACCGTATCCTGGGCTGCATCAAAAGGAGCGTGACCAGCAGGTCGAAGGAGGTGATCCTGCCCCTCTACTCTGCTCTTGTGAGACCTCACCTGGAGTATTGTGTGCAGTTCTGGTGTCCTCAACATAGAAAGGACATGGAACTGTTGGAACAAGTCCAGAGGAGGGCCACGAGGATGATCAGGGGACTGGAGCACCTCCCATATGAAGATAGGCTGAGGAAGCTGGGGCTGTTCAGCCTGGAGAAGAGAAGGCTGCGTGGAGACATAGCAGCCTTCCAGTACCTGAAGGGGGCCTATAGGGATGCTGGGGAGGGACTCTTCGTCAGGGACTGTAGTGACAGGACAAGGGGTAACGGGTTAAAACTTAAGCAAGGGAAGTTTAGATTGAATATAAGGAGGAAATTCTTTCCTGTTAGGGTGGTGAGACACTGGAATCAGTTGCCCAGGGAGGTTGTGAGTGCTCCATCCCTGGCAGTGTTCAAGGCCAGGTTGGATGAAGCCTTGTGTGGGATGGTTTAGTGTGAGGTGTCCTGCCCATGGCAGGGGGGTTGGAACTAGATGATCTTGAGGTCCTTTCCAACCCTAACTATTCTATGATTCTATGTTCCATTTGTCAGGAGATGCACGTTGGAAGTATTTCTATAAGAGGAAAAACACATCTTTGGTTGTATTTGGTTAAACTTTTCATATTTTTAGATCATTCTCCACTAGTTTATTCCAGTAGGACCATAGATTTCAGATCTAAGAACTCAGTCTAGAAAGTGATTTGTGAGGTTATCATTCAAAGAGGATACTGACAGGTTGAGCTATTTGATGTTTGCCATGATTTGAGAGCACACATAGGAACTTGGCATTGAATCAATTGACGCACAGTTAAATTGTGTTTTATAAGTGTTTCTTTAGCTGAGCCTTCAAAAGTGGGTTTGGGGATTTTGTTTTGGTTTGGTTTTTTTTAAATAGTGATCTTAAACTTGAGTTACTCATTTAATCTACCCATACTGTACATTGTCTTTTTACTGACACAAGATTGAGTCAGGATGAGACACAGATCACAACTAATATTAGAACACTTTTTAGTAATTTTAGGGCTATTATCAATAGAATGAATTCATTATTAATAAGAGAGCTATTCAAACAATGCATTCACTTGCTCGCACAGTTCACACTGTCAATAATTTTTACTAGGCTAGGGTCAAACCCAGTGGCCTCCCAGAAGCAGGGGGCCATCCTGGCGCACCAGTGACATTTGGAAATGTGTCTAGAAACTCCCACAAGATGTTCACTTGTCTCTTTAGGTATGTACTTGCATAAAATCTTGTAACAGGATAGATGCTTCCTCTCTTTGGCTGCTGTTTCATGCAGAAGGTACATTTGTTCAGAAAGAAAGCTTTCTGAGTGTGAAATGAAGCAAGTCTGTGAGATGATCGCTGTTTCTTGTCTGTGAAGGGTGTTCCTCTGACCTAAATGTGAGCCAGACTCTAAATTGTGCAGAACTACAGCTAAGCACATGGAATAGGTACCTTATTTTTGCAATATGTTACTAACCAGAGCAGACAGGACAAACATGTGCTGTCAAAGATGGAGAGGCTAGTTCCTGAACTTCCTTTTTCCTTTTTTTGCTCCCCCACTGCTGAATTGCACAGGAGAATATAATATCTAAAGCATTGTTTTATGCTGAAAATTTTTGAATACTTGCACTTCGTGATGTAATGTTGATGGTGACTTCACAGATGACATAAGTAGAAAATAGAATCAGCATCATGTCCTCTGAGATAGGAAAAACTGTTCAGTTTTTATATGATTCATCATATAGATAAAGTGCTAAACTATAACCACACATGTCGCTTTCCCTCCAATCTCAATGAAAAAAGCCACTGCAATCAGGCTGCTAACCCAAGCTTGCATTTACAGTTGAAGTCCCTGTGAGTGTGCATATGTATTCCTTAAGGACCTGGGAGAGCAGCTGGCTGTGTTTGGTGAGGCGGTTAGGTATGCAGGGTGGGAGTCATGATTTGATTCCCATCTGTCTGGTTCAAAAGGATTCAGGATCAGGAATGAAGAGGAAGATTCAACCAGGGAACAGTTCTGTAAGAGGATATGTCTCTCCTGAGAGGGACCAAATGTTCCTGACTCATTATTTAAAGAGAAGCAGCATGGTTTGCTTTCACCTATGTTAATCAACCAGTTTTCCCACTTCTTTGTTCTGGTCTGAAACAAGATATACGGGAATTTTCAACTTGAGTTGCTGTGGCATTATTAACCCGTGGCAGGAGATATGGTAAACTGGTAGTGCAGGGATCATACAGAGAGCTGTAATAAGGCTTTGTCAGGATAGTTTGAAAGCATGCCAGTTTCCTTGAGTCTTGATGCCATTTATGTTGGCAGTTCCATAACATAGAAACTATGGATTTGCATTTGATGTAACTTACTTTCCTGGACTACTAAACTGAGATTTTAATGTGCGTTGTGATGGAAATTTTACAATGTATATATATTTATGTTCATTTTGAGAAAATTTCTACAAGTATCTATGGGTGCTTTTGCATTTAATTCTAGTGGTTTCAAGCCCGATTAGAAATTATTTGTATCATTTGTATAAATGTTGTAGTTACTAATCTATAAATATGCAGATCTAGAACCTATAAATATTAGAAGGGATAAAAATTATTTAAGTGGCAAGATTGGAAGTACTGTTTCTGTTAGCTCATTTGGTTTAAAAATTAATCATTATTTTAAAATTATGGAAGAGTAATAGCTGTATTAAAAAAACTTATCTTTTTTTGTATAAAATTTTACAAAGCAAGCTAGCTGATATTTCTTTGTTACAGAAGCAAGTAATGACTTTAGATTTTATACTGAAAATATGGGAGGTAGTTTTGTTTTGTTTTCCAAATGATAGTCTTCCAAAATTTGGTAACCAGTTAAGCAGAAGGATTTTTATTGCACAGCACCAGAAGATGGAATACATAAAATGTAAGCAGTAGTACAGCTGACTGCATACATCCCATGAACAGTCTGCACATATCAAATCGGAAAAATTAAATCAGGATGGTTAGCAAATAAAGCACCTATAAAGCTGCAAGTCTGCCATCTGCTGTTAAGTGATTTTGAGCCTGTCTGAACTGTTCAGAGCTTAGGGTTTTTCTTACTACTATGAAAATAATGTTACACTTCTGAGTATTTTTGTGTATTTATGCATGTGATAATCATGATTAGCCTTTAGAAGTTCTGTTAGCGTAATCAAGGCAAAATCTGTGGAAATAATACCTACGTTCTTTCTGGCCCTGGATAGCAGGACTGCTACAGACACACAGTTAGCTTTTCCAAAAGATTAAGCTGCTGATCATCAGTCTTCCCCTTTGATCACCATGATCAACGTCCCTTTCTGACTAATAATAACCTTTGAGAAAATGCAGTTTCCATCATGATGTTTCACCATCAAACATCTAGAGTAACCTCAGTTCTAAGCTGCTATGCAACCAGCAGTTTCATTTTTTACTTTAGTAAACAGTGCTTAGGTGATTTTTGGCAGAACAAGCTGTCCTGCAGTAGCTCAAGACTGTGTAGAAGATAATCTCAGAAGGAATGTCTGAGTCTGTCATAGAACAGTCACACTATTAAAGGCAGCATTTCAACATAAACATAAGAATTGCAGTGCTAAAACCTGTATTATTTCAGATGGGGACAAGCTATGATTAGAACATTTTATAATTTTTTTTTTTATGTTAAAAAAAATCCAGTTAGAAGTTTGAGGAGAGGCAAGCAAGAAATGCTAAAAGAAATTGTAGAAATTATAATACTCAAAAATACTATTAAAAATCATATTTTGACTGAGAAGTGCATCTGGTTTTATTTTCTTTACGCAAATTGCTTCCTGATGAAATGAGTGGAAAAGATTTTGCTATGAACTTTCCTTCATTCAGTTATTCTATGCTGTATAAGCAGAGACAGGGTTTTTCCTAGTCTATTTATAGCTTATATGTAATAACTATGGCAACATCTGGTTGATCCCCTCACCATGTACTAAAGAGTCTGAGCAGCTTTCAGTTTAAGAGTAACCCTTTGCTGGAGTAAAGATTTATCTACATTAGAATTATTCAGAAAATAAATCTGAATCAAAGTGTCAGATATTGAAAATAAAATTTGCCTATTTACTGATCCAGATTTGAGGTTATCGTATTTACTATTAAATATTTCTGTTGTGATTTTTTTTATTTAAAAAAGGAAAGAAAAAATTTGTTCATAGCCCTATGCCTGTGGTGTATTTCTGAAATAAAATAGCATTTTATTCATAATTTTGGCATGCATTTGCTCACACTGCCAAGATTTGAGTATTCATTTTTAAGGCAATAAAGTTACAGTGACAATGGAATTTGACATTTTAGAGACTGAAAATGTAAGGAAGCTGTCAAAAGAAGTCTGAAATGGAAGTCTCACACAGTCTCAATACAATCTTTAATTTGAGTACATCCTTTGTGGGCACACACCAGGTGTGCTCGAATATAGGGTTGAACATTGAATATGAGCAAACTTGCCTATTTATGTAGTTATGGAATGGAAAGTTAATGTGTCCATCACCACATACAAAGCAGTTTTCTTCTTTTTCCTAATGCATCACAAAAAGCTTCACCTTTCTGCTTAGATTTTTCTCTGGTGAATTGACAGCAGAAGGCTTAGACTTTGCAGCCATATATGCCTCAATCAACCAGAAAATTTTTTGTTGGCCAGAGAAAAAGTTAACATAGAAACTGTGTGCCACTGGCTTTACTTTCTCAGAATTTGTCTGATTTTTGTTAAAGAACTGTCAGCTAAAACATTTACTACAGTCTTACAAATCTGTAGCTTGATATCTGATATTTAATAGCCCTCGTTCTTCTAAAATCCTTCAGAAAAAAAGGATTGGTCTCTTTGCAACACATTTTCTGTTCTGTGAAATTGAATGAGTAAACTATTTGTAAGTTTAAACTAATTTTAAAAGATTCTATGCATTTATTTAAGGAGCCCAAATGCAATTCTTAATCTGCAGGAAGATTTTCTTGGAGACAAGTTGAAGGTCTTATTGCTAACAAAGGGCTGGAAATTAGGAAAATATCCCATGCTCTGCTATGAGAATGTTTTGTATGTATAAGCATTGCTCTATTAACATCTGTAATAGCAAAGTCTATGCTGAAGATCATCTTGACTCATACAGAAAATGTGGAAGCCAAATCTGTTCTAAAAAGAAAATAAAACCAAAACCAAAATTACAACTGTTCTTGCTCAAAGCAAACATCGCTCAGGCACTCTGTACTATTTTCCCACAACAGTTCAGCAATGGCAGAAGCCAGAGCAAGTAGAGAAGACCAGGGTAAGCCACAGGTTTTATCGTAAAGAGGTTTAAGAATTCTGTCCCATACCAGCAAATGTTATGTACTCAACTAATATCCTTTATTTATAGGTAGATTTTTCCTTATCTTTGTTTAAAAAGAAAGAAATTAGGTAATTGTTCACATTTTTCTAAGGCAGCTCTGATTTCTTTTTTGCCACAAAACCCAGAAGAGACATTGCTACCATTTGAAACTCTTCATTCAGTTTTAAACAAACTGTTTTTACAGAGTTGTTTAATTATGGTTTCTCAATTTAATGCTTAAGGAGACGTTTGTATTCTTTTCTTGTATTATTTTCAGACTTTGTAAAACTGACAAGTCAAGTCTGTGCACCTGCTTGAGCCAGCTCAGGCCTGGTTGCTTGCTGATCTTATTCAGTTGATACTCTAGATAGGCAGTAGCACTGAACCATATGGATGCAGCACCTTAGGACTGTGATCATTTGGCCTCTGAATGCTTCAGCTGCCAGTCAACAAGCCTTCTGGACTTATTTTACTCCTTATTACATACTCTTGCAGCAGAAACTTCTCCTTCTGCCTGGTTTTCCTCTCTTGATTATTCTTGTTGCAGTTCATGTCCCCAGTTGTTTCTTCCTTTATGCCTTTTCTTCCCAGATTTAAATCTGGTGTCTCCCATACTTGTGGTTCATAGCTGTGTAAAATACAGTAGGAAGATACATCCACAAAATTTTAAGTGTGCATAAATCTTTGGAGCTAAAACCTTCTTCTGACCTGCATTGAACAAATGCTGCTGCTGGTACTGTTAAATGCTGTTTTGCATTAAAGACTTGTAAATTTGGGTAAATCTTTTACAAACGTGGCAAAAAGCACATACTTGACACAAAAGCCTAAATCAGATTCAAAATTCCTACACTGAAACTAAGGGCAACCGCAGTTTTTCATGATAAAAAGCTCTGAAAATTTAATTCCTGGCCTTTCAAAGCAATGGGCTTTTCACTACTCTTTTTTTTATGGAAATGGATAATATATTTGACAGCATCTTTTTCCAACCATTCTGTACTCTCTGCCCTGCAAGACATCAGGCCTGATCATATGCTTATTATAAAACACTTCAACTCAACCAGTTAAAATCTGGTCGAGTTATGTGTATTAGATAGTTGGTGCTGCAGATTGGACTTAGTGACCTCATTTTCTAAGAAATCAGTAGCGAAGAGACTCTAAACTGGATGAAATGCAGAGGCATATCCAGAATGCTGCTTAGTCTATTTATTTGCAGGATTGTGTTTTAATATGAATTTCTCTCTTTCTGTTTAATTGGTAGAGCAACTACATGGTGTTCATGGCAGAATTGTTCTGGTGGTTTGAAGTGGTGAAGCCATCATTTGTACAGCCTCGTGTTGTTGCGCATCCTCAAGGTAATTAAGGATTGATTTTAAAATCCATGGGTTTTGTATGTATGTGAACAGATTGCCATTGTGTTCACAAATACAGTGAGTATTTTAGTTAACAGGATTTGGCAATGTACAACCCCCTTAAAGAAAGAGCAGAGTACTCTTTCTTTGTGTTAATCTTCATCTCATCTCATAAATCATAATTAGGTTTTGTTATCTATTACCAAAAACTCATATAAATTGTTGTGGTATAATCACTTGCAAATTTTCCTGACCTAAACAAGCCTGGAATCCATTTATGCTTATACAGGGATTACAGACATAATAAGGAGCCAAGAACAGAATTTATTGCTGAGGAAAAGGTACCAAGAGAAAGGAATATAAATCTGGGGAAACTAGACAGATAGTTAATTTAAAAATGCATTTGTACCTCGGTACAAAGGCACAGTCTTCCATCAGTAAATTCTCAAATTTAAAAATCCGCCTCTAGGTTAGATCTTCACATCTGCTAATGAGTCCAGAGTCATGGTACCTTAAGCATTCATACAGCAGGGCTGGGACTGTGTCTCCAAGAGCTAGGAAGAGATTTTCATTATGTGATTTTTATACCTTTTTTAATTTATATGCTTTATAGCACATAGAGATCTAAGTCTTCTAAGTATTGCTAACTAATTTAGGATATGACCAAAATACTATTTTCTAGCTGAAAAGTCAGTCTAAGAGTTTTGGGGAAAAAAAATTATCAGAAAAATTTCTTCCAGAAGCAGCATATTTATTGTTTCTAAAAAGATTGCTTGTTTTTAATTTTGTTGCTCTTTTTCAGTTTTTTTCTCTATCTTCCCTTTCCTTTTCTAGTCATTTTTGTCATTCTCCATTCCCTTAAATAATGCCAATATGGGAACTTGGGAGGAGATAGAGCTGAAAGGAAGTGACTGGTTTTTAATCTAAATGATTGAACCAATGACAAGTCTTAAATCTTCGGAAATCATTACTTCAGTTTATTTCAGACAGGTTTTCTACTACGTATTTTAACTGAATACTGAACTATAATCACTTGAGCTTTGTTCTTTCTGGCAGCTGAACCTGCAAAAGATGTAGCTTCTGCTCACAGCTTGAATGCTAACAGAAGAAATTATGTGGATGGCCCATCTGGTTCTGACTTTGTAGCCAGGTAATGTCACTAGTACTATTTCACAATCTTATCTTTTCTATTCAGAATCATGCAAAAACCACACAAATCACATAAATCCCACAGGTTTTTATTCAGTTTTGTTGCCTTTTTGCAGTGCTCAGGGGTTGAATTAATAAGCAATCTGTAGAATTTTGTGGAAGGTGCTATAGTTCAGCTGTCTCCTGTACTGCCCTGTTGCATGGCAGGCTACATGTTCGTTCGTTACAGTTCATATTTGCTACTTGGACAGCGTGCTGTTGTTTTGCCACTTCTCAAAACATCTCGTACCATTCAGCACATGTCACACGGCCTCCTTCTCCTCAGTTCCATGTGGGGCTGCTGACAAAGTCTGCTGTGAAAGAAGTGTTTTTCTGCAATTCACAGCAAATTTCCCAAAACTGAAGAAAGTGAACAGATAATGGCAAGAAAACCAGCGAGTGATGAGTTTAGTTTGGTCTGATAACATTACTTAAGTACCATATAAAAGGAAAAAATAGACACTTATGCTACGATAGACTTCGCAAGTGTTGTAAGCGTCAAAAATGGAAAGCTAACTGCTTTATTAAATGTTTTGCATTATTTGTATTTTTTATAAGTATATGTGAAACATTATTTTTAGTATTACTATTACAGATTTGGAAGCAATGTAGAAACATCATGTTTTTCTTGTGTTCTGTAGCTGATCACACTTTTAATTCATTTCTCAAATGAGGCCTTATTGCTCTCTGCAACTATCTGAAAGGATGTTGTAATGAGGTGGGGATCAGTCCCTTTCCCAAATATCAAGCTATAGGACAAGAGGAAATGGCCTCAAATTGCTCCAGGAGAAGTTTAGATTGGATACTAGGGGACATTTCTTCACCAAAAGGGCTGTCAAGCATTGGGACAGGCTGCCCAGGGAAGTGGTGGAGTCACCATCCCTAGAGGTATTTAAAAGATGTGTAGATGCGGTGTTTAGGTGTAGTGGTGGACTTGGCAGTGCCAGGTTAATGGTTGGACTCGATCTTAAAGGACTTTTCCAACCTAAACAATCCTATGATAAGGGGCAGAAATTGCACATTAGGCCTTCTTTTTAATCTTTCTTTGACATGATAAAAAAAGCCTTTGAATTATAAACAGAGCTGGAAAGCCAGAAGAGTAAGAAACAGTTTGAAATGTGTCTTTTGCAACAGGGGCTCCCAAGGCAGTTTGCAAATTGCAGAGACACTGCATACAGTCTGACAAAGGGCTTGTAACTGTGACTGTCATACAGAACAAAGAAAGGTTTGCAGTAAAAATAACTGTTTGTATCTGGCTTTCAACCTGATGTCCCCCTTTTAGAGCCCTTCGTGAACAAAACTTGAGTGGCTTATCTTTCAGAAGTTCTATGAAGACAGGAAATCATGTGCCAGTTAACACTTTAAGCCAAAATAAACTGAAGAGTTTTGTGCCTTACTTGTGCTGTAGAGAACTGTGGAGAAGATTTCTTTTAAATGTAAATAAAGTTCGTTGATGAATACTGGACAACACAAGAGAAGTCTGTCTGTAATCTTGACCATAAAAAACCCTACAGCTGAAGCCAGTAACTATGTGCTTATCCTTGCTCTTACAAATTCTGCCAGTAACATAATACCTTCTTCATCCAACTAAATTTACCTTTTCTCTAAATGTGTACATTTTGTCTGTGCAGATGGTCTTTGGCCTCTAAACTGAAAAGGACTGATTGGAAGTTTTACAATAAGCATCTGAATTCAAATCATAAACACTTACAAAACCCTTTATGTTTCCTAGTGCCATTACCATTCCAAATTTAACTATCAAGTCTGTAAGTCACCACCAACATGTTTTGTCATATTGCTCATGTTTCCTGAGATACAGTAAAAACCATTGGTGAACCCCTTATGGGTGGTGTTCTGCATATTGTACTAGCTCATTACAGCACTGTTTTAGTATCTTTAGAAGCGATGGGTATGGTTTTGTGTTGGAGTATTAGAAGAGCAAGACGTGAGTAATATAAAGAGCTGTATCTTTCCTTATAAACCAGTGTACTTCACCCAGCTTGATGATACTTCACTGCACTGTAGGACAAAGGAGGTGCCTGAGAAGTTATCTCGGATGATAGGAATCTAACACACAGGCTGCAGGTTCCCTATAGGATCCTGTTCCCTGCAGGTGCTGGCCTTTCTCCTTGTCCCAATTGTACATTCCTGCCCCCTTGAGTGTCTGAAACTGTCATTTCAGTTCACAAAGGAAAAAACTAACTCTGCTGGAAAAAGTGAGTGTTTTTCTGCTGGTTTAGCTCGTTGAAATGACTCAGAGGATTGGGTGGAGATCCAGATCCAGCGCAGAGGAGGGAGTGGGACTGTGGCTGCGAGTAGTTAGGATGTCTGACGTTGCCATGGAACCATAGTCATGGTGCCAAGATCAGTCATGTCTTGAGAGAAAATGAAGTGTATAGATTTTCTTTGTGGTAGTAAATTTTCAGAGGCTGATGGATGAAATTTTGAAAGCACGCCTTTCTTCAAATATAACTTAGAGATATATCTGTGATTTTGAAACCTCCACAGACATCTCAAACACCATTTAAAAGATAGGTCATGTAGCTAGTGTGTGGTGTTATTAACACAAAAAACTGAGGAATTTATAAGAACCTATTTTGAGTAATTTAACATATACTTATGAAAGGTGCTTTTGTAATTCTCAGACAAGTGTATTTTTCTTAAATTGATGTGAATATCCTTCCCACAGATATTTAGAAACATTCCTACAGCACAATGTATATAAAAGCAGTAAACAAATAGTTTGAAAATTACTGATTAAAAAAGGGACTTAAGGAGTGTGTTCTTCAACTCTGTGAACAAAACTGAAAACATGAAAGAATTTAATCCAGTGTGTTTGTGAAGTCTGGCTTCTTTAAAAGTGTTTTACATACAAATGCATGCATCTTTATGCATGTGTCTTTGTTCTTGAAGCACCTTCATCGAAACATGAAATCATGTTAATCGTATTCAGGATTAACACAGTCTATTACAGACCTTCTCTATGAAGCAAAAAAAAGTGTCTGTTGTAAGTAGAAACAGAGGAAATCTTTGTAATTAGTGGTTCAGTAATGAATATATTGTTTGTATTTATAATGTCATGTCTGTTACAAAATATCCTTTATCCACTTCTACTGCATATTGCAGTCCAGACACTAAGCAGGATTTTCAGACTAAGCAAATTAAAAGGGAGGTGCATGAAAAGTATATTATAATACCTGCATCTGATACTTAGTTCTGAGGTCAGCAGGAACTGGCTCGTTTTTATCATGTTTATGTTTGGGTTTTTGCTAAAATAAAACCTAAAAATAAGAATCTCCTAATAATGACATTCACATGGAATAAATGGAGAGACACAATGTTAACAAAACTATGGGACTCTGTAGCTGCTTGTGTAGGAGAAACACCTTTTTGACTTCTTGATCTATCTACAGTAGGTCCAGTTAAAAGTAATTACAGTGTTCTCTTTTAAGTGAATAAATTAATATTTCCATGAGGGAATTATACCTCTCTTTCTTTCTTGTCACGAAAAATATATCTGGTTTTGTGTTGGTCCAGGACATGAAGTCTGGTTGTCCAGGATATGAATTCTGGTTGTCCTTTTGTAATGTGGCTTTTGATGCATTACTTCTAAGTTAATGTTTCTTGCTTTATAGACTGGAAAGTCCAACTTACACACCATCTCACCAACTGCATACACCCCAGCAGCCTCATTCATCTGTTCCAGGTAACAATTTAAAATGGGTGGAAGAGGCAGTGAGACAAGGTGTTGTCTTCTGAGTTAATTGCTATCTTGCTTATGTTTATTCAAACATTATTTATGCAGAAATTACTGGGAAAGCTTCACAAGAGAGGCTAATGAATGAGTTCTGTAATCTAAAATGTTTGAATGGGAGGTTTGTGTTCATACCTGTTGTGCATGATTTTTTTAATTTCACTTCTGTTTTGATTTTGTAGAACATGGCTTACAACAAGTATTTGTAGTATATTTTAGTAGTCAATTCTTTGAAAAATGAGGGGTATAATATATATTCAGAATGAAATTGACTGAGTTGTTCTACTTGTAATCTCAATATAGAAACACTTTTATGTCATTGCAGTGTTCTAAGTAGTGAAGCAAACTAATTTGTTAAAGTAACAGAAGGTGATGTTAAAATCATTTTTCATAGCAGTTACTTTGGGTTCTATTTTAATTTCACTTAGGAATCATCAGAAGGTCCACATCAATGTCTTATGTAGATGGGTATGTAGGGACATGGCCCAAAGAAAAAAGGTAAGTAGTCTTACTGTACGAGTTGGTTAAAAAGATATTATTTATTTGTCATAAATAGTAATAAATGCTCCATAGTAGTCTGGATTTTCAGAATCCCCTAATAAGAGTTCTTGTAAGTGACTTGCAGAAGCAGAAAATGTATCACGGATTAAGAACTCAGTAACAGGAAACAAATATCAGAAATAAACCATCTAGTTTTTATGCTGAACTGAGGTATAGATGAGATCATAGAATGGTTTGGGTTAGAAGGGACCTTAAAGCTCATCTATTTCAAACCCCCTGCCATGGCAGCAACACCTTCCGCTAGACCAGGTTGCTCAAAGCCCTGTCCAACCTGACCTTGAATACTGCAGGGATGGGGCAGCCACAACATACTTGAATTGTTTGCATCAGGTATTTGAATTATTGGCAGTAAATATGTTCACATTTACTAATTGCAATCAGCTAAGAGTAGTAAGAGTATCATCCCTAATGAGCTCAGTAAATACAAGCTTAGGGCTTGTATTATTTTGTGAATAATAATAACAATCAAGTTGAATGTTTTGGGTTTTAGGCTGGTCATAAATAATCTGTCAGGTGTAAACCAAAGTTAAAGTGGTAAGAGTTATAAGTGATGGGTTATTCAGTAAGTGTAAATTGCATCTTTTCACAACCTCCTTCTCATCTGCTGTGGTAATCCCTATCTTCCTAAAATGCCCAGAATTTATTCCAAAGTTATAAGAAGCATTGTCTGTCTCTGAAGAAAATGTTGTTATATTCCATTTTTATGTGCATTTTTATTATATTTATCAAATATATGTATAATTATTATATTGTATTTGAAGACAGGCAAATATAGTATACCTAACAGTGCCTTTAATACTACAGTCTTAAAGTAATTTTAAACCCAAATATGAATGTTTCAATAGTAGTAGTAGTAGTAATAATCGTGAGTTGCTCAGTTATTTTCTTTAATCTCTATTAGGTCATCACTGCATGGAGTTTCATTTGACATTTCTTTTGACAAAGAGAAAAGCATTCCGGTATCTACTCCAAACAAAGGAATTACTAGATCTGTGAGCAATGAAGGCCTTACGCTAAACACCAACCGCATGCCAAAACATACTAGAAAAAATCTGTCCTTCAAACCAGTAAATGGAGAGGAGGAAAATCAAGATATTGATGAGGAAAAGGGCACAGTAGCTCATAAAGACAGAAGGGCCAATCAGTCTCTTAACACAAATCAAAAAAATGCCAATGAGAGCAGCCACTACAGGTTTCCAAATGGAGCTCTGCAAAACAGGGCAGTTCTGGATGATTTTGGCAATCGGATTGAGCCACCAAGCATTGAAGAGGCTTTGCAGATAATTCATAACACTGAAAAATCTCCCAGAGTTATCCCATCAGACCAAATTACAAATGGGTTCTTTCTTCACAATCAGGAAATGAGCATCTTGAATTCAAACGTTAAACCAAATCAGTCTACTGCTGATGTAATTACAGACACAAAAGGTGCTCTAAGTCCTGTGACTGACACTACAGAAGTAGATACTGGAATACATGTCCCTTCAGAAGATATTCCAGAGACGATGGATGAGGATTCTTCTTTGAGAGATTATACTGTAAGCATGGACTCTGACATGGAAGAGCCATCTAAATTTCTCCAGGATTACGACATGCGAGCTAGCAATCACAGAGATCAGTTAAGTCCCTGCCCCAGCTCAGTAAGTACTAAATCACAGGCAGGCAGCAGTGCTTCTTCAAGTTCAGGGGTTAAGATGACTAGCTTTGCAGAGCAGAAATTCAGGAAGTTGAATCACACAGATAGTAGAAGCAGTGGAAGTAGTTCTCAGAAAACCACACCAGAAGGTTCTGAGCTGAACATCCCTCATGTAGTTGCTTGGACTCATATTCCCGAGGAGGCATCTGTTCCTCAAGGAAGAGACACTACCCAGTTACTGGCTTCTGAAATGGTACATCTTAGGATGAAGCTAGAGGAAAAGAGGCGAGCCATTGAAGCACAGAAGAAGAAAGTTGAAGCTGCATTCACGAAGCAGCGTCAGAAGATGGGAAGAACAGCATTTCTTAATGTTGTGAAAAAGAAAGGTGATGGAGTATCACCTCTGCGAGAAGAAGCAGCAGGAGCTGAAGATGAGAAGGTATTCACTGACAGTAATCAGTTGAAAGACAAAGAAACTCAAAAATCAGATGAGCTAACTAGTAAGACTTCAGAATTAATAAAAGAAACCCCTGAAAACTCTCATAGCAAATGGTTCAAATCTCCTGCTACTCCTATGGATACTGAAAAGCAATGGAGTTTAGCAAGCCCCTCAGAAGAAAACTTGAATGAAGGAGATATCTTAGAATATACGAAATCTATTGAAAAACTAAATTCTTCCCTACACTTTTTGCAACAAGAAATGCAACGTCTGTCCCTTCAACAGGAGATGTTGATGCAGATGAGAGAGCAACAGGCTTGGGTTATTTCTCCTCCTCAGCCTTCTCCTCAGAAGCAGATTCGGGACTTTAAGTCTTCATCAAGGCAAACAGGAACCCCAGCTCCCATTGCGCCTTTCTCACAGGAATCTCCTCGCTCTACACATCAGTCTCCACAGTCTTCCAACAGGAAGAATGCCTCTTTTCACATTAAAATGCAAAGGACTCCTAGGCCAAATGAACTGAAAATAACACCTCTCAATCGTACCTTGACTGCCCCACGGTCTGTGGATAGTCTTCCCCGTTTGAGGAGATTTTCTCCAAGTCAGGTTCCCATTCAAACTAGATCATTTGTTTGCTTTGGAGACGATGGTGAACAAATAAGTGAACCTCAATTAAGGGGAAATCTTTCAAAGGAAGTCAAACCTACAGAAGAAGTAGCAAAAGAAGAAGGACCAAAATTGCTTAAACAGTGTCAAAAGAATTTGGAGGAAAAGGAGATTAAGCCTATAGAATCTAATGTTTCTGAAGTATTATCTCAGCCCATCACAGAAACAGTCTGCCTCACCCCAAATGAAGATCAGCTAAGCCAACCGATTCTACCACCACCAGCTCCCAAAACAGCTAACTTAATTGAAGTTTCCCTATCAGATTTGAAGCCACCAGAAAAAAATGAAGTATCTGTTGAGAAATATGAAGGTGAGAGTGACAGAGAGCAATTTGAGGATGACCAGAAAGTCTGTTGTGGATTCTTTTTTAAGGTAAGAGTATTAGTGGATGTGTATGTCTGCTATTGAGCTTCCTTTGAAAGGGAACTTCTTAATTAACAAACAGATTTCAGTGATGAGTTTCCATTGGCGGCAAAGCGGATAGTTCTGCAACTCTGAATGTACAAGCATATCTTTGCAGTTGATTAATTGGACATCATAAGAGTGATGAGATTCTACTGTACTGCAGTTCTGAGCATGCCAGAGTATCCCTTTCCATTCATAGCTGGAGAAGAGTGCTTGGGAGTTTTTTTGTGAAGAAGATGAATGCTGAATGAATGAAGATGAATGAAGAAAGATTTCTTTTTAGCATAAGCTTTGGTGACCTTAAACAAATATGCTGACATCTCACAGTCACTTCCCCACCCTACCCCCAAACTTAACTACAAGTTTTTGAAGTACATAACATACATACTTTTTTTTTAATGTTGAACATCTCCAAGTTGCACCTGGGAGAGCCTTTTTGCCTCTCTTGGCTGGCTAAGGAAGTATAGTCTTCCAAGACTCCCTTTTGAAGTTAGTATTTGGGAACACTCCCTGTTGTCTTTCTGAAGAGTTATATTCAGACAGGCTTTTAACTATAATGCACATTGTATTGTGCATTTAACTAATGGACAGACATTGATTTTCTATCTTGGAATACCTCAAAATCTTGTGTCACACATCTGAGATGTGCCTTGCTTGTCTGGAAGCATTCCTGAGTTCTAACATAACACCTGGCTTGGTCAGCATAAATAATTTCTATATGTTACATACTTATTGCTTTTTGTGATAAATTACCTTCATCTCTATGCAGATAGTCTTCCAAAGCTGGATACAGAAGTTTATGTGGTGTGGGATCTGACTGTAAACTTAAATATTTAATAATTTTTTTCCTATTGGAGCTGAATTTTATGTTTGACTTAGGAAGGAAAAATTCCCATATGAAAAGTTTTTCGTAGTCTTAGGAGAAATCTTTTAAAATAAACTTGTTTCAAATACTGCATAAGTATGTTATGGTATTGCAACCCAGTGTACAGAATTAAGTGTCTAATGACTTGGCAGAATCAGTTGCTGAATTCAGAGATCTTGATATTTTTGGGTCCTTTTCCTTCAAATACTGTTGCTGCCAGGATGATCAAAAGGAAGAAAATGATATGGCAATGAAAAGAGCAGCATTGTTGGAGAAGCGCTTGAGAAGAGAAAGAGAGACTCTGCTTCGAAAGCAGCAGCTGGAAGCCGAACTAGAACATAAGAAGGAAGAGACAAGGTAAAACTACGTCCTGATCCAAATGATCAGTAACAGTGAATGTAAAAACAAGTCTGCTTTAGTTAAAAGTGTAACTTCATGTAAAAAAAATCCATTTTAATATCCAAGATAGTTAATCCAGATGTGCTGATGATTTCAGCTGAAGACACGTGTCAGCTGGCCCTGCAAAATCAGTAGGTGGCATGTCTGTAGCTCAGACTCAACGCATGTGTCCTGCTGGCCTGGGTGAAGTTCCTCAGAGCGCTAACCCACCTTATACTTTCTATTCTGATGGAAAGCAAATCACTTTGGGCTTCTTTCTGCACAAATGCAAAATGCTCACTCACAGCAGTCAAGTTAATAAACATGGTTTTGATTTTACTAGTAAAGGTATGCCGAAAAACTTAAACAATCTGAAAATCATAAAAGCAAGTTCCTCTTACTGCTGTCTGAGGAGTTTAAAGTTGAAAAAAATCCAATGCCTCTGTTGTCTTCACTGCTAAAACTGTTAATGTGGAAAGTTCCTACTGCTGAATTTACTTGGTGATTTTTTTTGTTTTAGACGAAAAACAGAAGAAGAACGTCAGAAAAAGGAGGATGAGCGAGCACGGCGGGAATTTATTAAGCAGGAATATATGAGAAGGAAACAATTAAAGCTAATGGAAGACATGGACACTGTCATAAAGCCACGTTCCCTCTCAATCAAACAAAAAAAGCCACGTCCAAAATCTATTCATAGAGATCATATTGAATCACCTAAGACGCCAATCAAAGGTCCACCAGGTAACAAATGTTCATGTGAAAAAAGAGTCTGTTCATGCTAAAACACCAGCTTGGGGTTTGGTACTAACAAGCACGTGCGTTTATTAGTGTCTTGTGCTAAGCTGAAGCTGCACGTGACTAAACTGGAAAGCAAAATCTGTCAATAGAAACAAAAAGATGAATGTCACTTACCTGCTATGCATGCATGCATATATCAACAAACAAAAAGGTTAACTGTATGAAAACCCAGTGGAAGCACTAATGTGTGTTGCAAGTTTCATACACACCCATGTATTGTTCACTAATCTCTTCTTACACCTGTAGAGCTCAGAATGAATAACAGTTGGGAGGTAAGAAATCAATTAATAAAATGGGGATTATAAGGTAAGAGTACTTAAATTTCCACTTGATGCAGGCAAAATGAAAATAAAAAGTAAATTTTGTATTGTAAGTTTTTCTACTTTGCTCACGTAGCTACTGCACGTAGCCCTAATCGCATGTAACAATTTGGCATTCTTTAAGATATCGCATTTCTGCAGTATTGATTGGAAAAAATATTGCCCATTTACAACTGGAGAAAAAGTAACCAGACTGCTCAGTGATCCTTTTTGTTTTTCTGCTGTATTTTCTCTAGCTTCTTCCCTCCATCTTCCAGTGTACTTTGAAGTGTTTCCTTAACATCTTCCAAAGACTCCATTCCAAGCTTTAAATTAAGTCTCTTAAGCTCTCTTTCATGAGGACTTACTAACTTTGATTGCATTCTTTAATTTACATAGTGCCAGTATTCCTACATTCGTGCTTCACGTTAATGCTTAGTTTGAGACCATCCCAGGTGGCTGCAAATGGCTGGGTGTCAGCAAGTGTTTAGATGCAGTGCACCGCATATGCATGCAGGTATATCATGTATGGGTGTAAGACTTTCATGTATAAAAACTCTTACTGACTTTCTGATGCTGGTGTTGGGTCTAATGAACAGACTCTATTACTTGCTTAGATTTATACGCCTTAACTTTGTTTTTATCCAGGTTCACAGCTTTATCGTGTTTTTTCAGTATCTAGTCTTTCATTGGCATCGCTGAATACAGGGGACAATGAGAGTGTGCAGTCAGGCAAGAGAACACCAAGGTAAAGCTAAAATAACAGTTTCATTTAATAAAATTTGATAATCAGCTATGTAAAACTAGCATGAATTTTAAAGAGGTCATGTATATATTGTGTACTCCAGGAACAGGTATGTTTTCCTGATTTGAGACACTGATAATTTCCACTGTCAGGCATTAGGTAACCCAGCCATGATCATTTGTTTTACAAATTTTACTAAGTAAACCAGTTGAGCAGCTATAAATGAGGTCAAAGCAAAATGCTATTCACACAGCCTCTTTAATTCACTTGCTTCGATTTAAGTCTCAACTTGTGGATATTTCATTAAACCTATATGCTACGTGCAGCTACATAGCTTCTTTCCTTTATTTTAACATTCTTTTCTGGTTTTTTTTCCCCTTAGCAGTCACACAGGGAAGTATTAAACGTTCATTAGGACTTCAGCCTTTTCCAAACATCCACATTTAGTTTGCATTACAAACCACATGGAAATGAAATAAGAAAAGATTAAAATAAGATGATTTTTAAAATTTTATTTCCAAAATATATATTATGATTCAGATGAAAATTATAATTTCTGTGTAACTATGTAATTATATTCAGGGGAATACTTTTTTATAGATATAGGAAAGAACTAGGGAAGAAAGGGAAACTAGGAAAAGGAATTTGATAAGGAGTACTCTATGTTACAATATGACATCATGTTTTCATGGCCAATATGCATCACGTATCAACTCTGACATGCTTGCAGCTGGTTTCAGTTGACTTTTCAGTTTCCTGGATGTCTTGAGAACTGACTTGAGAACTGGTTATTACATTAGAAACTGTAATAAAATGATCCAAGTGTCCTAAGATCTCTTAAAAATTATCTCTTTTAACTGATAGGGGGATTTCTTCCAACTGTATTAGCTGTTAGAAAAGGCTTGATGTAGCTTATCTACACAGAACTTCAAGGAGAAGGCCCTTATCTATGTAGTTTTAGTTGTACAGTGCTGTACTATGCTTCTGATGAACAGTATTTTGTATTTGATTTACAGAGTTGAGACATTTAAAATATGATAAAATTTAGTACAAATTGCTGAAAGGAACAGAGTTGAAGGTATTGTCAGTATCTTTCCAGACACACGCTTTCAGTTTTTTCTTGCATCAGAATTGTCTTTTGATGAAGTGTGATTTCAGTGATACCTTTGAGGTCTCCTTCATGCAGGTGTTAATCCCAAAAAAGATGTAGGATATATGTAAAAGATTGAATTTTCATCTATTGCTGATTTTACTGGAAGTTAGCATGTATTTAAATGTTATCATAATACTACTTTTTTTTCGTATTCTATGCTGGTAGTGCTTTCTCACTTAGAAAAGTTTTCATTTCCAAGCTGCAGATTGGACTGTCTTTTGCAGTAGCTGCAATCAAAAAAATGTTTATCTTGTAACAATTTAACTTGAAAATCTTGCTTAGACCTTTAAATGTAACTATTCACATTTGAGTGCAAGCACAGCCTGAAGAATTACAGCACCAGAAGTTACTGCTTGTGAAAACAAAAATTAGAGAGGAAATTGTTTTGCTGTCTTAAATACAGCAGTTCTCAGTGCCAGTTGTTGTAATAAGTATAAATGAATTAAATTTTTACTTCACATACATCATTCTATCAAGAACTCCTTTGTTTGCTACATGAAATATCATTGTTTTGTTAGTACCAATGTAAATGTAACCTGGATTCCCACTTAGTAATAATATTCCACAGCTTAGATTATCTATTGGGTTTCTTTTCTCAGATGTAACCCAAAAATTTACTAACATCCACCTCACGTAAATACCAACTTCTTGCATCACTCAAAACACTTTATATGGAACATGAACTCAGTTATCCATTAATTTCTTCTGTAAATATTGTACATTTAGGTTTATAGTCTACACTTCAAATAATTGTGTTCTACCTTAATACAGTTTGCTTTCCTTTCATATTAGAAGGCATCTCTGCTGAACATTGTAATTTTTTTAATAGACTTTAAAATTAATGTTTAGGTCTGAGTCGGTGGAAGGATTCTTATCTCCAAGTCGCTGTGGTAGTCGTAATGGAGAAAAAGATTGGGAAAATGCATCTACAACTTCTTCAGTCGCTTCTGCTACAGAATACACAGGTCAGGGGCAGCAATATTCAGAGAAGAACCTGACTATTAGTGGTTCTATGCATGAAAAGTGTTTAATTATCCTTGGTTTCATAAAACTTGATTGAGGGCTTTTCATAGAAATGTGAAGGTGGTAACAAGACAAGGTTAAAATTTTAAATCAAAAATAAAAGTACTGAGTCAGTAGCATTTGTGCTAACCAGAATAAACTGCAGTTTGGCTCAAAACAGCAGCTGGGCTCAGGTACCACTGGGCACTCCAGCAAGGCAAGAAGAGTTGAAATTTAAGCTAAAATTAGAATAGAGTTCCAAAAGGCAAAAACCAAATTGCAGCCGGAAACAAAAGCTCTTTTTCTTGCCCACTTAATGTCTCATTGTTTGATAAAAGAGTAAAGTAATGTTGGTGTTTTCAATAAACTTCTAGGGAGATCAGGTTTGATGGATGGGCCTGCTGGCAAGTGTTAGTGTTGAAAATAATCTTATCTCCTTTCTGCTGAAATTAGTACAGTCTGGGAGGGCAAATTGTACATTCTGAACATCAGAAAGTACTTACCCAGTTTTGAATCATGAAACTTCAGTCAGTTTGTGTCAGTTTGTGCCACTTGCATGTGAAATTAAATTACAGAACAGATAGCAAGATTTTGACTGGGTGGTCTTGCTGAGTTTTCTCATAAAGACACGTACTGCTGAAGATCATCTTTTAATAGCTACTGTGTAGAGGTTATTTTTAAATGAAGGAATACGGAGTTCCTAGGAACTGAACAGAAGGCTTTTTTTACGTGTTTTAGTATCTTCACTCTGTCAGATTTCATATGGATGTTTTGTGTTGATTCTAAGCTTTTTTCCTCAAAGTGCACCTATCTTTCAGAAATTAAAATAGAGGAGATTTCTCTTTCAACCAGATGAATCAAATCTCTTCACAGACAGAATAATCTGGCCAGTGTTGGGCCAGATCTCATCCCCGGTTTTGGGTAAAACATTTCTGGAATACAAGGTGGATAGGCTACAGTAACTCTGAGCACCACGTCAGTTTCATTGTTGTTCCTCTCACCCTTGAAATCACAAGTGTATGTGAAGAAAATGAAAGAATTTGCTCCCTCCTGAATAACTGAAATGTTAGTTATAAAATGCAAAACATTTTGTTGTTCACAGAAAAGGTCCTCTGAGAGAAAATGTATTTACCAAGACTGCCAATAATGGTGATTTAATAACGAAAGACACATTTGTAAGCAAAATCAGTAACAGTTGAAAGAATGACATTTTACTTCCTTGTGAAACTTGTGGTCTCTAGTCTATTTTTCTCCTATATTTATATTTTCATGTATGCATAAGATCCATACCAGAAGTGCTTCACAGCATTTCAAGTAACTCTTTGTTGGCTTGTTCATTAACTTAGTTTATTTGTTACTCTTCCTCCATAGGACCAAAGCTCTTCAAAGAACCCAGTGCTAAATCCAATAAATATATAATTCAGAATGCGCTAGCACATTGCTGCTTGGCTGGAAAAGTAAATGAAGGTCAAAAGAAAAAGATACTGGAGGTAAGGAAAAAAGCATAAACCAAAAGCATAAACACCTGACTCAAATCATAGTCACGCATTAGGAAGGCACTCAAGTATAAATGTGGATATTGAAAGGAGTCTTTCTGAGGTTATGCCAGCTCTTATCTAAAGGCTTAAGTAACTTTTGTGCCTTACTTCCTGTGTAGACGGAGAGGTTCTCTAGTACTGTAGAAACAATAGGATTGTACATGCAGCATAGGAAGCTGAATTAATTGACATGTTGATTAATCATTACTGCTTGCTTAATGTGGGAACTTCAATATGTAGATTTTTATAATTTGCTCATAAATTTGTTTTACCTAACATGAAAAATACCCATTTTAAACAGCTCCTCAGATTAGGACCTTTAGAACAATAGAATAGCTCACGCATGAACAGAAAGAACTGAAATACATCCCTCCTAGGCTTTTCTCCAGTTTGCAAGCAGTAGGACAAATTCAGGAGTTCTGCTAAAAAAGGTGCCTTCCAACCTTTTCTCTTACCCTGGTATAAACCTTTCTGAAAATACACAAATACTGTAAGGGTGAGAACTCAGAGACCAGTATGTTTTCCTGCAAAAGGAATAACAGAGAATATGAGCATTGAGAGTAATGGAACTGTTCCTTTTTACCAACTGTGACAAATTTGACAGATTAAATACATCAAAGAATACAGGTACTTGGAATCTGGATGTAATTTCTTTTCTGGAATAAATTTCACAACAGTATTTCTTGCCCTTTCTTCTCTTCATGATTCTTCTGCATTCATGTCTAGATGCTGCCTTCTCTGTCTTTCCAGCTACTTTTTGGAAATAAGTGAGCAATCAAGACAGCCTCTTTCAGTTCAAGTAACTGAGAGCATAAGAACCCCCAGAAATCCCAGGAAAGAACAGCTGTTAAAAGGTCATGCTTAACTCTAGGATGCAGAATACATCACTTGGTAGAAGCTGTACATGTTCAGGGCACATGTCCCATATAGCAGAAGTTCTGTTGGGTGGAATAGGAATCTGAAGATTTCATCTAATAAAGAACTTTTGCTAAGTACACCTCAACTGACTTTATGGTTTGACCATACTTGAATGGATTTAGGGAGGTCTGAAATCTCATTTTGGCACTGGAGGCTCTTCCATGCACGTCTAGATTTATCTAAATTTACTGTTCCCAACTTGGAACTATTAGACCTGCTTAATGAAATGGATGTAAGGATTTTTATTGGGTCTATAAAATATTAGGTAGGATGTCTGTCCTTGAGGTGTAACTAAACACCTCAAGGTGAAATTGTCTAAGTAAATAAGGTTTTGCTTGAGAAAGATAACTGCTTTATCAAAATCCAGGTAGGCGAGGCTTAGTAAATTCTGGTAATTGAAAGTAAGGTCTTTTAGTGGATAGACTTAGACGTAAGTTTCAGCTCTGGTAGAAAGCAAATTCAAAATGACAATCCAGTGATTCTGGTTGTTTTGTAATGATGATGCAAAATTAATTTTGTGAATCTTTTCTTTCTTTCTTTTAAAGGAAATGGAAAAATCTGATGCCAATAACTTCTTAATCTTGTTCCGGGATTCAGGCTGCCAGTTCAGATCTCTGTATACATACTGCCCTGATACTGAAGAAATCAATAAATTAACAGGAATAGGTCCCAAATCTATCACAAAGAAAATGATAGAGGGACTGTATAAATACAACTCTGACAGGAAGCAATTTAGCCACATACCTGCTAAAACTTTGTCTGCCAGTGTTGATGCAATTACCATTCACAGCCATTTGTGGCAAACCAAGAGACCAGTAACTCCTAAGAAACTTCTACCCACCAAGGCATAGTAGATGGGAAAAAATTTCCTTCAGACAATTATGATAAACTTGCACTTCATCTTTACTGCCTATAGGAAATAGATTTCTAGTTGCCAACAAGACTCTTAGAACTTAAACTGGACACCCAAGTTCTATTATCATGTCCAACTGGAATGTAAACACAGTGTTTAGGAGTGCAGAAGATTATCGCTTAGGTGATTACAGAAATGTCTGACTTGTGTGGAGATTTGTATGTGCTAATACAGAGTATATTTGCTCTGTATTTTGATTAGAAACACTGAAGCACTGAATGTTCCTCTTTAGTGACTCAAACTACATTTTTTTTACATCTGTTGCCTTATATGTTTGTATTTGTGCTTGTCTTGAAATATTTTTCCTTTCACTAAAAGAATACTTCTTAATATTCTCAATACCATTGAACTTTGCATACAGGCTTACAGTAAAGACTAAATGAGAAGTTGTGTATCACCGAAGAACAGCTGAATGGGTCTGTTCTGTAATATCCTTATTGTATGTTGTAACAAAATCAAGATTCATTCCCCTTAGTATTTACAATTCTTTTTCAATTTAATACTGATTTGCTCATAGACTAAACAGTAAAGGAAAAACCTTTGAACTGCTTGAAGCTTCCTTCAAATAAATTATTTAACAACTCAGGGTATAGTTCGGTGATGCAGTTATTCCTGTTTCAGTAAGTTGCCATCTGAGATGTAATGACTGACCATGTGCGTGTTCACAATAGCGTTAAAATGTAAAGTAAAAAATTTCATGGGCCTCTAAAACAGTTGAAGCAAGTGTGCTTTATTTAGCATTGTTCCAGATGAAGAGCAAGCACACGGTCAGGTACTGCTTCTGCAGGGAAGGAATAGGAACTTGTTAGTTAGGTCCCTGATGTTTGCCTGACAGAACACTAAAAATATTCAGAAGAATCACGGAAATCACTAAGTCACAGATCTTTCAGAAATCATTTATCTTATTCCCATTGATTTTACTATCCAGGCCACTGTCTGTTCTTCCTGCCTTCAGACCCACCAGCTCAGACAAGTACATCTGACGAGAATTTTCAGTATGTCCTAGTAAATTGTTTTCTTGACACGATCTGATAGCTGATGTCTTGTGACACTGAGCGATTTTAAATATGTGTGGCAAAAAAAAGCCTGAAGTAATGTATAATATGGCCAATTGCAAAACCAAACTCTAGGCATACTTCAGTATTATTTACCAAGGGCTGCATTTTATTTCAAAACAGTATTTGATTATTTTATAGATCGCTACTCCGTTTCAGTGTTTGTTTCTCTTATAATTTGCTTTTAACATAGCACTGTTCTAGGAGAAAATGAAAAAACAAAAAGAAACTACAAACTTGAAGCCTCCCTGAAATCTGTGGCAGTTTTCATAATGTACACAGTGTACACCAGAGGATTTGTTGGGGGAAAAAAATCTCATTCTCAGGAAAAGACTTGAATGATTTGTGATTCTGTTCTGTTTCAGTGTTGTGACAACTACATTAACATAACACAGTATTGTGCTGTAAGTATGTAGTCCATTCTGTTTCATGAGGAGACTAAAACTATGTCCATATTTCTCTCATTAAACTGCTTTGAGAGAAGCTGCCTCACTACGATGATGTACTCATTTACTTCTACAAAAGATGCACAGGAATGAGATGTCATTAAGCAGGTTAGAACAGTACTTTTTTTAAATTATTATAAGGCCTTAGGCATCAATGCATCTGATTATCAACATTTGCTCAAAAATGCTGTCAGTTTTACTGTAATTTATGTTCTTATATTTATGTATATTTGTTAAAACTGTAAAAAAAAAGAAAAACACTTTAAAATACATGTTTAATATGTATGTGGCTCAAAACTATTTGTGGTTAGCGGATTCCTACTGTTTGCATGTATATCACCAGGATATGTAACTCTTATATTTCAAGTGTATACAGATCATGTATATAGGATATAAATAATATTAAAAAGGGGGGGAAGAGGGTTTGCACATTCTGCCTGTTAGACAGTTCCTACAAACACTAAGTAGGAACATCCTGAATAAAAGTATGAAACTCTGTACAATATACAGTGATTCAGGATACCAGGAGGTTGGAATTAAGTGAAACACGTGCGGTGAACAACTTCAAAAGAATTTATCATTGGAGGCTTTTTATTTCTAAAACCTGTACTCTGATTTAACTGAAGATTTGCAACACCACAAAGACACACGCTTCAATCTAATCAAAGTGAGCTTAAATGACAGGAGTATTCTCTGAGTAATTTTAAATATACCTGAATGTATCATGAAATTTACATTTGTCAACAGGTTAAAGATTTGTGCAATGTTGAAAAGTAGAATGTGAATAATGCAGTTGAAAATTTCATTGCTCGCAGTATAAAGTTTTACTTACCACAGGAAAAGTAAAGCTAGATACACTTTTCCTTTTTAAGCCTGCAACTTTTCTAATTCCAGTGGATCTTTGGTTGGGATCATGTTTAAAAAAAAGAAAAAAAAGAAAAAAAAAAAAAAAAAGCTTTCCATAAAGGCCAGTATTTATCACTGACCTTTTCAGAACACACACTGGTGCTTTCATCAGGGGTATTATTATTGTTGCTACGACTGAATTGCCAAACTCTTGTCTTAGTTTTTGGAGCAAAATTTCATATTCTAACAGTCATAATAGCTACTGAAATCTTTTTTTTCTTTTTTTATGTTAGTATGACTGTTAGTTTTTATTATTTGGCTGTTTAAAGCCAAATTCAGCTTATTTAATTATGATTTAATGGGCACTGTTGAAAAATGTACAGTGTATTGTGTGCTTACTTGTCCACTTCTATGGAGCATAGCTTCCATATTTTTTCAAATGCTGTGCTGTAAAATATTGTCATTGCTACTTATGTGGTACAGTGTAGTTTTTTCCTTTCATTTAAATAAAAGCATGGCACCAAAACTACATTTTTTTGTTTTCTTGCTTACATCTAAATATAAACTGAAACTATAAAAAGTTCACATTAATATTTAGATCTTTTTTCTTCTCATATTTCAGCAACATAGAACTTGTAGGAAACTGTACCATTTTCATTTCTCCTTTTGTTCCCAACTGTCTTTCTTTCACAGACAGTTTAGCTTTCAGATGTTATTGGCAGAGGCCATTGAAGAATTAGGTGCTTCATCTCATTCTTGAGGACAGCATGTTGTTACCCTGTTCTCTTCAGAACTGAGTTTCACAATTGTAAGTCAACTGATAAGCTCCAGTACTCCAGTTCACTTCCACTGTTCCAAAACCACAGAAAACTCACTGGTTGGTAACAGTGATTGCTTCAGATGGGAAGGCTTTCAAGATGAACTGGAGCCTTAACTTGGACTTGTTAGTGGTACAATCTTGAACAGAAATAGTATCAAAAATATGGTCTCTCGTCCAGATTTGTTAATTGACAATTTTTTCTAGTCTAAATCATGCCTTTTTGGGGGTTTTGTGTTGTCCTCCTGGGTTGCAGAGCAAGAGCAAGGACTTGATGAAAGGGAACATGACATCACTGTCAGCAGGCAGGCTGAATGGTTGGGCTAACTTACGCAGATGAAGAATCGCTAAATTTCAGAGCTATTCAAAGAGCAGCTTCAAGAATGCAGGAGATGAAATAGTAGGGCTTTTAGTGTTGAACTGAAAACTAATGTGGATGAACATGAATAGCCTTCGCTCTTCCCCCTAAAACTGGGTATTTTTCAGCCAGCTCAATCAGTTCCTGTACAGCATCACAAACAGGCTGACAGAAGAAAGGAATTATGTTGGAACACAAACACCCAGTTGCACCCAGTAAAGTTGTTTTTTCACTGGTAAGCCCAGCTCAAAATTTTCATCTAAACCCAGCCTTTGTACTGATAGGCTTTAGAACCAACTTCATTTTCTCTATCCTTCCGCCAGTAACACCACACTGGAGAAACTTCAGAGCATACCCTGGTTAATTTGACAGACTATGACTACCATGTGTCTGAATTTGTACCAAATTTGTGAATCAACATCTGTACTGCTGTGGGATCCAGAGAGGATAGCAGATACCTTCTATCACCAGCTGCACGATAATCATCTCAGTTACACTCAAAACCTAAGCTTTTGGATCAAGCACACTCAGAGGTGGCGTAGAAAATGGCTTTAATTCTTAAATGCAGTTGTACTGATCAGGTGTGGATGTTTCTTCTTCAATAAATTAATAAAAGCAGGGCTTTATAAGGGCAAAACCTTTAACTACATCTATCTTTTCAAACAGCAAATTAGCATTTCTTTGCTGCCTTGTTAGTAATTTAATGAACTGAATACGTACTTTGAAGAATTTAGGCTATAAAGATCTGTCTTGACAGCCACAGCCCCTTACATTTTCTTTTACATTTCCTAATTAATTAAAAACCATTTAAAAACTCTATAAATTATCTTATTTCAGTTCTAGATGGCAGAAAAAAAGTATTTTTAACATGCACAGCATTTTGTGCATTTGTAAGTACTTTGTTTTTAAAACAGAACTATTCCATTTAGGAAAAAAATGTGTTTGTGTATGCACACATATAAATGCACATCCACTTGCAGACTTACTTGCTTCCACACATATGAAAAGAAATACCCTTTATTTAGACAACCATAGCAAAGAGTTAGATACAGTAGGGACGTTACACTACCTTATTTCCTTCTAGCAAGAAAGCAAATCAGCTACTTTGTCCACTTAACACTTGGAACTATTGTCTTTGTAAGAGGCAAGGAAGTGATACACAACACAAACATTTAAGAGGTCAGTACTAAGTCTTTGGGAAATGGAAAGCTTTATGCCAGGTTTTTTATCAAATTTCTGCATTCAAGGATAATGCTACTGGATGCCAGACAGAACTGCCTCTGATATGAAAAGGTAGTAACAACTAGGATTTCAAGAAAAGACAAAAACCTTAAGAGACTTAAGCACTCCACTGAAAAAAGTTATTTAAAACTTTCGTCAGACTCTAACTCAACATTACCAACAACTGGATGTCTAAAATGCTTTGGAGTAAGTCATTATCCAGTGACATTTGTTAAGCAAGGCAGCACCAAAAGAATTTCTTTTCACATAAAATGTGTTTAAATTTTCAGGTAATGGTATGGAACTTTATGGAGACATACAAAGCAGCATCTACAGGCATTTTTATGTCAGTGTTAATCTCTTAATGGAGCTTTGCAGATGGACTCAAAGCTAATACGAAGCTTTCCATCAAGGCAGCTCTGTCTTATTCTTTCTACATCATCACTGATCTACATGTCTGCATTACAAGACCTGGCAAGGCCCCACAAGCCTGCAATTATTTAAATTACCCAAAGCCAGATTACACTTTCAGCTCGGTGTTTTTCTTGTCCAAACTACCTGAAACTGGAGTTGTGATGCTGATGTAAACAATTCTGCTATAGTTCATGCAAGAATTTTGCTGAATTGTCACCCCAAAGTTCTGGAAATGCTTTCTTGAAACGAGTGAAAACTGTTTCCAGAAGTAAAGTTCTAAACAGATTTTATTTTTTTCACCTTTTCACAAGACCATTTGAACATAGCATAAAATGTAAAGTTGAATGGCTTTGTTATAATGGCTACAGATCAGGGGATTGGCCCGTTTTTATGACGACAATACAAAGATGCTTTGCTGGACTCTACTGTCAGATGTGAGGCCAAGTTAGCACTGGGGAGCAGTTCTAAGAACATATCCAACCCTGCTGACATTGTCTGCAGCCACCTGCAACAGCTGTAATAAGGTCACACAATGACTATTTTCTTTCCTGAAGCATGCCAAGGACAGCCTGCAGACTGCAGTGCTCTGTCTTGTCAGTAGGCAATGCAGAATTCCTCTCCTAATCCTGATTTTCAAGCTCGCTAAAATCCACACCCATCAGGTTTGCTATTCATGGGAGTTACCTGCTTTGCAACAATGACTAGGGAGTTCAAAACAAGCAGAGACCGTCTCAAGGACATATTTCCATGCCTGACTAAAGTTAGGAACTAGCAAAGAACAGGGTCTTTCACCTGCCCTTTTCCAACAGGATGCCACAATGTACCCTCACTAGAGAGTAGTATTGTGCACCAAGTAATGCTACCTATACTTCCATTTCTCTTCTTGAGCCTTGATACTTGAAATCGCTTCCAGCCTATAGGAATTTGCTACTTCCTTGTGAAAGGCCTGAAATTCTGAACAGGAAACAGATTTTATCTCAGCACCTAAACTGAAAACAAAGCTATTGTACAAAAGATAGGTAAACCACTGTAACACCGTGAAATTGAGATTAAATTTAAAAGCATATGTGTGTTCACCTAGTGTTTTGTAGATTAAACTTAATTTACAATTGACTTGTCTTACCCAAGTGCACATTCAGCAAAGTTATACATACTGCTCTGTTTAGACAATTAAAATCATCTTGGTTTTCTGCACTCCCTCTGATTTATAATCTCTGTTGTATCCTAATATATTGGGAAACAATAATTTCTATAACTATGTTC
This sequence comes from Lathamus discolor, assembly GCF_037157495.1. NCBI lineage: Eukaryota > Metazoa > Chordata > Aves > Psittaciformes > Psittacidae > Lathamus > Lathamus discolor. Next base: position 53,866,901 of record NC_088886.1, on the reverse strand, counting down.
TATATTAATTAGTGCCTCCAAAGGCAACCGAGCAACAGGTGGTAGCTTTATAAGTAAACATCAGGATTTGGTGGTTTACTGGTAAGTCTTGCTTCCTGGAATGTGATGCTGTGACTCAAGTGTTGCAGAAGGAACCATCAAGTTCCCCATTCCTTGCTTGTCCCTGGCAGAGTCACTGCTGTGCAGCCAGGCCGCACTCCCCACTGGACCTCCTTCAGCAAGGACATATCTGTATCATGATAAAAAAAATAATAAAGTATAAAATTTGGTCTTTGCTATGTCCTTTGTCAGTGATTTGTCACATCTTCATGTTGCCAGGGCCTGCCAATGTGCTGCGGCATACACACAGGGGGTTTGCCCAAGTCTACTAAAGCTCTAATGCGATTTTCAGTATCTCATCTCATAGCTATATTTAAACACTGTGAAAGTGCATTAGCTGTTTACCATGATAATTCTTAGATGCCACAATTTTGAGTTACAAAAACCGCATGAAATCCAAACAAATGGCAACTTATACGTATAAAGACGTCTTCATAATATGTATACCATATGCATACGTATGATTTCTGTAAAGAATGCGTTCTTTTCCAAGAAGCAGAAGACAGCAGAACCACCACAAACCCCCTCGGCTGGCCCGAAACGTGGCCGCGCCTCACGCACTAAAGCTGTTGCCACCGAGCCGTAAGCCCCCGCCGCGCGAGCGGAGGAAACCCGGTCGTGGCAGAGCTTGGCGGCAGTCCCCATCCAGCGGGGGAGCGGTGCACCTGCTCTGTGTGTTAGGTGGCTTTAGACAGCCGGCAGGCTCTCGGGCCCTAACAGCGGGCTGTGCCTAACAGCTCGGCGGGCAGAGCGCAGAACCGAGCGGCTGAAGGGGCCTTTTGAAAGGCCGGGCAGCATGAGGAGGCCGGGGCACCCGCCCCGGAGGAGAGGGGAGTGTTTGTAAGTTATTCCCAGACCCGCCCTCCCCGTTAGACAGCCGCTCCCCGGGAACGCGGCGGGCGAAGGCGCGATGGGCCGCTCCGCGGGGACAGGCCCGGAGCCGCCGCGGAGTTTCGCGGCAGGCCTCCGCTGAGCCGGGGCTGGCAGCTGCGCCCCGTCCCGCGGTTACCTCAGCCTCGGGCTCGCCCCACCGCTAACAAAGCGAACCCCACCCGCCTCGACGCGGCGGCCGCGGCCATCTGTCCCTCCTCCCCACCCGCCCTCGGGCGCGGCAACGCCCAGCCGGCGCGGCCCCGCCCGCCCCAGTCGCCTTCCAGTCAGGCAGCGGCGTGGGCACTCCGCCCGGGTGCGGTGCGGGGAGGGTCTTGCGGCGCCGCGCCGCCGGCAATCCGCGGTGAGGGCGGGTGGCAGCCGCAGCGCGGAACGGAACGGAACGGAACGGGAGTGAGGCCCCGACACCGGGCCGGGCCCGCCCTGCAGCGAGGCCTGCCGCCATCTTTCCCCTCACGCCCCGTTGGTGTTGCGCGAACGGCCCGCTGGGTCCCTCAGGTGAGTGTCGGGGGGCGGGACGGAAGACGAGGAGCTGGGGCCGGGTGGCCGTGCTGAGCGGTGAGTCCGTGTCCGTGTCCGTGTCCGTGTCTGCAGTGCTGTGAGGTGGGCGCTGCCCGGCGCCCCGTAGACGGCGGGGCTGCTTTGTCGAGGGGCCGCGCCCCGTCTCCGGCGTCCGGGCACGGTTATGCTAATGGCCCCGCCGCCGAGGGGAGCATCGCCGCGGCTTGCCGGCGACGCCCGACAGCCGCCGTCCCTTTGTTGTGGCACTCGCGGGTGGGCTGGGCCGGTGGGCCGCGGTGGCCGGCTCGGTGCTTGGCGGTGCCCCCGCCCCGGGGCGGGAGCGGGGTGTGCCCTGGCAGCGGGGCCGCTTCGGAGGAGCGTCGGCTCCGCTGCGGCCCTGCCGTTGCCGGGCTGACATTCCCCACATGCTAATTCGGGCTCGGAGCTGTGTAATTAGACAGTGCGGCTGCTCCGAGCCTTTTCCCTGTAAGAGCTGGATTTCCTCTGGAATTGCACGTGAAGAAGGAAAAAAGACTGGAGCAAGTGTTGGGTTTGGTGGGGTTTTTTAAGCCGAAATATATTCATTGGTAGTCTGTAATTTGTTTGGGTTTTTCATTTTACTGCATTATACTTTAACATGGAAGTATTGTATAATTTAATGTCACCTTTCTGGCATTCATGGTGTGGAAAGGTGTGGATAAAGGGGGTGCATGTTGTAACAGGGATTGATGAAGGCAAATAGCTCTGCCAGTCACTTCCAAAGCATGGTGAGATAAGGGTTGCTGTGGTGGATCTAAAGCAACAGCTGATCTAAGCAGGGTAAAAAGAAAAAAGGGTTACTAGAGGGCAAGCTAGTGAAAAACCTATGCGAGAAAGAAAAGACTGGTAAGAGGGCACTTAGTTGCTGTATGGTAGAGCAGCAAAAGGTTTTCGTTACAGAGTTCAGCTGTACAAACTTTAGTGAAGGTTTTCTATTAAGGCCTTAATGTGCTTAATGTAGTTCATTTGAAATGATGAATTGTGCTATCTCTTGGGGTGAAGTGGGTGTCAGTGAGTTTACTAACCGTTTGGAAAACAGTTGCAACAGAAAATAAATGGTCTATAGACGTGTTTGGGGTTTTTTCAAATTCTTTTGGTGTGGAATAGCTGGAAGGTGATTGAGGGCACATGACAAAATGCCACTAAGAACTCACTGGGCCCTGTGTCCTTTATGGGGTCTGTGTAGCCAGAACTCAAGAGTGGTTTCTAGCCAGGCCCAAGATCCATATGTAAGTGACTATGGGATGGATTAAAAGGTAAAACAACTTTAAGCAAAACAGCCAGCTTTTTAAGTATGTGTTGTTTCTTCACGTTTGGTTTTTCTGTGACGTTGTTCACCAAGATGCTGAGGTTATGGAAATGCATTGCAGTTGTCATTGAAGTCAGTGAACCAAGACTCCTAATTAGGCATTGCTTCTCCCTTTAAATGTATCACTGCTGTCAGTGTGAGACTGCAGATTTGAACTCTGTTATTCTTGTATTTCTGGGTAATTAGAGGTTCTATATTCCTTGCCCTGTTCTGTGAATGTGTATAATATGGATGATGTATTTCAAATAATAAGTAATGCAGGAATAACACATATTTTAGAATTCCCTATTTACTTGTATTTCCAGAACATTAAATGTTACTTCAGCCTTCTACTGTATTAATGCGTATGCATTCTAAGTTTCTTTTAAGAGATGTAATATAAGGAGAGACTGGTTAGCCACTATTTTTTCTTGACACTTAAAATTCATAAAGATTTTTCTGGATTAGTGTATTTCTGTGCATAACTATTCTTTTTTTAAATACTGTTTGCTATGCTTACAACACCATGAGAGGGTTCTTGCTGTTGGCATGTTCTGAGAGCATGAGTAAGAACAGAGCAAGGGTGAAACCTCTGGAAAATTTAGGAGTAGGCAGCCTGTGTTACGAAGAGCTTGTTTAAAGGACATGTCTGCTGAAGATGCAGAAAAAACTTGTGCCAGGGTTTGTGGTGAGAAGTGTGTCTTTTTTTATTGATGCAGATTTATTAGGAGGAAAAGCAATTTAAATACAGAACTAGGGGAAGATGATAAGGGGGAGTGACAGGAGAAAAAAATAAGAAGGACAGGTGTGGAAAACCACAATCCGAAAAGACTGGGTAAGATAAGAATTGTAGCCAAAACCTGGTTAATAGAAGGCACTGGAAATGTTATGCTATAATAATCATTCACTTTCATTTATACCACAAGCTAATGCTGTGCTTCAGTCATTCTTGAGTATTAGTGCTTGAGCTGATCAGGTTGTGACGTTATGTGCCATATGGGCTGGCAGAAAGCACTATAGTGGGATGAACCAAGACAGCTTGAGCTCTATTATTGAGATTCCCTGCTGTTCTTTACTTTTTAATTATTATTTTTATTTATACAGGTATACGCATATTGCTGAATGTCAGAAAAACTGGTAGGGGTGATGTGTAAGCCTGTGTATTTTTATAATTTTATGATAGTCTTACATTGCTGCTTGTTATTTTGACAGCATAATGCTTATAAGAGAAGTCTGAGCTCATCAGCCAGAAACCCATTGACTACATGAAAATCTTCTCCAGTAGATTTATTGTTTTTTCTCTAGTTATTTGTGTTGCTCTGACAGCAGATGCACACTGAATATATTTATAATACTGTTAATGTATGAGCTTATCAGTGTACTTTAACTCTGCTGAAGTTCAGTATCCAAACTGTGTTTGGATATTACATCTTTTCTGACAGGCCTGCAGAAGTGTTGTGACTAGTCCCGTATCAAATATGGAGGGTGGCCCATCATCCTATTTCCTAATTTGTATGGGCAATTGTCATGGTTTAAGCCCAGCCAGTAACTCAGAACCGTGCAGCCTCTTCTTAATCCCCATTTTCTCTCCCCTCTCTGGGCAGGATGGAGAGGAGAATTGAAAGAATTTAAACCCCATAGAGACAAGAACAGTCCAATAGTGCAAGTATAATATAAAACTGTTACTACTCATGATAAGGGAAATAAGGGGAGAGAAAATCTAACTAAAAGGGAAATGGAAATAAACAACAATAAGCACAAGTAATGCACAATACAATTGCTCACCACCCACTGAGCAGTACCCAAGCAGTACCCAAGCACCTTCTGGGTGACACCCCCCAGTTTATATACTGAGCATGACATGCTATTGTGTGGAATAACCCTTGGCTAGTTTGGGTCAGGTGTTCTGTCTCTGCTGCCTCCTGGCTTCTTGTCCCCCTCCTCACTGGCAGAGGGTGAGAGACTGGAAGGTCCTTGATCAGGGCAAGTGCTACTGAGCAACAACTAAAACTCCAGTGAGTTATCAGCATTGCTGTAAGACTAAAGCCAAAACACAGCACTGCACCAGCTACTAGGAAGGGGTAAAATAACTGTTACAGCTGAACCCAGGACAGCAATATAAATAAAAGTAAATTAAGTGTTAAACTTGGCAAAGGCTTTGTGTTCAGGACAGACCTGTTCTTTTAAAACTACAGTGGAGCAGACAACTTCTTGCAGGTGCTAGTTTCTGCTTAATATAGTTGTACTCTGAAGCAAAGTACTGAGTGTTATGCTCTCTTTTTAAATCAATAGATTATATAAATAATTACGATTAAGAAAATACTGAAACTCTGAAGAGTGGCTTACTATTTAGGCTTGAGTCCAGTAGATCCAGTTGAAAAGAAGGCTGGGCTTGGAGTTCCTTTCTTCAAAGGGAGTCTTAGTCTGAATTTTTCTAGTAGTTTTACTTTGGCAAGGAAATTAATTTATTTGATTTATATAAAACCCACCAGTGCAGAAATAAAAAAAAAAGGGGGGGGGGGGGGGAGAAAAATGCAAATGCATTAGGGTGAGTTTGGGAATTAAGATGTTAATTATAAACCACTGGTTAAATTTGTGTTGAGTTTTGTTGGGTTTTTTTCCTTCATTGTGTAAGGTAGGGTTAAATTTTTCTCTGAAACAAAAAATCCATATCCGGTTGCTGAAAGGGGAAATTGAAACAGAGCTAAAACATAAGGAAAAGGCATCTTTCTACAAATTCTGGCTTTGGATTTATATGTCTGTCTGCTTTCATTCCTGCAGCAAAGCTTTCTGCAAGCCAGATTTTAATTTCTGACTTTACTAGCTGAGAGTGGGTTCATGGTCTCTGGGGTGTCCTGCATGAGACCCATCCCAGTGCTTGGTGATGGCAGTGTTCAGTGCCTGAAATGAGAATTAAGCCCAGCCATTTTCCAAGAGAAGTAAGGCCATTCCATCTGGCACAATTAGGTCTCCCTTGTCCCAAAATAAACTATGCTGCTATAATCAAATGCTTTCCTGGTCAAATGTTCTGGCAAAGCCTTACTTGGAAAAAAGTAGGCATACAACTGTGAAGAAGATGGGAGAACTTGGGGATATAGATGATTAATACAAACCCCTGTTATTAATGCTTAATTTTTTGTATCACTTGAAGTTCATTAGCATTGGTTTATGATGATCAGTAAGAAGCTTCACTACAGTATTTCTCTTCTGCTTTTCTCAGTAAATAAGTAATTTGTTGTTAATAATTTATGTGTGGCTTACTTAGATTATTCAAACTTCTTATATCTGTTCTTTGATTTCTGATTACACTTTATGTACATGTTTGCTAATATGAGATAGATAACTAGCTTATGGACTGCAGTTTGCCAAGGCTGAGGTGTCTGGAGTCTGCATCATTTCTTCATTTTTGTCTTGGGAGCTGCGTTATCCACACTTATTTGTCTTTAGGCATTCTAGTTGTCAGGCTTCTGCATAAGTAAATGGTTATGTGAAGAAATTAAGTAGTGTTTCCATTTCCCCTTTGGAATTAAAAAGGAGATCAGCTGGGGTAATTACTGCTGTAGGCATCTTCCTCTGTATGTTTATCTCCATTAATTTTTCTGATCACTGTTATGATCTCTCCTTGTTCCTTGGGTTATTGATGGTTCATCACTGATTGTGGCTTCTTTTCTGTTCTTTGGTGTTTTCTCATAATCGGTTTCAGTCAGGCTAAGATATGGCTGCTGCCAGAAAACAAAGCTCTGTCAGTTCCTTTTGTCAGTGTTAGTTCCCTGGCGTCCAGAGTGAAAACTTGTGCCTGGATCAGAGAGGTGATCTGGCCAGCCACACAGTTTTATGTGGGGTGCCATGAAGTGGAACGTATGGCTGAGTGCAGAGGTGAGAAGAGGGACTGCCCCTTTCTGCAGTAACATGGGCTTAAACTGGACTCCTCCTTATGTGAATTGCACTCTTGTAGCGGCTAGCTTTTTCTGAAGCACTCTGATGAGGCAATGCTGTGTGACTTGGCTGTGTTACAGGGTTTTTCTATGCATCCCCAGTTAGTTTTCAGCAGATCAACTTAGAAGCTACAGCTGTAAGTCTTTTTAAGGTTTAAAAAATAAAAAAAAGTTTGGAAAGATTTTGAAAGCTGAAAAGCTTCTACTTTAAGTCATACTTAAGGGTTGGCCAGAAATTCATTTCAGGTTTCCTGAGAGAACCACATGCTAAAACTCTCATATCCTTGGAGGAACTGTATTGCAAAGGAGCTTGGATGCTGTATCCATGCGAGCTTTAACAAGCTGACTGCCAATAGCCAGGGCCTTGTCCTGTCACTCTCCCAGCTGCGTCTTCCTCCTGGTTTTCCTTTCTGCTGGCTGGAGAGCTCATTAGACCATTGAGCCACTTCAGCATGTGAGCTGGTGGAAAGGCAGAGCCAACAACCCAAGTGAGGAGTGCTGAAGAAGGGCCAGAACACGCAGCTGGAGTCAGGTGAGTGAAGGGGACTCTGGCAGTCAACGCTCAAGCTGGCTTAGACCACCTTGGGTTTGCAGCTTCAGATTCTTCATGAAGTGTTTAGACAGAGCTAGGTTCTTCCTTCCTTTCATTCTTCCTTCTTATGAAGGAAGAAAACCTCTGCCTTAATTGTCATACTCTACTTCAAAAAATGGGAAGGGGGAGACTGTGTTTTTAGTGTGCTGTCTTTTCTGTATTTGTTAGAAACTTTTAAGCTTATATGTAAGTTCTCTAGATAGTGACAAAGTGACTGGCTTGTTTTTATGCTCTTTGAACTTTGCTGTTTGCATTTCAGAAAGGAAAATTTTACATATTGCATACTTGGTAATAATATTTTCACACTGTAGGAGGATTGATTTCTGGTAGATTTGTTTATCTGGTGGCATGTTATGTGTAGGACAAATAAAAATATATGCAGATACATTATTAGATTTGAATTGTGGCTTCATAATTAAACTCTTAAAATAAATTTCCCAATCTTGTCTGCTTAATTTTTGTAATGCTGTGGTACTCTGTCCTATAAAACTGTTTGGTTGGTTGGTTTTTACTAGCCAACATTTCTTAGCCAAGCATAAAAAAAATACTGAACATAGCTAAAATTCTCTTCCCTTTTAGGCTGCCATCATGACGGCTGAAGAAACGGTGAATGTTAAAGAAGCTGAAATAATAAAACTAATACTAGATTTTCTGAACTCAAGGAAACTTCATATCAGCATGCTGGCACTTGAGAAGGAAAGCGGGGTCATTAATGGCTTGTTTTCAGATGACATGCTTTTTCTAAGGTAAGACTTCTTTCTCTAGTGCTTCAATACCATATATATGAAAATGTAGAGTGGGACTGTGGTTCTATGGGCAGACCAATGCCACTAAACAGGAGGTTTTATTCCCTCATCTTACTCTGCTTCTTCCTGATCCCAGTTCTTTGGCCCAGCCCTGCGTCATATTTCAGCTTTGAAGTTAATGACATGCTTCTTAGAGCCACTTGAAGTAATAGACTAGGCGTCATCGACATGGGTTGACATAGATTTGTTTGTTTGTTTGCTTGTTCATTCATTGTAACTTGGTTATTTTCTGGCACAGTGGTGAATTCAAGTGGGATGGGGTCAAAGTTTCAGTACAAAGTGAGAGAAAGCCCATGAGCAGGAATAGGATGGGAGAGCAAGCTCTGTTGGTGTCAATGGTGTGATACTATCTGCTTACCATGTCACATGGAACTGAATGTGTAGGTTATTAACTACTAAAATATTTTTAGAATATTCTAGTGCTAAGATCTAGAGTGAGTGGAGTGGCTTTACGGAGATTTTCCCCCAAAATACTATCTGCATTTCAAAGCAATATATAGATTTCTTTTAAATTTAGCAATATGAAGGAGGTCTCTGTTATCAGCAAGGCATGAGAGTTGGTGAAATTTACCATTTAGGTTATTGTCCTTAAAATTATTAAAAGGAGTTTCTGTAGATGCACACTAGGGTTTTTTTAGCACTGCTGTACTATATTTCGTGCCAAATAACTTTGTGGAAACATGAGAAAATAATTTACTCAGCTGTTCTTAAGACATTAAAAATAAGATTTAATCACTGAACAGGATTTCTCACCTGGCTTCCCTTTTGATTAAAATTATGGATATTAGAATGAAATTCAAGAAGAATTCAGTTGAAGTTACTAATCCTATTTGCTTGTTTGATTCTGGCTTAGAGTATACATTTTATAATAAAATCACCCCTTCCTTATAGATCTGGGCCTTTTAGAGAGAACTGTGTGATATGGGGGGTATGAAGAAATTTAACTAATCCACCTGTACAGTCTAGCCCTGCTGGTCTTGGAGCTGGAGTTCTTGTGTTGGCATAGTTCCTGCCAAGTTGTTGCTCTTCTCTTCTTAGTTTGAGAGCTGTGTGTTCCTCACCCCACCCCATAGCTTTATAAAATAGGCCCAGCTGTATTTATACAATTAAAAATCACTCATTTTCAAGTCTGCTTTCATTCTTCAGGATGTATTCATTGAAACAGTGTATTTATTCATACTCTTCCTGTAATACTGTTTTTTGGGTTTTTTTTTTATTTGTTTATTTTAAATTTTTTTTATTTAGAGTTACAGGTGAAGCAGGACACACAGGAGCATTTTGTCATTTCTGATGTGCCTTTAAGAGTAACTAATATTTGTTCTTCCAGTATGCAATAACTAATACAAAATGCTGAGAAAGGGTATGGATTTTGTTGTTCTTAATAGTGACATCAGACAGTCATCTTGGCATCTGTGCAAAGCATTAACTTTTCAAAGTGGGTTGATCACCTGTTGTGTATTTAAATGACTGTTGTGTATTTAAATGAGCTACTTACTTGGAAAGAAGGGTGTCCTTGTCCAATAAAAATAAAGGAGTAACTCTTTCTTTTAACAGGCAGTTGATTCTTGATGGTCAGTGGGATGAGGTTCTTCAATTTATTCAGCCTCTTGAATGTATGGAAAAATTTGACAAGAAAAGGTAAAATAGAATACGTGTCAGAGTAAAATTTTTTGAGCTGTGCAATATACATGAATTTCCAAGTATTGTGAATGAAACCAGTAGCTGTAAGACTTTCACCTTAATTTATGGGGTTTTTCTCTAATCTCTATACAGTTCCACCAGCGTGTGCATGGGCTTTTAAACTTAAACTATAGAAAGTATGTGCATACAATCTGTAGTAAGTTTTCATTTTCCATACAGTTCAGGAGTGTGCTGCACGTTGTAGTGTCATCTTATAGTTAACTGTCTGCCATATTTCTTTTGAAGAAATTAGTATGATTACTATACTTTTTTCTTATTAGCCTTATAATATTTTAACATTTCTGAAAGCCATAATTGAAGAAGTCATCTTCTATTAAGATAGAATTTTGTGGTTACCGATTTGTTAGAATTTGAGATCAGAATTCATTGTCACTGCAATTTCTGTGCCTAACTCAAAAATAAGCTGTAAAATACCCTGCTTGTCTCTAAAAGAATGTTCACCTACTGGATCAAGAGGTATATATCTTATTTCTCACCTGCAGATTTCGTTACATCATAATGAAGCAGAAGTTTTTGGAAGCCTTATGTGTAAACAATGCGATGTCAGCCGAAGATGAGCCTCAGCATGTAAGAATTGTCTCTTGTTTGGGATTTTTACTGTAAGGAAACCTCGTGAGAGATTCCGGTTAAAGGCACAGCAGAAGCTCCTAGCTCTGAATATATACATTTTAGCTGTTAGCAAATGGTTTTATGAACAATGGGGAAGAAAAATTATATCCTTTAGAAATGACTGTGGTTCCCAGCTCTCAAATACAATTGTATATACAAGAGTTAGTTCAAACTTAGCAGCATACAGTGTGTTTGTTTGTGGTCCTGATCCTTACATGTCCTTTAGGCCATTATGCTGAAGTACAGGGTTCTTTTTTCAAAAATATTCTGAAGTAAACTTCAGAATCACAGAAATGTATTGTTACAAGTGGGACTAGGTGAACAGTTTCAATTAGAATTCATCTTAAACTTTATTTCCATTGCTTTTAGAGAGAAAGGACACGGCTGTTTATTTGGAGGGAACAGATGGGTTCACAAAGGGCTTAGGTTTTCAATGTGGAAAGAGATGTCAACTCAAGTTGGCAAAGAAGATGCGCAGATTGTGAACTTAGTTTTTCATGTGTGTTGGTAATAGATTAATACCAAATTTCTGACAGAAAAGTTATTAAATAGAAAATAAGAATTCCAGTAGTGTTAAGACAATTGATTTCATTTTCTAAACTCAGTTGATTGTAATTCTGTCCCATTACACATATATTGTACTGCAGGGTTTTCTCTTGATGGAGCAGAGAAAGCTGAAAGTCTGGCTTTGTAGTTGTAAAGGGAATGTGTATTGTAATCACTTAATCTGCGTGCTGTTACTAGATAGCAGCAGAGGGGAGGGGAATTCAGATTTATGTCCTGTATTTTTTGTTTTGAATGTTACCAAATCTGTTTGCATGTTGTGGATGAAAGGTGCTGTATTGAGCAGATGCTAAGTAACAGGCTTAAGTGGGAGTTTTATTATTTTTTTAAATCTTTGTAACTAAAATTGCCAAGTTCCATGTATTTAACATGGTCTTGACTTTTAGCTGTCAACAAGCTTTGTGCTTGAAAGCCTTCTGTTCATTTTGCAGGTCTTATCGTCTGAGAACTTTCTGAGCTTTAACTTTTTTTTTTGATTGAATAGAAAATCTCAATATATAAGCCAACTCAGAGTTGCTAATCACTGGAAAATAGACAAGTCTAGAAGCCATTTATAATTCATTCCAATACCTTTCTGTAGATATAAAAAAAGGGGGAAGGGAAAATAAGTCAGTTGGCTTTGAGAATGGAAGTAACTTTTTGTACTATAAAATAATAGAATGTGTTTAGTACAGGTTTACCATTTCAAGCCTATCAAACCTGGAGTGACATGAAGAAAATGGGACTGGGTGGGAAGTTAAAGCGCTCTGAAATTTGTCTGTTGTAAGATTTGTGTCAGCAATTCCAGACTCAGTATGCTGATTTAATTAAAATATAAACAGGAATAAAGGAATGATAGTGGAGAAATTCTGCTGCAGCTTCTTCTGCAACCATTTTATTGTAACGTGTACTACAAACTACTCTGTTAATGTTTCTGTAGCTGGAATTTACAATGCGAGAGGCTGTACAGTGCCTACATGCGTTGGAAGAATATTGTCCCTCTAAGGAAGACTACAGTAAACTCTGCTTGCTACTGACCCTGCCTCGCTTGACCAACCACGCAGAATTCAAGGACTGGAATCCCAGCACAGCACGGGTTCACTGCTTTGAAGAAGCCTGCATCATGGTGGCAGAGTTTATTCCTGCTGATAGGAAACTGAGTGAGGCTGGTTTCAAAGCAAGTAACAATCGTTTATTTCAGCTTGTAATGAAGGGATTGCTTTACGAATGTTGTGTGGAATTCTGTCAGAGTAAAGCAACAGGAGAAGAAATCACTGAAAGTGAAGTGTTGCTGGGCATCGATCTCTTGTGTGGTAATGGGTGTGATGACTTGGACCTTAGCTTATTATCATGGCTACAGAATCTGCCAGCAACTGTTTTTTCTTGCGCTTTTGAACAGAAGATGCTTAATATTCATGTTGATAAACTCCTCAAGCCTACAAAAGCTGCCTATGCTGATCTTCTGACACCTCTTATCAGCAAACTTTCTCCATACCCATCATCCCCCATGAGACGGCCTCAATCAGCAGATGCTTACATGACACGTTCCTTAAACCCTGCCTTAGATGGGCTGTCGTGTGGATTAACAAGTCATGATAAGCGAGTCACAGACCTTGGAACCAAAACTTCTCCCATGTCACACTCCTTTGCTAATTTCCACTACCCAGGAGTACAGAATCTCAGCCGAAGTCTCATGCTTGAGAATACAGAGTGTCACAGCATTTTTGAGGAGTCACCTGAGCGGTAAGGACAACTGAAGCTATAGTTTCTCTTTGGCTTATGTTGCATTTTCTATTAGTGGGTTATTGCCTTCACTGTAACTTTGAACATAATTGTAACATTGAAACATAATTTGATTGTTAAAAATTTGTTGTAATCAAAACTGCATGTGAGGAGTTTTCTTCCTTATGCTCTTACGATCAAAGTAGATTTCTATATTTTATCTCTAGCCTTATGGATTCAATCTGGACTTTCTTAAAGTTGAAATACTAGCGCAGAGCACGTATCTGCTTGGATTATGTAATACAGCCTAGCTAAGATTTGTGTTCAGTATTACTCAATTCTCTCATTCCAGATAACTAAAGGGAAACAATGGAATAGCTGTAACTTTTTACTTCTTTCTCTATCTCATTCTGACTTCAAGAGCCTCTATATTTTGGTTCTGACAGTCTAAATGATTAAGTATACTTCAGAAATTTGCATATGGAAACAGTCCCAGTGAAGTCAGTGGAAATGACTGTATGCCGTTTTGGCAGCATTTCTCCATCACTTAAATTGTTACAGTAGTAGTTCAGCTTCAGTATTTACTCATTTTTCAAAACAAGTCTGAATAATGCAGTTGACTATATAATGGTTTTATATTTGTCTTGGAAATAGTTGTGTTAACATAGTGTTGAATGCTATTAATAACATTTTAAATGCAATGTACACAGCAAAACTGATATCTCTCCTTAAGAACTGAAGTCTGCATCAAAACTTTGTGCTTTTTATGCTCTGAGAGCAAAGTCAAGGTAAATAGGAGAACTGGTACTTGTAAATTAAGAACTTACCATTATGGTTTTGCTTGGCCTTCGGATCAGCAGTTAGTCCATTTCTAAATGTTATATCCATTCTTCTCTAGAAAGCAGCTGCCAGGTTTTTTAGCTCTGGGGGAATCAGGGGTACCTAGCACTGAGCTTGGGTACACTGGCCAGCAGAGGATGCTCTTAGAGTTGTGGTGCTTAATTCTGGCTCCAGTTGGTGAAATTGCCTAGTAGTTTTGCTTTACAGTAATAACCTTGTGTTGAGGTAGACAGCAGCTGTAATTAAACTCAATTAAAAAAAAAAAAAAAACCAACCAAAAACAATAAGTGTGTGTATGTCAGTTCACCAATGATAATGGAAATTTTTACACTAATGTATGTTTCCCTTGTCAGTATTAGTGTATTAGAATAATTCTGCACAGAGTCATCTTGTGGGCAAAATAAAGTGGTAACTTGCCGCAGCTCTTCTTTGTGTAAGCGTTTTCATGCAATGTTAAGTGACATTTATAGTTCTTAACATGTTTTTTCAGTAACACATCTCTTGAAGATTAGAATTAGGTTAAGGGGTTCATAGTTCTCAAAAATGCATTACATTTCTCAGAAGAAAATCCAACTTAAAATTACGTGTCCAACTTAAATGGCAATATTTGTAAGGGTAGAAGCTCAGAAGCTGAGTGATGCATAAATCTAGCCCTTGCTTCATCTTACTCATGCACATGGTATTTCGTTTATAAGTTGTATTCAGCAAGTAATTACTTGTCTTTTAGTCAGCTAAGTTACTGTTGTTTATACAGAGATACCAGAAAGTTTAAAATAAATTCCTGAAGAGCTTTGCTCCAAGTCAGTGAAGAGGGCTTTAAGTTGACAAACCTGAAGATGGGAATCCAAGACTTGTAATGTGTTCTGCACATTTACTGATTGTTCTATGCAGAAATACTTGTATAATGAGATAATAGCACAACTTACATAAACTTTTCTACGTAGCACTTCCAGGAATGTTCAGTGAAGGTCAGTTTAGAGTGACCACTTAGGTGGAGGTTAAATTTAGACAGGTAGTGGTAGTTAAGCTATTATTTTATAGAAGACATTAATCACATAGCATATGTTCCATGCATGTAATTGTTTAACAATAGAGGGTCTTGAATAAGTTGTTTGTTACAGGGTATATAAATCAACTGAAAGGGTAGAAACAAAGGAATTTGGATACCCCATGGTGGTACAGCTTTTTGGAAACTGGGGGAACAAAACACATTGGCTGGCTGTGCTTTTTGTTTGTTAGGGGTTTATTTCATTTGGTGCAAGCCATTGCTTAGGGAAAAAAATGCCTCTTGCACTGTCATATGTATCTTTTGTTTTGTGACGTAAGTAGTTTGCACACTTGTGTTAATCACATTTTCCTCTAGAATGTTGTATTTCTCTACTTGCTAGGGATTTTCTACTTTTATTTTCTCAACTAAGCTTCTTTTCTTTTCCATGTTGCTGTAATAAGCGATACTCCCGTGGAACAACAGCATCCCATCGGCAGTGAGACTTCGTGCCAGAGTTCAGTTGCAGAAAATGAACCACTTAATGGAGCACAGAGTCAGGGATCAGCCAAACCAGAGAAAAATGAGGTAGTGGTTGTTAATTAAAAATAATGAGGCACTTTGAGCTGGGTACTGATCACTTCATAAGAATTTGCATTTGTGTTAAGAAATTCATGCGTGACAATGGATTGCTTTGAATCCTGTTTTTATTATAGTAGGAAAGCTATAAGAATCTACTCTTTTATGTAAAAATTTCTGCCGTCGTTTGAGTCTAATGCAAGCTTGCGGTGTTACGTTTAACAATGCTTAAGAATCTTCGTAGTGTTTTAGTGATGAGTTTGACATGTAGCCTGTCATTTTTGGTGTTAACAAATTCCAGAGGTCATCTAACATAATTTTCTGTCTGGGACACAGAACTTACATTTTGTAGGGGATTATCCAGTTTTGTCAGAATTGAATATCATAACCTTTTTTGAATTCATGTTTGAAGGCTTGTGCTGTGACTATCCCTTTTTGTCTTGTTTTTTCTCCTTAACAGCAATATGGTGACACTGAAATAACAGTTCAATAGGATAAAGTTACCTGTCCTTTTCCACAGCTTTAAATATCTGTCTCTTGATTCTGGAATGATGAAAAACATCGAGTATGCAATCAGTCTTCTTTGCAGACTCCAGTCTGATTTTCTTAATGAGACTTTGTCTTAACTTATGACATCTATATGGTAATGAAAACCAGCTTAGTCTTGACAAGGCTATATTCTTGTAGGCTCTGGATACTTGAGTGAGGCAATGGGGTCTACTGGAGGGTTAGCCCAGTCCTCCCAACTTGATGACTTCACGCCCCTCGAGGACTCTGCTGCAGCAGTATTGTGTATGCACATTGGGAATAAGTGGTAGGCGGAGATAGCTTAGCTAGAGGTGTAATAGAGCAGGCTTCAAAAGGCAAAAATCCAGATGCAGAATTTGTAGGACAGAATGAAGACAGGAGATGCTGTGCTGTAGGTGAAGACATTGGCCAGACTATTCCACACAAGTAGAAGAGAAGACAGTACCCATCCAATTTTACCTTGTTTTGTTTTCCACATTGTAGTGGTATATATGTATACTGTGAAAGTAAGATGTTAACTTAAATTTCTTGAACAGCTTTATTTTTGCACTGTTATTGGTGGGATTGAGTTAGAAGCCAGATTTTAAAGAACAGAACATCTAGGCAACATACCTTAGGTTTAGGTGCTAGTTTGGGAAATAATGACACAGAATCCAGAGGATCAAAGGATAGAATCCAATTGCAACGAACACATATTGGTCATGGAAAGGAGTATAGACAAGAATATACCTGTTGCCTAGAAGGATTATAATGCAGTGACTGGGGAATATTTCACATATTCAAAATACAGAGAATTAATGCTTTCTAGACTTCTGGAGGTAAGTGCTGAGTTAGTCGATTGCAAGTGTTCATCTTGGGAAACAGATAACTGTAAACGTTTTCAAATGCAACAGGGCCAGAAAATCCAATATAAACCAAAACCAATGTGTCAAAAAACACAGAATCATCATGCAAGAGATTTTATTTACAAGATATGAAAAGGCTCATAGTTACGAAGAAGGATCTTCTGCATGAATTGGTTGAACTAATGCAAAGTTACCAGGGCGTCTTTATGCCACTTAGAATCATCAGATGACTAAGATGTCACTTTTGAAAATGGAAAAACAGAAAAACCCAACCCACCAAGGTTTTTCCTTTTACTACTTTTTTCCTGCTGGTTGGTAAATCTGCAATTTGGCTGGTTTTTTTACAAAATGCATTGTACTTCAGTGTTGATAGTTCGGCTTTAGACTAAAGGTGCTTTTGGTTTTTCTGTAGGGTATTTCTGTTTGTTTCTTACCTTGTTATCAACTGTTTTATGATGGTGGTGTTTGGAACTAGTGGCAAAAAAAAGAAGTGACGATTGGGAAATGCAGAAGGCAGTGAGTCCAGGGGAGGTGGCACTGTGGGAAGCTAAAGATAGTACCTGAGAGGAAAGAGGCTGTGAGAAAGACAGCTCAGGTGTTTGTGTTTGGTTCAGAAAGTGAGGAATTGGAACAAGGCACCAGTTTCAAAAGTAAGATGTAATGCTTGGATAGGCCACTTCAAGGTTGGCTATTGGGAGAGATAAATCTGTTCTGGAGGCTGATGGCAGGGAGGTGTCTGTGGCAGAAAATACTAAATTTGTAGTTAAAATAGAATTTGGAGTTTGGAATGTAGCTTACATTGTTTTCTCATTTTTGTTATCAGTTTCCAGGCTCTTGTTTGTTTTGATCTTAAGTAGTACTTAAGTCTTGTAGGAAAGAGAAGTCTCCTCCTGAATTATGGCAGAACGAATTTAACAGTGAATATAGCACGGGCTGGCAGTGATTTACCTTTTTAGTATGTAAGCTGTATCTTGATTTTAAGGAAGAATGAAAACATGGCTGCTCAGAAGAGAATTTGCTGGGCCTTTTGATGCCTGTGTTGAAATAATGAACCAGAAAGTGAGTATTTAGGTTAAATTCTGCAATTAAGTATTTAATTTTCATCAGTAATTCTCATTTCTTTTTAGCTTCGTGATTCGACAGAGCAATTTCAGGAATACTACAGACAAAGACTACGTTACCAGCAGCATTTAGAACAGAAAGAGCAGCAACGACAGTTGTACCAGCAAATGTTGTTGGAAGGAGGTGTAAATCAAGAAGATGGAGCTGACCAGCAACAGAACCTTACTGAACAGTTTCTTAACAGGTTGGAGCTTTTTGTTGATTGTCCCTCCATCTACTCCTGTCCCTCCTCAAGTTCTCATAATAACCTGTTTTGGTGAACTTTTTTATTTTTCCTGTCATTTATTCTTAGATCTATCCAGAAACTAGGAGAATTAAATATAGGTATGGATAATCTTGGAAATGATGTACAAACACTTAGCCAGCAATGTAATGGGAGCAAAGGGAATGCATCTGCCCATCCAGCAAGTAACTTCACAACTCCACCTTCAGATGGTAGTCCCAGGACAACTGGTAGCCAAAATGTTAGTACAAGTACACCTCGGAAGTGTGGAGCAGCTAACCAGATACCCTTTCCTGAAGAGTCACCTGTACAGGGGAGTCAGACGTAAGTTGTATGAGACTGTTCAGGACTTGAAATACCCATCTGTTAAGACTGTGGGAGTAGCTGTCAGGGTTTAGTTTTAGTTATCAAATGAATTCATCATTGAATAAGGGTATTAGTTCATGATCACTGCAATATTTTTATAGGGTTTATAAATTATTTTGGTTTTGACAGTACACATAAGAAATAGTGGTTTCTTTGTTATGGTTACGTTTTATGCTGGTTTTTTATTTCTGACTTTTTATTCCATCTTATGCATATAGTTCTTGTCATTTTGTGTTCTACTAAGTTTCTAGAAGCTTTTTTTGGCAAGTAAAAGCTAGATGGAGAGAGAGGCAGGGCTGAGTGGGAACGGGACTCTTTTCTGTTGACTAAAGGTAGTGCTGACCTAAAAGCAACAACTATTTTTCCCCCTGTGTATATGTATATGTGTATATGTATGTCATAGAGTGAAAACAAATATCTTTAACTTGCATTCACTGTTAAATGCCCAAAGCTGCTGATATAAGGGCAGCCTCATGTAAAAATAATAGTTTAATGATAAAGAATCAGACATCAATAACCTGTCTCCACATAAATTAGTTGT
This sequence comes from Lathamus discolor, assembly GCF_037157495.1. Lineage (NCBI taxonomy): Eukaryota > Metazoa > Chordata > Aves > Psittaciformes > Psittacidae > Lathamus > Lathamus discolor. Next base: position 53,848,146 of record NC_088886.1, on the reverse strand, counting down.
GAGAATGACTGAAACTGTAGTTAAGTCCAAAAATTACTTAAAAACAAATCTGTCCCTGCTCTTATTTTGGGGTTGTGTTTTTTTTCTGTCTTCTTGTGAATTTAAACTCTCCAAATCAAAACAGTATATCAGAACATGGTGCCACTCAGCCCAATTTGGAAGACTCTTCAGGGAATTTAACAAGGACAAGAGGAGATGAGGTGAGTTATCTTCACAGCTTGTGTTTTCATGAGATTTAGTATTTAAGCCTGACCATGTGACATCCTCACATCATTAATAGGTATTTAGGAATGAATTTTGTTTGGTGCATAACCTTCAGAATCACAGAACCATTGAGAAGGGACATCTAGAGACTGACCCTTCTTTGAGCAGTGGGTTTGGACCCAATGAGGGCAGGTTGCTTTTGGTTGTGTCCAGTTGGATTTTGGGTATCTCCAAAGATGGAGACTCCATAATCTCTGTGGACAAACTGTTCCTATGTCTGACCACCCTCATAGGGGTTCTAAAACAACAAAAAAGTTTAAATGAAATTTCCTGTATTTCAATTTGTGTCCATTGCCTCTTGTCCTTTTACTGGGTACCAATGAGAACAGTTTCGCTCCTTTCTTCTTCACTCCTCCTGTTAGGTACTTAAATAAACTGATGAGATTGGCACACACAATTCCCATGATAAGCCCTTTTGATCTCAAGACCAAACAGTCCCAGCTCTCAACTTCTTGTACAACAGAGATTCCAACGGGTGTCTTTTACTTCCATTGTTTTTAAGTTTTTCAGGTTGAAACTTTGATTGCTGGACTGCAGTCAGTATGGTCCAATGTTAGAGAAGTAACTTTGCAATAAGTACATACCAAAGTTTCTGCATCAGATAAAAAAAAGAAATAAATTCATAATGGTGTTGATGAAGTTGTCAGGAGGATGATGTGATAAAGATAACTTTGTGGTATCTGTGGGGTGAAAAGCAGATTCTTATGTTTAGTATTATATTTGTTTTATAATCTGTGTTTACGGCTTGGACTGTTTTCAGTAAAAATGCGGCTTTGTTCCCCTTGCAAGTTTCACACAGATCAAACGTGTTTACACAGACATAAACTTGAATATCATGTGTTGTCTGAGATGGGCTGTTTGGAAGAACAAAAGCTGTTGGAAGCCTGGAGGACAATGAGAAATGTTAATCTAATGTTAGTGAGCTGATTTTAAGTATGCTATTCCTTGACCTGGAGTAGACAATTGTGTTGAGGCTGGTGCTGCTATTTTGGTACAATAGATTTACATTCATCTACAAAACAGTTGCATCCACTTTTAAATGTCCAGTTTTATGATGAAGAACCTAATTTGACTGTTGTCCTTCTGCACAGGATGACAAATCAAAAAAGCAGTTCATTTGCATTAATACTCTAGAAGACACACAAGCTGTCAGAGCTGTAGCCTTTCATCCCAGTGGGAGTTTATATGCTGTTGGCTCCAACTCTAAAACTTTGAGAGTTTGTGCCTATCCAGAAGTAATTGACCCAAGGTAAGAAACCTTGTAGAATCATTTGTTTTTCTGTATCATAGCACCTCTTTCACCTGTAGCTGCTGATATACCTGTAGATTTCACACCTTTATTTTGATGTTGTAATAGTGCGGTGCTCTCCTTAGAAACATGAGCTGCCAAACAAAAATAAGATGTGCTTAAGGATGTGTGTATTTGTTGGCTACGGTTTTGGTCTCCAGTTACAGCCAAGATGGCAGTACAGTACCATACCTCTCTATAAAAGTGTTATCTTTGTCTCAGCAGGTAGGCTTTTCTGTATTCACTGTGATGCCTTCTGGTTTTGACATTCCAGCTGTAAAAGTGGGAGAAAGCATGTCAGTTCTCAAGCCAGCACAAGCTGGGCTTCGGGAGATCTCTTTTGCATATCCAATCACAAATACAGTGTCAACATAAGGAAAAACTGAGAAAATGGGATGGAAAAGTTTCTTTTGTTTTGTCTTAGATCACATGTATGTTTCAATGCGAGCCATCGAATGTATTTCCTGTTATCCAAAAATGGTATTTTTATTTTAGAATACATTCTTTTCCTTAAAAATAAAAGGAAATTATAATTTTTTTTACTCTTTTATTTTTTTCCTAGTGCTTACAACACTCCTAAACAACCTGTAGTTCGCTTCAAAAGGAACAAGCATCATAAAGGATCTATCTACTGTGTAGCCTGGAGTCCGTGTGGACAGCTGCTAGCTACTGGTTCTAATGATAAATATGTGAAAGTACTGCCTTTTAATGCAGAAACCTGTAATGCAACAGGTACTCTGTGTGTGTCTAATGTAAAAAACAATTTGTAATCATTTGTACAGTGTTTGGCAAAGCTTTTCAAAAGACATTATGTAGTTCATAGGTTTTTAATTTAGTCTTGTTTTCCTCTTCACCATCACCATAGTCTCTTTCACCATGACTGTAGTCTGTCCATCAAAGAGCCACTAGGTGGTTGAGGATTATAGTTTGGATTTTGTTCAGTTTTGGTTCTTGCATTTTGGGTTTGTTTTGCAAGTCTCCCCGGCGTGGTGCTGTCTTCTGGTACCTTCTGTCCCCCTAGATTTGGTAAAACCAGCGGGTGTTCTAGCCCAGCTCTAGTTCTTGATTGCTAGTAGAAATTAATTTCCAATTCCCCTTTTTCTTGCCTAGTTCTGTCATCTTCTCCCTCGTCTTAAAAGTCTAAGACTTATCTCCCAACACATAATATTTTTTGTGCCCAACCCTCCTAATGAATATGCTGAATATGGCTCTTATCTTTAATGTTGTGAATTGAAGCTGTCTTGTCCCATGTGGTTCAGGGTTCTCAATGCTCCTTCCCTCATGGTAGAGAAAGCCCTTTTCGTTTACCATTGCTTAGAGAAAGAAATAAATGTACTCTGTAAACCATGGCTGGAACTGGCTGTGGAGATGGTCTGTGTACATTTTGCTTGAGCTTTAAGAACTGTAGGAAGTTCAAGCAACACTCAGAAATAAGATCCTGAAACATTTTATTTGAACTCTACAACTGTGGAAGGTGTATAAAACTCTAGTATCATATGGAAAGTGCACAACAATACTTTTACTTGGTAGTATACCCACCCCTGCCTTTTGCATTACCACTGTAGCTATTTTAACGATTGCAGCACCAACAGTGATAAACGTGCTGTTCCTTGATTTTTAAATGCGTTTAGGACCAGATCTGGAGTTCAGCATGCATGACGGGACAATCAGAGACCTTGCTTTTATGGAAGGCCCGGAAAGCGGTGGTGCTATTTTAATAAGTGCTGGAGCAGGAGACTGTAACATTTACACAACAGACTGTCAGCGAGGACAGGGCCTACACGCTCTAAGTGGCCACACCGGTATGTTTGTTGTCACTTGTCTTGAGCACTTTGAAAGTCTGTATTACATTATAATGAAGTTGTTGGTTGGTTTGTTGTTGACGGGGTTTATGTCTTTGTGTTTTGCTTTCTAGCAAGACTATTTTTTCCCTCTCCAGATGGCTCTTAAGGTATTCAGAGAGGAGGTGGGGAGTGTTTGTGTTTGGATATGTTGGCTGTTAATTTAATGGAGGGAGCGCATGCTTCATTCCAGAGAAAATGCAGACGTGGGTATTGCCTATACTGTTGGCATTTTAAGTCGTGCAACAGGCAGGTTTCCCACAGGACTGTTAAATCTCTGAATGCAGAAATAGAACTGTAATATTTCATGGTTTGATTACTGATACTTGATTAAATTTCTTGTTCACAGGTCATATTTTAGCACTTTATACGTGGAGCGGCTGGATGATTGCATCTGGATCCCAAGACAAGACTGTAAGATTCTGGGACCTGAGAGTGCCAAGCTGTGTTCGTGTTGTGGGAACGACATTTCATGGAACAGGTAAGGCTTTGCTATTCTGCTTCTGACCATTCTTGCTTAAAAAAATATGTCAAGATGTCTAAGTAGTTTAGAGTGAATGGAAGGCTTTTTGCATTGCATAATGCAGGTTTGGCTTTAAAAGACACAAGTTGTGAGGAGATCTTTAACTCTGTGTTGTGTTTGTTGGTGACTGTTTCTTTTAAGTCACATTTTCTTGGTCTTGACTCAAAACAGCCACTTCCAAGTACATTAACATTAAAAAAAAACAGAACTGTTTTGGTATCAAAGGCAAGCATGGGAAGAAGCAGCCATTTTTGCAAGTTTACTCTGGTTACTCATACTGTACAGAAACCTGCAAAAGGATTGTTAAGAACTACTTGGATTCAGATTTGTTTATTGAAACCATGGGCCTGGCGGGTGAGAGAGGGCATGGAGTTACTTGCATTGTTTTTACATTATTTTGTATTTCCTCTGACAAAACAGTTACTTGATGGTGGCTTTGCTACCTTCTGGTGTGACCTATGGCCTCAGAGTTTTAAGTGCTAGAACATAATAAATTGTCTTACTTTAAGATAGCAGTAGGTGGGTAGGGTCACCTTAAGGTTAAGGCCAGCATTTGGTATTCTTACACAATGTATTACACAATTATTCACAATGTATTGTTACTAATAAAGGGCTATCTCCACAACTGTACATGTATGTGTGTTTTCTCCTGTAGGAAGTGCTGTAGCCTCAGTAGCGGTTGATCCCAGCGGCCGTCTCCTGGCTACGGGGCAGGAGGACTCCAGCTGCATGCTGTATGATATTCGTGGGGGACGGATGGTGCAGAGCTACCACCCGCACACCAGCGATGTTCGCTCTGTTCGCTTCTCCCCGGGGGCACACTACCTGCTCACAGGATCGTATGATATGAAAATAAAGGTGACAGACTTGCAAGGTAATGTACTGCAAAGAGCAGTTTTTGATTTGGTGTTTTTAAGTCGTAGGAGAACTGGGTTCAAATATCAGGTTTTTGGTAAAAAGAGGACAAGAGAGTAGAGCTTTGAAGGGTTTGAAATGTATATAAATGTGATTGTGTCTGTTCGCAAGTTGCGTTGCTAAGAATGTAGGCTATGAACTAAATCTTGCTTTGGGAAGGGGGTTTGAATATTGGAGAAGAACTAATTACCACTGTTGCTGATGAGGTGGCCATTGCTTTCAGGCAGCAGTTATAAAATGGATCTCATAAAAAAGAAAATGATAATGCTTATCTTTTGGGAAAGAGGTAAGAAGAGAGGGGATGCTGGGTACATCTTAGCAACTTGATGGGTTTGGACGATTAAATTGTAATCACATGGTGTAAAAATCGTGAATTCCTGTATTTTAAATTTCTAGTGTGTCCAGTAATGCCTGAAAACTGGAACACTGGGGTCTTGTATTATGCTCTGTGTGTGTGTGAGTGAGAGAGAGTATCAAAAGTATGCTTTGTAAGGTGAAATATATATGTAAGGTTTAGTAAACAAATGGGGGGAGGGGAGAAAATAAAAAGGGGGGCACAACAACAGAGAGCTGGGGTATAAATTCGTGACGTGACTAATGATTGATGTTCCTCTGCTACAGGAGACCTCACGAAGCAGCTTCCTCTGATGGTGGTAGGAGAGCACAAGGACAAAGTTATTCAGTGCAGGTGGCATACGCAAGATCTTTCCTTCCTGTCATCCTCTGCAGACAGAACTGTAACCCTTTGGACCTACAATGGCTAGAGTGCCAAGGCAACCTATGCAGCTAAAGCACAGAGACCTGAGACTACAGAACTGTAAAAACCAAGTAATAATAATTAGGCATTGGGAGAGCAGCAGTTGAGCAGGAGAGTATCTTACTGAGAGGAAGGGTGCTTGTCACGGATTTTTCTGGTTTCTAGGAGGTCTTGGTGTTTTTTGTATATTCTTTTGCAGTGCTTCCAGTCTTCCATGTGAACTCATGCTGCTGTGACCTATTGTAGTCTTGTTGCCAAAGTCTATGAGGAGAACTCTTCTGTTGTCGATGTGCACTCTAACCTGAATGATGTGTTTACAGTTTGGTATTAATTGCATTCCTTGGTCTTTGCCTCAATGACAGTTTTATATAGAAACTGAAGTTGGACAACACTTAAGTCTGTGTGTAACCAGTTACACACACACACACCCACACACACACCCACACACACACAAAACATGAATTGCTACCACTGTTTTTTCAGATTTATTATATTCAGCACTCCTCAAGATGTCAAACTTTACAACATCTCCACAACTTCAACTTTTTTAGTGATGAATTCTGAACTTCAAAGGTGACTAGGCAGTAACTGCATCTTGATGATGGTCTGGTACATAGTGTGGGGGGTTTACTTTCTTTTCAGCTAGACTGGGGGAAATGTTGCTGTTTTTACTACATGACATTGTTCTGAGCAAGCTAACATGTTGGAAAAAATAAAATATCGATTTTGGGGTTTTCCTGTTTGTTTCTTTAGAAACATATATTTTACTTTTTGAATGCAACAGAATACCTCTGTGTATAATGTACTGTAGAAAAGAGTGGATTGGCAGCAGTTGTCACAGTGAGCTTAATGGCTATCAGTTTTTCAAGTAAAAGGGATACCATTAATGCTATAATAGAAACCAGCATGGCTTAAAATGCTATGTCTGCATGATAATTTAAGATTTGTTTGAATTCCCAGTTCAGAAGCTTATCTGAATTTTATTTCTTGCACTGTTTATGTATGGGAGATTGCGGTTTTATTTCTACAAAAGTTTAGATTCTAATGTTTATGTATTGTTATATTTTCATATTGTACAGTTCCTTTTACTTTTTAAAATATAAACTTAAACTTTAGGTTATTTATTTATTTGAACTGCAGTTAAGTTTTGGGTTCTCTTGGTTACTAATTTATATGTGCACTGTAGCAAGCATTTTTAACTATCGTATAAAAGTGGAAAGGTAACTATAGAAGTGTATCTGTGCTATTATCTCAATAAAGACCTCCAACACCTGCAGTTGCCTCCTCTGCTGTTTCGGATTGTTGGTTTGTAATTCCTCAGTGCGGCTGTGATACTTAAAACGTTTTTTTCAGGTATGGTTTATGCATGGAAGTAGAGAAGACTTCAGGTCCTGGATCCTCCCCCCAGGCTCCATGAGTTTGAACTGTGGTGAGTAATGATACAGTAGCACAGAGCTGAAAATGCGTATTTGTGTACTGGACACTTACGGTGTTAACGATGCTTTGGAGGGAGATGCTGTATCTGACTTGTATTCCTCTGCCTGTGGCCAAAGCTGGCAGACTGTTTCTAATGAGCATTACACGTACTTAAATACTCACCTTCTTAGATGACTTCCATTGCACCTTGGGTCTTTACGGAGCAGATCCCGTTGGCGTGCTTTCTGTCCCAGCCTCCTGCGCTGAGCCCGAGCTGTGCTGCGGTGCGAGCTCGCCGCCCCTGCCTGTTTACCCAAGGGTGTGCTGCGTGTCTGTAACTGCAGGCTCGGAGCCGCAGCCCCGTCCAGGGGCAGCAGGGGCGGCGCTGAGCTGTGCCACGGGTGGTGCTGGCCCCGCTCCGCTCTGCCTCCCCCGCCCGCGGCTGCGGCTCCTCCCGGTGCTAACCGCTGTCTCCAGACCGTCCCTCCGAGCGCCGCGGAACCCCCGGTACCGCGAGAGCCGCGCCCGCCGCGCCGCGGGGCGGGGCCGGCGCTGAGGAGAGAGGCGGCCGCCGCGGGCACGCCGGCGGAAGGGGCCGGCAGCAGGAGCAGGCCCTCCCCGGCGGCAGCGGCCTGGAGCGGCCCGGCTGGCGCGCCGTGCGGAGCAGGCGCGGTTGTGGCGGTGAGCGGGCGGGGAGGAGCGGGCGCGGGGCCGGTGGCCGCGCAGGCCGCGGCGGTGGTGAGCGGGAGAGACGAGGCGGAAGCGAAGGAGAGGCAGGAGCGCAGGGGTCCCGGTTTAAGCTGTGCCAGCGCTTACGGCCCTTCGCGGCGGCCCCGCGGGGAGGGCGGGCTGGGGCCTGCGGGAGCAGCGGCGAGCGGGCAGGGCAGGAATGGTCTCGTGTCCGCTGCGAGGCCTGGCGGGGAACGTGCAGTGACGGCGGAGCTGCAGCGTTGTCGGGAAGGCCGGAGGAGCGCTGCGCCTGCCGGTAGCTGCCGCAGCGGTATTGATGCAGTCGTGCAGGCCAGCTCCATCGCTGCGTGTTCCTGTTTCCTGCGGGGAAGAGCAACGTGTAAGTGACGGTTAGCATGCTCGACGGAGGACTTGTTTGAACAACACTGGGGAATGCTGTTTTCCTAAGGTCGTTTCAGGTGTTTGTACAGCACATAACACCCTGATTCTCCTGTTCTGTTTAGTGATACAGGATGCTGTTTGCCTTGGTGCTGTGTGCGGTAGTGCTAACAGGGAGCAGTAAAGTTCAAGACGATGAATGGATTGACCCCACGGATATGCTCAACTACGATGCAGCATCGGGAAAAATGAGACCTTACAAGGTAGACAAAGAAAGGGCGCATGAGTACGTATGTGTCTGCCAAACAGTCCTTCAGCCGCACGCTGTTGGAAGATTGGCCTGAAATCATGGCAGTAGAAATTGGTAAAATTATGGCCTTTTCGGAGTCTTACAATGTTACGTCTGAATCCTCATGCAGAAAAGTGTTGTGTTCCCATTGTTTAAATTGGAAGCTTGAAAACTAGTTATCTCTGTTATTGTGGATCATGAGCTCTTCTGAGGAGTTGCTGTGGCACTGATGAAGCCAGAGGGCTGGGTCTTCTGTCTTCACACTTGGCAACTGATTTATGGAGCAGGTTGTGGCTGCACAAGTTATTTCTTGCACAAAGTACCTGGTTAAGCAGCTGTTGTTGCTTCTCAAGTAGAATGTTAAATATCTGGACAATTAAGTTCCTAGCTGATGAAATTGGGGGAGTCAAGGTTAATGGTTATATTTCGCTTCAGTTATCCAGTTTGCCAGCAATATGGGAATAAACCTGATTTATTTTATGAGACTGCTATGGTCAGTGGTGGTTTGTGATGCTGGGCATCAGAGCTTTCAGAAGGAATGTCAAAACAGAGACCGAGTGCTATATTGTTAATAATTCATGAATGTTGAGGAGATGATGAAGTGTGAAAAGCTAGTTTTAACAAGGAGAACTGTCTTGGTTGTCTTGTGTGAGAGAGATGTGTGAAACGCATGTTGTTTATCCAGTATCTGTGTGCACACGTGGCACTGTGACCTGCGGTTGGTTCTACAGACACCCTTGACTGTTGTCACTTTTCAGCTTTCAAATTAGGTTTTGTGGTTTTGAATAATGCCATTTTGATGCTTCAGGTGTAATTTTCTGAAGCTTAAAAAACAAACCTGTGTTACTTCTACCCGCAGAGCTCCCCCTCTGGCTCACCCTGCCCTAAGTCCACCTGATGGTCATTTGCATCCCCAAACCTAAGCAAGCTTTGGCATCTTTAAACATGGCTCCCAACTACTTCAGCTTTGAAGAAGCAGCATTGGGAGTTTTACTGTTATCTCCCACAAAAATAGAACTGTGTTTTGAAAATGACTGCTTTGGGTGAATGCATCTTGTCAGGATTCTTTTCTGCTCTGCAGTGCAAGATTGCAGGTAGTCAGGGTGTGTGGCCACCGCAGCCCTCGGAACCGTGTTTTGTATCAGCATGAGTTCACTGGTCTGTGTGATGGTGTGCTTCCTTTTGGAGCCCTTCCTCACCGAGTATACCTGGCTGTGTAGAAGCAGCTCTGCTAAAGCTAAGTCTGAGCAATTAACAGAAGAAAAGGGATGTTTCATGGTGAAGGAACATGAAAGGGAACATTCGACCCAGAGTGGGGTTTGTGTTTACTTGCTGCCTGGCTGCGTGGCCAGCTGGACCGGGGCTGTGTCTGCTGCCCCTTTGCTTGCTGAGTCAGTTGTAGCCAGTGGGATTATCTTATCTGATGCTCCGTGTGGCTCACCCGCAGTCGCAGGAGGGGAAAGGGCAGGTGGGGGAGGACAGGCCAAGACCTCATTTCTTGCAGGCAGCGTGTATTTAGATAAAGCAGTTTTCCTTCAGGAGCCTAATGTTAACAGTACAGGCAGCTGGAGTATTGCTGGGAGAGTATCAGCAGCAAAGGCCAATGCTGTTTTTAGCTTCTTTGCTCTTGTTAAAGTGATCTGACCATAGAAGCACAACATGGGATGTTGTTCGAGTGATGTGATACTCAAAATATATGTGTTTTTCTGATGTAATTTAAGGCAAACTACCACAACTCTGAGGATGAGACTGGCAGTGCAGTCAGTACTGAAATATCGAGTTGCTCCAGGGCGGTAGATTCTTTGCAACAGAAGGTTAGTATGGAACTTCTGAAAGTTTTTGAGCCTTTTATACTTTGTGATTTCTGATGCTGCTTCTCTGGGTAGTATAAAACAGGTGAATTGCTGGTGTGATTTGTAAGGTAACATGCGTTATGTAAGGGAACTCTCTTCAATCAGAGGAGAGGTTTGAACTCAATTCCAAATTGTTGCTCTGCCTACTGAGGTCTATTACCAAAATGATGCATAGTGTAACAGAGGTTGATAGGAGCTATGTGCCTCTGTCCCCTGGTGTTGATGTCACACCATGCTGCCAAAAGTGAAGAAACCTGGCTTTTTGTTTCCAATTTGTTCAGTTCTGTCGTGTTGTAGGGGGTGGGCTGTGAGCACAGAGATACGTTTGTGGCTGATGCTTTGTGCAGCACTGCAGCTCTCAGAGGCCACTGTAAGACCCCCAGCACTGCTTTGTTCTCTGACATCAGGGGGATGCCCTGATCCTTGAGTAGCTACCAGGACTCTCACTTCCCTCACCCATTTGGAGACCCAATGGGATATGTAATTTTAATGTTGTTTTAGTTAGTATTTTTTAATTTTTTTTCTTTTTTTTTTTTCTGATGTAAACTTAAAGAAATCCAGGTTTATTTTAATTTTTCCCCCTAGTCTCAGTGAGGTTGGCGTTCAAACCCCATTGTTAGCAGAGCTTGTATCTCTAGTACTGGCCAGACCCATGGGAAGTGGTATTTCAATAACTGCATGCATTCTTTATCTGGTGTACTAATCACAGGATTATTGCTAAACTAATGTGCCTCACTTAATCCTGAATTACATGTGTTGGTTGGTGTTTCTTTTTCTCCTATGAACAAGGTGGTCTGAGCAAGAAGCGAGTAAAAGTGTCTTCCCATTGCAGGTTGCAGACTGTGAGAAGAGGATTGCCAAATCCCGTGAAAGCAGAAGCTTTTACATTTTTAAGCGGTACTTAAATAAGATTTTAAATGAAGCTGGAAAACTTGGCCTGGTGAGTACTGGAACTGGCATTAGAAGATTAACTAGGGTTTGTATTGCTGCTTTATGTGTTTCTCACAGTTACCAATGCATTATTCTGGCATACTTTAAACGAGAATGAAGGGAACTGAATTGCAGAGGAAGAGAAGATACAAGTATGTGCATCCATGTTGCTGGGCGTTAGGGGTGTTTGCTCAGGAGACACAGTTGGTTTGATACAAAAAGCATCCAGAGGAAGACTATGGGAGTTCAGTCTTGATCTCAGTATCTGTTGCTGTGATGCAGCTCTGGTCATAACCTGTTCAGTTCACATTAATGGTTGTTAAACTGGGAAGAGCCAGATCTTGTTTGTTTGTAGACCCTTTAGGTGACCTTGGTTTCAGACTCTACCTCATTAAGCATCTTGGAATAGCAGCTTACTAGAGTTGGCATAGAAGAATCATGTTACTACCTTCTTGTATTGTCTTTGATTATATAGTCTGTCTTTATTATATAGTTGTTATATTATTGTCTGTCTTAAAATAAAAGACAATATAATGAAGACAGACAATAATAAGGAAATAATATAATAAAGACAGACTATATAATTGAAGACAATATAATAGTTTCTTTTGCCCAGAGAAGCCGTGGCTGCCCCATCCCTGGTGCTGTTGAAGGCCAGGAGCTTCCTTGGAGCAACCTTGTCTTAGTGTGAGGCATTCCTGCTTATGGCAGGGGTTTGGACCTGGGTGAACTTAAGGTCCTTTCCAACCCAAACCATTCTGTACTTTCTTTTTTCTTTTTCTGGTTGTTTTTTTCTTTTATTTTTGTTTTTCTGTTTTATTTTTTTTTCCTTCTATTCAGAGGTGCAGGAATATATTTTTGGCAATAGCAAAATTAGTATTTAACAAAGAGCATGCTATTTAGCAGTGAAAAACTTTGTTATTTCAGTATTTTATAGCTTCTGTGTGTGTTGCCCAGCCATGATGGGGGCACACATAGCACATTCTTAGTTACTACTTGTTCATGAGCAGTAGTCCTAAAATTGTAATAACAGGTGAGAACTAACTGAATTTTTTAGGGTTTTGGTGTCGAGTCGAAAGGACACAAAGCAGCAGAATTTGTGCTCTATGCACTTTAGAACAGTGAACAATTAAGTTCTGGAAACTGTGTTCCCTTTTCCATGTCTTCATCCTGCAGTCAACTTCAAAAAGGTGCTGGTGCAGAGTGAAGGGCACCTAAGCAGGTTTTTGCCTAGGGATGCAGGCTTTAATCTGTACTTCTAGTTATAAATAATCAGCTTTTAAACATGTTTTGCTTTGCTTTCAATTCAGCCTGAGGAAAACGTGGACCATGTCCATTATGACGCTGAGATCATCCTCACAAAACAGACGTATTTGGAGATCCTCCGGTTTCTGCAGGAGGAAACGTGGCAGTCGGGTGCTGTAGATGATGCACTTAGTGACATTTTGATCAATTTTAAGCACCATGATTATAAAGCTTGGCACTGGAGATTTGAAGACACTTTTGGAATAGAGCTATATAATATGTTTCTGGTAAGAGAAAAAAGAGGTTTTTGTTGTTTTGTGAGGTTTTAAATTACTGGTTTCTGTGTGCAAGTCTGGTCAATGAATATTGACAACTGCAGCGGTTCTTCCCATCGTACTTGGAGTGAATCGCTCATGGTTGCCGAAGGTAGATGTGAGGAATGCACCTCTTGTATGCCTTTTGTATCCCTGTTGCAAGACTCATTAGATTCTGGGAGTCTGTGGTGTTCGAGTAGACTCCACTGCTTTCTTAGCACTTAAACTGCAACTTGTGCATTATAAATTTCCCTGATTCGTCTCCTGTTCAAATAGATGCTGAAGTTGTTGGCCTCTGCAGGAGTGGGAATATATTTATATTGAGAGAAGTACGTATTTGAGGTCATACAGGTCAGAGGGTTTTGTGAATTTGTGGGAAAAAATTATATAGTCTTGGAGAGGAGGAGAGCATGGCTGTGTGTGATTCTGTGTTCTCTAACATGGATTTAGAGTGCTGGGCTGAGGATCCTCAGTAAGCTTAAGCTCTCTGAATAAATCTTTACAGTGCAGAATGTGCTAACGCTTGATGCCCATGTAATCTTGACAGTAGCCTCTATAGTTCTGAGGAAGGTCCATGGAAGCCAAACGAAGAAAGCAAGCTGTGAGTAGCATAACTTTGCTGTTGGGGCTCCTCAGATGGAAGGGGACTGAAGGGCTCCACTGAAGTCCTGCTGCTGTTAACCAGTTTGCCCTTAACGAGACTGCAGGAGCTGGTAGCAGTGGTTCTGTGGTTCATACCAGGCACATACTACTCAATACTGAGTTACGCCAATGCTAGAGTGTTTAAGTATGGTAGGTAACGTGATAAATACTGTAAGGAAGAAATAACTAAATACCACAAGAAAGAAATGAGCAACTGCACCGTCAGGCTGTGGTAGGAATGACTGCCAGTAACACCATGGAACTCTTCTGCCTTGTACTGCTGCTGGTCTGCTGTGAAAGCATGGAAAAACTGTGTCAGTTATTCCATGAAATGATGCTAGTAAAGCCAAAGCTGGAAGATCCCTCCTGTGTAGTGGCAGTAAGCTTGGAAACTTCCAAACCCACATCAGAAGATTTTCTTCGTCTTTTATTTTTCAGATACTGTTGTGCTTAGTGTGTATTGTGACTGTAATAGCTACAGAGCTCTGGACACGTATTCACTGGTTTGTTCAGCTGAAACGAGTACTATTAATAAGTTTTCTCATCAGTTTTGCATGGAATTGGCTTTATTTGTATAAGGTAAGTTGTTCGAAATCTCAAGGGCTTTTAGGCTTAAAATGTTACAGTTATGAGGGAGTTAAGGTTATTTAGTTCCTTTAGTTAGTTTATATAAAGCAGTATAAATTGACAGCAAAATAGAGAGAGGGATGAACTTCTTGCATATTTTCAGGTATATTGGGCTTAAACAAGAAATGCTGCTGGCTTTCATCATGCCACAGGGGGGCAGTGAACTTGTACAGTGGTGCTACTGTGACTCTGTGGGCAGGAGAGACGGAACTGGTCTAACACAGCTTGGTAGAAAAGTCTTACAGAAGTAGGTTGTGGGGTTGTGAATCTTACTAAAGACCCCCTGGCTGAAACTGTATTTAACATGTGACAGGCCAGAGATAAATGTTTCATTACTGATGATCAGGTGGCTTACTGTTCGGTGTTTTTGATGGGGTGGAATTTGTGCTATGAGGTTGTAGTCCAGCCACAATATCTTGGTCCTCACATTCTGCCATCAGGATGTAGCTGCAGCCTGTCAGGCCCAAGGAGCAGAGGGTGCCCGAGGGTGGGATGGCTCTTGAACACAGGTGGAATGAGTTGGAGAAGAATGTCAGAGGTTTTGAACAGATGATTTGACTTATTTTTTTCTATTTGATTATCAGTTGCAAACTGTAAGGCAGAAAGTAATAAATAGAAGTATTTGTTAACAGGAATTACTTTAAAAACAAGAACAGGATGTCCTGATCTTTTAATTAGTAACTGCAGGGAGCAGTTTCTGCTTTTAATCCAAAAACATTTGAAGGAATCAAGATGTTCTCAAATGTGCCAGGTTGGACAGAGCCTTGGGTGATGTGGTTTAGGTGAGGCGTCCCTGCCCATGGCAGGGGGGTTGGAACTAGATGGTCTTAAGGCCCTTTCCAACCCAAACCATTGTATATTGTATGATTACTTCTGCCCTGAACGCGTATCTTTGAATACTGGAGTTTGCTCTTTTGGTAATTCAGCCTCCATTTGGAGGGTAACTTAGAAGTAGCCATCCCATTAGTTCATACCCATTTCTAAGAAGTACTTAGTTTTTAACTCTGTTAAATTGTTGAAGTAGCAGGCTTTTCTTCACACAGATTGACCTGGGTGATTACCACAAAGGTCACTAGCTCAGGCGCAGTGCTGCACCCCGCACCATTGCGTGTTGTGCTTCACAAGCAATTCCTGCTCTCCCACAGCGGGCCTTTGCAAAACACCAAGCAGAAATCGCGAAAATGGGGCAGTTTGATAACGTCTGTGCTGAGAAGCTCAACTGGAAGGAAAGTCTGATTGGTAAATACTTGCTTCAGTGTTTTGTAATTGTATTTAAGATTGCGAAATATTCAGTAACAGTATCCAAGAATACTCATGATTTCTTCCTGAGTAGGACATTGAATTTTCTTCAGTGATACGTGATCTAAACTGACAGAGGATGGGTTTAGTATTAGATATAAGGAAGAAATTCTTCCTTGCGAGGGCGGTGAGGCACTGGCACAGGTTGCCCAGGAAGGTATTGGCTGCTCCATTCCTGGAAATTTTCAAGGCCATGTTGGATGGGGCTTTGAGCAGCCTAGTCTAGTCTGAGTCCTTGCCCATGACAGGGGGTTGGAACTAGGTGATCTTTAAGGCCCTTTCCAACCCAAACCAGTCTATTATTATGTGGCTTTTCCATTTTTCCATTCCACAAGACTTTCTTTTCTAGGCCTTTGGAGGAGTCCTGATCACAAAACTATGCTAGGAGCATGTCATGGTGTTACTTCTTTTCCTTATAACTTACACCGTGAGTATTCCCAAGCTCCCCTCACCCAGGACCACCCAGTGCCATTTAGGGCAGAACTGAAGAAAAAGATTTTGATTCTTCATCTGCCAGGCATGTACAATGGACCTGAACAATAAGATCTGTAACAATGTACTCTGGTGTTAGTTAAAGAGAAAGCTGAGTATTTTGTTAGCTATTATTTGTTACCAGTGCTATAGCAGGTAAATTAGTGATGGGAGCTCTTAATGAGTGCTTCTTATGGTCTTCCCTTTATAACTTATTGCCAATGATCATTCTGTTTATGTCAAATTTCAGTGGCTTACACTCAGACTGCACTGAAATCAAACTACAGAAACACTGATGTCATGAATTACTGGTTTTTACCTTAAAAGTTCCCTTAAGGAGTAAGACTTTATGCTTGTAACTAAAATAGTCCCTTGAAATCTTGCAAGCATAATACACATTTTGATCTATGTGCAGCTTGGCACTTCTGTTGCAGTGGCTGTGGACAAGATGTGCTCAATAATAGTTCCCAAAGACAAGACTTATGTTTCTTCTGAGGCTTCTGGGACTAATTTCATCTAATGAAGAAAACTTGCTTGACTAAGACATGGGAGAGCCTGAGTCTCTTCTCTTTCTTTCCAGCCTTTCCTCTCCTTCCCACATCCCCATGACTGGATAAACTGCACTGCAGTGCTAATCAGAGACTTATAAAAATAAACCTAAGCTTTGAACCATATCTGGAGGAGGGATTTCCTTTCATCTGTAATTGAAATGCTACCTTCTGTATTATGGCTCTGTCATAAAAAAATAGTTTTTAAAGTAGTAAAACCAAGTCTCTGCTTTGACTACAGAGTGGCTCAGAAGTACATGGACATTTCAGGACGATCCTTGTCAGAAGTACTATGAAACTCTACTCGTCAATCCCGTATTGCTGGTTCCACCCACCAAGGTATGGTATATGCCCAGCCCATAGGGACTGTTCACCTTCCTGTTTGTCATCAGTGTCAACGACAGCTATTTTGTCTGTGTTTTTGTAGGCACTGGCAATTACTTTCACCAACTTTGTAACAGAGCCTTTGAAGCATGTAGGACAAGGTATTGGTGAATTCATCAAAGCAGTGATGAAGGAGATCCCTTTTTTCCTGCAGATTCCAGTGCTAATTATTATGGCTCTGGCTGTTCTGGTTGGTATACATTTATCAATATTTTAAAGCTCAGTTTTATTTTTTATATATTAAGTATAATTTTATATTATTTCTTACTTGTACTACTAACAGACTTCATAGCACAGATAGATAAAATCATTTCTACAAGGGAACTGCTTCTTGGCAAAATCCTTCTAGTACAGTTGGTTTAGCAATTAGAATAGGTAAGTCTGCACTTAACCACATCGCTCCTCCACTCCCCAGTTGGGATAAAATAGCATTAAACATCTTAAAATCTTAGACTCTATTACAGTTTATTGCAGCTTAGTTCCTATTTCTTCTTTGTGTCATTATACAATGATGTGTGTAATTGGTGCTTTGTACATAAAAGCCTTCAGCATCTTTAGCGTAACACTGTGGATGAGCTCAGTGTGAGTGTGCTCAGACTGCAGCAAGCTTGTCTCTACTGCAGCTTATTGGACTTGAAATTTCCTGTGAAAACTGAATGCTGCAAATATTTGATGTTTTATTCCTCTTCTTCCCTCCCCCAGGTTTTCTGCTATGGTGCAGGATCATCAGTATCTGTAATAAGATACTTAACATCTTCTCAGAAGAGAATTCTTCTTCCCCCGGACCATCAACAGGACAAGATAGACTTTGGGCAATACGATGGGAGCAAAGGAGATGGCTGTTATTCACAGAAGCCTCTTTATGTTTCTAGAGGACCTTATGACAGGGAAGAAGCTTCTCTGAGACCAGGAAATGGCAGAAGTCCTGATGTTGTGCATACAGGCAATAAGCAAGATACACAAGTAGAAGAGTCTCAAAACCCAGAACCTCGTGTATGTTAGGCCTGGTGTTCTTTGACCTGGGATGTAATTTAATGGATTTCAATGTCATCTGATAGAACATGTTTAAACAACAAGCTTAACCCAAATCATGCCTGTACACTTATAGAACTGTTTGGTAGAGGTGTATTGGGCATGTTTTGTTCTGGAAAAACACCCTGCAATGGCT
Source organism: Lathamus discolor (assembly GCF_037157495.1). Lineage (NCBI taxonomy): Eukaryota > Metazoa > Chordata > Aves > Psittaciformes > Psittacidae > Lathamus > Lathamus discolor. Next base: position 53,830,304 of record NC_088886.1, on the reverse strand, counting down.
GACTGTGGCAGGAAACTACTGAATTAAGATTACTTATAAAGAAGTTACTTCTGTTTGAGTGATCAGTACTTAAGTCATCCTGGGCAATCATGATTCCCCACAGAAGAAAGGTGGTGGAAAAAAGGCACATACAGAATAGTATTCTGTACATGACAGAAAATTAAAGCCAGCCTTGTGCTCTAAATGGTGCTTACTTACTGGTACTGTTCCCCATGAAATAACAAGACCAGACATGTTTTGGGGGAGTTCTGCCCCTTGAGCCAAGCTGCACCTGAAACAATAGATGCTGTTGCTTTAGATTACTTGGTTAATAGCTTCTTATTAATTTTTACAGAATAGATTGCGCACTGAGTCTGAAGTCTGTAGACTAGAAACTACCACAGCTGAAAACCACACTGAAGAACCTGCATCTGAGCAGCAGGAAGGGGAGCCAGACAAAGCACAGCAAGAGGTGGGAGAAAACTGTTACCCTAGTAAAAACCTCAAACAAAGGAATTCTGCAATGGAACCGTGTGAAGAGAAGACAAAGAGCAGCTCATGTGACTCACAGGAGGGAGACTGAGGAAGCCCAAGCTCTGCTGTAAGTTTTCTCTAATCCCTGGTTGTCACAAACTTCTGTTTGTTCTTCTGGAATTCTCAAAAGTAGAAAAGCACATCAGTATACTGATGGGACCTTCTCTCTGGTCAGAGTATTAGTATGCGCAGCTCTAAGGTGAGGGGTTAAAAACAAAGACTGAGTATAGGTCCTGCTTCTGTAATTTGGAATATGTACGTTAAATAAGATAATACAACTTTAAATGGCCAAGAAAACAGGTGTGTGGAGTGTTTGCTGATTGTTTGAAATTAAACTTGTGCTTGTAAGTTTTGAGGAAAACTAGATAGTGGTGGGAAAGCACCGATATTCTGGTCTAGCAACTGTAAGTCTCATCAGGTTACTGTCACATGATCTGAAGGAAGCTGCTGATATTCATGTGACTTGTGTAAGACAAGTCCCAGCTCAAATGTCTCATTTGGTTTATATTCTTTAAAATGAGTCAGCTCAGTTTTAGGACAACTTAATGATTATCTTCTAGCTGCAGAGAAGTGATATTGTAGCAGATGTTTATTAGAAGATAAGTACCAAAGATTAGCATAATAAGCTAATGGTAACACCTGTTTTTAAGAATAATATCCTGGCAATTCTGCTTAAAAGCAGGAGGATGGGTGTTAGTTTCAGTAGGATTCCATTTTAGTGCTACAAAAGCTGCAAGAGCATGTTTGTAAAACTTCCAGTAATTGTGACATAATTTGCATTATCTGGAGTCTGTTTAACTGTTCTTAGGATGACATTTTAGTCTGAAGCTAAAAGTAACAACAGATATTTGTTCAAGTGTATAACAGTTCTATAATATTTATAATATAATATTTATAAATACCTGAAGTGAACAGTTGGTCATTGTTGGTGTTAAAATCTCACTGATTTGTAACTGAAAATCCCTATACTTGAACTACCCCAGCAAGCAAATCTCTATTGAGAGTAGAAGTAGCTGAGGTGAAGTAAAAAGCAGCATACATGGATTTCCTCTTTGTAGTATTTTAAAGTCAATTACTTAATACATAGCACTTCCCACCCCTGTGATTCCCTGGCACTTCTTGGCCTGCTGGTGGTGGTGGGCCTGTACCACACAAAGGATAGAACAGCACGGGCAGCTCTTGCTTCAGTATGTCTTAAAAAATCCTTCTGATTGTAAAACTGACCTTTGTAATACAGGAAACAACCACATATAATCAAAGAACCAGCATGTTTTGAAAAGATTGCTTTTGTATTAATCAAAACTAGAATTTGATTTAATATTTTTTATTTAATAAAAATGAGTGTTTCTTCTAAACTCTGTTTCTGCAAAGACAGATTTAAGTACTGAAGCTATTTCTCAATTATTTTTTATCTTTTAAAAAAGTACAAAAGAAAACAGGACTTTTTTCCAGGGAGGTAAAAATAAAAAAAAAAAAAATAATAATCAAGTTCTCTTTAGAAAGTATAGACAAATTTAGGTCTTACACCGGATTGAGACAGTGGTAGAATCCAAACCTCAGCAATGACAGTACCCTGACAGGAAAAATCTGTATAATGTTCATAGACTAGAGACAGTTAAGAGGGACATAGTAATCAGTGTCTTGGACACAGCTAAAAGCAGCAGCAGCAGCAATGACTGGTCTCAAATGTGATACTGCTGCTTTTCATACAAAAAAATATTAGAAAGGGGGCAAAACTACTAACTGCGTCTTCTGTAAGAAGGCATGACGTTTTTCCAGCAAACAAAACGATACCTAAGATACTATTGTACAGTACATGCTTGTTTGTTTCTTCAGCTAGAACTTTGTTCCTTTATAGTTGAGGGCAAATGGACTCTTTGTTCATCCATTCTCTTAGCTTGTGACCGTAAAATCAGGCTGAAAAAATCCTCATCTGGTACAGTTGGTCCTTTTGCAGATGAGGGAGGAGCACATCTTTGATCGTCCAGTCTGGAACCCTACAGGCAGACCAAGCAAGAAAGCTATGTGTTACAGGACTATATAAATTAAGTGAAAATATAAGTGAAAAAATACTAAAAGCTTTTGGTTTCAAATTAAGGCTATTAGATTTATTTTGTAAGTTTAGTTTCCAGGTTAAACTTCTCAAATTAAATTACTAAGTTAGGAGTGTAAGTATACTTAAGTGGTTCTTCCAAACCATTTGTCTCCATCTGTCTGAAAATAAATCACCCAGTTTAGTTCTCTATCATAGTGTAGAATGAGATTTAAGCATCCTTTGCCCTAAAGAATAATTTTCAGTGTTTGTTAGTATATAGTATTTCTGGTTTCCTGTAACAGAAAGTATGGTTGTCTTCCTTTCCTTATACAGGAAGTAAATAACAGCAACACAGTTGTCAGTTGCTATGAAGTATTATTTAAACTGAACATAACTGGAATGCTGATAACTATTACCACTAAACTTTGATACTGAATTCTTTGAGAATTCAGGATTCCTGGTGTATCAGGGCCCTCCCGACAAGCCAGATCTAAACACTTCCTCTTAAAATCTTTTTATATATTTAATAGCCTCACCTGTGCTCCTTTACTTTTTTAGCATTAGTTACTGTTAATGATTAACATGGTATCAACACTAAAATTACATTTACTGGACACTCAATTAGTAAATCAAAACAAGGGGGAGGAAAAGTAAAAACAACCAAAAAATCCCACCAAACAAACCCACAATAACAACAAGCAACATAAACAACTTAAAAAAATCCTAATTTTTAGTCATCTACTCTTCATCTGTGAAGTCAATTATTACCATAATATATGTGATAATAAAGATTCTTATGTGCAAAAACCAAACAGCAGGATGCGTAAATCAAAAACCTCAGAATCTAAATAATTATAAAAAAATCCTCACCTGACATTTTATCAGTATATCAAAGAAGTCATCATCTAGGTCCCTGTTGTTACGTGCCATGAGATGACCCAGGACTGAGTGACTGTTGCGCTGGTTAAGACGGAGTCCAGGTAGATTGCTAAAGCTGGCACGCTGGTCATCGAGCCGGCGGCTCTGAGAGCTAGCAAGTAGGTCTAGAAACTCATCTGTGTGGGGTGAAACTACAGATGTAGAAAAGGCTAGGGAGAAGGAAGAAAACAAGTTAGCCTAGAAGTAATTTCCTTTCCATAGTAAGTTTTGCATGCAAATGCTTTTTTAAAATAGTGTTTGGTAAGGAGTCAGATATGAATTTTACTTTAAAAAATTTACATTTTCTCATTGTTTTAGGTGGAGAAGAGGATGTTGCCACTGAAGCAGTTGAGAACCTGTTCTTCTCCTGGAAGTAGCATCTCTGATCATCCATCCTGTTGCTCTGGAATCGACTCAGCAGATCAAAGAACCCTTCATCTGCCATTGCCTCCCGACTGTTTTTCTGAAGAGAAAAGTAGTGTTAGAGGTATATTGAACTCAAGAGTACCTAAAACTGGGACAACTGCATCACAGTTTAAATCCAGTAATAGGTTTGATATTTGCGTATCTGAAATGAGTTAAATGAATTTTTTTAGTCATCCATTTCTACAGACACATTTATTGTAAGAGGAAACGCTAATTATATGGCAAGCATTTTTGGGAGGTAAAATACATTAGAAACATTTTGTTCTGTGAAACACAAAGAAACAGTACTCTGATCAGCACGGCTGGAGTTATACCGCCTCAAGCCATTAATCCACCTACAACCCTACACCAGCACTGAGCACTTTCCATTGGCTCCTCAGGTCTGTGGCCAAAAGCATTCCTCTGTCATATTAGCTCAAATGACTGTTCTTTTAAGTTTGACTTCTGTCAAGAGTGCAATAACCCTAAGAATATGTCAACTATATTCCCTGCTGTCTGAATCAGAGAAACTATTGTAAGTTTGGAGAAGCAGGGTCTAGGACATAGATGCTTAGAAATAAAATATACCTTCATGCTGAGCTGTAACTTCAGAAAAACCAGCAGGAAAGAAAGTGTTCTTATAGGAACGAAGGCTTAAAGCTGGCACCACCTATGAGACAGCTGGAGAGTGGCAGATTGGGCATCCTTTTACAAAGTCCGTATTTAAATTGAGTACCACTGAAATGGACAGCTGCCAGAATATAATTTCTGTAATTCTGACCAAACAAAGGTGAGTAAAGGCGATGGTCTTCACAGCTCACCAAACCTACCCTCTGTGAGTTTGGAAGTCGATGATCAATAGAATTACTGGCATCCTGCAAAACTTTTGAAGTGGTGCCGGTTTTGTACTTTTTGCCTTTTAGTCGATTTACAAAATGCAGTTTTGCTGAAGGTTTGGCAACCAGTGGTTTCTGCTTAGCAAGAATCTCACTGTTCCAGTTCTGAACCTAAGAAAACAAGAGTCAGGAAATGAAGCCTTCTGATTTTAATTACCTAGACTGTTACCTCGCAGCTGCTGGTGCTTCTCCTCCCTGAAATGAAGCAGTTTGACATTATTTAGTTTATCCAAGCACGATGACATGAATACTTAGGTTTTGGATTTTATTACTTGACTTGTGACTACTGAGCTTTCATTACCTGAAGCAGGTTAATATTGTTACTGGCGAGGCTTACAACTGAACAGGCGTGTGATACCCAATGGATTAAAATGTGGTCAAACAGTGTAGTTAACCAAACATGCTAAAGTTTTCCTTGCTGACTATGGTCCAGGAAATGTAGCTAATGGGAATGCTAAAATGCAGATACAGGTGGTATTTCCCATCTGGCATTCTTGGAATGGGGAAGGAAAAAAATTTACAAATCCATTGTATTACGAAGTGTTAGAGCAACACAAACCCTTACACAAACCCAGATATTCAACCGCCCTTCAGTGAGATCCTTGATATGCACAAAATTCCTAGTAAAGATTGAAAAGTAAGAGGGAGGAGAATGCCAGCACAAGAACAAAGAGGAATAACTATCTTGTTTCACTACAGAAAAAAACAGAGCTTTACTGATCTGACACATTTTCCCTAAATTCTAACATAAGCAGACTTATCCACAAAATTGACAGATTTATCTGCAGGTGACTCTTAGAATAACTACATAAAACCCCCATTCTTTTTCTTGATTCAACATCAGAAATTGTGAACAGTCACTAATCCTGCAGCAACACTGCCTAACCAAAAGCACTGCTTTATAAAGGCTTATTTATAATCTGCACATAGATTCCAGCACCAAGCAGATGGCATCCTGTACAAACATAATGCCACTGTCATGCACTGCTTTTTTTTTTTTCAAAGACTTTTATGGAATTATTTTTCAGAATCTACTCAAAGAGTATCTTGAAAAAGGCTCTTAAATGAGCTAAGCTGCAATACTAGGTTAATACTTCATTTCAAAAACCTGTGTGAAACATTTTTAATAGATTTAGGGCACAGACTGTCACAGGCTGTGTACTTTAAAAAAGCTCAGATAAATAGATACTAGCCAAAAAGTTAGAGGTCCTGGCCCAGGACTCACCCTGGGCTAAACACACAACCTTTTAAAATTACTACACAAAGAGGCTTGTAAGTATCTGTGCTGACTTCAGCTGTACATTGAGATTTAATTTCCTATTTGATAAACATGAGGGCAGGTTTTGCATTTCTTTGAAGAGATGGGAATTAAATCCCAGTATGGTGGGAAAAATAGCCATTTCAGTCTGGCACTGGAGTCATTTATGGAGAACTGCCAGCCTACCACTTGAAGGCAGACAGCATTTGAAGGAAGTCTCTTGAAGACTGACAAAAGGGTTTTAATCAGGAACTTCCAGCTCCTAGAGATTTCTCTTGAGCTTGGGGGAAAGTTAGTTTACTGATCTGTGACTGTTTCACCATTTCTGAAATAGCGCCCTTTCACAGAATGGACACTGAAACTCCTAATGGTTTGCAAGTTGCTTTAAATCCCAAAGTGAAAAACACAACAAGTATTTTAAGTGCCTATGACTGTACCCAAATAAAAAATTTTCAGAAGAGCTGAGCTAAAGCTTAAGGCATTTTATGCTGAATCACTTGCATGCTGCAATCTCAAGCCACCTTTAAAGAAGAGATGAAACAGTGTGCTTTGATGCACCACCACATAAGGACCTCATTCATTCTTTCCTGTGAAGGGAATAAAGCAAGCTTTCCACAAGCCATTCCAACCAACATATGCAAGATGCTGACTGTTGCCCACATTGCAAAAGCATTATTTGTTAGAATTGTTAGACCTGCTTTTACTTAACACCTAAAAAGAGCTAAACGAAAAAGGATATGGCAAATGAATTAGTGTTCTGCTGACTTATTTCAAAGTTGTTAAGTATAAAACTTATGATGATTGATAACCTCTGAAGTCACTGCAATCTCACCAGCAGATTAGAAACAAGGGAAGTGCCAACCTTTTCCGGAGTTAATTTCATAAGTTCCATGTTCTCCATACTGTGACGGCGTCCTACTCTTGGTCTGGTACCTTCGAGAAAGAATCAAGTTCATCTTTGCATCATTAAGATTTATAGTGTCACCTTCAAAGCTGGGGTTGTACTCATCTATGGTGCAAGATACAGCAATTCTGAGTTCCAAAACAATGCAGGTAAATACATCAGCAGGGAATAAATAACCACTAATAAAAGCAGCCTTCAGAACCACATTAATACAACCTACTTAAGTTGCTTTAATGGGACACAGGAGAAGGATCATGGGTTTCTGATCAGAATTCATTTCTGCTATAACCCCTGTAAAAGGGTTTTGCTGGAAAAGAAGGAACTGAAGGGGTCCAATAATGCACAGCTTTTTTTTGGGGGGGGGGAGGGGAGTAGGGGAAACACCCAAAATCTGCTCAACTATCTGTAGTTAGAACAGATTCTTTAAGTTCACTGTTAGCAAGTACTGCAGAAATAGGCATATATTTACCATTCAGACTGGTATCTACCGCATGGCTTTCTGCCATCATGGAGTTGTTTGTGCTGTAGCTTAATCCAAGAACCATTTGAAGATCTGAGAGATTAAGTCTTGCAGTGAGTTCTCCACTTTTATCTCCTACCTGAAAGCAAACAAAATAAGCAGTTCTATTATTGTAATAAAGTATACACATATGTAAATAGAAAGCTAACCTTCTCCCCTAGAGTTCTGAGAGAAAAAGGCTAAAAAAGTTTTCCTGGTTGAAAAACTGAGTCATCCTTTTAATGAAATACATGACAACTAAAAGGTACATAAAGCCTAGAACACCTCTGCTAGGCTGGTGTCTTGGATTCCATCATGACGCTGTCAAATGTGTCACCAGAACTAAGGAGCTATTTGCAGGGAGATAGGGCTGAAATAATTAGGAATCAGCTATCTCAGAAATCAGTCAAAATCCGTTTCATTATTCAAAGTCACATACATGGGTCAAGCTCCGAAAAATAACTGCGTGAGAGCAAAACTGCCAACTTTCAAGGAACATGAAACTCGTACCTCTCTTGAGATCTCCAGGTGCCTTTCTGCAAAATGCATAGCTTGGTCGTGATTTCCCAGCGCAGTGTAAGCATTCCCTAAACTCCAGCATGCTCTTCCTTCACCAATTCTGCAGAAAAAAATGAGAACTTTCAATTATACCTTTCCTCGCTGAACACTAGGGGTCAGGTTTCCATAATACTGCCAAAATAAGATTGCTGTGCCAAGAAAAATGAAGGCTATCATCTTCATACACCAACAAGTTTTTGTGTTTAAAGGAATGTGATCTGGGTATAACCATAAATATGAGCAAGTTTAATAACAATATTAATTTTTAAGCTCACAGGAAATCTAATTGTTTTGCAAGCGTAAAACATTTGACAACCTACTTTGCTTTCCTCAGATTGCATGCCTTATTATTCTTCACATACTGTTTATTGAGTTAGAATTACATTTAAATGTTGCAACAAATTTTACTTGCACCCAACATCACAAAAGAGGCCTTATAAATTATGATTATAAAATCAGCACTAGTTGCTACTGTATTACTCTCCTTTCCTCATCCCTACCCATATTTTTAATTTGTGGAAAAGCAGGAGGTATATTCTTGTGAAGGTATGCAAAATTATTACAATGAAGTCATGAAAAAGAGAGCTGCTTTTCTTCTCAATTTACAAAAGAAGATGCTGACAGAAGATGATGTGGAGTCAGTCATTCATCACTTCCATCTTTCATCTCAGACTCAATAACTGCAATACCTCCACAAGTAAATTTTTTTTTCCACATGAAAATTGGAGCCAAGCATAACAGGGAATACACATTACTTCAGCTGTTTTAAAAGAACAGTGACAGCAGAGGTAAGAGCTAACAGGATTTGGTATGTCACACACACATTAAACTATCTCTTGGGGCTTACTTGTCATTTAATTCCTGAGCAATCACGAGGTGTTTCAAATGATAATCAATTGCTTTTTCATAATCCTGAAGCAAAGTGTACGTGTTCCCAAGGCTGTAGCAGGCCTGTGCTTCCACAGCTCTGTCTTTAAGCTGTCGAGCCAGCTGGAGTGTCCTCCTGAAAGAAGGGGTTAGTCACCTCAAAAGTCACTGCAAGGAGAAGTTTACAGAAATACACTTGTGCAACTAAAAGTTATTTATACAAATTATGACACCAGGCTAGCAAATGGGCTGCTAATCATGTTCATTTTTACAAGATTTTGTCTTCCACTCCCCCTCCACAGCAACCTATTTCCATTTACTTTATTAGAACAGACTGATCCCTTAAACAGCATCTTCAAATTTTAATTTATTGCTGCATCCAAAATGTATAGCACTTTCCTGACAGTTATGCACTTGAAACAACTTGGCATATTGTTTATTCTCCATCAACATGAGCAAGACACACCTATAACTGCTGAGCCAGCCTGCCACAGCTGGGCAATAAGAATGTGAGTACTAAGAGGAATTGGCTCAGTACTGAAGCTTTTTCCCTTTTCAGAAAGAACAGGTAGGCTCTGAAATTCATGTAAGACTTAGCCTGTTTCTTCATCAAGCTTCTATTTTACCCAAGTTACAGTAGCCACTGCTTAGTGGTGCACAGATCTTGAGAAGTCTTGACTGAAAATACAGACTCGGTATGTAAAATCATGCTGATGTGCACCACCTATCAGCCTGACAGCTCCCCATCTCAGGTGTACTGAAGTTACATCATTTCAGAACTTGCTAAGAGCTAAGACATTAATGCTTTGATTCTAGAATAAAGGGAGTAAATGCCTATCAACAGAAAGGTAGGTAAGACTATCTACAATGCTGAAAATAATCTACTTAAAGTAACATAAAAAGTGAAAAACACAGAAAATATTAGTGCTGCCCCTCCCTTAAAAGAACCATAGGAATTAAACAACTACAAAAAAAACATGATCTTTTGCTAAAAACATATTCAGCTCTCCTCTAAGGATATGGTGGAGAGAAGGTTACTCTACAGTGAACTGAAGTACCAGACACAACAGAAGCAAACTGTACAAGAAGAGGTATAAAATTCTATTTCTCAGCAGTCAACTGACTTGTAGTATTCTGAAGCGGTTTCAAATTCACCCAGGAAGATGTAGGCGTTTCCAAGATTGCTGTATGCTCTTCTTTCCGCTGATCTATCGCCAAACTCCTTTGCAATTAGGAGACGCTTAAAAAAAAAACAACGGAGTAATTGTGTTATTTGCTCTATTTTGTATTTTCTTACACATTTGCATACAGAAATGCACACTCATAGTTTTTCTACCATGCCTCTATATTGTTCTTCAGGCCACAGTGATTGAAAAGAACAGCCAATCTTAAAGCTGTGCCATGAAGATATAATACTTGCATTGGAAAACTTGCAACAAGATCCAACACAAGACATGTCCTAAAACAGAATTTCTTACTAGCACATTGCTGTACCTGTTCATGGGCTAAAACCGCACTCCTGAAGTTGCCCAGAAGATAGTGTGTGTTTCCCAGGTTTCCAAAGGCACGTCCTTGTGCTGCTCTATCACCCAGCTCTGTTACTATTGACAGATTTTCCCTGTTTCAGGGGAAGGGAGAAGGGGGGAAGAATAGTGACTTTTAAACAGGGCTTTTTTAACCCTCACAGTAATTTAAATATTTTTTTTTTTAATCTTTCCATCTATATAAAGGAAAGGGTCTTTAATCTGGCCGGTATTCTACTTTGGCTTATTTTAATTGCCTTTATGCAACCATAAATATTCCACTGAGCAGGAAACATTTCCTGTGAGATCCTGAACTTATCTTTTCTCAAGATGGTTTGCTCACTTCTAATTGCAGAGCTACCATAGATACAAGTATACCAAGGTCCTATCACTGACTCAGTCTGGTTTGAAGAATACTGCTGGACTCTAACATTAAGGGAAGGACTTACTAGGTAGTAAGAGGTACACTAAAAGTAAGGGCATAAAAAAGCATGCCATAGTCAGTTCATGACTCCACAACTCTGCTAATACTCTAATGAAGTAGATTATCACATCCTCTCAATCCCCAACATTTAAATCTACTACTTACTCATAATAAGTTGCAGCTTTTTGTAAAGCATTTTTCACATCATCTGGAAGTTCCCCTGGATCATGAGTCCCAACACTGGCTACATTTTTCCCTTTAGAGTGATATACATTTCCCAGATTATACAGTGCTCTTGCTTCTCCAACCTAAACCAAAAGCAAAAGGCAGCATTACAGTTTTATGCTTCAGTCTTCCATCACAACAACTATTAGTACAACACAGAGATGGAAAAAGAAGTTGTCAAACATGCTGTGTCCATTCTGAACTTGTTCTTAACAACTCAGTCACATCACTTCCTTTTGAGATGCCATACACAAAATAATTATTGAGGTCAATTATAATTATAAATTAAGTAAATGAATTCAAACAAAACAAAAACAAAAACCACCAACCAAAACAAAAAAACACCACCACAAAATGGGGTAATATTTGTTATCCTGGATCTATAATCTTCCAGGTGCAAACAACTATCTTGCAAGTAACAGATTCTTTCTGTCTTGAAGAAATAATGCAGTATTTATTCAATATGCAGTATTTACTTCCCTCTGAAAGGCAGCACACATCACCAGTACAACAACAGGGTTCACTAGCATGTGTTAGCAGTTTATTTCCTGGTGCCTGAGCAATTCTTACCTTATCATTTAACTCTCTGGAAATATCCAGATGTCTCTGACAACAAACAATAGCTTCTTCAAAATTCCCAAGTACCTTTAAGGTGTTGCCCAGATTCCCACTAGCTTTAGCTTCACCCAGTAGATCTCCAATTGTTCTAGAATTGCACAAATAAAGCACCCAGTGAATAACAGTGTACAATTTGAAACCAAGATAATCAATGTGTAGTAGACAATTAGAAGGAAAAAAAAATTAAAACCATGCAAACATGTATGTATTCAATTTTATATCTAAACTGCACTCACATAAAAAATTTGTTCAGTCTTTGGTTACAGACATTTCGTTTTGTTGGTGCTGTCTGTGCAACAGCTAGTTCACAGCATTCAACTGGATTCATCTGCATACCATTAAAATTAATTTCTTTTAGGAAGGGAATAAAGAGAATTTTTTAACGGTTATATAAAAGGCAGTCCAAGCATTAGAATGAGAGGTTTAACTACTGCTGCATTGTACTGGACTATCATAGTCTTACATTATTTCCAAGACATACTTGTCTCCTAGAAAGATCTGAGGTAAAGCCACATTCTTAGATTCTAAAAGAGACTTAAGCCAAAAGACTGCCACTGAACCACTGAGATTGTGATACTTCAGGAATAACACAAAAAGACAAGTTCCTAAAAGGTTGCAGCACTTGAGCAGGTTAACGCACAGAGAATAGGAGATAAGTGCCTCAACTGAGGTGAAGTGCACTAAGTGCCTCTGTCTTTTACTGGATCTATACCCAGTCATTATAAATCAGATGCATAAATGGCATGTGCAAAGCACAGGGGTTTTAGATTTCACAGTATTATGTTTTACACAGAGAAACATGAATGAGTTCTGCCTAGTAAACAAGAGAGCCAGGCAGACCGAGTTAAGAAACAGGAAAGGGTGAAGGAAGGGTGGATTTAAAGAAGCTATTTAATTATCCACAAACCTGGTGAGGTCTCAGTCAGTACTAGGATTATTGTGCGAGACAAATTATTAGCTCCAGGTTAAAGGGCAATCAAGCTACCTAACAGAACCCCTGGCCCTCTGCTGTCACCACATTCCCTCACCAAGAATATTAATAGTAGGGTTTGGTGAAAAAATTAACAGCCAACTGTACATCTCTACAAGAATGGGATGACATGGAGAACATGGTTAAAGAAAGACACAAGATTACCTTGCAAGAGTTAAATCATGGTGATGGTATTCCAAGGCCTTTCCATATTCATGCAAGTAGAAATAGGCATTGCCTAACTGGCTGTAAATAGCACTGAGTGTTTTTAAATCTTCAGTTCCAACCTGAACAGCTGCTTCAAAGAAAGACACACCAGCTCGGCAATCTCCTGCTTTACACAGGCGCTCACCTTCCAAAGCTAGCTCCAGGCAGGAAGCCTCCATCCTGTGCAACATAAGCCAAAAGAAACATGGTCACTCTAAATACAGAGCTTAGTCCAGTAACCAGAGTCCTGAAATGGTTATTTTAGTCAGGAGGGTCTCCATTTGTTTAGGACAGGGACTCAGCACCACAGGACAAGCAATGAGCTTTGTACGGTAAGATTACTGACACTAATGCTGAAATGGAAAATGCAACTTCAAAGGTGGTGAGCAAACATAACATTAGAACAAACAGCTTCACCATTATTTTTGTTATTCTTCTTTCCTTTTAAGTCTCAGGAGGAAATCCAAACACTCTTGTCCACATATAGCACCTTTAGGATTCAAAAAATGCAGTTTTTCACCATCTATGTAATCTCAGAGAAGTGACCTAGAAAACAAGCTATTATTGGCAAATACCAGTTTTGACAAACATAACCTCTTTTATTTTTAGGCTCATATCATAGTTACCTGCAAAATGTTCCATGAAAAAAAATAATACAAAATCAATTTTTCCTGTGTATCAAAGACCATGACTATTTTTCCCCAAACTTGTTTCCTATGCAATTCAGTACTCCTTGGCGCCTCATCATTTCCTATAGTGGCACTGCTATGAAAATTCCTTGAGTGTAAAGAAAAAAGATCTACACTGAATTAATGACAAAATGTACATCAAGGCAAGTTACTTAACTGAGATGCCATCATTCAGGACTCTATGGAATACTTTTTACTACTGTAAGCAAATAATTGTGTAGATAGAAAATAACAGCAAGCAGTAAAGAAGGGAGTTGTGAATTAATTTATAGAATTTGTAGAAGATTACATTTGAATAATACGAAAGCAGCTGTTACGGAACTGCAGCTGACAAAACACATTCATATGTGGTTTTGTTACTGGGAATTCAGGTGTGCAAAAGGTAACATTTCACTAAGTGTTAGTGATTATATACAAACATTCCCTAATGTGAGGGAAGTGAGAGAGAGAGAAGGATGAGAAGATGACTTCAGGTCTTCATCTTTAAGTCTATTTTCAAGATAAGTGCATTTTAAAAAGCTCACAAAACGGTCATCCTTCTACTTTCACAACGTTTTAAAAAAGGAAATTCAGTCAAAGCCTTTCTGTAAGTGTTCAAAAAGGGTGTGCTAACACTGCCAAAAAGGGGACATCAACTTTGTAAATCTGTCCATTGTTTTGAATTTTACTTCTTTCTTTCAAGTGGTTTATACAGTACGTATCAAGGCTTGCACTCCAAACAAGAACATTTGATGTAAAGATATCCTTGTTATGCCATGATTTGATATTTACCTGCCTGTAAGAATAAAACTTTAAAATTCTATTCCTAAAACTGTTTCCCTTTGTATACACAGATCAGTAACAGCAACTATCAAATGCTGACTTTTCCAAAAGCTTTTTTAATGGCAACACCAGAAAAGAGCTGTTTTGATAGGACAGTGATAGATATTTAACCTACTTGCACTGTTGACATTTCATTACTTTTCTAATTTGGAAAAAACTAGGTTATATGACAGTCTACTCTAATCTGAATGAGAAGGAAATATTTTGGAAATATCTAATGACTTTCAAGAGAACTAGAAGATTCTGGATCATAAGTAAAATAAGTTACCAACACAAAATCGCACCATACCTGCTGGTCTTCGACATTCCACAATTTAAGCACAACGAGATGGCAGACATATTTAACTTTTTTAACTAAAACCACATGGTAGCTGTTGAAGATGCAGACAGCAACTGGTAAGTCAGGCATGAAGTTCTTCCCAGGCCCAACTTCTCATGTTGGATATCCATAACACACGCAGTATTTTTAGGTTTGGAAGCTCTTCTCAGAGAAATGAAAGCATTCCTGTTTGCTAGAATGCACAACCTGGGTTTTGTTACACTGTGCATGTGTTGAACGTCAGACAGAAAAAGGCAGAAATGATGAGGTACAGTTAAGTACAAGGCAGAAATGATTACACCATCAGCAACTGAAGGTTTAAGACTTAAAACACTTCATTGGGTAATCTTAATCCTATCCAAAGAGGTTCTCCCCGGGCACCTCATGTTAACTGACATGTCCAATTAAAGTGACAGCTAGAAAATATGGTGCTCCTCAGTGTGAGAGATTTAGACCATTACACAATCACATTTATTTCTTTAGATTTTTAGCTTGAACTGCTAAAAAGAGTAGAGCTTTCAGCAAAATCTGAACATGACACAATAGTCAAAATGTTATACTGGACTCTGGTTCTATAAGTAAATTTGTCCCATTAAGAAAAAAAATCATGCTTGGATTTGCAACTGTGATACATGTGCAACCTATCAATGAAAAAAAGGCACAGTTTAAAAAGGTACAAAGACAGTATCAGAGAACACTATGGACTGGTAATTTTCCCAATATACTGCATAAAACTAATCTCACACTACACCAAAGACTGACAAATGCCATGGCAGCATTACCCTTACATCAAGGAACGCAAAACAATATTTGACTTTGCAAACCTACAAATAATATAACTTAGAAAAATCAAAGATTTGACTTCTCATACAGAACATAAATATCTACGAAGACTTATACCCAGGCTAGATGAAAATTATGAATCTTTAATTCAACCAGAACTACAGGAAGTAAATAAGAACGGGAATTAGGAACTGCTTGCGTAAAACAATCCCACTATTTAATACCACTCAAGCGCAACTCTAGAAAGGTTGCGTTAATAGGTTGCCAGAAAATGCACAGCTAGTTAAAGCTATGATTCCATTTGGATCAATTCTTACTGACCTTCTACAATTTCAAAGTCTAAATAAGCCATAAAAAAATAACGAAGAAAACAAGATGTTTATTTCCAATTGCATGTATCCAATATTAGTATTTTATTCACATTATGGAAGAGCTATGAAATCATCCAGTTATTTTAAAAGTTTGCAGGCTTATCCATCAAGTACCAAAACTGGACCCAAAAGAGGTTTGGGTTTTCAGGGTTTTCTTCCCTCCATTATTTATGAAGTTATTTCTGTTATGAAAATCACCCTTTTTTTTTTCCACTCCCCAAGGTTTACTTAGGTCTTCTCCAGTCTTAAAGCCATCACATCTTAGGAACATTTAAACTACCCCTACTAATAGTTAAACAGCACACTGACAGGACTGTGCTAGGTTATCAATATTTTAGGAAGTCATTAAATAGTTACAAGGAGAATATGAAATTACTCCCTCTGTTCCCAGAGCTGAATTGAATTACTTATTTATTCAACACCCAGTGGCTAAACAAAAGATACGCTGAATTTGCAGATATGAGAAGAGAACAAGGCCCATTCATCTGTGCACTTGTAATGAAATTCTATTCCTGCTAAACTGGGTAATGTTCTTCTAGATATTATGGTGGAAATTACTTAGTGCTTCATTTTGTTATTCTGTTTGTAGTTGCCTGCCCCTGTTCTCTGAAAGGCTGGCATCTCCTGAATAATTTCTCATTTGTAAAACTACCTCATCCTTATCTGTCCCTCTAAGCTTTTCATCTCCCCTGGCTCCCTTTTCTCTCTTCTTCCTCCTGCCTGTGATACATGTAACATACCTAGAGACTAAAGAAGAAAATCCTACAGTATCCCTCCAACATGGATGCATAAATTTCTTGATGCCACACTAACAAAGATCCTATTCCCAACTCCTATCCTTAGTCCTGGTTTCTCTACATATTGCAGAAGCATACCACACTGACCCCAGCAAACACCTTAACTGCATATCCACTGCAATGCCATCTTTCATCAAACCAAGTTTGACGGGAGACTTGGAAACAAAACAACACACAAGCATCACATGCATACAACAAAGTAAAACACAGCTGAATCAGGCTTTTTTTTTTTCCTCCAGTCAAGATAAAAACAGTTACAAGTTTCTCATGTATGCACTTTTAGCAAGCCAAGACAAACAAGTTCTACAGTTACTCTATAGATGACTTATTAGCCCCATTTTTTAACTTCAGCATTTTCAGTCACTAAACAACATTAAAAAAACCAGCTTCCCCCCACCAGCATAAGCATTTTTATGGCTACTAAAGCGACAGTGGTCAACTACAGTGGGGAGAAACAGCTTGCGCAGTATGAAACAGATCCATAATAAGGCCTCTTCTTAGGAGTAGATCACCAACTTCTTTTTAAAGTCAGTTCTATTGGAATACCAGAAAGAAGGGAAAAGCAGTCAAACCCAAATGAGCCTGGGACATGACCGGTAGGTAAAAAAAAAAAAAAAAACCTTACAAATGCGTAAGTAATATCCCCCCTCCTCCCAGTCATTTATGACATATTCTTTCCTGCATTAAATTTTAAACTACAACCAAGTACAATCTTTCCAAATTATAGCTATTAACTTAAATCATCATAAAATTCCAGTTCAATATACTGACTGGATTTGCAGCTCCTCCAAGTTTTAGTAAAGTTTTGTATTTTTAAAATAATTAAAAGGATTATGCCTCCATGTTTTTTAAATATTCATCCGATCACAGTTCTTAAGGAAAGGTTTAATAAGGCCATTTAATAATACTGTAATCAGTATCATTCAAGCCTGTACAGATATAGAGGACAAAGCAGTAAGGCATTTTGCCCTGACTGTGCTTGCCAATTTTTCTGCAGTTATTTTTGGCTTGTCAGTTTAAACCAGACAATTGGTTGTGCTGCTTTCTTCCACTATTTACTTCTATAATAGTACCCTGAACAGCTCCTGCTTTTATTAAAGGGTGAGCAAGGATCTTCTGTAGTCGCCTGGGGCACCCACAACAGCAAAGATAAACATGGTACAGGAATGCTGGGACGTAGACACATTCAAGATACACTGAGCACAGAGAAAATAACATGCTCACACACTTTGGGATTTCTGCTCTCAAAGCCACCTTATAAAGATTTCAGCAAAATATAAAGAGCAAAGTTCAATTGCTAATATTCTTCCTGACCACAAAAAAAAACCTCCTGCTTGACTGCACTGCTCACCAGAACTGTACTTCTGCTCAGCGGATTAGAGGACCAGTCTAACAGCAATCTAACACTGACAAAATGTTTTCAGAATTAATTTTAAGCTGTCATATGTACTGTCTTACGAACAAGGGCAGTGCTTAGTTCCTGTTAGCTAGCAAGGACAAGGCCTCCAAAGTCAGGATGACCAGGATAGAGGGGAACACACAAGAATCACACTTTATATTGTTCTTAAAACAATCATGCCAGTGTCCCAGCATCCCTACTGAATGAGCTGCAAGATTTACCATTCCAAATACCAGCCATCCAGATAGCATGCACTACACAATGCTTCTGTTGTTCAGGTTCATTAGAGCGTGTCTGAAGTGCTAACATGTCCTCCCATGTCCATAAAGGGGATTCCAGAAGAAAAAATGGCAAAAGCTCTCAGAAGAGAGATCACATATCCTCTTGACTTGCAGCAACAGTACTTTTTTAGACCAAGATATCAAATCAGTTTTCTATCTATCAATCTCATTTCTTCATCTTAAGCAAGAAAAACACTGCTGTAGCTGATGGTGCACCTAAAAATTCATTGTTCAGAGAAGCAATAATGGGACAAGTACAGAGAACTTGAGCACACAAAACTCAACAACTGGCAAATGCAGCCCAGAAGCTGAAAGGAGAGAGAGCTTCCATTACCATGCAGGAACCATACCTCATATCATTCCATTAGAAATAGAAAGAAATACAGGCAATGGTGTTACTCTGAAACCACACTGAGTTCCAGCACTATATGACCATGTAATTATGTTAATATAATCTTATTGTATTACAAAACTGAATTTTCATAGTTCAAAATCCAAGAAAAACAAAAGTTATTCTAGCTTTCAGTTTCAATAACAATAGTAACTGAAACACCAAACTATTTGTTGCAAGTTGTTTAGTTTTCTATTATTAACTATACTTACTCATCCGTACTAAAATTAACAGTCTTACCTGTATCGAACATGAAAGGAACGATCTTCACGCATGCTTATCAAAACATTACTTTCCTCCATTGAGTTGCATTATCAGTAGAGAAAATATTAGTGTTCTGTAATAGGGCAAGGACTTTACTATGGAGAACTGTTGTCAGAACACCATTCCAGTTAGTACATTAAGAAGTTGGAGCAAAGATATCCTAAGATCCTGGTGAAAACCTCTTCTTTATTAGTAAGGTAACGAGGTCACTGTCAGACACATCTTAAACCTTCAGAAACGTGTTCAAGTTCTTTCATCTGTGGCCCTTTAAGCTCCATTCAGCTGTGTTTCTGCAAAGGGAACACAAGATGCTTGGCTTTAAGTCTCATAGTCAGTTAATAACTCATAATCATTTGCAGCTGATGTAAAAGCATAACACTACTCCTACCAAGCAGGAAGTGTCACTCAAGAACTTAAAGCCAGAGCCAAAGGCTTCTACATACATATATCAATTCCTGTAGGCAAGCAAGAAAGCAAGAAGTTTAACAAAAAGAATGCTTTCTCTTCAGTTGGAAACTTTGAGTAATTTACCCTTGTTAGTATTCTTTGGCCTCCTGACATTCCAAGCAAGAAGTTTAAAGAACAGAAGCTACAGAATGAAAGGCATAACATAAAATAAAGCACAAACTGCTTTACGCATAAACAGCACTGCTTAAGCCCCTATGGCTAGCTGAACTTCCACAGTAGTCAGAACTGGCTAGCACTATCCCATGTGGAAATCAGCCATTCTGGAGATCATCCCACCTAGAACATCACAAGCACAGAAGTAAGGATAGGTTTAAGATCCATTCCCCTTTCCCCTCCCCATTCCCAAAAACAGAGGGGGAGGTTTGGGGGTTTGGGTTATTTTTTTGTTTGTTTGGATTTTTTTTTACACTGGCTTCACTTTACAAGTTGCTGTTGCATTGTCATATGAGCTCCAGAGTCTGCTCCAAAAGGACTACAGCAGCCAGTACTTAAAACAGACATGTTTAGGCTGTCGGGGAGAAGATGAACAGAAAAGAAACTGTGTTCAAAAGTTTACCCACTTTTAAGGATATTTTTAGTATAAGAGATGACGTTTTTATTGCTCAGTACTAATATTACCTTCCCTTGTAAGTAAACCTATAGTTGAGCAATTCACAAATGCATGTTTCATCCAGAGACTCCAAAATAGCAAGAGAACAGAGTTCAGATTTAAAAGCTGTCACCAGAAGAAAAAAAGCCCCTATTTTTACGTGTCAATGTAAGCCATGCCTTTCCTCTCATGAGTTTTGTCAAGTACCAGCAGTGAAGACTCATGCTTCCCATCATGCTCTACCTTGACAGCACCTCTCAAACAGGCCATCCACATTCTCCCTGTTAAACAACTACTTTGCCCTTCCATGCTCATCATTAGAATTATGTGGCATCAACAAGTGGGTGTGTGTATATTTTTGCAATTACAAAGGGTGACACATGGAGCTTACAATCCCACTGCAGCCTACACAGTGGGAGGACTGTGTTACAGGTACTCTCCGGAAGCTTGTCCAAACATCAAATTAGATAACTCACACAAGCAGGGAGCTCCGAGCCACCCCATCTACAGCAGTCACTCACCAGCACTCCTGATGCTTACCAAATGCAAGGAATTCAAATTCCTCTTCCACACAGATGCACTCATGCAAATTGCCACATGCCACAAACTATAAAGTGTGTACTTTGGCAGTTGCCACAGATCATGAAACAAATTACTGCGGTAATTTGTGTATTTATCCTGTAATTGTTATTAAGTGAATAATATATTTTAAGAAGCTTTTTTAAAAAATAAAAAGCGTAATTTGATTAAAAAAAAAAGTTCTATTTAAAAATACATCTGAATGCCTACATTTATTTAAATATCAGTTATTTTTTGCAGGACATTTCACACCAGCTGTTTATAACTCCATTTGCCCGAGCCAGGCTTCTGTCCTCCTACTTAGCCTCATCCTCTGACTGATGCCACCACCTCCCACCAGCTGGAACCACTGCTCCTGCTTTCTTCCCTTCTTGCTGGCCATATGGCACATTCCTGGTCTCGGAAAGGTGATAAGGACACACCAAAGTTGGCCAACATATCATGATCACAGATCCAACATAAATTACTGGGTCTGGTCTTCCTATTTCACTTCCTTCCCCCGCAACTCATTAGGATGTCAAATTATGCCATCACCCAACAGGTAATCAGTAAGCAGACTTAAAACATATTAATTAGACTGGTGGATTCAAAACTCAGAGATGGAAATCAATGAACAATTCCACTGATACCATCTCTCAGGTGTAAACTGGCCTTGGGAGGATTATCTTATAGCAAACTAAGCACCTTGCTCTTGCAACTAATGTACAGTAAGTATACAGACTCTCTCTGTAACCAAGCCTTTCCTGAACTGGTGATCAACACAGAATTGACTCAGAGGACACAGTACTTCAGCAGAAAAGCCCAGCGGATTAGCAAAATATAATAAGTTCTACTCTACTGGTATGCACAACAGCGAAATTGGCTTTCTCCTGAACTGCCATTTTTCATTAAAATTTTGTGCAGCATTTAAAAAAGAAAAAAAAAAACCAACAAAAAAAAAAAAACCTCTGTTGATTACTAGGAAAGAATCTGCTTTAATGCAAAGCAGCTGCTTTACATTTATTCTCTTAACACCTCTAAGCAATATAAAATCCATACCCATGTCAAGACAGCTGCCTTTTGGGGAAACAAAAAATAGAAAATTGAAGTTGTATACACAACTTGAAAATGCACGATTTTACTATTCCAGCTGTAAAATGCTTCAATAGTCCTAGCTTTATTGTAATTTCAAAATTAGTGGGGAAAAAAAGCACACAGAGAAAATTGGGCCTCCTTCAGAAGTGGAAAATTAAACTGGTATTACTGATTACACAGCAGTATGACACCAAAACCAACACCACCACCCCCCAAAACCAAATAAAGCAAGACAGAAGTTAGGCAATTCAATGTGATATCCATCTTATACCGCACAACAGACAAATCATGTGCTTTATCAACTCTTTTTTAGGAGAATATGGTGAGCCATTGCTATATATTCATCCTGGCTATAAGCAGCTAAAGTATCTTCAATCAAACCATTAGTAAAAAGATAACTTTGACTCCATGCAATACTTTATCGAAAAAAACCTTATAATTACCACTCTTTAAAAGTCACTTTTCATTCTTTTTGATTAAACCACAGATTTCTTTATAAGCTTTATTGATAAAGAAGCTTGGGGTTTGCATCGCAGGAAGTTTTAAGACATTTCCTTACTAAATTCTATGAATCTATTTTTAACTTGATTCTCTAATATTCTGCTTAAAATCTAATATTTTGTAAAAATTTTACTAGGAAATAAAAAATCATGGTAAAATACTAATGTTACCTACTGAAAGGAATCCCACACAAGAGTGCTTTAAGAAGTCAAACCCCATCACACTTGCACTTATTCAGCATTTTTCAGAAAATCATTGTCAGCGTTCTCAGAAAGGGAACCAAGGCCCAGTGGCTGATACTCAAAGAAGGTACGTTAGCCTTCCCTTAACATTACTGACCTGAATCAGTGATGCATATGCTAAGACCTGAATGAGCCTCACTCTCACTGAAATTACAGAAGAAACCAAGAGTTCCCCATCTTCAATTCTGATCAGTGTGTTTCAAGGCCCTGACAGCAATAAAACAAGAGCTGTAATTTCTTTCTCAGAAGCCTGTTTTGCAAGCTAATTGTCCTAGATCTTACAACTGCCAGACAAGCATTTCATGTTTTAAAGTATTTCCCATTCAGAAAAGATTTAACTACCTACAAATGATTTTATCACAATGGTAAATAATCACTTTAATCAGCTTGCAATTTTTACTTTAGGCTGAACATCTGTGGTAGGTGCCTTGGTACTAACTTCTGATAGAAAACAGTATTTCACACAAGTGAAAATGAATTAGCAAGCCACAGAACACCAATACTGCTCTTTATCAGCGTATATAAAACCAATAATCACAATACAGTTGGGCAGGGAGATGGTATTTTTCCCCTGGACCTTATAACAGTACATTTCTGCTGCTCCACTGGCTCCTTCCCCCAACCCATACCTTCCTTTCTGGAGTTTGTCAAATGAGCAGAAGTATTGTTTTGTTTACCTATAGTTTCATGGCTGACACACGGTGACTGGTCACTTGAAAGCTGACAAACAAGAATATCTACGATCTCATTCTTTCTGCCTGTCCCTACAGGAGACAAACCAAGTAATTCCTTCTCTACCCATCTGCTATTTTACACAAAGCTATAGGAATGGAGCATCTGCCAAATGAAGTCATCACTGACTGACAGATTCAAAAGCTATTAGAGGAAAAAAAACACACAAAGGTAGACCAATTGCACTAATTGTATTTCTTCTAAAGAAACTAAACAGCTACAGAGATCCACTGCTTCAAGATTAAGGCAAATTTTCCAATGGGGAACTAAGTTTCAACTTCTTTACAGGAAGAGGCTATAGCATGGGCAGAAAAAAAAAGGAAAAAAGAAGCTTGAACAGGACTGTGTAAAAACAAAACAGAGCTTTGCACGCCCAGTGGAGAAAGAGACAGGCTAAACAGCAATAAAAATACACTGACAGATCTATTACTGAAATACAGAGATTAGCTTGGTTCCAGGCCTTCAAAATATGAAACAGAATATAAACACAAAGAGTACAACCAGAAACACTCAGAACTAGACAAGCCATAATTTTAGTCTTCAATGCTGTCCAAAAAAGGGTTTTTTTATAATTTACCATAATTGGAAATCTGGGGTAAACAGCAGCATCACTGGCATTTCTGTAATTATATGTATTTCTCTGTGGACGAACCTTAAGGTAACTCTGTGCCATGCTGGGAAAAAACTATTTTTTCCCAACCTTGAGCACAGTACAAGTGACTAGTTACGACAGTAGATCAGGCAGATACCAGAAACACGGCACAAAGACCAGTGTAGTTAGTGTTGGAAACTTAATTTTAACCTTCTCTCTGCACCACTTTTGCAAGAACTTCAACAGCACACAGAATCCACCTTAACGGATGAAGTGAATTGAAGGTTTTATTCAGAATCAGAGCTGATGTGGAGCAATACCTGCTCTGAATTACTGCCTTGTTCTCCTTATGGATTTATATATGGAGCAGAATAAACACTTTTCCACAGAATAAACCACTACTTTTAAAGAACTGGCTTAGCAGCATACAACACAAGCAGCACACAAGCATACTTTGCAACATACAATCCAAATGCAGCTCACATTAGACATTAACAGGTTGCATCTAAAGGACAGAACAGGAAAACTGAGGTTTGTAAACAACCACCTCAGACACTCCTCCTAGGTGTGAATCTGATTAAAGCAGATTCTGCAGAGCTTGTAATCACTACACAGCATGGGAAAGACCCAGCCTAACACATCCTATGCTATCAGTCTCATCAGACAAGCTGCAAATAAATTAATACCAGTATCTAATGTTCTTGCTTCAGATGCTTCCTCCTCCACCCAAATTATATTTACCATGACAGCTTATAAATATGGGTCAGTATGAAACTAAGACACATTACAGAATATTGCAGACAACCCTAAAACAAGGGTAAGGGTGGGTATTGCATTGGCTTTGGGCCACTTGTGATGTTCTTTCAACAAAATAGGAATCCTACCAGCCACTGCTTTGGAAGTCTCTAATTTCACTTATAACATACTAAAAGAAACATGAAGTTCCCTGTCCTCTCCCCAGATCATGAGGACAGGACTGTCTTTTACATATGAAACCAATGCACAGATAACTACCTTTCATGAATCAAAAGAACAGAATTACTATAGCGAGGTATTGAAAGTTGATTCTGTTATCTATGAAACTATTTCATCTCCCTTCTTGGCCAAGAATTAATTGCTTCAGTATAACCAGCAGTCTTTTCCAAACAGTTAACAGAAGCACAGAGGTTATAGAAGTGTAGAAAAATACTAATAATAGAAAATTTGACACTCATTACATTCATCCCCTCAAAAATTAAGTGCTAAATGAAAAATTATGCAAATACATCATTATCTGTCACAAAGTCCTGAACAATCCAACTGATTCTATTCTTCACTTCGCTATACCATTTCTAGCACTACATTTACCCAAATGGAATAAATGGCTTTTTGTCCAAGTGTTTTAATTTACTCACCAATTTTCTTTACTTGTCACCAAAATGACTGCCAAATGAGAATCCCCCCAGTGACAAAAGAGCACAAGTATGCCCAGAACAGCCCAAACTAGGACTGCCAAAGAAGTGCACCGGAAATATTAACAACTGTGTCAAAGTAATGGAAATATTGCATAAAAACCCACAACAAGTTCACAAGCTTAAATATGTAATCATAAACCATAACTGTTTATTAAATTCCATTTATATTTTTAAAATAAGTTTTTTAAAGGTCCTAGCAAGGAAACCCTTCTAAACTGGGAGATGATTTTAGAAAACCAAGAACAACAGGTGGCAACAAATTCTGGTCAAAACAGAGTAAGGATCAGCATTCATAGTTGAAAGTGAAAGCATGGACTGGAATTCAACACTAAAGGAACAGAGACCAACACTTTTTTTATGTAATTGCTAACCATGGTCAAGCATTACAACAGGCACGGTAACAGTGGAGATACTTATCATGCTATTTCTAAAAATGCTGGCTGTTGGTGGTTTCCTTTAGTTCTTTGGTTACTTAAACCACATGAATCCTGGTGATGGGGGGTTCCAGATACAGGCAAGTGAAGGTTCGCCTCCTCTGTGCCCTTTCATGTAGGTTAATTCCTCTTGATTCTCCCTCCACTCACATCTCTCTTTGGCACAGCAGACTAAATAAACTGGCTTATACAACATTGGATTAAAAGCAAACAAAAGTCTAGGAGCATTTCATATGGGTCTTTAATGCTAAAAATCTGTAACATGGCAAGCCTTTTAAGCTCTGTACACCCTTTTTGTTCATCCCTCCCTCCTGCTGTAAGAGAGTTGTGCAAACTCCTTTAACAAGCATTGACTAGCGTTTTTTTCAGTATTACCCACAATCACCAACCTTGAAACACAAGGAGACCTAATGACACAAGTTATTTCTGCCAGGTCTTAAAAAAAACCACCCTATTCCAAACCACCATGACAACTGATTGCAGAAGCATCTTCATTCTCTGAGTCAGAAAGCAGCTTGCCTGCATTCTCATGGGTTATTTTCATTTCCTTTTATGAGAAACACCCGAGCAGCAGATAAAAACTGCATAAACACTATGCAACAAGAGAAATGCGTATCATACCAAAAACTAAAGAAAATTAACACTTTCCATTAAGGAGCATTCAACTTGCTAGCCAGAACTTGGTGTTTCTACCCACACTAAACTCTGTATTTTCACCCAGCAATCGGATTGAAATGGAAAAACATCCCTTAGAATGGAATAGTTAAGAGCAGAAAGAGATGCATGCCAGAAACTTAGGAGAATGATGCAATACGTAAAGACAAACAACATACATCCTCATTGCTAGTATATTCTGTCATAGTTCCAGGCCAACTTTATTAGCTTTAATAAATGTGAAGATGCCCTGTTAGGCATAGTAAAGGTATAGTATAGGTTTGTAAATAGAAATGTATTCCAGAATATCTAGCAATGATGCAGGTCGCATAGTGACTTGCGGTCTTAGAAACTACTGTAGACAAAATCAAACAGCACACATCATTACACTGACTAAAACAAAGAAGCATCAGATACCTATATTAGACTGACAGCAGTGTTCAGTGATGCAAAAGTGGACCTCTTGGTGTCTCTAACACAGAGTATCTTTCCAGAATAAACCATCCTTTTCCTAAGAAACTTGGTATTTAGCTAGAAATCAGCTTGCTACTTTATGAACATAATTACTGTCCAGTGCACAAGTTAAAGAACTGGGTGTAGCTAACAGAAGTAACCACAAGCATCTTTATTATAAGGATATTTCTGCAGATAGTTTATATAAGCTGTCTGTTTAAATCCTTAAATAAGGCAGTCCCACACTATGACAAAATAACAAAGGAATAAAACATGAAATGCCAGCAAAATAGAACTACTATCCCCATAATAAACCTCACCAGCCACCTGAAAACTAATTCTAAATACACAAGGTTAAGATTTCAGATACAAGAAGACAGTAGAATAACATCCCCTCTTTGCCTTAAAAAAACAGCAGAGTCAGAATAGCTTCTATTTTTTCAGATATTTCATACACCCAGACATTAAGATTCCTTTTTTTTTTTTTTTTTTTCGAATTCAGAGCAAGTTCCAAGTTTTTACTTAACGGTCATTCATAGACTGAAAACAAATATGGTGCTGCCTTCTTTCCTAGCATCCCAACAACTGGAGAGAAGATCTGCAATTTTAAAGTGCTTAAATGCCACAATAGCCTTCAATGACAGCACACAGCAAAGTAGTAACTTGTGATCCTTTAATTCTTAGCAAAGTTGAAATCATATTACCACAAAATCAGTGAGTGTTTTGTTACCAAGTTCTGAACACAGATTTGTACACTGCTCCTGCTTATTAGGGACTCAAACCTCATCATGCAAATTAACACATAACAGGCCTCTCCCAGCCAACAAGTTATTTACCCAGTACCTTCAGTCTGGGAAATGGAGCATGTTATATTATGTGAAAAACCACCAGATGGGAAAAGTTCAGCACAAAATGCTGACTATTTACACTTAAGCTGATAGAGCAAGTTGATCACAATCTCTGCAATAAAATGTTCATTCTAGATCAGCTCCTTCCAGGCCCATCTGTAACTTTTATTTAAAAGATTCCCTGGTAAAATCAAATGTAACAGATTGCACAATCATCTTACAGAGAAAGGGGAAAATCAATCTTAAATTTCCACAAATTTAAAAAAAAATAAATAAAAAAAAAATTCTTTAGAATCACCAGTACTAAAACACAACAGCAATTTAAGAGAAGCAATATAGCTGCCATTTCACACTGTGATGCTCACTGAGAGATTAAGCAGACATTCAGCATAAAGAACTCATTACCATTCCAGCAAGTTTTTATCCTGCAAGAGCAGATGTAGCTCTCATGAAAACCGTAATGCACTACTGAAATGATCCATGATACATTAATGCCAGCAGCATTGCTTGCTTCATCACCCTCGATTCACAGGTATTAACAGCAAGTATTAACTGTCTTCTCAATGATGAACCTACAGCTGGCCAACATACAGCTACCACCTGTGAAAACTGCAGAAATGCAGGATGAACATGTACTACAGCGAGAAGAACATTTGTTGGGTCTTTTCTTATTATTTGCTTCCCGTAGACACAGGTACAGTTTATTTATGGCACATCAACTATGTAGATTTAAGGAAAACACTATTTGTTGAGATGCCAAGTGGTAAAGCTTTGCATATTTACTCTAACATTTAGGATGCAGATGCACATCTATTCAAAGATAGTCAGTGAATTTTCTTGTTTATTCAGTGTGCTGAATACTGAACTGGACTCTATTTTGCCCCACTGCCCCCAATTTATCCACTATATATACAAATTATCACACAAACACAATTGGTCACGATAGCATATCCTGTCCTCTAATAAACCATCGACCACTAGGTGAAGTACAGGCTCCAAAGTGATGCATGCAGGGAACATAGTTCCACACAGTATACTAGCAGGGCAATGGTGGGGAAACATAGTAAACAAACAGTGAAGAAATAGAAAGTATTTAGAGAGGTTTCTTTGTAGATCATGTATGATTTATACTCCATGCAACTCGGCTGCATGTAAGTTTTTCCTTCCTATACGCAAAAAGTTAACACAAAAGGTTTATTATATGACAAGAACCATAATCTCCAAACACAGCCAAATTTGAGTCCCAAGACGCAGCTTTACATTATTCATCTGTTCAAATACTACATGTTTCAGACCCTCTCTTACCAGTTCTCCATTTGCTTATTTCCTATATTTTACATCTGTAATATTGTGGTCTTCCACAAAATACTTGCCCCCCCCCCCCCCAATCATTTCTATAGCTGACTTGCTGTTAAACGGCTAAACAAAAGTTAAGGGTTTGTTTTCTTCACCTGGTATCACTCTATTCTTTCATTCTCAGAAAGAGTATTAGCAATAACAGCTTACTTTTTCAGAAAGTCTTCAGATCAATACTTCTTCCTTAAACAATTTCATCAAGATGTTAACCTTAAAAACTACTAAACCCAAGATCATAGTTACCAGATCTGGGCAGGAATGACTAAATTGTGGAAAGTGAAACTGACTGCACAACTGCCAAAAAAAAAAAAAAAAAAAAAAAAGACAGAGAAAAAATACAAGTATCTGTCCTATTAAATCAAAAAAGTAGAAAATTAGCAGAAACTAAAAGTGATCCTATTTAAAGCAAAACAGAACAATCCAGATAAACTGTATAAACTAAGAAAAACTCCCCATATGTTCCTTAAAACTGTAGTTAAAATTATGGGCAGATCACACTGATTTTTAGAATAAACCATCCATGGCTTACTAAAACATTTCCTCCCTAACCAGCAGGGAGCCAGGCTGCTCCCTGAATCATACTGTGCATGGGGACCTGAAGAACACTGGTTTAGAAAACTGGTCTGTTGTCATTTGTTGACATGAAAAGGCCAAGAACTACTATTAGAAATAGCTCTAGCAAAATAAGAATAAACTCCCATTTGACAAGATACAAGAGGTAAGACTTATTTTGAAAATTGTGGTGTTCTCCTCTACAACATGCCAAAAGAAATATGTTTTTTTGTTTTTGCAATGCTTTTACTCAACATGCACAGTAGGCTGTCAGTCAGGCTTCCCGACTCCCAAAGGAAGGTGTAGGCGAAGAAAGAATTGTTCTCTTTAAATACTAAAAAACCCCAAATCCATAAAATACTAACAATTTAAAGCCAAGTGGCAACAAGAGCACAAGAACAAAACTATGTCTATCAATACCTTTTCAAAAATTACTTTGACCTATTAACCAAAGCTGACCCTCCACCCATCTTTAAAATTTACAGAGGGGAGACTCAGATTAGATATTAGAAGAAATTCTTCACAGTGAGGGTGGTGAGACACTGGCACAAGTTGCAGAGAAAAACTGTGGCTGTACCATCCCTGACAGTGTTAGAGGACAGGCTGGATAGGGCATGGAGTACCTGGTCTAGTGGAAAGTGTTCCTGCCCATGGCAGACGGTTGGAACTGCAGGAGCTTTAAGGTCCCTTCCAACCCAAACCATCCTATGATTTTGTGATCAAGCTCTTAAGTTACACTCCAGAAAAGCAGGGGAATGTACAATCCCAAGTTTCAAGAACATCTAACTAACAGCATTTTAAATAAAGCGACAACACCCACACAGGTTTCTTCGAGTCCAATGACTAAGTTATTGGTGGTCTTAAGTTTCAGTTAAGTTTTGTCTCAGCTTTATATGGAAGTAACTGAAAGTATTAAGTGCTTCCTGCTGAAGAGGGATACAACATACCTACAGGTCAGAACTCTAGGTAATCATTAATTTGTAAGAAGGAACACTGGTAGAGTGTAATGTATTTTACCCAATAAAAATACACAAGCAAAGAATTCACAAGGACTGCACTGTAATGATGACCTTTTCCCTGATTTTTTCAACACTAATAATACTATGACTTAAACAGAAGGCGTAAAGTTTTCAGACAAAATTTAAAGGATTGCAATTTCTTCACTAATCTTTTTGAGATGCAGGACTCTGCATGCTCTCTTAAATTTCCGAGATGATTGCACAGCTCTCCATGGCAACCCAGGATGCATGTGCCCTGCAGCCTGCTGGCAAAAATCTAACAGGAAGAGCACATGAGGCTGAAAAGGCTTCTAAAGCAGTGTATTCACTGCTGAAAGGCCACAACTTAAAGGTGGGTAAAATTTATATCAGCAGTCAGGTCAATAAAGGGATAAAAAAGAATTCCTGATTAACTATGCTCCTCTGTTGACAAACTGCATAAGCACAAGAAGGGGAGTAACTAGACTAGCAAGACTACAGTCTAGTGGATAAATAGGTTGAGGCGCGGTATAACTTCAGTTTAGCTATGCCACAGCATAATGTCTAACTCAAATCCTTATAGAGTTTAGAGCTTCTTCCCTGTACACAGGATACTGCAGGACCTTTGGTTCCTGCTAAATTAACAGACTATTATACTCCCCCTTTAAAATTTCATATACTATTTATCATCCTTATCTATTTTGTTAACACAACTGATTAAAGGTATCTGATGCAATGCTCTTTTGCTACCGATTATACTTCAGAGGTACGCGGGTGATCTCGCAGTGCTGTACAGTCAGTAAAAGCTGCTGCTGGGATCGCTATGTCTGGCTTTAGCCTCCAAAGGAGCCAGGTCCGCGACGACCAGAAGCATCACTTCCAGCCACACCACCGCACTCCACGTACTCACACCGGCTTTCCAAAGCTGACCAAGTTTATGCGCCAGCACATCAGGCCGCTCAGAAGCGGCTCGCCGGTACAGGCCCCGCAGCCCTGCGAAGCCGGGACTGGAGGAGCTGCCGCCAGAGCAGACGCTGACAGCGCGGCCGCCGGCGCGCACACTGCCCGCCGCAACCCTTCCCCCCGGCACCCGGTGACCACAGCGCGCCCCCCGCCAGCTCCCAGGCCTGCGCTCACCCGGTGCCGGCACGACCGCTCGCGGAGGGGCTAGCACAGCCCCGCTGCCGAGGGGCTCCCACTCAGCACCGGGGAGGGCGGGGCGGGGCGGTGCCAACCACGCGCAGCCGCTCTTCGAACCCGCCAATCGCAGCCCGACCGCCCCCACGGGCGGGGCGCCCAACAGCTCTGCCCCGCCGGCGGCTGCCCTCTGCACACTGCCGGCCCCCCCGCCGGAAGGCCGCATCATTCATACGGACCAATGGGGAGCGAGGGGGCGGGCAGAGCAGGCACGGGGCAGGAGGCGGAGGGAGCACCTGCGCGCCGCCCGGCCCCGCAGCAGCGCCCGCCGCCGGGCTCGGGTTACGGGCGTGGCGGCGGCCGCCGCACAGCTGGTGCGCCCCGCACCACAGCATCGCTGCACGATGCGACAGGCACCGCGCTGCTGCCGGGCCCGCACCCTCCGCGGCAACACACTCCTCTACAGCTTCATAGCTCAGAGAGCGGAACAGCTCAGCCACACAGCTGCTTGTAGGAAACGAGTGCTGTAAGTTCTTTCTTTCCACTTTTAGTGACTGCGGTGTGTGTGAAACTAGGCAGCTCATGAAACTGACAAGACTGGCCAGTACTTTAGTTTTGTACTAATTCTGTGCATTTTCTCTAATGAAATAAAGGGGTAACAATGAAATTAAAAACAAGTTTAGGGGTTTTTCTCTGGTGCAGAAGCTGAAGAAATGCAGTATGGTGGGAATGCAAAAGCTGTATTACTTTTTTACAAAACTGAGGTTCAGTTCTACTATCATTGTTAGCTCCATCACAAAGGGTTTTACTCTATAATACTACAGAAAGATTAATAACAAGGACAAGTACCTGGTGCTAAGCTTAATTCTCCTTTTCCCAATGCTTTTGGCATTTGTGTCTGTTTCTTCCAGTCATTAAGCCAACTTTCCTAGTGTAAATAAGAAAACATCCAAGTCAGGTGGATAGTCCTAAAAAGCCTGCAGTAGGTAGGTGCAGACACATGCACATCTTATTCTCAGATGTATTTAAGTATAAAATAATTATTACTCATACATTACAGATTTTGATCGATGCATTAATAAAAGCTCTACCCAGAAGTGGAGAAGCAATGGCATGTATATTCTATGTTAACTGGATATGGAGACTACGAAGAAGTGCAAACCATCAGACTGGATGAAAACCCAAATGAATAGTCCATTTTCTGATGATATAGGTTGTATCACAGATGCAACTGATGAGGAACAAGATGAGTTACCATATGATGGAGATGTAGGAGTAAACTGGAAATACAGTAATGATTCAGGTAATTTGAACGACTGTACTTGTACAAGAGAGATTTCTGGTATTTTAACCTTCGTCTGTTCTGAAGATAACAAAAACATAAAAGCAGCAGCAAATTACAAAACTCATTCACAACCTGAACAATTCTCCAGCCACCACTGCAGAGGTGCTGTAGGAACAATGGGAATTTCAGCTGAAATGCCTGGAAGTCAAGCTGCCTTTAAGAAGGAATTATCTATTAGCAGTTGCAGTAAACTAGATGGCAAAGAACATCTAACTCACTCAAAAATGTCCAATGTCCTCTTGCGACATTTTTCTAAAGGAGAGTTAACAAGCACATACCAGTTAATAGAATGTGAAACAATACCAGAGACATCCCTTACAGAAAGTATCAATGACACTGTAAGCAAACCTGAGCCTTCAGAACATGACAAAGGCCTTTTAGCATATGAACAGTGGGCAACTAACTCTGCAGAATATCACTTGGAAAAACATGAGGAAGTAAACACTGGTGATAAAAATAAAAATTTGCTCAATGAGAATAGACTTGTTTTAAAGAAACCTATTTCTTCTACTGCTAAGTATGGGTACAAGCAAGAAAATTTACAATTAATTAATGAGAACAATACGACACACATCTTTCAAAACATGAAAGAAGAGAGCACCCTGTTTAAGAGAACAGTTTCACCTCATGAGCTCAAATATGAACAAGGTCAAGCTCACTACTGCATTCCTGACTTCTTCCAAGTTGCTTCAGAAGTTAAAGTACCAACAGGAAGTGACAATATTAACTCAGTTCTAACAACTGAAACAGCAAAATCCTTCCCTATTTCACTGTGTAAATCAGTAACTGCAAACGTTACAGAAAATAAGAACAATTTCAGTTCTGCTGCAGTAGAGAACAGTGAAGAATCAGGCATTCCAGAACTGCTGCAACAGCTAGAGGTAATTAAAATGCTGTAATTCTTAATACTAGTTAAGACTGTTTTACCATTAAAAGATACTTTGTGTCCAACTACCATGACTAGTTCATGCAGGCAGCCTATAGGTATCAGCAAGTATATCACTACAGTCCACAACTGCTTTCCCAAATCAAATTCTGTGGGATTGAATTTATATGAAACTTAGATTACCAAATATTTAGTGATGCTCTGGTGTGTTATTTACAATTATAAAGCATTCCATCAAATCATTAAGATAATCACAATAACTTGTTATTTCCAGTATTTTGATGAATTTGAGCATCTACATGGAAGTACTTTAAAGACTACTGTATTTTTATACTGTACCTGTGTTTGATAGACATTGTTGCCTTTTTCACATAGAATCATAGAATAGCTAGGGTTGAAAAGGACCTTAAAATCATCCAGTTCCAATCACCCTACCGTGAGCAAGGATGCCTCACACTAGACTGTGTCACCCAAGGCTCTGTCCAACCTGCCCTTGAACATCTTAGTACTCTTCAACTATTTCAGCTGTATTAAGTGACAAGCCAATTATTTTTAAAGAATTAATTTGACAGTGTTTATTGTAGTAAATTTCTTTTAAAGTTTGTTAATAATTTGATAATCTCTTCTCCATTTCATGCCATGGAGTTGACTGACAGAGCTATACAAATGCTTAAGTCCATTCCTAGATTGCTCTCTTAGTGAATCATTTGAGTTGTAACAAGTTTTAATACTTTTCCCTAATATTCTCTGGCTGCAAACAAGATGCTGACACAGCATGCTGACATCCAAAATCGTATCGACCAGCTGAGACTGAATCCTAAGGTAAAAATCTCTCAAATAGATTTTTTGTTTCCTTCTCCTTGATCTCTAGAACTATAAATAGTTCTCAAAACTATCTTGTCACCTTCATATTATATATCCCATTTATACAAATCCTCTTTAGATTTTCACAACATAGAGTTTTAAGTATTTATACAATAAGACACTATACATATATCAAACTATAAACACAAATTATATGGGATTGTTATAATAAACATTTCATTAATATTAATAACTTGCACTATGTATTTTATTTCTAAATTTCCTGTTTATGTCCATAAGTGTTCTTTATATTTTTACAACCAAATTCCTCATTTTAACAGGTACCTACTCAGTCAGATTGTCCAAATGCCAGCACTGCTGTTTACTCAGGAGA
This sequence comes from Lathamus discolor, assembly GCF_037157495.1. Lineage (NCBI taxonomy): Eukaryota > Metazoa > Chordata > Aves > Psittaciformes > Psittacidae > Lathamus > Lathamus discolor. Next base: position 53,795,297 of record NC_088886.1, on the reverse strand, counting down.
CACTGGAATGCCCTCTGAAGTCTTTACATTACATACTCCAATCACTATACAATCTACACATGGTTTGTCTCAAGCAAGTAAATTATTACCGTATGCAAATGACTACTTTATGTAATTTAGCATTTCTGGGCAGATACTTTGGGCAGAAATTCCAATTGATTGATCTTCCCTTGTATTCTGTAGGATTACAGTATGGAACTACAGCATCAGCATTACCAGCAGTTGGGACAGTAGAAGCATACTGTCCAAATCCTTCTAATTTACTTCCAGAACTAACACTAGGAGAAAAGATGACTCAAATACTAAAGGATCAGACAGACGAAGTAATAAAGAAAGTAAGGAGCTCTGGTTCAATATATACCTTGTATTGATGCTCAGATTTTATATTCATTTGTCATATTCATTTTTAAAAATCCTTAATAAAATTCTCATATTTTGTCTTGAAGGTGGAAGGCTTCTCTAAGCATATGACCCAAGAGACATTACTTTTACAAGACAACTGTCTGGTAAATTAATTTATGTATTTTCAGTTATCTGAAATGCACTTTAAATGGCTGTAGACTCAATGTGCAGGCAATATACTCCATCTTCTCATCAGATACTTGTAAAAATACTTCTTTTCTCCTTCTCACACAAATTATAAGGCAATAGTTTAAAAGGCAGTAATCAAAGTGTTCAGTAGGTGGCTGAAATCTTAAATCTTTTTTAAGGATTACAACTCAAAACTATTAGCAAAAGCCATTAAGTTGACATGTAAGTAACTAATTTTGACATGCAGGATGTCCATTCATAAGTCATGGGTTAGTATTTTACTCATACACAACAGAGCAGCACAGAGTACGAAGTGGTTATATAAGATGCAGTCCTGTTCCAATCCACAGCAGTACCAGAATTCTTACCAACATCACTGTCAAGAGCATCTAGCTTACCTAGCACAAGTAGCTATCACTATGGCTTGCTAAATCATAATGACAATTGCTATTGAATTATTTCTTATTGGTAAAGGCATTAAATCAATTGAAAAGATATCTTGATACCTTGGAAAGGAACTATTTAACAGCTAGAGAAGAGCACCATAATTTGCAGCTGCAGAACTACAAGGACAAGTCTATCAACGTTGGAGAGTTTGATCCTGAAAGGTTAGAAGATAAGTGATAATTAGTACCTCAATCTATTTTCTACATTTTGAGTGTTTTACAACCCATACTTCATTTATCCATTAGAATTTTAAGTGCAAACATTATCTTAATACTGTATGCGGTAAACTAAAAGTGAGTGGCCAATATTTATTTTGGGCTTTCCATATCCTAGTAATCAGTAGGCTAATTGATTAATTCAAGTACTTCATAAGGGCTCAGTGAACTCCAATTTATTTCTTATCCTATGGGAAGTGTACTGCAATGCCCAATATGGTTATTATAGTAATAAATAAAGTATCAGTTTATACTTATTTCACTAACTGTGTATTGCAATTGGGTTTAGAAAGTTGGAAGGAGAAATATTTAGACTTGGCATGCTGCTTGAAGACATCCAAGAACAAACTGATGACAGCAAATGCAGCTTGTCTTCTTTGCTTACTTCCAATGAATCTGCCCATTCATCATATTCCCTTTGTGAGGTAACTCTTACTATTTCAAATCTAAAATTATTCTCTTTTAAGTAAGAAAATACAAACAGCTATTTTAAACTTATACAAAGCTGTCTTTGCTTTGGGGAACTAATCACCATCATTTAGTTGGAAGAAATACTACTTCATTTGTCCAAGATTCTGAACTGCAAAATTACTGGAAGATCAAACATTATTATGCTATAGAAAACTTAATTTTACTGCCAAGAATGGCAGTATTTTGTCCTAGATCATAAATGCACAAAAAGTAATCTTACGGCCCTCTACACATCTGTAGACAAATATCAGCAAACGTTTTCATAGTCAATGTTTCAGAAAACATTTTTCACTGAATCCCAAGTTAGGGACACTGAAAATGGTAGCTGGTAGAAGTCACATACTTGCAATGCAACAACCACATACTACCCCTCTATGCTATGGTTACTTGTACAGAGCTCAGTAGTTTCTAGCACTGCTGATCCTCCAGAAAAAAGAGGCATTGAAAACTTATTTCTTTCCAACAATAAGGGAGAAAAAAGTCAGACAATTGATGAAATCCCACAAACAAATCAGTTTTCTTCAGAAGGTGACAAGTGCAATCTCTGCCTTCACACGTAAGTGGAAACTTAAAAATATTTATTTATCAGCTTTTATAAACGTTTATCTAAAATTATTTGCTGAATATAGAAAATGCAGCATGTCTGGAATTTCTGAAATCAACAGGGATACTTGCAGAATAAAACTTTTATAGAATTCTGTAACTGCATACCTAATAATTCCTTCCAGCCTGGCATTGCTACCTTTCTGGGTTTTATGGACCTCGAAGTATTTCCTGAAGCCAAAACACTACCATCAGTTTCACTAGGAGCTACATCCTACTGAATGCACTGCATCACACAAAATTCACTGGCACTGAGAACAACATTGCCAGTAAAAGTTACTTGCCAATATTTGTGTGGTCTTTTTAATTAAAAAAGAAAAGGGAGGGATGCAGATACTGACATAATTTGCCATCAAACCTTCATGAAGCAATCTATATACCATCTCTGCCCTTCCGGGGAATTTTATCTGGGGTATTAATCATATCTCTGTGAGATGAGAAACATAAAATTAATGTGTTTCCCTTAACCAACTGAGGTTACAAAAGAGAGGTGAACCAGCTTCCAGAAGACAAGGAGAGCCTCTGAGAAAAGGTCTGCTAGCAAACAAGCATTCTTCCAACATAATGGTATGTGATCTGTTTCCATCCTCACTTTTTTTTTAACTTACATTATCTTATGCAGCTTTGAGATCACACATTTTTCTCTTCAGTAGTTGCACAGCATGATAGCTCATCTTTCGGGATATTACAGCATATTGTAACATTAGAATTGTAGAATAGTGAAAACAAAACATTGCTGAATTGGTTTCCAAAGGAGAAATTTAAAGGACTCTCAAACATTTTAGAGTTCTGTGATAAAATCGGTTTCTCTCAGGAAAGACTTAGCTGTGTTTATTAGCCTGACTTTAATATTTGTTCAGAGAGGAAAAACCTACAAACAATTGCTTGCCTTTAAACATATTTAAGACACAGAAAGATTAATTCATATATACTAATCCTTCTAAAAGCAACCTGTCTTGAATTCCAACTGCACAGACAATAAAGTGGTCGTATTTTTCCCAGTCTGCTCTACAGACAGAATTGTAAGAAGATAAATCAAATTGTAGACTTGATGGTAACTAGAAGCAGTACAGAACTGATATGCAGACACTGTGATTGTTTATACTATCCTGTTTGATATGTCATACAGATACACAGTAATATAAACTATCATATATACATTTGTTTTGCTTTCTGTGTGCAACAGAGATGCCTCTCACCTGAGCAGAAATATCCTGGTGAAGGTCTTGCATGCCACAGTCAGGATACATCAAGTCCAAAATTTAATGCTGATAAAGATTCAAGTATGAATGGGTAAGTGTATCATGTATTTTGCCTTGTCACATATGTGGTTTCCTACAGCTAAGTGAATGGATACGTGCAGGTACATTGATATGTCTCTATACTGGACTCTGCCTGAAACATTGAATGACATCTTTAATACAGATAAATGAGATGACAATCTGTTTTTTAAGTTTGTCAGCAGATAATCACATAAAGTATGTGGTAAACCAGATGACCAGAGAAATGGCAGAGCTCCCACTAAAGAGAAGATAACATTCATATTATAAAGTATCCCATCTCAGTAGACCACTGGACCACCATAAGGTTTAGAGTGCTTAAGTGGTACAGAGTTATTTTAATAGTGTATTAAGAGAAGAGGCTTTGTCTTGGTTCTCTATTCAGTGATTCATGTCAGCATCCCAAACAGGGATGGCTGCAAAGTGTTCAGCAATGTAAAATATTTGAAGTTACCACTGTCATCAACTACCTCGTAGGCCTGGAAAGAGAGCATATGGATACCTCTACGTATATTACAGAGTGACCCTTACATTTGAAAAGTTTCAGTTATAGAAATGTCAGTGTGATAAAATAAATCTACACGTTTTATTTTGGAGTTCCAAATTTTGGCAAATTACATCTGTAACCAAAGCTAGATCTCACCATACATGCAGTGTAGAACACAATAATATTTATCTAAATATAAATGTTAATCTTTATGTAATAGAACTCACCTAGGTTCCTTTTTTTCCCCCACCTGTCATTTAAAGAAAGTTAGCTCCATTTCTCATCATTATTTTCATTAATGATTAGAATATTTTCCAAACACATATGATGATACTGTATGCCTTAAGTTAAAATAGGTGTACAATAACACAAACAAGGAACTTGGTTCTTGTTCTGGCAGAAAGTACATCTCAAATATTCCTCTTATTACCTGAAGGCAGTAAAATTAAAGCCTTAATAGCTCAAAGCTACCAAGAAACTGTATAATCCTTACCATTGATAATATTTTGATGCAATGTATATAAATACAGAGGATTTTCATACTAATTTGCTATTCAGAGATGTTATTTCTAAGGGTAAACCTGATTTCTCCTCAAGTAAGAAGTGATCAAACATTAATATAATATGCTTATAAGGCTCATTATAAAGGTATTAAGGTACAATTAATATTCTGTTTTCATGCTCAAAGAAACACAAACGTACAGGAAAAGAAAACTGGAACTTGTTCACTCTTCATGCAGAGAAAACCAACTGATTTATCAGACAGCAACCTGAGTAAGTAATGATGGCATACAAAGGTCAGAACTGTGCTTCTGCCTACTACTGAATCATGTTCAATACATACCTATCACATCTCAGCAGCATGAAATTATTTTTGTGGTTTTAAGACACTGAGACAGACTAAGAGATAACAGATGTGCTGCAACAGAATTTCCAGTTAAATATGAGCAATAATAAGTAAGTGTTAACTCTGGATCTAGTCAAACACTGAAAACAGTTTGCCCAAGAGAAGCCATGATATCTCCATTCTCAGAGATATTCAGAACTCAAATGAACAGGGTCCAAAGCAACTTCATGTAAGTTGTGTGTACAGAATGCATTGATTTTGCTTTTTCTCATCATTACGTACATTTATTTCATATCCTAAAAGTGGGATTTAAAACATGGCAACTGAAACATTTCACATCAGTACTTCCAGGTTTAGTTTTTGGATTCAACATTCTTATTCTGCAAAAATCAAAGATAACAAAGTTTTCCTAAACTTTGACCCATTCAAGGCTGACACAGGCTGAAAATATTCTTGTTCCTTAGTCCAGCCCCTAATAATATAAGGTCATTGAATCCAAAATAGATCCCACACAGGCTGCTGAGCTGATTATATCAGTAGACAAGCCATCCCAGACTTCAGGTCTTGGAAGTTCACGAAGAATCAGTTGGCATTTGTTTCTGTTACAGCATCCCTATCTTGTCTTTTCATTGCAGAATACTCTGAAGCAGTTAGTACCCAAAAACTAAAAAAATAATAACATGGGCTGTCCTAGATTCAGTTTTAAGTCTGAATATGTAGGTTATTCTTACCTTTGGCCTGCCTGTTGTCCTTGGATTCTCTGCAATACCCTTTCACTTTAACTTAAAACACTAGAGGCCATTATTGTTAGTACTGATTTGTGCAATAGCTGAAGAGTGCTGTAATAGATCTCCCAAATTCTGCTGTCACATTCCTCTTAGGCTGCATTGTTGTCACAAAACTATGGAGATGAGAGAGCTTACTTTAAAATAAAAAAAAAAAAAACAAAAAAAACCAAACCCAAACAAAACTAAACCAAAAAAACCCAAAAACCCAAAACACCAAAAACACACACACAAAAAACCCCCCCAACAAAATCCGAAAACCGAAAACAAACCAACAAAAAACAAACGAAAAATAAACAAAAAAACCCCAAACACACACAAAACACCAGTTCTCAGACTAGAAACAACCACCACCAGAACAAATCTACATTTGAGACAATCTTTAAAGTTCAGTCCTGACCTGTGATGGACAAGAAAGTACTACTTCAAATTGCAGCAGTGTTAATAGCAGCAAAGGGCTCAAAAATGATGGTGCTGAAAGACAAATAATTACGTAGGTACACACGCCGAAATTTTTACTATTTCAGACCTTTTTCATTTCTTTTTGGGATTTTAGGCAGTGATTCAGAAGACATCTCTGCCTACAATTCCTATAATGATTCACTAAACAAGGAACTTACGAACTGTGAAACTGGAAGATACAAAACATTCAATAAAAGATCACATGGAGAGATAAGAGGTATAATATTCACAAAAATATTAATACCTACACAAAAATATTTTTCATAGTGTTTGTTTTTCTAAACATGTCTTTGTTTTCAAGGTTTAGATGCAGATGCCCTACAGGAAGCAAAGATCAATTTCAACTTAGGAATTACAAAGAGTCTGTTGAGTCTCATGCCAAGTGTAGAAATAGATGTTGGGGTTCATCTTATAAGCATGATGTGTACTGAAATAATTACTTATCACAGGTTAGATTTCAAGAGGCAAAAGGCCACATTGCAACCATCAGGTCAAATTTAATTTAGCATAAGCAACCAGAAGCAACAATAGATGTTGCTCTACAAGATATATACACATCAGCAAATCCAACTTTAACACACCCCTGGCCAAGTTTAGTCCCCATACACAACAACTGACCTGATTCTTCATGAGAAGAGTCCCTTCTGTGTTTTATTTATGATAGGAATATCTCATTTTGCAGTGCCATAAAGAAGAATTTTTTAAATTGGGTATTACTATGCCAACTTTCAGTGCTGTTACCTGAAGTAAACAAGTACTAAAGAAGATTCCATCTCCACACTCAAAATGGTGTGACACACAAAGTCAAGAAAAACCTTATTTTATAAATAATATTTATAACGTTGAACATGTAGCTTTTAAAGTCTCTTACCTCAGACTCCTCTCTGTACTGTAGAAAAAAATTGCATACAGAAAAATACACATTTTCAGCAGTGGGAAGGAAGTACAAATTAGTTACTTATTTGTATAAATTCTATAAACATATAAATCAAAGTATTCATGTAATGATTAGGATGATACGAGTCTGATTATTCTACACTTTGCCTCTTTAGTCTTTCACTGTATGAAATTAATATAAATTTGCATTCTATTTACCACAGAACTAAATTCAACAGCAAACACAAAAAGGTTAATCTGTCCTCATTTACAAAGAGAGTCATATTCAAGTTTTATTCAGGAGTGATAAGTACTTGATTTTTTATGAATGCCAAATGAAGAAAAATTATAAATACATAGCAAATTACTTTTTTTGTCTTTGTTTTAAACATGGCCTCAACTATTCCAGCTTATTCACAGAAAAGACTTTCCTCTCAAAAGGCTCAAAAAAATAAACAGCCACGTGAACTTGTAAACAGACTTTCTGCAAGGTAAGCTGCAGCAATAACTATATAGTACAACAGAAAATGCCATTATTGAAGATGTCAGCAAGGAAAAAACAACTCACCAGTATCAGACAGAAGGAAAGTTTCGTCTTTGCAGTGTATGCGATATATTAGAATTTCAGTCATTAGGGAAATGAAAATATTTAACCTAATAGCAAATGTAAATAATTCTTGAGTAGTTCTTGAATGTTTCTAATTTAAGGAAGAGTAAATACTTCTTCAACTGACACATTTAGTAGTAAAAAAAAAAAAAAAATTATTTCACTTGATTAAGAGGATGGTCCCATTCACAGATTAAAAAGCAGATCTGCATTAGTTTGCTACCATTTCTTTATACATAATAGTCCCATTTTAACTATTGTTAACATTAAGATATAATGGGCGTCTGAGAAATAAAATGGATTCTTAACTGTAGGCACAGACTAGACTGAAATTCAGGCAATTTTGTCACCATAGTTTTTGACAGCATTACTCAATAGTAGCAATTGTGTAGAAGCACAGCAGCTGGACTTGAGAATTAGTGGCACAGACCACTCAGAGAAAGCACCAAGAAAGCAATACTATTGTGAGCGATTTCCTGACTGCATCCTGGCATGTTTTCTATCTTACTGCAATACAAATGTAACACAAATTACTATGGACTGTGTTTTGCAGTTAAATGAAAAATTCTACTCACTGTAAAATTACCTTGCTACCAAGTATGCTATCAAGGTGTTTATATATTTATTTTTTAGAAATTCTTTTTTACTCAAATTGTTTGTATTTATGCTATGCATCCTATTTTTAGGCAAAACTCGGAGGCTGCCAAAACCTGCTGTTCAAGCACGTATGATAAAATTATCCTTTCATATCACTGCTTACCCAGCAAGAAGCCTGGCCAAACCAAATCTGCAATCAACATCCAATACAGAAATGCTAATGAGTCCAATGCAAATGTAAGAATTCAGAGTGAAAATTAAAAGCCACACAACTATCCTGTGAAGCTTTCATCCCCACATTATGACACTTTTGAACATCCCATTCTTAGCAAGTTGTCTATTACAACCTAAGCATGTCTAGTCCTTTTGAGGATCAAGCAGGAAGGAGTTAAAATCCCAAATATTTTAGCTTATGTATTAGTATGTTATTTCATATGAGTATGTTACAGACTCTTTACATAACTCAGTCCATGCATAAATGGCAAAAGGAAAAGTAAAGGAGCACTGGCTCTTATTTCTGGAATTATATTTCATATACTGAAATAAAACATGTCATATAAACCACTATCAAAACCTAAAGAAAACCTTCCCAGTGCCACAAACATGCACCACACTGGGCTTCTACTTTAGTAATGTGTAAACATCTCTCAGCTGAAAGGATTACACAAACAGAACTAACTTAACAGGTACTTCCAACTTGAATCCTGGAATGGTCTCACATGACTCAGAATTTTTTCTTCTCAGCATGTATTCAGAGTGAAAACACTGCACAGAATCTTAAACAAACCTTATTTTCTATTCTACACCTATGTAAACATCTGCCTTTAGTATTAACAAGGCTATATTTCATTATTTCCCAGCAGATTTTACATTCCACTCTGGATCATGCCATAGAGACAGCACACATTTTGAAGAAAGCTACCGAACGAATGGTACAAGCAGTTTCGGAAGATCTGGCTAAAGTTAAAAGGAAGCAACTTTAATTACCCAGTTTCAAACGCTGTTTTGTTTTGCTGGTTGATACTGAAGCATCAGCATCTCTACAAATATGAAATAATAAAAACAAAGATCAGAAAGTCAGCTAGCTGACTTTGTTAGTTGTTCTGTAGCTATCAGTACTAAACCAAACCAGAGCTTATTGGTATTGCACACTCAGTCTCTGAACTGGCAAACGAATTACTAATTCTACTGAGAGTCTTCAGGATGTTGGCTCATCCCCATTACTGTGCACAGCAACCTTCTCCGAGTTTTCATTTAAGACAGCTTAATAAAAATTGGCTTAAACAAGCAAAGGTAACTTTTTGACTTTTTATCCCCTCCCACCCCTCAATAAGAGAATAAAGCTCAGTGATTACTGCATGTATTTTCTTCCCACACCTTAACAGCAGCTGCTTAAGCACAATAAAGGGAAATAGCCTATGCACCTGCAACATCAATAAGCATTATGCTCACATACCAAGTTGTAATTAATATTTGTAATTATTTTGTTTTTAGCGTGCCCTACATTGGGAGTTGTTTTTAAAGGACTTCCTTGCACATCTCAGTAACTGAGTATTACCATCTGTTGTGTAAGTACTCCGAACAACTACATAGTCTGTTTCTTCAATGCAGTGTCCTTACCCTGTCAGATACATTTGGCTTAAAGAATTTACATTATTGTAAGTAGGTTGGAGAATTTTGAGATACTGTAGAAATACAGTGGGCCGAGAGGAGTCATATTATCTTCCTTCTGAAATCCATTTAACTGCAGTTATTACAAGTAAGTTAACAGCCTTATATTATCAGGGATATTAATCACTGAAGCAATTCCCAAATACATAAGAACTGATGGAAACCAAGTTAGAAGTGACAGTGCATTGCTTAAAAAGACAGTCATTTTCAGGGAAACCAAGAGTGGTTTCATCAGTTGATGGATACAGAGATAACTAGACTCCATTCATGCAAGCAGTGACAGCTAAACTTGCTGCTGTTTACCACTGATTTACTAGCCCGAATCAACAGCTTTTTGTTTTTCAGGGCTTCTTCCACACTTGACAGCCAACAATACTATTTATTAACCTTTCTTTTTTTTTTTGTATATCCTTATAACTTGATTTGCCTCTGCTTATTATCCATGGATTTGCTTTATTCAGCTTAAGACAACAGCACAGGTGAAGGGCTCACTAGAAGTTGCTGGATTAATGTTTGGAATGTTCCTATTATTACTTTGCAAATTAACATCAGAGTTAAAGTAATTTCTATACATTTCATAGATCCAATAAAAAAGAAAAAAAAAATCTCTACCATAGAAATCTTCCCACCCCACAAGCACAGCCAGATGTTTTGTTCATCCTGGGTCACTGTCTGAACCTTTTGTCCCAGACGTGACAGCAAATGCCCAAGAATAAAAAACCAGCAGACAAGCACAGTGACATTTACTTAGAACATTCTCCGGGAAACTGAAAGCTCAGAGTCCTTCACCATCAACATTAATAGCCCCATAAAGATTTTTCTCCCATGTGTGTCAAGGTTTTTGCCCCTCCCTCCCAACCACCCCACCCCCCCAAAATTAAAAATTTAAAGCATGTTACATTACTGCATCATGTCTCACTTTTTTCCCCTTGATCAAGGATCCTATTCTAGCCATTCTTGATATGGAAATTATTCCATACCTTTGATTTTTCTCTTTATCATCTCTGCATCTTGTTCCGATTTCTAGATTCAACTTAAGAAATATTAAAGATATTTCCAAGTGCAGTTTATCTAGGCGAAGCAGACCAACATGTGCTTATGTGATTCTGGGCCCACATTTATGGGACAGGAAGCTATTTTAAGATGCATCATATGAAAACAGGAACTTTCAAAATTATAATATACCTTGTACACTTACTCTAAAATATTAGGGTTTGGGGGGAAGACTTATCTTGATACAACTCTTGCCCATTCTTGATGTTGATAAAACAATTTTTGATGTGGAAAAGTAGCCAAGAAGATCCTTGGGAAAAAAAAATTATCTCTACAAGAAATCTGCTCCCATCACCTTCACAAGCTCCTGTAACAAACCAGCTGTTTTCAGCTACATATCTCCGTCAGGTTTCTTTTCTTAAAGCATCTCTCTTAATCCATCTTTGCAGTAAGGCTTGGCTTTGCCTTCTGGAAACAGCAAATGATGGGTTCGAAAGTCTTAAGTCTTATATTTATCAGCTATCAAATTTTGAGCTAGTGATAGCACTTAGACTATCAAGTGTCTGCTTTTGGCTTAGCTGCCAAATCCATAAAAGTAAATGTAACATTTCAAGCTGGTATTTCTTCAACTCTCAATATCAATACAATAAATTCTATATACTACTGTATTTCAGTTATTTCAGTCCTTAAGTAGGACACTTGGATATCAGTTATTTTGTTCTGTATTTATTGCTTTTAAGGTTTTGGAGTATGAAAACATAATGTAATTACATACTGCTTTTACACTGAACTTGGGTTCTTCTTGCCCAAGTGAAAGAACTCCTAAATTTAATTGTTTAATACTGATTTCAATGTGTGCATCTTCAGTAAAAAAGCGTTGAGCACTGCGTTTCTTGAATACATACTTTTACGCTGGATCTTTACTGTGATATTTAGAGCTAGAAACTAGAATTCAGATAAACATAAGTTATCTCTGCTAACTTATTTTTTTTGGTGTTTTGATGCACATGATGTTTAATGAACCAGTTAAGGAGGTGTTGTTCCTGTACTCCCACTGAAAATAAAGTCAGAATACATTACATGTTTAACTCACGTACACACATTTGAAAGCTCCTGCCACTTATCCTCATCACACACCATGTCCTGCAACATTCTAGAATCATTACATAATATTCTCCCATTTCATTCCTCTCTGATGCAGAGGGAAGGAATTTGACCTTTTCAACCTTCTAATTAACTTTGACTGAACTTATCTATCCAAACTGTTCTCTTAACTTACTAGTTAACCTGCGGGCAAAATTAAGGGTAAAGAAACAAAGCCACCTTTCTGCAAAACAAAAAGTTAATATCCTTACAGTTGGCAAAAACTGTAAATAAAAAGCCATGAGTAATCTCATCTTTTTCATTACAACATTTCTCTCAGATTCTACATGGAACGAACATTTCAAGGCACATCAATACAACATCCCTTTAAAAGGTTCATAATTTAATTACTGAAGTAATTTTCCAAGACAAATCTAAACATTACCAATATTACAGAATTAATGTCATTTAGAACTTCTCTGATCCCCTTCAACACAATTTATGTATTTCTTTCTTAGTATGTAACAAAGTAGAGGAACACAGTAAATCTCTTGAATGCATCACTTTTGGTGTTTGGTTTACTTTTTGCTTTTCTTCTCTTAAAGAATCAAGCCATTTGAAAGATTCAACTACTTCCCTTCTTTTACTCTCCCTTTCCACTGCCCCCACTCACTCAAAAAGGGATTTATGCTAAAAATTTTGGAACTTGAATATTACAAGCAATTCAACTTCTAAGACTATGTAGACACAATTATAAGGAAGTAGGTAAGAAAAAGGTTTTTTGAAAAGCTTTAGTAATAATCCCTGTATTATTTAAAGTGTACTTTAGTGCACAGTTCAACAGCATTTCTCCAGTTATTTATTGAAATTAGAGGTGCTTAGCACTTCCATGATTAACTTTGTACCTTACCCACCACCATCTAAAAAAACCTTGATTTTTCACAGTTACGTATATTTAAAGAATTCAGTGAGTTATTTGACAGAAAATATTACAGCTTTAGACACCACACTGTGAAATATATTAATCATAAAATCATATTGCCAAATTTTCTCCCAAAGCCTCTACATAAGAGCCTAGTCCCTTAATTCAGTCATTGGTAGAAATAAACTCTACAACAGAAAGGTTCCACAGTTCTCAAGACAATTCCAGTCTATACATAATCACAGTAACTTTTAGCATCATTTCTTAGGAATGAACAAGCCCTTTTGAAAAAGGACTTGCAGATTAACACTAACTCTACAAAATACAACCTAAGAGACACACAGGTTGATTCTACCATCTACCTTCTCCTCCCCCACCCCAAAAAAAGCAGCAAATTTAAAGTGCCATTCCATTAGTGAGAACCGTGTAGTGACCTGGTACAGTATTTAGAACACTCAGCTCCATAATAATATGTACATACTATTTGTCTTTTCCTAATGCATCATTAACATCATCACTTCTATTCATCTTTAATGTAGACCATATCCTTGGGTTTACTAAGGCTCTTGACTTCATCCAGTAGTCTTTTAGGTGTCAAAATATGAGTAGAACCTGAAAGAAGAAGAGAATTATTAACTCTACTAGTCTGAAAGTCAGAATTACAGACATTCCCTCTTGAAAATAAATAAATAAACAAACAAACAAACAAACTGGGGACATGCCAGTGTGTTTTACTGTACCTGGGAAACTTAAGTACAACAGCTCAAAGTGTTTTTTCAGATTTTATCATATAGTGTCACCGTGTCAACATTAAGTACATGGTGTCCCTCTTCCGCACACTGAAACACTCAGACTGGGATTCTTAACTTCGGGTATAAGTTTCAAGTCCCTGCTCTGCCCAGTCTGAAATATAAGCTAAGCCTGGGCCACCTTTGCTGTATGTATTTATTGCAGCCTGCAAGTAATGTGCTCATTCTGTGAAAGGGGGAGTTAACAACAGGTTTTTAACCTGGAATCAAGAAATTGTCTGGGTTAAAGATTGTCACAAACAGTATTTTTCCACAGAAATAACAGTTACAGAAAACTGGCTCTTACTGACATCACCTTGAAAAGTTTGCAACAAATGCCAAGTCTGGAGCAGCAAAGAAAACCCTTATGGTTCTTCCAGAGTGCACAACTACCTCGTTATCATCCAGTCATTCTAACTTTTGCCATGAAGGGTCACCCTAGAGTTATAAAGTGAACTCTTTAACTGTTTAAAATCAGGTCTGTCTTGAACCTTAAGTTTTAGTAGCCTGAATGGGCTACTAATCCTTCAGTTCCAAATCAGGAACACAAGAAGATTTCATCTTGCAGTAAGACATATGGAAATTTGGTAGTCAGTACCTTCCCTCAAAGATGAGGATTACTAACAAAACTGCAAGAAAAGCCTCTAAGCAAAAGAGAAGATTGTGCTCTGGAAGATTAGTGCCAGATACTACTGCAGAAGAATTATTTACAAACCCACAGTGAATTTAGGTAAGTGTCAGATGAAGAAACAGTCTTGTTAACCTACATGGCTGTTCTGGTCTTTCAATTGCAACTCAGAAGTAGGACCAGCCTTAAACTTACCTCAACCACCACTGACAAAAGCGGCAAACAAACCAACCAACCAAAAAACCCAAACAAACCAACAAGCCCCAAATACACACAACACCAAACCTAAACACTCCCCACTATCTTTAAGTAACAGACTCTCGATCTCAAAATCAAAGTTGTCATTGCTTTAAGGAAGAGTATTTATTTATTTAGAATTATGGTACATATATTTCATCCTTTTTGAAACTCAGGACTACATTGAATTGCTAGACATAGGTATCACAGGCAATTTAGAATGCTTTAGATGACCATGAACCTGGACAGCAGCTGCCACTGGACATGGATACAGGTCTCTAGTACCTGTATTTAGGAGCTCCGTTTTGATACACCATATAAGCAAATGCTTTAGCACCTAAATTTAAACAGCATTACAGGAAGTTACTATTTGAACCACAGGAGCTGATAGAACAAACATTTACTGCACCTGAAATATTAACTGACAGGTTGCTACCCCAGCTGCTAACTCATGCATTTACTGCTGAATCTTAATATTAGGGCAATTACTTAATTTTTCAGGGGAAAAGCTATAAATCATGGTGTGGCTTGTGTGAAGTCCCTAGAAAAGAACACATGACAAGAACTCAAGGATGTTGCAACATCAACTGATCTACACTGAAAAAGTTATTTTGGATTGGTTTGGTTTGGTTGTTGTTTGGGGTTTTTGGGTGGAGAGGGGCGTTGGTTGGTTGGTTGGTTTGTTAAAAATACTTATATTCCCTACCTCCCCAAAAGAGCAATTTTGCACTTGTTTGCCAGCTGTAATACAAGAAAACACAAATCCATTTGAATCCTTTTCACTTTCAGGCTTTCAGGCTAATTCAATAATATATTTCTTTGACGTAATTCATGATGATTCTTCTATAGAGCATAACGGCATTTATTATCCTTAACATCTGGTTGTGGAAAAATAAACAACAACAGACAAACTAACCAAAAATAACAAACCACCACCAAGCAATCTAGATAAACTGCAAAGATACTTCCAGACGCATAGTTTCAAGAAAGACTTTAGCTATAGTACTAGTTTGCTAAACCAACTTGGGGAATGGAAGAAAAAAAGATCCTTACATTTTCTACAAACACATGTAGCAAACCCCTACCTACCCCCTTTTTTGCAAGGCAATCTTACCAATAACAACTTCGCAGGACTTGTAGGCTTGGGAAACTTCATAAGCACTGCGCATCTCAGAATACGTAATTCCTCCAATCACAAATATAATCAGTCTTGCACTACTCCTTCGCTCATCTTTATAACTACCCTTAGGTTTCTGGCGTGCACTGTAAAAGATTTTGTAAGATGACATTTATATAGCATTACTGAGTAATTCTGGTAAAAATAACACACTTAAGCAGTAACATTTTCTATCATTCAGTTCCTGATTTGATTATCATTTCAGAAAAAAATAAAATAAACAAATTGATAATTCAGAGGATTTTACTGAAAACAAGTTTGTGTATTTCTGAAACTATTCAGTATCACATGGGGGAAAATAAATACAAATCAAAAATGTTACACACACAAAGGACTTCTACCAAGCAGCTTAAATCTGCATGCTAGCAATTCCAGTGCCGTTTTTCATGACAGGATCATTTGAAAAAGCTAGTCTTAGGTTTCTCAGTTTCTAAACATGAACAGATTCTCTAATGAAAAAAAAACCAAAAACAACCAACCCCCCCTCCAACAAAACCAAACAAAAAAAAAAAAAAACAACCAAACTTGGCTGTTACCAACTAAGATTCAGATAGCTAGCAAAGGAAAAAAAAAAATCAAAAAGAAAAATCAAAAGGCACTTAAAATAGACTAACTCAGAAATTGCAGATTCAGACATCTTCAGCCCTGATCTCTCTTTGCTGGGTTGCCTGAAAGATTCTCACATTGCATCAGTCTATAAGACAGAGATCCAGTTAAAATGTACAGGGACTCGCCCGTGTTTCCTTGCCTTGATCACCATTGTGTGTCCTTACGTTCCCAAATCTGGGAAAAAATATTTTCCCAAGGCTGTGCATCTGTACCTTTTGTCTTTTATTCCATAACATACAAATTCCAATGCAAGTGTCTCTTCCAATTTTAGGATATGTATAAATTTCCCTCCCTATGAATTCCTGTATCTGATCAGTGCAATGAGCATTCCTATGATAGAAACACTCCTATCGCTATTCAGCTGTCACACCATTTAAATAACACTACCAAATGTGACAAAGCTGTCAAATAGGCAGGTATTGATCATGAGGTTCAAGAGCTCATAGGATTAAAAAGGGAAGGAAGGGACGGTACAGATTAGTGAGCTAAAAAAATAAATCCCAAAGTAACCTCTCAGTATTACTCAGTAAATATGCAAGTACACAGAACACATCGTTTCACATTCATTAGCAGAGGGTTAATTTCAAGACCTCCAACTTTTCTGGACTTATCTAATCTATCCCCTAACAACAGGGGTCAAATGTCCAACAGGCCCATACTCCCTAATGAGAGAACCTAGAGACATTAATTTTAACTTACTGAAGTCGTTACTTTGAAGAATGACACCCCACTGCTACCACAGCAGAAATAACTTTCAGAAGAAATAAAACCATTCTTTTTGCCCAAGTCACACTATACCAATAATCCATTCCCGACACTACTTCACACTAAAAAGGTCAATGGTTTAAACTTCTCATTCTGGGAATACAAATATGTTATTTCTAACTTGGAAGCCAAAGGGAGATACTCCAAGTAAAAAGCTATATATAGCCAAGTTAAACAATAAAGGTCAGTACAGTTTAGATGAAAAAAATATACATTTTACACATGACTATTAACTTAAATATGTTATTTCACTGCTTAGTAAGCACACTTTAATGTTTGAGAATGTACATGACATAAATATTAGTAAATGGGTAAATTATATTTTAGGAAATTAAACATGTTACCTTACTACTCCTGAACCATTCCAGGTAGGAGGACACTTGGAACAGTAAGGCCAGTCTTTTGAATCTAGTTTGTTTTCTATAGCATCCTGAAGGGAAAAACAGAGATTAATTTCAAACAGCCATGCAGATCTAAAACCTATCAAGTTTCAACTTCCAGTGAGGATGTCGAACTCGAATTCAATGCCAGCACATGCAATTTCTTAGAACAGCCAGTTGCAAGCAGGATCTCATCAACTACATTCCTATGTAACAAAATGCTAAACCATGTAATGATCAAAAATTACACAGCTTTTGTATATCATGAGGAACTGGAAGCACATATGCTTTATTTATAACTACAATGCTGATTTAACTGCTCAGATTTCACTAGCAGCTTTTCATCTATGAAGAGCCTAACATTTGATTTCTCTTTAGTGGTGTATGAGAGAAGTTAGGGTTCCCTGAAGACACAAATGAATGGGTGAAAGTCACCAAGAATCTATGAATGACAGTACTAGGACAGATGAAAGGTCCAGTGAACTCACTAATCTGTCCAACACGGGTCACTAACTGATGCTTAGGAAGAGGTTTAAGAACAGAGCAACTACACCTCTGGCAAGCCGTATTTCCCAGCCTCTGCTAATCTACAGTTTAGATTTGGAGTTTTAAGGCTCATTGGAGGGAAAAGCAAAAAAATCCAGATCTTCAAATAAGTGACCACTGTCAAACACAAGTGATTGCTTTGCTAAACAGGTGTATTTAACCTGTAAGTTAAACACTTGAGAAGTAACTGAAGGTATTAAGTAACTTCAAAAAAACTGGCTGTAACTGCCCACTTGAATAAGTTTCTGCACTGCACCCAAGCATTAATTTACCTCCATAACATCTTTAATGACAGGCGTCCACCTAGAAAGCTGGTAAGTTTCTTCTGAAGAACGGTCCCTCCTTGGGTATTTATGCTGCTGAGCAGCAGACTGAAAAGATTTTCAAAACAAGGTTATATTATACAGTGATTAGGATTTTTGAAACTTATTACCAGTTATTAGTAGGGGGAAGGGGATCAGTAGGAGATTCTGAAGAAATAACAATAACAATTAACAATGAATAGCTGTAGAATTCAGGACACACTAGAAGTACTAATTTCAGAGTCAAGGAACTGAGTAAGTTGGCACTATCCAAAGCCAACTAGCTCAAGTCACCAGCTGACAATTTTAGAGGGAACATTTTAGTTACTTAACTTTGACAAGGTAAGAGAGCTGTAGCCAAGTGCCTGGGTTGTAGGAAATTACAAAATAAATGAATACGTTCTTACTGAGGAGATAACAGGAACATCAAGGTATTTCCAATTTCTTATCATATCACTATCACTTTGTATTTGAACATTCTGGATCAGCTTGTCCAAGTTCTCCTGGGTAGTTCCTTTGACATAAGGAAAGCATGCAACTTAATAACCATGTGACTAATTTAACCCCAATTTTGTCTTAGACGTCCTGGGCTATTACTTAGTCAAGATTTTTGTTTTGTTTAGCCAGTCTACTTTAACACAATACTGTTAGAGAAAGTTTTGTCCATTTTTGAGATTCCTTAAACCAACATTATACCAGTTTCTTCCTCCTCTACTAGAAATTCTTCCCCACTGAGTTAATTTTCGAGTTGCAATAGACACAGAACTCCCCATTTAACAGCTTCAATAGTAAGTTAAAAGGAGAAAATTTAAACTGTTGCCAACATCCAAGAACAGGAATGATGCTGAACACTGCATAGATCAGCACTTATATTGAATGTCTGAACTCCTTACCAGTAATACCTCATTACTAATTGGAGACAAGCTACAGAAGATGGACAGTATTTCTTTCAAACTTGTCCATCACCTCCAGTACAGATTCTTAACTAAAAATACTAGCCCAAAACTTAGAAGTAGCCCAAAACTTGAGCTGACATCCATACCACTGAAAGAAACAACAACAACAAAATAGGGTAGCTTAGCATACCATTAGTACTAAAGATGTAGAGGAGAATAGCTCTAATTTTGTCATAGCTCTCATGACTTTTGTTAAGCAGAACCGGAAGGAGGACTCTCATTGAGTCTTTCACCCTTTGACCTTCTACGTCAGTTCCAAGAGCTAAGTCCTAAAATAAAAGAAAAAATAAAACAAAGGAAAAAAAACGACAAACCCACATGGTTTAGTGAGTAGTCATTAAAAAAAAAATAAACCAATAACACACACACAAACAAAAAACCCACCACTTCTGTGTTTTGTGTGTTTTGAAATGCATTTTTATGAAACAACAGGTTTCAGGAAACTATCAAGCTGCATCAACTTAAACTCAGTATGACAAGTCTGTCATTGTTATTTCAATAGTTACAGCATTATAATACTACTTAACACTCAGATTTTGAACTGTTTGATATTTAGAATTTATATAAATAAAAATTGTTAGGTATAACTCAACATTAGTAGCACAGGCAATACCTCACCCTAGCAGATGCTTTTCCCAGGCATTTTAAAAGGGCTTGCTTTTTAGTCAGGCAACTTCATAATAGTTTTGAACAAAGAAAACAAAGATTCTCCTTATGCAAATTAGCCAGATATAAAGACAACAAACAAAAGGCCTTTATTGGCAGAGTAAGAGCCTTGTATATCTCACTGAGTTTAATGCTTCTCTCTCAATAATTGATCACACCCCTCAAAAAAAAAAAAAAAAAAAATCGGCAAGAGACAGACTACTGTTGTCAGTTGAAAACAAGCATTTACTCTTAGGAACAAACAAGGCACATTTGTAGCAAGTTGTTGCTTGCTATGTGGGGTTTTTTTTTCAACATACCTGTTCAGTTTTACAGAGCCTTTCTATGTTAGATTTGAACTTGCTCATGCAGTCTTCTGCTAAGTTAAGATGTATAACTTGCTAGAAAACCAAAACAAAAAAAAATTTCAAGCTGCAATAACTTGCTCTTATTTTGTAAACACAAAGCAATCATTTTCACTGGTTACAAGAGTCAACCCTTTGCCTATCCTTCAGCACCATCACATATTTTTTGCGGTTTATCCTCCACAGAGATCAACTCCCATAACCAGCTATGCTATCTTCCATCCTCAGAGCACACAAATAATTTGAAGTTGTTTGTTTGGGTTTTTTTTGTTTGTTTGTTTGGGGTTTTTTTTTTTGTTTTGTTTTTTTGTTTTGTTTTTTACACACTAAACACCTGGAAACAAGCTTTCTTGTCACAATTTTACAGGTGACATTAATTTGGAGAAAAGTTATATAGCACTCTAAACAGGAAAATGATAGGATAGAACTAGACTTCAACAACACAAAATTGCAGTGTACAAAATGATTTATCGTGAAGTTGGAGTTACAAAAGACCCCTTACCCTACTAATCTCTTTACGATAAAGTGGCATCTTTTTCATTAGCTGGGTCAGAGCAGAT
The DNA here is from genome assembly GCF_037157495.1 of Lathamus discolor. Lineage (NCBI taxonomy): Eukaryota > Metazoa > Chordata > Aves > Psittaciformes > Psittacidae > Lathamus > Lathamus discolor. The sequence continues at coordinate 53,774,462 of NC_088886.1, read as the reverse complement.
ATGGATACCTGGGAAGAAATGACACAAGTTAAAGTTTTTTCCCCTCCCAATATTTAACATTATTATTTTCCCTCCCTGTTGCAGCCTTGGTCCCCCACACCCTCCAAAAACTGCCAGTGAGATAAGCCTTAATTTCTATAAAGGGTCCATGACTTACATAGATCTGATCAGCTGAAAATAATTAAATTACAAGGAAAACCAATAATTAATAATTTAAACAACTCACTTTTCCTTCTGCTGCTTTTCTTTTTGATGAAGCTTCTTTAAAAAGTTTTGGTATTTCCCTGATGAAAAAGAAAGAAGTAAAAAAAGAAAGTAATCAAATGCAACAGTACCACAGTTCTTAAAGATTTAACAACACTTAAAATCTTAACAGAAGTGTGCAAGAAGAGCTTCTGAATTAAAGCAAAAGTTTCAAATACAGGTCTGCTTCACAGAAGAGTGTTTTTTGACACAAAAACCAAATTCATGTTAAAACATTCTGTTTACGGTATCTCCAGCACATCATTTGGTGCAATAACTTGCTAGTACTTTCTGCAAAATTATACCTTCCGATTTAAAAGATTTGAAGACACTTTTCAGGAAATAATTTTATTTCCATTTCCCTCAAGAACTGTAATTAAGATACAGTAAAACTGTATTATTTATATATTTTATATATATTTATACTTTATATTTATATACATTATATATATACTTTATAGAAAAAAAGTATACTTCTGTACATAGTTCTGTTTTTGAAAGTATGTTTTCTCCCTGGCACTGATTGTTTAAAAGGCTGCAGTCTATATTGCAAACCATCTTCACTACTGCCTGCATTCCTAATTAACAGCTCAAATACATTCAGACTCCTGTAACTTGCATTTTGAACTAGTTTTTGTTATTTTATTCACATACTCTATCACATCAGCAATATGCTGGTGCCGAATCTTCACCCAGAGCTCATCATCTTCCTCCAGAATTGCCTCCCGTTCCTTCCCTTCTGTTTTGTATCTTCCAAGAGAAAATTCAGAGTTACTTGGTTTGAGTTCCAACCCCCACACACAGTAACACAGCAATGGCCCAACAACATAATCTACATAGGATTTCACAGCTTACATCTTTGAACATAGAAGGAGTAGATAACTCTTAAACTGACTCTTTGGGGCAATAGCTTCTTGGACATTCTTTTAAATCAACAGTAACCTGAGTTTCAATCATATATTTACATGGACCTCAATTACTCTTCAGGTTCCAATGTTAACCTCCCTTTGGCTTAAAATGCAAAATGCATGCAAAGTAATACATGTTGAGATTACAAAGTGCAGCTTTCTCTATCTACTCCAGGACATTTTATATCTCTGAAGAAAAACCAAGTCGCACTCATCAACAAGACAGACTAAGTAGGACTAATTACTTGATGCATACAAGAGCTATGCTTCATAGCATTACGGACCAGCTACTACTTTTCTACAAACAAAAGTATAAAGCAACCGCAACCACACTACATAACATTTTCACATTTACAGAAACTCACAGTGTATATGACCAGAGAGCAGAGAAGAAGAAAAAATTACAAGATTAATTGCAAAAGTCAGATCATGACTGCTTAGAAAACACTCTGCTACCTTTTCATACCCAGCAAATTTCAGAGATGTCAAATTCTACATTTTCTTTGAAAATATTCACCCAATGTATTTGATAGAAGATACACATTCCTCCTTGCTTAACTAAGCACTGAGGTGATGAGGTCTCATTTGCTCGAGTCGGTCATCACAAAGCAAAGTCTTACCAATACCTTGGGTGTCAGAACAATCTGACAAAGTGCATACCTTACACAAAAACACGTCACACTGCCAAACAGGGATAAAATAATGCTTATAAACTGAATGTGACTTAACTAAACGTGCATTTAGGGTAGAAACATGTAAATTATAACAATTACAAAAATTGTATGACAGGAGCTATAAAAGTTAGTGCTCCCTAGAACTAGCTAAGCTTCTTCTCAGTATGTAATTACTGGTCTTGTTTGCCTTTTAGGCCAAGAAGGTTGAAAATATGAAAAAAAGGCAGAGAAGTTGAACATCCACTACTAAGGTTTTGCTTCAAGTCTAGTACAATGTTCTTTGTTTAAAAAAAAAAAAAATTAATTTGTTAGACTCAAACTTGGCAAAAATCCTAGTTAGAGCTTACTTCATCTCAAGTAAATGAGGAAGTCAACCAAAGGAGGAAGTTAGAAATCCAAAAGGAAAGACTAATAAGTGAAGCAACCCTTATGTAATATAAGCAGCTAATATTGCTATGATGCAATTCAGCTAAACAATTCCATAGATTTTCTAATCAAGACTAAGGTGTTTAGATTTAGTTTTGTCTTTCAATACTTGCTTGTAAGTATCATTTTCAATTGGTAGCAGATCATATGCCATTGCCTGAAAGGTGAGCTCATGAAGGACAGTTGACACTGGGTCAAAGCCACGATCAATTATTATTAGTTGGGAATGGGTTTTAGCCTAGAAAGCCATCAAATAAATGTAAAGTTAATATAGACAGTAAAAAGTTAATGCATGTTAAGTCTATTTAAAATAAGCTACAGCATTGCAGACATTTTCAGAAAAATAACTGAAAAGTCCCTACAAAGTATAGTCCAAGTTTTCATTTTCAACATAAATAACAGCAAACATTTGAATGATAACCAGAACACAGCAGCTATAAACACCGGTTTTAAAGGCAGTGCTCTTAGCCCCTTGCAATGCAGTTATCTAATGAACAAAAATGTATAGGAAAAACAAAGAAAGAAGGCCTTCCACTGACTTGTCACAAATAAGTATGTTGTTTGTATTTCAGAGCAGACTACCAATACTGTTCTGCAATACAGAAAAATTCACATCCAACCACTGAATTGAAAGCTTCATTTCGGGGTTCAGTGAAGTTGCAGTAGCATCAGGTACATTTATTTCTGTCACAGAGTGGCATGGCACTAAGTCAGAATAGTATACCCCGTACTTCTGCATTTCGGCACCTGCCCTAATCTGCCCCAATCTATAGTGACAGATCAAAACCACTATATATGTGAAAAGCTCTATCTTTGTGGACAATAAATCCCTTAATAGAAGTCATTTCAATTCTGCATTTAAGTCCTTCTACACATACCCCTCTTCCACAGCCTTAAGGAAGGTGACGTTAAAACAAGTTACCCACTTTGCTTCAGGCTTGTATCATCCCCTACGTTATCATAGGGCCAATTTTTCAAGCACACTTAGTTTGATCACACAAATTCCTTTTGCTTACATACAGGTTTATTGTTTCAGTTACAACCTCTAAGTTGTTTCCATACTCAAAACCCAAATAAATGGCAACTAGTTGCCTTTATTAATAAATAAAATCTGGTTTTGTAGAATCTATTGTCAAAACATACTCTAAACATTATTTCTTTGCCCCCAAACTTATAAGGAAAAGCAAACGTTTTAATTCACTTTTTACCTTTATTTGGCTTTTCTCATCAGTTTCGTAGTAATTCTCAAGATTTTTTTCAACCAGTTCTGCGAGTTTGCAGGCTCTATCAGATGGTCCACTGGGAAAACAGGAAGCATGCAAAAAGAACTAAAATTTTCTTCATCAAAACCACTAAAATGCTACCATTAAAACAGAAAGAACTCCACAGCTTGAGCCTCTGGTTTCATGAGCAGTTTCCAAACTGCATTCGAACTATTTCTAATTTCTACTGATCAAACATAAACCAAACAACTCATAACAAACCAGGGTATAGTAAGTACTGTTATACAAATACATACAGAAAAATAACACATTGTTCTGCTTACACTTCACAAATTCCTGTCATTGCCTATTTCAGACCTGTGGATTAATACCAATTAAACCACAGTAAAACAAACCAGGCTGCAGCCTCAGGCTACTACCAAACAATGTGAGAAGTCCAGTAAGTGAAAGCAACTACACTATGTGACACTATTTTTGCCCCACCTTTTATATCGTACTCCTGGGTTCTCATCTAGCGTGGCACATAATGTAACAATTTGTTCAGCCATAACTTGCATTACAGCATCTTTATCTTTTGTCTTAGCCAGAGTTGGACTATAACAGCGGTAGAATGCATCTGGAACATTGAGAGTAAATACCTATGCAAAGCATAACAACAACAAAAAAATAAAAGACTTAAATTGTATAATTATAAACTATATGGTAAAACAAATGCTAATACTTCAAAAACACATTGGAGCGAAATGCCATAAAAAAACCCCACAACAACAAAAACACTTTCATCCTCTTTCTCTGTCCTGTTAAGCTCATGTTTCTTGTTCTTATACTCTTTTCCTCTATTTTAATGCTCCATCCCTGGCAGTGTTCATTGCCAGGTTGGATAAAGCCCTGGGTAGTATGGTTTAGTGTGAGATGTCCCTGCCCATGGCAGGGGGGGTTGGAAGTAGATGATCTTAAGGTCCTTTCCAACCCTAACTATACTATGATTCTATTACGCTCCTCCCCTAATTACTGTATTTTTCAAATTGCTTACTGTCTGTACAGATGGAAGGACCCAAGTCAAGCAGAACTAAATATCATCCAGTGTTCTCATAAAGAACCATATAATGCAATACCAGAATGATCATAGAAGGTATCAAGGTAAATTTGTTTAAAATAGAATTTTATCTATTATGTGTTTATTATATTAAGACTTCACCTCCAAGGGCTGAAATTCTTTAAAAACATTAAACCTTGACAGAAGATGTTTAGTACTACACAGAAGAAAAACTTTTTCAACAGCTTAATAAATGGAATGTAAACACGAGAACAAATCTCATTGTCAGTAAACAGATTTTCTCCAGCTTCAGATGGACTCTGTAACTACACAGCCAAAGAAGAACGACCATTCAGATAAAGATTTGGTTTCATTCTAGTGAATAATCACTTGGACTTTGCCCAGAGCACAGTCTGATTATTTACTCATATAACATCAGAAAGCAGGCCCACAGATTTTAAATTAGGAAAACTAGTTAGCATTCTCTGATCCTTTGAAAAGGATTTAAAATGTTCTCACAACCCAAAATACTGAAAATGCAAAACTAAACTAAAAATGAGAAGAAATTAAATGCTGCCTATGTTCGACTTGAGAAAAATAGCCCTGTGCTGATTTTGGCTGGGATGGACTTAACTTTCTTCATCGTAGCTGGCATAGGCTACATTTTGGATTTGTACTGAAAACAGTGTTGATAACACAGGGATGTTTTTGTTACTGCTGAGCAATGCTTATGCAGACTCAAGGCTTCTTCTGCTTCTCACACTACCCCACCAGTGAGCAGGCTGGGGGTGCACAAGAAGCTGTGAGAGGACACAGCTGGGCCAGCCGATGGCAACTGACCCAAGCGATATTCCGTATTATATGATGTTCTCAGCATATAAAGCTGCGCCATTCTCTGATGGTTTCTCTATCTAAATAATAAAACACCTTTAGTGTAAAAACATCTGTGCTGTCAAATTAGGAAACTGCATCACAGTAAGGCTTAGACAGCAGCAACCACGCCTATATTCACCTGCCACTTGGTATACACAATAGTTCTGACCCTTGATATGGTCATAAGGTTTGAAGAATATAAGTAAGACTTGTGGGAAACATCCACACTTAGTTGTACAATTTCTAATAGGGAACAGAGTTTGGGGACTTCACTTACCAGTGAGCATCACTGTGCACCTCAGCCTTCTGTATCTGATAAAGTGCTTAAGCAACAAATTATTTCTCAACACAGCACACACTGTGTGGGTTCACATGGAAAGCACTTGGTTTACATTGGTGATCTCAAATTTTTATTTGACAAAACATGGGTTTCCATGTTTTCCTCTCAAGAAAGAGTTCACTAAGTTGTTATAGGCTTTGTTTGTCTTTTTTGCTCCGTTTTGCTCCGTTCCCCTTCAGTTCTCTTCATCCATTTGCGCTCCTTTTCTGACTTTCACAAAGCAGCTAGTTTTTTACTTATTCCTATGCACTAACCCACCTAGTCTGTCAAAAGAACACATCAGTATAAGCAGTAACAAACTTGACTGCTTACTAAAGATAAGCTAGAATACTTTACTTCTCCTAAAGGACAGATACCTTCTCTAACCTCTCTATTGCAAATGACTCCAAGTCTGGTAAAGACATCAAGTGCAAACAGTAAGCCTTTGAGTACAAAAGCATTTGTTTTCATCTGAAAAATACAGGCCAGCACTGGAAATATGCCAAAATGGCAACAAGTCTCACACAGTGCCAGCTAAAACACAAAACCAAGAACTAGATTCTATTTAATCATTTCCTAGCAGGTCATCAATACATTAAATTAGTCCTCCAGACTATTTTTTGCTGACAAGATAAAGAATGAAACTTACCCGAGATTCATATGGGAAGAAGGAAATGTTGATCTCCTTGCATCTCCTTATTGATTTTGCACAGGAAGACTTTATTTTATTGAAGAGGTTGTCTGGACAAACTAGGAGAGAGATGGTAGTTATAAGTCATTTGTGCATATTCCAGCTGTTTACTCAAGTTTTACAGCATTCAGAACAAACTATTCCAAATTAAGAACTAATTTACAGTAATATACTAAAAAGTTGCTAAATCTTCCTGAAGTAAAAAAGAATGTATGATTGTATGATCAATATTTTGTGTTTGAGATCTTTTTCAAGAAGCATCACTGGCAATTCTTTTTACCTGCTTTTAGTAAACAAAGTTGTAGAACACTCATTAGCAGTCTGCAGTGGTGCAGGATATTGGATTTATCAAAGCAAAAGTTTCTGCTATTTCTTCTCATATATAGGAGAAAACTTCTCCCAAGCCACAAAAAAGGTTAGATGGAAAAATAATGTGTACATAGCAAGACAAAGAAATATGGAATTTAATTATAGATCTCAAATGTATTCAAGCTACAATGGATTCCACTCTAGAAACTGAATCTATACACTACTTGGATGACACAAATACTGGAAATGACAGAGCTGTTTCTCTAACTCCTGATACAAAAGGTTCTGGCAAGCATTCAAACTGAAAGCTTGAACATTTGCAACAAAGGACATACAGTAAGATAACAGTATTCTTCCAGAACAAGAACTGCTTCATCAGCATAAAATGAAACAAGAAACAAAGGTGGTTTTGATAGTAATTTGGCTAACTGTTCTGAGAACACATAGTAGCAGATACGGCCTATCCACAGAGAGCCACAACTCCATCTCTGCCCTCAGCAGCACATTTGGGTTTCTTTACATGGCATTTTAGTCATGCTGACTGTCTGCAGAGGTATATGCAGTCACATAAGCCTCATTGGCACTAATTGTCTCTACTTTGCAATATGTCATGCATGCAAGGGCTAAGTAGGAACCTTCATTCAGGGACAGGAAAAAGCTGTCTCAAGTCTGAAAGAACTACCTAAAATAGCCCACTACAAAACAGTTCCTGAAGAAAATTCTTGCTCATTTGTATTTTTGAGTACTGTTTAGTTTACATGAGATACACAGTTTTACTTGATTTGTCTTCTTCCACGCTCTCTAACACAACAGAAGATGTGAATACTTGAAAGATAAAACTAGATAAACTAAATTAAAAGCTGAGGTGGAGAACAATCAGCATTGTTTGGTAATCATACAAGAAATTACCATTGCCATACAGCATGGTGACCACATCCCAGCAACCCAGATATGGTTAATGATTTGAGTCTCCTATCCTCTCAAGAAACATGACTCAATTTTCACATAATAAACTACAGTAAAGAAAGTTGAGGAGCCTACTTATTTACCTATATAATATTACCAAACTGCAACAGAAAAGCTTACTTACAGTCAGTGAAATATACATATGCTGCTTTGTATCTGCTGGATGATTTAGAGATGAAGTCATCAATAAGTCCATCTACAGACTTAAGGAGGTAGGAAAAAATGAAGTTAAAAAAAAAAAAGAAAAAAAAAAAAAAGAACACACATTAGTTTTTTGCTTTTCCCCACATACCAAACCAAACCTCTCCCTCCTCTCCTCCTCCCCTGTTAAATATGCAGTACCACTCAGGAATACTACAAATCAACATATAATAAAACACTCAAGAAGAAGATTTTCATTCCAGACCAAGAATAATAAAAAATTACAGTCAGTTGTGCACTAGGATCACTTCGGGAAACACACAAAGTAGGATACTTGCCTTGTTTTTCCACCTCTGTGCTGAGATATATTCTCTCAAGAAATTTTAGGGAGTAAGAGTTATTTCTAATAACAGCCATTACTTGGACTTCTGTTGTTCAATATATTGCATCACTCTTTTGAGACAGCATCTCTCTCAGTGAGATGACCACTATGCAAGCAATGAAACAGTGCTTCCACTGATGAAAAGGTAAACGTTTGCAGCGTGCTCTATGGTGACACTGCACTGTCTTTTCATCATGGAAAATCAAGTATCACACAGAGGAGTACCATGCAAAAAGCAAAACTTCAATACTATATAGTTGTACGCAGTGACGAACTGTTTTAAAATAAGATTGCTTTTTCAGTCTGAAAGATCTTGCTATACATTCTTTAAAATACTAACCTTCTTGGTGGGAGTTATGAAATATATTGCTTTCATGTGTGGGACAGGCTCGCGGTTTTTATATACATTCTCCACCACTATAAAGTAAGAAATATTACATTTTTATTATTAAGAGCTTTAGGCATCTGTAAGCAAAGTACCATACATATTTTAATTTAGAAGTTATAAAAATAAAATAACACCTATCAAGTTGTCCACAAAATTACTGGCAATGGTTAGCCTTGATTTTTTGTTTATTATTTTCAATAGAGCAAGTTATCACATGACTTTTTCAACTCTCAGTCTAGTGTCACCTAAATCTATATGACTAATTTTTTTCCTGGCTGTTGTACACAAGAAGAGTTTTGCCCTCACACAGAACAGGTATGGCAATACAAACCTGCTCAAGCCAAGGGGCCCAGTACGAACTATCTTGGAGGAGAACTGACTCAGCAGGATTGTTCCTTTTTCCAGCACAGTGAAGGAGAATGAGAAATAAACTACACAAGGCACTGTTTTGGACTAGAGCCTCTTCAGTCCTTCGTTTGCCTATTTCCTGTGCACTTACTGTGTTTCAGTATAATGGCAGGCACAAATTAGACCTTTCCATCAAAACGGTTTCACTCCATTCTTGGTTTTCTCTGTTTAGTAAAGCCATTACTAGATAGTGTTACAGTACACTAGCTTGAGAATGCAGTGATTCATGTTGCTCAGTAATTTCGAGGGGGAGGAACAAGGAAGATAAGTAATGTCAGACATCTGGATGTGGAGAGACAGGTTCTTTTCAGAAGTACACTCACTAAAAATAGAAGGCTTCCTACTGATGAACAGGATACATGCTCACCGAAGGGTTCTCACAAAGAATAAGTAGTGTTTCTTATGATTTAAAACACAATACAAAAAGTGAAATGTATATAGCTTCACTACTACTGCAGAAGAACTACATTACACTTAATAGCTGGAATAAGAAGAATCTTTCTACTTGTGGAAAAATAACTAAGTCTATAAAATACTCTCTTACAAAAGTGTTCCTAAAAATCTAAGCCTAAAGCTAATTAAAAATAAAAATTCAAAAAAAAAATAGAGAATTTACGTTTGGTATTCAATCACAAAAAAAGGCAAAAAAAGAGTTTGGCAGGATGATATAGTAACAAACGTTACATAAAGGTCAATCATAAAAAGCAACTTTGGTAAGTTTTTTATGATAACAATAACATACTACGTGGGGTTTTTTGTTGGGGTTTTCTTGGTTTCAGGGAGGAAAAGCCCATGAAATTTGCTAGAGAGAAAATACATTTTTAAAAACACTTGTAGAAAAATAAAGTATTATCTAAACAGACACTGCATAACTGAGATCTATCACAATCTAGCTATTGTTCACTTTTAACAGTGGCTAATATCTAATTACTGTTAATGTTGCTTATGGGTTTATTCTAGTTAAAGTAATCATTGATGTAACTTTATTTCAAGTTTTGGTTGGTTTTGTGTTTTTATTTTTTTTATTACATCAAGCTTTCTAATTTTCAGAAGACACTAAAATGTATCTCCACAACATAGAACTCAAATTTAAATTCTTGTCTCTATCACTTCCATTGCTTGGAAATGCCTCTCAGTTTGCCTGTTATTGTCTCCTGTTCTCATTTTGTCTTCAGTACTCGTGTTTTTCTGCCCTCCTAACTCTACTGTTCATGAGCATAAATTAATTTGAAGCAGCAAATATTACTGATTTACAGAACACATTAGGAAGAAATGCAGAGAATAATTTGGCCATTTGTATGTTTTACTAATCACAGAATCACAGAATCCCAAGGGTTGGAAGGGACCTAAAAAGATCATCTAGTCCAACCCCCCTGCAAGAGCAGGGTAACCTACAGTACATCACACAGGAACTTGTCCAGGCGGGCCTTGAATATCTCCAGTGTAGGAGACTCCACAACCCCCCTGGGCAACCTGTTCCAGTGCTCTGTCACTCTTACAGTAAAGAAGTTCTTCCTGATGTTAACGTGGAACTTCCTATGTTCCAGTTTACACCCATTGCCCCTTGTCCTATCACTGGATATCACTGAAAAAAGCCTAGCTCCATCATCCTGACACCTACCCTTTACATATTTGTAAACATTGATGAGGTCACCCCTCAGTCTCCTCTTTTGCAAGCTAAAGAGACCCAGCTCCCTCAGCCTCTCCTCATAAGGGAGATGTTCCACTCCCTTAATCATCTTTGTGGCTCTGCGCTGGACTCCTTCAAGCAATTCCCTGTCCTTCTTGAACAGAGGGGCCCAGAACTGGACGCAATATTCCAGATGCGGCCTCACCAAGGCTGAGTAGAGGGGGAGGAGAACCTCTCTTGACCTACTAACCACTCCCTTTCTAATGCACCCTAAGATGCCATTTGCCTTCTTGGCCACAAGAGCACATTGCTGGCTCATGGTCATCCTCCTATCCACCAGGACCCCCAGGTCCCTTTCCCCTTCACTACTTTCCAGCAGGTCGACCCCCAACCTGTACTGGTACATGGGGTTGTTCTTCCCCAGATGCAAGACTCTACACTTGCCCTTGTTAAATTTCATCAAGTTTCTCCCCGCCCAACTCTCCAGCCTGTCCAGGTCTCGCTGAATGGCAGCACAGTCCTCTGGTGTGTCGGCCACTCCTCCCAGTTTTGTGTCATCAGCAAACTTGCTGAGGGTGCACTCAGTTCCCTCATCCAGGTCATTGATGAAAATATTAAACAGCACCGGTCCCAGCACCGACCCCTGGGGAACTCCACTAGTCACAGACCTCCAGCTAGATTCTGCGCCATTGACCACAACTCTCTGCCTTCTTCCTTTCAACCAGTTCTCGATCCACCTCACTACTTGATCGTCAAGCCCACACTTCCTTAGCTTATCTATGAGGATGCTGTGGGAGACAGTATCAAATGCCTTACTGAAATCAAGAAAAACTACATCTACCGCTCTACCATCATCCCTCTACCTAGTCACTTCCTCATAGAAGGCTATAAGGTTGGTCATACATGACTTCCCCCTCATAAAACCATGTTGGCTGTTCTTAATGACCCCCTCATCCTTGATATGCCTAGTGATGGAGTCAAGAATAAGTTGTTCCATCATCTTTCCAGGGATGGAGGTAAGGCTGACCGGTCTATAATTACCCGGGTCCTCCTTCTTGCCCTTCTTATAGATTGGTGTGACCTTTGCCATCCGCCAATCCTCAGGCACCTCGCCCGTTTCCCACGACTTACCAAAGATGATGGAAAGTGGCCTAGCAATGACCTCCGCCAGCTCCCTCAGCACCCGTGGGTGCATTCCATCCGGACCCATCGATTTACAGATGTCCAGTTTGCATAGCTGATCCCTAACCCAATCCTCATCTACCAAAGCAAACTCCTCCTTTGTCCTGACTCCTTCTGGGGCTATAGAAATCTGAGGCCCTCGGGGAGAGTCTGCAGGAGTAAAGACAGAGGCAAAGAAGGCATTCAGCACCTCTGCCTTCTTTATATCCTCTGTCTCCAGGGGACCCACTTCGTTCAGCAGTGGGCCTATATTGCCTCTTGTTTTAGTTTTATTTGCTATGTATTTGAAGAAGCCCTTTCTATTGTCTTTAACCCGACTAGCAAGATTGAGTTCCAAGGAGGCCTTAGCTGTCCTAATTGCCTCCCTACATCCTCTAACAACTAATACTCCTATAATACTTGAATGAACTAGTTTTTCCTTAACTTCAACTAACAGATATCCTTAAGATCACTCTGTGACAGGTATCTTTCTCATTTACCCCACTGGTGACATTAGCAAATACCCACCCCTCAAAAAAAACCCACACCAAACCACGCCTAAATTTTAATAAGCTTAAAAACAAATACCAAACAACCCCAAACTTACTGAAATCTTTAGCAGAAATACTACTGAAGAAAAGGCTTTACCTGCTAGGCAAAGAAACATCTGATTCTTCATTACAAATAACAAAAATGCTCAATTGGGCAATTACTATACAACCAGAAAGTCTGCTAGTCTAATATCCCATTGCTGCTTGTCTTCATCAACACAATTAAGACAATTTCTTACAAGGGTACCATTAATTTTATTTTTCCCTTTTTCTTATCAGGATATTGCATCTGTATATTAAAAAGAATGATGATTACCTGTGATACCCTCTGCCAGCAGATCAGTCATTTTGCAGCACAGTGACAGTAATTTAGTAGTATAATCATCCAAAAGCATTACCTAATTAAAAAAATCCACAAGTATTCAGATAGATTATTCGGCTATAGTAAACCCATGTTATTTTCTTAACAACTTGCCATGGAAATTTGAAGCTGAAATCTATTACTCTGCATTTTCACCTACATACAGCTGGTATCTGTATCATTACCCACATTTAGCAACTTTGAAGGGGGAAATTAATCTCATTTAGCATGAGAAAGCAGCTCTCTGCATACAGGACTTCAAAGGATGAGCTGCATTGTATATGTAGCTTGTCCCCACTACTCCCTCCAGAAAGTATTTTAGAACTTTCACTTTGACACAGGTCTTTTGAATTCCTGCTAATTTACCCCATAGCCTGCTTATATATGTCCATACTTACCTACTCTAAAACTGCTTTACAGCTTAAGCAGCTCTAACAGATATCTTACTGCTGAATCCTGCTCCACTTGTATTGCACAGCAGCATCATAAAGTACAAGTCTTCCAAAAGTTAAACAGAAACACCTTCCAATTTATTTTTTTTCCCCAAAAACTTAAAAAAAAAAAAAATCAAGACAAGTAACCATTTGTCTTACTATATACTCTGCTGTGTGATGAGACACTGGCACAAATTCCCCAAAGAAGCTGTGGCTGCCACATCCCTGGCAGTGTTCAAGGCCAGGCTGCATGGGGCTTTGAGCAACCTGATCTAGTTGGAAGTGTCTCTGCCCAGGATAAGAGGTTGGAACTAGCTGATATTTAAGGTCCCTTCAAACCCAAAGCATTCTATGATTTTAGACCTTGAGTTTTCATTATGTATTATACAGAGACTGAGTTAAGAAAACTAAAGTCCAACAACTGGACAGAAAATAATACTAAGTTTAAGTGCCAGCCATTAAATGATATTTTTTTTTCTGGTCTCAGAGATACAGATTACGTGTTCAACTGATTCCAACATTCTTGTAAGAATTATACCTTCCACTCTTCCTCTTTCTTGCAGTCCTCAAATATTGATGATTTTAGCTCTGTAAGAAGAAGCAAGAGATAGACAGTTTACCACTTAGAGGAATCAAATTGTTACTAAAAAATAATACTTCACCCATTAAGACTAATATGTTTAGATAACTAAAACAAAATTAAAAACCAACGCAGAACAAATCCAAACAAAGCACAAATAAATACCTCAGAGTTCTTTAGCACAAACTGTCCTTACCCACTTCAAAAAGATAGAGCTAAAGTTTCATTTTCACTAATAATAAACAGCTCCATAATAATCAGCCTGAATGATCACAGGCCTGTAGCTATTTCACTTGGGTTCTATTTTTTTATTTTTTGTGAACTCTTCCACTAAATGGACCGTGCATATGCAAATAATTTAAGCTACTTTAAGATAAAGGCAGCTGGAATGACAAATTCACAAACAGACCTATTTTAAAATACAGGCTAACTTCGGATGTCCTTGTTATTTCTCTGGAGTTCCAGAATAAGCCTAAGAAAATACCAGGTCTTTCAGGAACTGAAAGTAAACTTAAATAGGTATCCCATTATCTTTTCCTGCAATGATGACTTTGGGAGAAGTCTCAATTAAAAGGCTTATACAGGATGCAGCAATAGAAGTCAGCATCTAGTTATGATCAACTGCTTTTAAAGATCACCAGAACCAAGCTGCAACTTTCCTAAGCGATGTTAGCAGGCTAATGCAGATTAAGTCTCACAGCAATGGGATGTATTAATTAGAAGTCAGAATATCTGGGGAACTATTTAAAACCTTATGCTCATAAACACAGGAATAAAGACATGTAATTATTCTGTTCACTTTTCCCAGAGAACAGAATTTCAGACTAAACTGATGACTACTGCTGCCTATAAAAATATCTGGACCTTTCTCCCAAATGAAGAAACCAAAATTTCAATTACTACCAAAAGAAGGAGGAAGGAAAAAAAAAAAAAAAAGGAAAAAAAAAAGTAACCTTCAGAACAGTAGGTGCACATACAAATTAAGGACACCTATTTCAACAGCGTTTAGAAATATTAGTATATTCGCTTTTGTCTAGGTTCCTTTGGCATGACACCATCAAAACATACTGCATCTCTACCCCTAACCTCCAATGCCTCAGAATTCAACAGTTTCTCCATCTGGGCCTACTTGCTCAGGCAGCCTTCATTTCAGTTCCACCAACTCCGACACTGCATAGCACACAACGCTCCCAAGACATCATAATTCATGCTTCTTATGGCTATATTTTCCAAAGGTGTCCTACACAGACTTTTTCACACTAACACAGTTTTCTTTTTGAAAGATGGGTCTTTTTGCTTTAGCTTTCCAATGTGCTCAGGTTACAACTTAAAAATACCTCACACTCCACTGTATCTAATAAACTGACAAAAATACTGGTATAAAAATTATTTAAGCAAAAAGCACATTTTGCGTGGGATGCAGTTGGCGTATTTTGTTCATGATGCTAAACAGTAGAACTCAAGCTCAGTTCTCCTGAACCTTTTTATGCTTATACAACTCCCAAAATCCATTATCATTCCCCCCATTTGCCTTCTGGGTTGCTTCCAATTCAGCATCCTTCCTGTTACACACAATTCACAGTTTTCAACAAGTTCTAGGTCTGTTAGCCTGGTGCAGAAGCCTAAATGCCTTCTTTGGATATACACTCTATAAAATCACAAAATGCTCATCACTGCAGAGTTCCTACTGAGATGTACTTCTTGGTAACACCTTTTTCTAGTATGTAATACAGGCACATTTTTTCCTGTCACTTCTATACCATGTATGTGTTGCTTACATTTTCCTAGGTGTATACACAAGGTGTAAAAATAAATATTTAGCCTCATGAATATTTCATTAACCTTCTTATTTTCTGAGAACACTCTTACCAAGGAATTAGCATTACACAGAGTTCTTTTTAATAATAAATCAACTGGCCAAAAGCCTTGTCCAAAACCTCAAACGTATTTTTCATGCAATACATTAACTTATTTGCCTCTAAAACCTGAACAATACACAGAATCACAGAATCAACTAGGTTGGAAAAGACCTTTAAGATCAAGGAGCCCAACCATTACCCCAGGACTGCCAATCCCACCACTAAACCATGTCACTAAGGGAAAAGTGATCACCCCTCATGATCCCCAGTCACATCCACCCCTCATCTGCCCCCTCATAGCAGCCCCACACTATACAGCTGCCACCCCTCAAGATCTCCCCTCTGCCACCCCCCACAGCCCATGGCTTTCCCTGCTCTCACCTCATGATCTCCCCTCACACCCACCCCACCACTCCCTTATGATCTTCCCTCATGGCCATCCCTGCTCTCCCCTCACCTCTCATGGCTGTCCCTCCTGTCCCCTCATGCCTCTTGACTGCCCCACATTTCCCCTCATGATCCTCCCTGCTCTCCACTCACGGCCACCCCTGCTCTACCCTCATGGCTGTCCTTCCTGTCCCCTCACCCCTCATGGCTGCCTCTCCTGTCCCCTCACACCTCATGACTACCCCACCTCTCCCATCATGATCTTCCCTCACGGCCACCCCTGCTCTCTGCTCACAATCTCCCCTCAGCCCTCGTGGTCGCCTCTCCTGTCCCTCATGATCTCCTCATCCCCCTCATGGCTGCTCCTGCTCTCCCCTCACTATCTTCTCTCACCTTCCCACTGACCGACGTCCCCGACATAGGATCATAGGATAGAATCACGGACTAGTTAGGGTTGGAAAGGACCTTAAGGTCATCAGGTTCCAACCCCCCTGCCTTAAGCAGGGACACCTCACACTAGACCACATCACTAAAGACTCCGTCCAGCCTGGCCTTGAACACTGCCAGGGATGGAGCACTCACAACCTCTCTGGGCAACCCATTCCAGTGCCTCACCACCCTTACAGGAAAGAATTTCTTCCTTATATCCAATCTAAACTTCCCCTGTTTAAGTTTTAACCCGTTACCCCTTGTCCTGTCACTACAGTCCCTGACGAAGAGTCCCTCCCCAGCATCCCTATAGGCCCCCTTCAGGTACTGGAAGGCTGCTATGAGGTCTCCACGCAGCCTTCTCTTCTCCAGGCTGAACAGCCCCAACTTCCTCAGCCTGTCTTCATACGAGAGGTGCTCCAGTCCCCTGAACATCCTCGTGGCCCTCCTCTGGACTTGTTCCAGCAGTTCCATGTCCTGTTTATGTTGAGGGCACCAGAACTGCACACAATACTCCAGGTGAGGTCTCACAAGAGCAGAGTAGAGGGGCAGGATCACCTCCTTCGACCTGCTGGTCACGCTCCTTTTGATGCAGCCCAGGATACGGTTGGCTTTCTGGGCTGCGAGCGCACACTGAAGCCAGCTCATGTTCATTTTCTCATCGACCAGCACCCCCAAGTCCTTCTCTGCAGGGCTGCTCTGAATCTCTTCTCCGCCCAACCTGTAGCTGTGCCTGGGATTGCTCCGACCCAGGTGTAGGACCTTGCACTTGTCATGGTCGAACTTCATAAGGTTGGCATCAGCCCACCTCACAAGCGTGTCAAGGTCCCTCTGGATGGCATCCCTTCCCTCCAGGGTATCAACCAAACCACACCGCTTGGTGTCACCGGCAAACTTGCTGAGGGCGCACTCAATCCCACTGTCCATGTCAGCGATGAAGGTGTTAAACAAGACTGGTCCCAACACCGATCCCTGAGGGACACCACTCGTTACTGGTCCCAGCCGGACATTGAGCCATTGACCACAACTCTTTGTGTGCAGCCATCCAGCCAGTTCTTTATCCACCGAGTGGTCCATCAATCAAATTGTTATCTCTCCAATTTAGAGACAAGGATGTCATGCGGGACAGTGTCCATTGCTTTGCACAAGTCCAAGTAGATGACGTCAACTGCTCTACCCCTGCCTATCAGTTCTGTAGCCCCATTGTCGCTGGTCTGTTTTTTATTTGCTACTTACCTATAGAAGCCCTTCCTGTTATCTTTCACATTCCTTGCCAAATTTAATTCTAACTGGGCATTAGCTTTCATAAGCTGGTTCCAGACAATATCCCTGTATTTTTCCCAGGCCACTTGTCCTTGCTTCCACCTTCTATAAGCTTCTTTTTTCCCCTCTAAGTTTCCTCAGCAGCTCCTTACCCATCCATGGAAGTCTCTTGGCCCTCCTGCCATACATCCTTCTAGTCAGGATGCAACACTCCTGAGCTTGTAGCAGGTGATCCTTGAATATCAACAAACAATCTTGCCCCTCCCCCCCCATGCCCTCTAAGGCTATATCCCATGGACCCTTACTAAGCAGGTTCCTGAAGAGGCCAAAGTCTGCTTTCTTGAAGTCCAAGGCAGTGAGCTTGCTGCATGCTCTTCTCACTGGCCTGAGTATCTTGAACTTGACCATCTCATGATCACTACAGCCAAGGCTGCCCTGGAGCATCACATTTCCAACCAGTCCCTCCCTGTTGGTGAGCACAACGTCAAGCATGGCACCTCTCCTTGTTGGCTCCTTTATTCCATAATCCAGTTGTGCCTTGAATTTCATTTCAGTTATTAAAAACAGGAGTCAGCTTTACCCCATCAAGCAAAAAGATTTTATTCTAAACTATAAGTGTACCAGATACAGTGTACTTGCCCCTGCAACATTTCAACTGCTGTTTGTTTTGTCCTTGACCTGCAGCTGCTTTATCCAGACGACTCACTTACGCTGGTTTACAGACTCTCAAGATTATCTCATTTGTCTCACGTAAGCATTCTGAATGTACCAAAACTATTCATAAACCTAGATATGAACAGCATTTCATTTTTGTCCAAGCTTTCATTTCCTTCTTACAAATTTCATACCAACCATGCATCCTAGCTGCCCTCTCCAATTTCATTTTCTCTGAATGTATTTAATTAGTTTAAGGCATTTTTATTCTGTTTTTACTTGCCAATCCAGATAAGTACTATACACAAACCTGACAGAAGAGCAGACTGCTAAATCCCCATGTGGAAAAGAAAACAAAAAACACAGCTTGACAGAGTTAATAACCCATTTATAACACACTTCCTAAAGAAAGGACTAAACCAGCTTTCACTACAAGCAAGTGTACTGGAAAATAAAGTTGCAGAATTGCTGTATCATTTTACAAAATAAAGATGTAAGGCTAGGCTAAAATCTTGTCATAGAACTCTACAACACATGTGAAAGTTAAAAAAAAAAAACAAAAACACACCAAACCAACAACAAAACACAAATGAAAACCACACAGAGATAAACCCTGTAGACAGAATTCCTTGTGGAAATAACCTTATTTACATACACACTCAGAGACATGTAGTATATAGTGAATTTTATCCACAGGATTACTGCCTCCTAATGCAGGTAGGTTCACCTGCCCCGTAACTGTGAAACTGAACTGAAAACAAATCTATGAAGTTATCTGCTTAGATCGAGTCTAAAACTGCACCTTACAGACAAGGCTATGATGATGAAAAGAAGGGGTTTTAACAAAATCATACCAGAGCACAGATACAATACTTTTTGTATACACAACACAGGTGTAACTCCTCTCTCTATTCAGACATTGACAACAAGCTGCCACATGTAGCATCACCATCATTAACATTATTTTCAGGCAAAACAGTATTTAAAAATAATTTTTAAAAAGCCACCTTTGCTGAAACATTAAAAAGCAGCCGTTTATAGCCCTGAATAATCCATATACAAAGTGCCAGACAATGTCTAAACTTAGTTCATAAATTTTCACTGCTGTAGTCTTGGAAAGACAAGAGTAACGACTTATCTAACAAAGCATTATCTTCAGATAAAGATTCCTTTTTAGAAAGTTTGCAATATAAATGTTTTATTATTCACCCTGCTTCACCATCACCTTTATATATTTATTTATGTTTCACCATTCTTCCTCACGTTCTTGCCCGCACTGGCAAGGCCATTTTCAAAAGTCCTTATACGCCATGCTGACTCCCCCAGCACTTTGATCAGGGTCTAAGTGCTCTGTAAAACACCATTGGACAAATTTTACAGTCAAAGGCACAAACACAGCAAAACAGGAAATGCACAGCTGCACAAACAGGGATTTCTAAAGGACAGGTTTTAAACTCATGAAAGCAGGGTACAGACGTCAGCAAATGAGAACTGAACACCACATAAACAGCCTGCTTTCCTCTTTCTCTCCTTTTTCTGTTTTCTCTTCCAGGGACATAAGCAAGCCAACTGGAGCTTACAGGTGGAAGTGGAAGAGGAAAACACAGATGAGAAGGAACCTCCCAGTCACTAGGCTGGCTGAGCTGCTCATTGAGTCACAACGCTGCTAACGCCTTTCCCCAGAAGTCTCACACTACCTGAAATACTTCTACTCCAGTAAGACAGGGAGTAGTTATAAGTTCATTTTCTCTAACAAACACCAGAAGAACCTATTCCCAGACATGGAAATCAAATCCTACAGTTCATTTGCGAGAGTATCTTGGGACAGCAATAGCTTTTTCTTCTGAAAACTGTGAAACCCAGCGTGAAGGGGGAGTGCCACTTCGTGACAGAGAACCAGAGAGCCCCTTCCGCAGCCGGGAGCAGTCTACAAACCTGCTATTTCCAAGCAACAGGGCAGTCCTTGAAAAGCTGAGTTAGACTTAACCTCTTTTAAGAGCTAGTATGACTGTGTATATCCTACATAGTTTATCTCGGAATAAGACAAAAACGCTTCCACGCAAGTGCTATCACCACAGGCACCCAAAGCACGGCCACAAACCGGGTCGGCCGCTTCCCGCCACCCTCCGCCACAGGCAGAGAACAGCAGCCACCTCCAGCCTGTGCCGCATACCGGGCTCCCCGCAGAGCCGCGCGGGCCGGGCCGAGCCGGGCTAAGCCGGCTCTCCTAGCAACCGCGTTCTCCCGCCGTAGCTCCGAAACAGCGCGATAACGCGGCTCCAGCCGCACCAACAAGTACCCCGGCCCCATCTCAGCGACCACGCAACCGCGACCGCACTGCACTGCACTACGGGGAGGCGGTGCCTGAGCTGTTAACGATCCCTGCCGGCCCACACCATCTCCCACCAAGCGGCCCCACGCAGCTCCCAGACAGGGAGACGAGAAAGGGGGACGCGGACCGAAACTCCGCACTCACTCTGCCACACCAAGCTCTTCAACCCCCACGCCGCCGGCGCCATCTTGCTCGTAGACCCGGTCACCTGCCACTGCCACACCTCTCCCTTCCGCTGCCCTCCCCCGGGGCCGCCGCTCCCTCTTTCAGCGGAGGCCGGGCGCGGAGGAGGGCGCTGCCTGCTACCTGGGACGGGACGGGGCGGGGCGGGCTGCCGGCAGCCGTGCCAGCCCTTGAGGGGTCCTGCCACCTCCAGCCCCCGCTTGCTTTGCGGTGGTGCGGCTGGAAGTTCCCCCTGAGGAAATGCCGGGTGACCAGGACTCGTCCGCTGAGGAAGAAGCTTCCCACTGCTCTTCAGGGGAGCCACGGACGGCGGGAGCTGCCTCCGAAGCCCCGAGGCGGGCGTCTTGCGCGGTGTAGGGAGCAGCTGGGGAGCGTGCCGTGGTGCTGGGTCCTCTCCCGATGTAGAGCTTCCCTCGCCATCGTGACTCTCATAAAAACGTCTTCAGGGTCCCTCCTACCATTAGTGTAAACCGTTGAAGAAAACACTGGGGGGGTTCATGGAAAGGTACCGTTTCTTGACCTCCAAAATCGTCTGTGAGAAGTTCTAAAGACATAAAGGTGTTTTGTGAAAGGGGAACCAGCAGCTGGTACAGATACAAAGAAATGAGAAGAAACTGATTTTTTTCCACAACGCAAAGCATGAGGAAGAGTGGTTTCCAGGCTGTATGGCCGTGTTCCATTCGAAGGGGAGTACAACCAGGGCATCAGTCCTGACAGAAAAAGAGATCCTTTTAAGTGGACAAAAATGTCAATTAGATAATAAGCTGAAGAGCAAATGCTGAATTTAGATTGAGCATAATTATTTTATGAAGGTTGTAAAAACAATGCAGAAACTGTGTCCTGTAAACAGAAGGGGAAATGCCCTACTACCCACCTGCCTTAAAGTTAAGTGCTGTGTCAGACTTGCTTCACCATGGCCTTGGTCAACCACCAGCAGGCTTCCGACCAGCAGAGAGGAGGGCATAATTTAATATGACCTCTAGGCCAAGGGAGTAAACCTGCAGACACAGTAGTGCTGCATAATACTGCTGGTCACAGCAGGGATCTGCATGAGCTCATCCCTGTGTGAAGGTTGGAACAAAGTTCTGGCAAGATGTGCCGTGCAAAAAGTAAATCATTAATGTTTACTGGGCTGCTTTTCAACCGCCTAGGAATGGTGAGTGCCACTCGCTTTAAAACTGTTTTCAAGAATTGTATTATGCTCTTTGCCAAAGTAGAATAAAAGTTAGGGTACAGACTATCTGACACTGCCTTCTACATTCGTATTTTGTTACTATTGCACTTTTGCACTGTTTACAAGTGACTGAAAAATAATTTGTTAGGACCCAAGGTCTTTCAAAGTCTATGAACAGCTTGAAACCAGGTAAATAGACAGATTCAGGGAGAAAAAGAGAAGTAATACAATCTGCATACCTGTACCAAGTCTCAACTCACCCCACCCCAAAAAAAACATCCAAACAAAACACATGCCAGATGCAGGATCCCCTAAATGCAAATATTTCCAATGTTCTACAATGTTTTATACTTTCTTCAGTTTCTTATTTTGTGCCTACAGCTCCTATTGCTTTCAGTGTGAATACTGGCTAGTTCAAAATACAAGGAATGCAAAACTGCAAGAAATGCTCTCAGAATTCAGTCATTCTCTGTTGGTAGTACATGTTCCTGCATACACTGCACCCTCAAGAGCCTGAAATGCTTAATCGTTGCAGTCATGCTGTTGCAGTATATGGACACTTACAGAATCATAGAATCAGAATAGTTAGGGTTGGAAAGGACCTTAAGATCAAGTTCCAACCCCCCTGCTGTGGGCAAGGACATCTCACACTAAACTGTATCACCCAAGGCTCTGTCCAACCTGGCCCTGCACACTGCCATGAATGGAGCATTCACACCTTCCCTGGGCAAGCCATTCCAGTGCCTCACCACCCTTACAGTAAAGAACTTCTTCCTTATAGCCAATCTAAACTTCCCCTAAGTCTTAACCCGTTACCTCTTATTGTAGCATATTCTTTTCATGATGTGAAAAACAAGCATTTGAACCTATTCATATGTGGAAGACTGTTGACACTGATTGTTTAGTCACATGCAGATTATGGCCTTTTTTTTAATAATTAGACTACAGCTATATGGGTAGCCATCATCATGACACAGTATGAGATCAAGTAGCAGTTATTACAGTAATCAATAGATTACAAATGTGAACAAGGGAAACAGCACTCCAAATTCAGTGGAATGCCTGGCATCTGAAATACAGGTCACTTGATAAGGCCCTGAACAATCATCTTGTCAAGACTTGACTATATCCAGGAATGACTGAACTGTTTTTTTGATAATGATTTTTTTCCTTTTTGTAGCTTTCTCCATGTCTATATGCAGTGTGACATCATGAAGCATTTATCTCAGATGGCCCAAGCTGTCAGGAGCCTCTTCTTACAAAGTCACAGCTACAGCTGTGAATATTGTAGGCCATTCATTACTGGCTCATTTTAGTGATGTTACACTGAAAGTAACTCTAACTTCATTAATTCCCAATACTATTTATGCTTTACAAGCAGACACTTGACAAGAACGTAATTACTCTTGCAGAAACACAGATTATGCAGTCAACAGGTAAGAGAAACTTTGTGTATTTTCCATTGACCTTTGTAGAAATGGGATTTTGTCCTTGATGTTTTATTGCACTGGTACAGAATAGCTGCCATTCCTGTTGAAGCCTTTTGCTGGTTCTCATACCGAGTTCAATATTTGCAAGAATAGCTCTTTTTTCCCTTTGCTTTTGATGCTGATAAACAGTATTTTTGTTTCATTCACAAAATGACTTGTAGCATGTAAGTAATAAATGGATATGGAAGAAGAATCTACATCAAAAGAAGTGCTTTTTTGTTTCATCACTGAAATGTAATTGAAAAAATTTTCTGTTTAAATTCTGTTTTTAAAATAATTTAAGTGATAATATTTAGAATTAGCCATTATTTTTCTAGTGGAATTTGTTGCATATAAATTAGTGCAATAAAAATTGAAAATCAAAAAGAAACAGTATTTACTCTGGTAAGTATAAAACCCGTCTATTGCTATCTTAGCTAGAACAGGTATTCATCTTGTAAAATTTATTTCTGATATAAATCATGCGCTATATCTTCTCTACTTGACTGTTAGGTGAGCAACTCCCTTAGACTTGCGTAAGGATTTTCTGCACAGAATTTTTTGATTCTTACTAAAGACAATATTTTAAAATGAAAAAAAAAACAACCCATAGTGCAATAGCTTGCTCCAAGATCACAAAAGACACACAAAAATTGTTCTGTAGACATGGTCAAATAGAGTGTATGTTACCATTTTTACCAAAAAAGAGGGTGTCTGACTATAGCCGAGTAAGAAAATGCTTGGGACTATGACTGCAGACATAATGCTCAGGAGTTGTATAACTGTATAATAATGTAAGAGTCTCTGAAATCTCAGATTTGCTGCCTTGTTATAATTTTTTCTCAAAATGCATACTTTTTTGTTCCAAATATTTTTTACTTTGTTTTCTTAATGTAGGTGGGATACACCATTTTATCTTTTTTC
Source organism: Lathamus discolor (assembly GCF_037157495.1). NCBI lineage: Eukaryota > Metazoa > Chordata > Aves > Psittaciformes > Psittacidae > Lathamus > Lathamus discolor. The sequence goes on along the minus strand of NC_088886.1, from coordinate 53,750,084 downwards.
TCTTCTAGTGAGATTTATGCAGCCTTGCTTTACCAATATGTTAGTTCTACTCAGAAAATCCTGAATACTGGACATAAATTACTTGTGGTTAAGGAATACACCCTCTGTAGTTGTTTTTGTTACTGCAGTACACAAGAGCTCTTTCTGAATGGCCTGCAGCATAGCATAATAGAAAAGAATTGCATTGTTTGATGTTTCATATTATTGTATATCTACATATATCTGCTCTGAGCAGGGGGATTGGATAAAATTGCTTCGCATAGTCCCTTCCAAACTGAATCAGTTTAAGTTGCACTGATACAGAAATGCCTATGGTTCAGCATACTATTTCAGACTGTCTTGGATAAACATCCACTTCTTTGTATCTATTGCTTTGTACATTGCTTTCTACAAACATGCAGTATAGTTTATTTGATATAAAGACAAAACAGAGACCTCTCAGTGCAATCTCAGTTAAATAATAGTTATTTTCTGTACTGATTTCAAGGGTACTGTATTTTTTCTCTATTTAGACACAGCCAGTGAGTTTCATACCAATACATAAAAGGTTTTCACATAAAGGCTTCTGGATGCCAACGGCCATTCAAGATGGCATTCTGATTGTCATCCAAACCTCTTACTACTTGAGAGCACAGACTGTGCCCGTTCCTTTTGAAATACTGCCTGATGCCTCTGGTTTTGTTCACAGGGTCTCCTTAAGCAGATCTTTTTCTGTAAAATATGAAGGTAGCATACATTTTGTTTTGTAAAAATCATACTCACTTTTCAGCTAAACTTAAGTAGTATCCTCTGTAAAGCCAGGTAAGCTGTTTTCTTGAACAAGACACAGCAACTGGTCAGACTGAGTAGAATATTTCTCTATATTCCCTATTTTCCTTTATTCCACAAACTTTTAACTTCAATAAACGCACCGTGATTTCAATTCTTTGTTTTCCTTTTTCGGAATGTTTTTTCTTCAGTTTCCTGTGCACTTGTAAATGCATCAGTTGAAGATCAGTCCTTTCACAAGCTGTATCAAAATGTTCACTATCTTAATTGTAATAAGAGGGCACTCTTCACAAAGATTGTTTCTTAATAACTGAATTTTGCCTGAAAATAAACTGTTCTTTCACTGTATTTCTCAACCATGGCAAAGGAGGAGGAGCGCTGAAGAAAGAACTGGAATCAACAGTTCATCTTCCCTTGACAGAACACTGGCCTTGCAGCCTCTGCCCAAGGGTATACTCTTTTCAGAAACTTCTAAACTGAAGGGTATAAGTAACAAGGCCAAAAGAAGCCTCTAGTGGCAAATGAGGTAAATTACAGTTGTCAGTACTTGCGACAAAACCACGCACTGCCCTGGCAGTCTTCAAGGACAGCTCTCATCAGCTAGCCAGGGCATTTATTAAATGGCCAATACAGTTTTTCTCCTCCCATGATAAATGACAGCTCAGTATTTAGTTTCACACTGCAATGAAATGAACTTCTTAAAGTGTAAGCTTTATATCAAAAATATAAACAGATGATAACTGAACATCAGTATTAAAAGATACTGAATGCTAAGAATGACGGTGACAAAAGACTAAAAACTCAGAAAACTAATAGCAGGAGGGAGACAAAATTTAGTTTGCTATTTCTGCTTTTTTGAATACTATGGAATGAAACGTAGTTAGAAATTTAAGCCCTGTTTGTTTTCTCCTGGAGGTTTAAAGAAAAATCCTAATATTTCAATAACATGCCTAAATGATCTGCATCACACAAAAGTGAAAAAGGCAGAAATACCAATTTATTTCTACCTTCAGGTCACTTCATGTTCATGAATGAGTCACACTTAATGTTCTTCCTATTTTTGGGCTGCTGCATTTCTTTGCTACATCTTCCTACAAGGTACTTTGTATGAGTAAGGGATTTTGTGTACTGTCACACAGACTGAAAACGAAATGTGGATGAACCCAAACACTCATCAACTGGCAATGAACATGCAGGGAAAAGCTGACACCCAATACAAACGAATTAATTGAGAGTTTATTCCAGATGGTTCTCCTCACTCAGTATACAAGTCATCAGAATAATCTATCAAATAGACTTGGACTTTTATGATATGACTTTTTTTCTATAATGCATTTTGGTTTTTGCTTCTAACAATCTGTTAAAAAAAAAAAACCTGCCAGATGAAATGTTCAACACAAACTGCAACCCTTACTATTTGTAGAAAATATGACTTAAAAAAGGACACTATCAGGTAATTCTTAATGTTTACACTTACAAAAATGCTTTGGAAGCTTGAAACTAAAATCCTTTGTAATAATTTTCTTCTTCCTACTTCCCTCTTCCAACCTTCAATGCCTTTATTAGCCCACGATTATCATAAATGACAGAGTGCAGCTGCTGATGAAAAACATCAGAAGACCACAAATGGATAAACTGTGTTTAAAAAAAAAAAAGTAATATGGAAGCTTACATGTTTTTTTTTTAACAAAAAAAATGCATAGATGGCTACGGTACTCATCTGCCAACCTTTACAGTGTCTGCTTGAGGTAGCCTTTCTAAAGAATTACTAAACAAGCCCCAACATAGTCCAGATCCTTACATCAAAACCACTATCTCCTTGAAAGTCCACTCTCATTTAATACCAGTGGCAATCAACATAATACATTTTAAAAGCTTTTGAAAAAGAACAAAAAACAAACCAGCAGGTACAGTGGACATCCATGGTAGTTCTAGATCTGCAGCCCTCAATGTACATTGTATGCACATAAATATCTCAGCTATAATACACATTCAAGATCCATCCCTAAAAGCTGTATTATGTAAAGCACAGCCACACTAACTTCAGGATACAACCCATAATTCCACATCTACAAAATCAAAGTAGAATTAGTGGCAGTTTATTGCCTCATACAAATTTAACCAACATGGCAACCATGCCAAAGGAATTAAAACATTTTCAGGACATATGTACAGACTGTACATTTCAGAAACATCTGAACAATAAAAATTCAAGAACAATCTCTGCATTACAAATTAAACTAAACAAATGGTTTGAAACCGTCAATGCATTGAATGGGTTTACAAAGGCACTTCCCTACCCAAAATAGGAAATGACAATCTGCAGCCTAGAGGGAGGTTGGAGAAGAGTGCTCATCAACTACTGCACAATCTCAACTTTAAGAAAAAATAAGCAGAATTTAATCAAACATTTATAGGATTCAATGTGATCCACTTCGAAAAGAGTTCACACAGTCTCATCTTTGTTTTTCTGTTGTTTTTCTTGGCTCTCTCGTTCCATACTTTGGCTCCTTCGACGTTCATGTTTTTCTGAATGGTCCTTGGTGTCACTGTGATCATGTTTGTGGGAACGTTCTTTGCTTCTGCTACGCTTTCTAGACTTCTCTTTGCTGGGACTCTGGTCTCGTTTTCTGGACTTGTCAACGCTATCTGTTCTTCCTCTGCTTCTGCTTCTACTTCTTTTATTTGACTTCTCTTTACTTTCATTTTTATGTTTACTTGATTTCTCTTTGCTCCTGCTCCTGCTGCGCTTACCTGTGTTCTTACTTCGGCTCCTACTCCTATGCTTTCTTTCCCTGCTTCGACTTCTACTATGTTTTCTCTCTTTTTTGGAATCCCTCTTGTCATCCCGGTGTTTCTTGTCATCCTTGTCATCTTTGTGTCTTCTCTCTTCTGTATCACCCTTACTTTTCCTTTCTTTTGATCTTTCTCTAGAGCGATCTTTTTCCCTCTCACTACCTCTTTCCTTATCGTAATCTCTCTCCTTTTTCCTGCTCCGTTCATTCTCTTTCTCTCGCTCCCTGTCCCTGTCTCTTCTATCTCCTTTCCTGTCACGACTTCGACTACGGCTTCTGTATCTGTCCCTGCTTCTGCTTCGCCTTCGTTCTAGCGTGCGATCGGTGCTTCGAGATCTCCGTCTTTCCTTTTCTCTCTCTTTAGCTTCACGTTCTAATCTCTGCCGTTCTCTTTCTCTTTCTAGTTCTCTATCAAAGCTAGATGATCCATGACCTTCCCTATGATGACTTCTGCTTCTGGATCTTCTGGGAGACCTCCTTGGACTGATGGATCGTCTCGGAGACCTTTTAAAACAAGAGATATTCAATATGAAACACCACCTTCTGAAGTTAAGGGACCCTCTTTAGTTTCCTATTTATACTTCATGTAAACAGTCTTTATTTAATCTTAAATACCAAATATTTTCTAATTATTTTAATCCATTAGCATCCATAAACTGTTTGTCTATTGCCTTAAAGCCTATCCCACTGAAAAGACAGTATGTTTCTGGTAACCACTAGGTTCAGTATTAAACTTCTGACATTCTTTTAACATATAAATGACCTTGAACGTCTACGTTCCACGTGCCGGTCTATTTCTTCCATTCCCTCCTTGCACTCTTTCTTGATTTTTCTAGGTCTGCTTTTAATTTGCTGGTCAATGGCTTTCTGGACTGGCACAGGAATTCTTGGAAACAACGTGGAAAACCATTCAAGCTTAGTGAGGAAGGAACGAAGCATCTCCCCGATGGTCATAACACAACCCCCACCTGCTTTCACATCCAGGTCCTACAAAATACAAGCAAAAAAATATCCTGATGGTCAAAAATACTCTGTACCAATTTAAAAAAAAAAAAAAAAAGCTGCTACACTAGTGCCCTCTTGAAGCCTCATGATTATGAAAAGTTACTTGTCTCATATTCTAATACATCTCCTCAGAAAAATTCAAAGTCTGCACCTTTTGAATTTGGCACTATGTTACAGAAAGGGAATGGGACTTAATCTATATGCATGCAGGCACATACTAATCCTGCAGCCATCTGGATGGTACGGGACTGTTGAGGAAGAGATTAACGCGAAATCCCCTTATACAGTCTGGCTATACAGTATGATCTTATATTTTATCTGAATGCTACAAAGATGAGAAGTCCTCTCAAACTACATTTAATACTCCATTTTGTGGATGTACAACTGCGTACCATCATACCCAACCCTGTGGCCTAAATCATTTATGAACTACATCATTGCCTATCTAAAAATGATCACAGAAAAACCTCTAGTATCAAATGGCATCCTAACAGAATTGGAAGCAATAGCAAACCAACTGCCATGAAGCAGTGAGGTTTCTAATTTAGAAACATGTAAAAAAATAAATAAATGAACAAATAATTGGAAACGCATAATCCATGATGACCATTGTCTCTGAAAAGGGTCATTACCGCATGAAGGCCTTCTTGCTATGCCCTCTCACAGCTCAGGACATGTTAGTCAGCTATTGTCAGTCCCAAACCTATAGTGCAAGCACACAAGGAAAGTGAGATTTGTTATCTAAACAGGAAGAGAAAATCTAAATGTAAAACTGCTTGCACTCACACACATTTAAGTGTTCAGATATACAGTTTTTCCAAATATAATCGCTGCAGAGATCTAAAGAAGAAAAAAAGGAGTTAAACGTAGCACCTGAAGAGTACGTACAGTTAAGCAAAATAAACATAAGAAGCATTTTGAAAAAGTAACTCTGTATCCTGGGAAGATTATCACAGCAGCATGACAAAAGATGAACTGCTTCCACATATTTTAAGAACTGGAGAGGAAAAAAAGTCCTGTAGGTTTAAGTAATTCCATATATATAAATATATTTGATTTATCCTAATGAGCTTGATCAGGATTGGTAACAAACTTAAGAAAAGCAGCCCCAGGCACTTTTTCCCTACATACTGCAAAGCTACTCAGAGCAGCTAGGAAAGAAACACTGATTCCAAAAATATACTGGGAGGTTTTAAACAATAAATATACACTGATCACCAGTATCTGCAAGAACTGAAATGTATAACCTACAAGAAGTGCTGTGAATAACGAACCAGGTAAGACCTGCAAAATGAATCGCACTTGTGATCACTTTTTTGTTCTGGGTATCAAGCTGTTTGTGGGACCCTGAAAATGAAGCCACCCCAATCCTCCTCAAAAATTACCACACTGCAGAGAAGAGCTCGTGTTAACTAGCACCACCTGGGGGAGAAGGAGGATATCACAGTGATGCAATCAAGATTTCAATTTGCTTGGATTTTTGTTACAAATATACAATAGCATAAGTTTACCTGAAATAACAGCTGTTTCCTTTGGCAGTGTTTTTGATACTTAGCATGAAAGAAGCTGTTCAAAATAAATACACTGCATGGCAGTCAGATACAGGTATAATTAACACTATTTTTAATACAAGCATTTGGACATCATTTGCAACATGTGAAATTTCTTAAAGTAGATGCCTACTGTTACACCGAAGAGGGCACGTGATCCTTCCTGTGCCATTCTTAAATCTAGGATGTAATGTAAAACCTGCTCAATACATACAAATTGCGAAAGCATGCTGAACTTCATGGACTGAGCAACCTCACCCACCAGCTCCTACTCAGCTACTCCAGACAGTACACATCAGAACTATTGTACAAACAGTATACTCCTATCTGACCACATAATAATGAGGTCTCTTCACTGTTTCTTTTTTGGTTTTGCCCCATTAACAATGACATTAAGGTTACTAGAAACAATGCCACCTTACACAGTAATTAGGCTGGTTGTTTCTGCTCTGAAGAAATTCTGGACATGAACAACCACCAGAGAGATTTTGATGGATTTTTCAAGGCCAGTGTTGGTTTCCACTATATACTTTACACTCTTCTATGTAAGCACCAACTTCCCCTGTCCCAGCCATAAATGCAAAACACAAATTTAGCACTCTCAGGAATTACTATACCTTGCATAAAAATCCTTTTTCTAAAAACCACATGGAAGGTGCACTCACAGCGCCTGCAGTCTGTAGTCTGGTTTAATGAGCCTGTTTCATGTGGCTTTGTAGTATTTGACACAGAAACATCCTACGCAATATAAAATTCTGTTAAATCTTAGACACCTAAGCTTAATGACCCAGGTCCCAGCTCAGGCCTGCTTCTTGCACTAATGAATTAAATAACAAGAACATAATATTTTAACATTCAAACCTTAGAAAACCTTATCAAGGAAAGATAAATTTATAGCAGTTACACAAAAGGAAACAAAAGAAAATGAATTATTACCCTCGCCGACATACCTCTTCATCATCAAGAAAGGATTCAAACCAGTCCCATAGATCTGTAGGTGGCTGCGTGTACCTTTAAGTACAAAAAGAATGCAGAATCTTAATACAGTTTTCCATATATTAAATTAATCATTAGTTGATTATATTGATACTTACCTAATATACATAAATCCAAGAGCCCTAATATATGGGGAGTCTGTATGAGTTATAAGGCCCATCACTTGCTTACGGGTGAGTTTCAGTGTAAATAATTTGTACAGCAGACAAAAGGCAGTAGACACAATTCCTCCAGTTCCAACACCACGCACCTTTTGGAAGAAAAAAGTTAGGTGACAATGCCAAAAGTCAAACACATTGCCCCCGCTCTATAAAAGAACACGAGAACTATAGATGAGGTTAGACATAAGGAAGACGTTCTTCCCTGTGAGGGTGGTGAGGCATTGGAACAGGATGCCCAGGGAAGTGGTGGATGCTCCATCGCTAGCAGTGTTCAAGGCCAGGTTGGAGGGGGATTTCAGCAACCTGGTCTAGCAGATGTCCCTGCCCACGGCGGGGGGGGGGGGTGGAACTAGATGACCTTAAGGTCCTTTCCAACCCAGAATTCTATGATCCTAAAACTAACATAGGACGAAATCTAAATCTGCAAACAGAGCTATGTGGAAAAAGTAACACTTCTTGCATCCACAGCTCTGGAAGCATGGGGAACACATCAACTCTTTGCAATAAACATTGTTACATCTAGGAACTGAGACAACATACAAGCAAGTTTTGGCCTATGCTAAGAAATTTATTTATCAGACATAAAAATGCAAGAAAGCACGTACTTCTACTTACCCCTCCACACATCCCTGTCTGGCCTGCTGTTTTTCTGCTCCCCTTTTCCCATGGTTCAACATGCGTAACCTGAAAGGGTTGGTGGGAAAAAAGAAAATTACAGTTTCAACCTCCATAATGTTTTATACAAACCTAATGCAAACAACAGGTATCCTAATCAATCATAAATGGCTTGTCTTCTGCAAAATTCAAGATCGAGTCTGCTTTGTCATTAAAGCAAAACATTTGGGTTTTTTAATGACCACATTAAGAAATTATAGCTAGACAAATTAAGTTCAAAAACAAACAAAAAAATAAAGCCCCGAAACACCTCCAAAGCAAGCAGCCATGTTTATTCCGTACTCCACTTACTTTCAAGTACTTTATGACTAAATCACATCATTACCATTTTCTATGGCAACCAGATTATTACCTTCATTTAAACTATCTCCTAACCAAGTTTATTAACACCTGCTGATAACACATAGAGCAGTCAAAATCTACCGTCTCATAGTCATATTCCATGAATTTAGCTAGAGATTTAAGTATCTACAATTACGGCAAAAGAAAAATGTCCATCAAGTGTAGTGGAAAAAGACAGGGTCTTTTTCTGTAAACTGCAGTGATGTTCTTGGATAAAATGGTTTTGAAGTACTAATTGAGTAAATCCTACCTAATTCCAGTCTTTTAAGATGCATTTAGAGGTGAGTGCACAAACACAGTTACTCAACATCATTCCATACATCGGACAATAAATCACAAGCGATTTAAGAATTATAAAAGTGTTCAAGTTATATTTGAAATTGTGAAATGCAGAGAAGTTACATTTGACTCAATAAGCAAGTACATTTCCTCAACGCATCAACTTTAAAAAGCAAGTAAAAGTGATACATACAGTGGTGTTACAATGGATTTGGGATAAGATTTTGTGCTCTGCAGTTGTAGTGGAGTTTACATTCAAAATGCTTTAACAATACTTGTAACAAAACTAAGTGCATGATCACCTGAAATCAGAGATATGCCAACGGCTGGAGCTGCTGAACTGTCTGGGGTTTTTTGTGAAATGCCAGTACTGCAGAAATCAAAATCCACTTGACTTCCTGTATTATTTGCATCATACAAGAAGTTCACAAATACTTCATAAGCAATACCGCACATCCTTCTGATTTTTTTTACACATTTGCCTCTCACAGGAAATAGTATTTTTTGTCAAAGGATCAAGTACAACACTATCACAATGGCAGTTTTGATTTTTTTACTTATTTATTAGCCACAAACAAAATAAATATGCTGGTTAAAAAAAAAAAAAAAAAAGGCCTTTCAACAATACTCATGTCACAAAAGAGTACTTAAAGTTTTGATGCTACAAAGACTGCTGTATATGCTTAACTTGTTGAAAGATACAGATTAAATGGAGTTAAAGGCATTCACATGGTGCTAACATCGGGGATAAAGAAGAGGAAGTCATGCACTTTGCAGACAGAACTGAAACAAGACCAGAACTACAAGTGAATATATTCAGATACGTGCACAGAATCCATACCTTCAAAGACAGTCCCTATCACCAACTGCCTCTATGACTTAACATTATCTCTCCCAATAAGCCAACACCCATCATTCCCAATTTTTTAAATGAAGCACTTATTTTGGTTCCCAAACAAATACACCTGAAAATACAGCTGTGATGGTGGACATGGTGCTCATTCAAGGGATGGGGGGAGGAGAAGAGCGAGGAGGCAAAGTGTGCAATTGTTCAGAAACCTTGAAATACGAACAGAACTCAGATCATCTGAATACCAGTGAAGTACCTTAACCATGATGTTATCTTCTCCCTCGCACCTATAAAGTAAATGGCTGAGCTTTATCTAGCACACAGAATAAACTGTCAATTTGAGTAAACAACCTTTATTTACATTGGATTAATAAGCAAATATTTAATGGTTTATCAAATTTCTTACCCAATTTAAGACACTTAAGGAATGAAACACTGAGACAAGCAAATGAACTATATGACCTACTGCAGTTAAGCTCTACCAATACTAAGAAGACAAACCACATAAAATATTTTTACCCCATCTGAGAGGGTCCCTGTAAACTAATGTAAGCTCTCAAATTTTCTCGTAATAGGTTTCTTTAAAAATTTTTCAGCACTGGCCATCAACTGCAAAAATAAACTTTGCTGCTTTCAGTTCTGACAGTAATAACGATTTATCTCATATGCAGCAAGTGGTAAATTAATTGAAGCTTTGTCAACAATCGATGTTACTTTAAGTATTAGGAGAATTGAGTAGTCCACTCTAAATGACAGAGGCAAGGAGAGAAGTGCTATCATTAAGATGAAAAACAGTAGCACTGTCTTCATAAGTATGTGTGAACAATGCCAAAAAAAACTCAAAACACTACTGTGGAGTTATTTTTAATAATGACAGTGCCCTAAGTAACTAGACTTGCCCTGCTTAAATAAGACAAAAACACTACATTTTTATTTCCAAGTATAGTGAAACCCTCTGACACACTAACATCATCAAGCAGAATCAATTCACCAGAGAAAAACACCTCAATCACCACCAAAGTACAGCTGACTGAAGAAAGCAGCTCTGAGTTATCTAAGTTTTGCTCTCATTATAAGAACAAAGAATGTCGCTATGTTGATGCGCATTAATTATGCATACCTCCACCTGGGAAACTGGCTTGATAGAAGCCTTGCTGCAAAACTGATTCAGTCCTGCTAACAAAACAAGAACCCAGACATGGGTGCACTCATACAGTTCAGTTATATCCCCAGCACTGCCTACTTAACACGAAAAGCAGCACTAAACTGAACAGGTTTTTAACTGGGTGAGAGGGGGAGATCCTGACCTCCAACTGACGAAGAAGGCCACATGCAAACTCTTGCTGAAACCACTTCTGCGCAGTTACAGGGCGCCGACGGCCCCTCAGCTGCGCGCAGTGCCCGTCTGTGAAATGACACGCAGATCGGGAGCCCTCTCTACTCCCTTCAAATGAAAGCGCGGACCTCAGACGGCCATTTCATCCCCACTGCCGCTGCTCACACTGCCCACTTAAATAATAACCTGGAACTCCATAATTCCAAATGCGAAGCGGAACACGTTTGTGTTGTAAAGGAAACAGCACCGTTAAATCCCCTAATCGAGCACTAAAAAATACATTAGCTCCCACCGCTTACGGCAAGGGACAGGAAGGCAGAACAGAGAACCAGCACCAACGGAAGACTTCCCCCTTCAAAACCCCCCACAACAGGGAGGCTTTGGCCAAGCTTCAGCGCAGCCCCAGGGAGCCCGGGGCGCGGCCCGCAGGCTCACCTTGAAGTAGATCTCGTCCACTACTTCGTGGTAAGTCTTGAGCTCATAAAGCTGCACCTTGAAGTAGGGCGACGAAAGAATGTTGGTGAGGATCATCGGGTTCAGGTTCATGGTCTTCTCGTTGCCCCACAGCGGCAGCACATTGCCCTGCTTGCCTGAGGCCGCTGGCTTGGGGGCTCCGCTCTGCAGCTGCTGCTGGGCCGGTGGGACGGCACCAGGCTGGTGCTGGGCCGCCTGCTGCCCCTGGCAGTTCCCAGCGCCGACGGCGGGGCTGTTGTTGGCCATAGCGGCTCAGGCCCGGGGCAGGGCAGCAGCACGCGGCCTGCGGGGCGCACGAGCGACCGGGCCACACCACACCAGACGGCGGACGCAGCCTCCACCAACCGCTGACAAGATGGCGGACCCCACGGAAGTGACGGACACACCTTCCGGGGCCGAGCCGGCCAATCCCCGCGGGGGAGCGTGGCGGCGCTGGGCGGGAGAATGCCCCCCCGCCCTGGTCCTTTCCCGCGGTGTGGGCGCAGGGGTGTTTTTTCTCCTTCACCCGCCGGCCGCTCCCGTAGCGGGGAGGCGAGACCCGTCGCCAGCTTCCCCTTCTCGTTTTAGGGTCGCGGGGAGCGCGCCCTCCTTTGCCCGAGGGTCGCTAACGGCCAGGCCGTGGTTCTTTCGGGCGACCCTGTCGAGCACAGTGCGCGGGGGTCGGACAGCTGCCGTCACGGGAACGCCACAGACCACGCCAGACGTTTAGCTAACGCGGTAGTGGGGCCATCGGTCGTGCTGGCCGTTGGTAACGAGGGCAGGGCACAGCAGGGGAGCGAGCACCGGCGGCGCTAACAAATAAGGACAAAGTCGTTGAGCTTGCAGGGATCTCGGCGGAGGAAGCGTGTATCTGCGGCCAGGGTACAGCAAAGCTGGCGCGCTAAAACTAGCGCTGGGTACGAGGCTTGCTCCCCCAGCAGGCAGAGCAGCTTCTGAGGGTTTGTCATACACCAAAAACCTAACTGTGCTGCTAAACCCGAGCTGAACATCTCCTTCGGAAATGAGTAATACTGCATACAGACTCGGAACAATGAGAATTAGGTTAACGCATTTGAAAGCATTAAGATTTAAGAAATTAACTGTTAAATGCCAACAGGAAACAAACTTCAGTTTTGCCTGAAACTTAAATATGTCGAGGTTACATTTAACTCATTATTCAAAGTTTTCCAGCAGGTTTTTAACTGAACGCTCTTGCAAAAGCAAAATAATAATAAGTTAAAAACTAGTTACAAACTTTGATATCAAGCTTTAGCCAGAAGTACAAAAGGGAGACCGAATGTACAGGAATTGCCAAGAGATTTTGAACATGGAATGAATGTGCAATAAAATTACTGAAAGTCCACCAAAGTGTCAGCAACCTAGGCATAGCAGGATAAAATACATTGTACACACAGAGAAGGGCTTTGCATTGCTCAGCACAAAAGGAAAGGGATGCAGGGTTAAGTTGGTTAGGAAGCATCTGTGGAAGCAGCATCTCTAATTGTATACTATTTAAAATTTATTTATATTTTGAATTTGAAAACTAATTTAATTTAAATACTTCCAGCAGTATTTACCTCCTTGTAAACAGTGTATAATCACTCTTCATTATATGTTGAAAACCTTGTAAACAGAACATCTCACTCTTCATTACAAATTGAAAACCTCAGAAACAGTGACTCATCTTCATTAATCTGGCCCTTTAACTTACCTTAGAGCTCATACTGTAGCAGAAAAGTGTTCTTATCAGGGCCCAGTTTGACAGTTACCAGTTTCTCTAAACTGCCTGCTCTGCTATCTAAGCTCTTCATTTAGCTTAGAAAAGTACACCCCTTTTCTAGGAATAACGTCTCCAGACTCCTTTTGGCCTCCTTGTCCCAAAGATATTAACAAAGATATTAACAAAACCATTTATTAGCACAGGACTCTTGAGGCAGCAAACATCCATTTAACAATCTCATGAAATTAAAGAACTAATCACAAAATTAATTCTACCGAGGTGTTGTAGCAGTGAGGTAATCTTGTTCTGGAGACAGCTAGCTAGAGTAATGACTTTGAAGCTGAGTGGTTCTGGTGGGGTTTTTTAGGGTATCCTTGACTCTCTGAGCACTTCCTTAATGTCTTCTGTAATCACTTCAAGACAGCCTGTATTTCTGTGTAATTTATGTTACCCAAATTGTGTTTTCATGTGTTTATCTTTTGCTGTTGGAATATTTAGTCAGTATGATTCAAGCCTCAAGTGGTTTTCCTCTGTATGACATTTTTGTTCTTCTTGTGCAGATCCTTTTTGGTGGTGATGCTGAAACCTTTACAGCTGCAAACCAGGAAGCCATTTGCTCAAAATGAGATTTTCTTTCCTCAAGCATCCCAGCTGGTCTTTATACAGAACAGAGCCAAAACAAAACAAACATACACTTGAACAAGGAGGACTGCAAGGAACTATATATATATAACAATAAAAAAAAGGTAAGAGGATGGTGCTATATGCAAAAGCCTAGACTCCTTTCTCATTCAACAGATGAATTCTGAATTTTCTCAAACAGGCCTACTCTGTTAGTTGAATCTGAGGAGAAAAGTACTGGTACCTAGTCGCTGAACATCCTCTGAACCTGCTGTAAGAGGAATGCCTGTTAGCTCTTGAATTGTAGGTTAAGCAGTATTGCTGCATGTATTTTTCTGTCAAATATCAGTGTTTTGTCTTCTGGCAGTAGTGCTGCATTAGATACCTTCTGCTATCGCATTTAATTATGTGTAGTGCAGCTTCAAAAGGAAAGTCCAGGAACTGTATACAGTTCTCTTTCTCATCCCAAACACTGAAGGATAAAATAAGTTTTAGCAGTTTAGGATTTCTTGATTCATGACTTTCTACTATGAGATGCTTTTATTCCAGTATAGTCATATATTTTTTGCTCTTTGTATGGTACAGAAGTAACAGGCGTCTCTAAAAATAGCTTGCTTAATTTGTGGACATGCTTAACTAAAGACAACCGGAACTTTCAGTTTGAATTTACAGATTGTAATATTAGAAATACCTTTGAGCTGAAGTTTCTGAGGAACCTCATCAACCTGGACCTTGTTTGAGCAAGGGTGCACTAGATAACATCTAAAAGTCCCTCCCAACAGAAATTACTCTATGATGTCGTCAGACTTAAGTAGATATACCACTGCATGAAGAAGGGAGATGTGTGACACGATGGACCAAAACAGACATAGACTTTAGACATACTAAATGATTTTTTTTTTTTTTTGTGACAGAATGGAGAAATTTTATGTTATGAGGAATAATCACAATATTTTTTCAATTTTTTTTTTTTTCTAGCAAGAAGATCAGATTCGCTGGGGTCAAAGCAGATTGTGCAGCTTAAAACTACTAATAGGGCTGTCTATTTCTTTCATGTTGTCAATCTTCAAAAGATGGGATCTATGGTCAATTTTGCCACCCAATACAAAACAATGAAAAAAGAGATTTCTATGACTACATTGTTTGATAATGGAGAATTAAACATCTGATAATTCTGAAGGTTTTATTTACAGTGGTACATTTTTGGGTGAAGTCTTACAAAGGAAATTGTGTGAATTCACAATTTGTTGCAAATTTACTTTTACTGTATAACTTCACTACTATTCTTCCCCCCCCCCTTTTTTTTTCTCTTAATAATGTCATATTGAATTATGAGTAGAATTTTACTGAGTACCAAAATCTATAGCATTTTAATCTAGGACACTAAAGACTTCTATTAATAAACTTTACAATATCTCACTGAGATGCAAATATTATCCACAGTTTACGGATTGTCTAATTAAGACACAAGTACTAAATGATAGTTCAGGATTAAACTGCGATTCAGGCAAAAAGAACAACTGTGGATGGATTTTTAGCAAAGAATGGCCACATTCCCAAGTCAGCAAGTGCCTACGTGGAGTTCGACATGAAATAAAGATGAAGAAGGACATGGGTAAAGAAGCAAAAGTAACAGTGCAAGTGAGGTAAGAAAAAACTGGAATATGCTAACATACGAAATAGTGAACTGTTAGCGAGTTTTAAAGGTTAAGTTCCTATATGCTTATTTCATCAATTTTATACTAGTTGCTGTGTGCTGCAAGAATATGTATCAAAGCATAATATACTAAGCTATTGTATATGTATTGATTATACTACAGCAAACTATTGTAAGCAGATGCAGACAACAGTATAAAAAGGATAGATGCTTTGTACTAAATGGCTTTTATCTGATCACATTGATCACTCTGACTGAGTCCATTTTGAGTTATAAAACAAAGAGACTTGAACCTATCCTTTCTTGCACAAGGTATTCATACCTTTAGCTCAATAACAGTTTATTTTCTTTGTTAAAAAGCGAGGACCTAATTAAAAAGTTAAAATCAATTTACTAGACTACTCAAAGGCATTTAATGGGAATTATTCTCTACACATAGTTTCTACTTACAGCCAAATTAGGTTGTGCAGGTCTTTAAAGCCTATTGAGGGAAAATCCCACTAAAGTAATTGACCAGATGTTATATATAAACTTTAAAAGAAGTTTGCTCTGTATGCTTTGTAACATTACTGATTTTTACATATTTAAACCCTGTTTGCAAGCCAATCTCCCATTGAAATAGCAACTCATAGGCTGCCTCATACACTGTTGTTAGCACTTCACTGTTGTAACAGAAAAGGACCTCAACTGTGAAATTGTATGGGTGGTTCCCTATTTCTACTACTCATAAACCAAAAATAATACAAAGAAAATTGCTGTTGTATTCCAAAACCTAAAAACCAACTTCAAACAGAATGAAAACATTCCAGTATCTTGAACTAATTGAAAGCAGCAGGATTACCAGTTTGCAAGCACACTTTGATACATTTCTTAGCTATTGAGTAAACAAGAGAGCTAGACTGCTGTTAGCTACTTATATATACTCTGTGAAGACCACATCCTGCAAAACTTATAGCATTAAATAGTCAAGGTTAAACAATCACAGGCACATTTCAGCATAAAGACTTTCAGTATTTTCTGAAAACTAAAAAAGCATTGAAATATAGTTTAGCTAACAAATATTCTCTGCTCTCACTCCCACCATATCCAAACTTCCTTAAATCCTGGACAGAATCGATAGACAACTCTTTTTATATAGCAGGCCCACCCTGTGATTAGTAAAATGCTTTACATACTTGTGAACAGAGAAAGTAACAAGCAATTCAGCTCCATGTTTTCCTTCCTGGTTTCACTGTTCATCCACACAGTTGCTTGCTCTTTGAGGGACAAATCCTGCTCCAATGTGGAAAATACTCCATAAATTGCTGCAAAATATATTGATTTGCTTTGGGCTGTTTGTAGTTTACCTCAGTGACCTTGACAGGACACTTTGACTTCATGTCACCACCACTGCAATACCTTAAGTTTCCATTATGGAGAGTACCAAATCCATCTGCAAGCACAGGAGCTGTACTGAGGCATAAAGCAGCTGGCAGTACCAGCATGAGCAGTAGGGTTGTTTTGCCTTTTTAGTGTGAAGATTAGTGACCATCACCACTCCCAATCACCTTGTAATTACACTGAGGGAAGCTGGCACAGGCAGAGATAAATACAGCAGGTGGATCTCTGGATGCTCATGTGCTGGTAATCATAAAATCATCCAGGCTGGAAAAGACCTTTAAGATCAAGTCCAGTCTTTACTCCAGGACTGCCGAGTCCACCACTAAACTGTGTCACTAAAGGCTTCATTTACACAGTTCCAGAACACTTCCAGGGACAGCAATTCCACCACTTTCCGGGGAAGCCTGTTCAGTGCCTGAGCACCGTCTCTGTGAAGAAATTGTATCTAATTTCCAATCTAAACCGCCCCTGGCACAGCTTGACGCCGTTACCTCTTATCCTATCACTTGTTACTTGGGAGATCAGCCGCCACCTCACTACAACCTCGTTTCAGGTAGTTGTAGAGTGATAAGGTCCCCCCCGCCCCAGCCTTCTTTTCTCCAGACTAAACAACCCCAATTTCCTCAGCTGTGCCTCATCACACCTGTGCTCCTGTTCCGTTAAAACAAGACACCACCCTACATAAAAAGAGGTAAGCAGAGGTTTTGCTGCGTAGAACAGCTAGTTCCCTGTTAAAGGGCAGCAGTTCCCTGCGCTCCAGACGACCAGCCGGAGCCGAGGTGTTTCCGGGGCAGGTGTGAGTGCCGCGATAAGCCGCACGGGGTGGAGTGCTGCGACAAAGGCGGCTTTTACTCCTCAGGCCCTCTGTTGAGGGCCAGCTCTCAGCTCCCGCGCGTTCTTTTCGTAGGGGGTGGTGGTTGCTTGCTCGAGGTCAACCCTAGGGAGAGAAAATGGAGGGGGAGGGGTGCGGGGAAGCCCAAAAAGAGGAGCAGGGGTTGAGGGGGAAGTTATCGAAAGGCCGTGGAAGGCCAGCTTTGCTCCGCCATACACGTCGTGGGCACTGCGGAGAGCGGCCCTTTGGAGAGGGAGGAGGGCTCGGGCTGGGCTGGCGTGGCTGCTCTGCAGCAGCACTGTCGAGGGCTGAGGTAGCTGTGGCCAGGCTCGTGCAGAGTCGGGAGGGCCGGGGCGCAGCCTGCGGGCGTGGAGCTTGTGGAGGCCTGGAGGTGGGCGCTTGCGAGCGAGCTCCTCAGCGGGCTTATTTTGCTCCTGGGGAGACGTGTAATTGTCCGAACACTGAGGCCGCTTCTTCTTTTGAGGGAGATATATATATATATATATATATATATATATATATATATATATGTAAAATAGATCTACACCTTATGGTGCGTTCGGGTTGTTTGCAGGCTCAGTCTAGCTGCTTTGGTTGGCTGAGCCTGGTGTTCGTTAGAGCCGGTAGTGAGCTGAGGCTGAGCTGCCGGTGCTGGGGAATTCTGTGCCCACAGTCTTTCACTTAATGCGATTCCCGTGGGGGCGCAGTCGTCGTGCATTAGGGCCTTATTTTCAAGTTTAGGGGGGATATTTCTTGTTAAATATTTATGTGCGCTGAAGTGTAGATTTTAGTAAAAGGTGGGAGAGTTGGAATTGCACTAATGGCTGTGATTCTTAATGCCATGTTGTATTATATTAGTTTATTTATAGAATCCAGGCACTAATAACACGATTTAGCTCGTAGTAAATCTAAAGCTGATGCCCAGCAGAGCACTTCTTTTTGCACTATATAGTAGTTATTTATATATTTCCTGCTGGTTGTTCCATTGTAGAAATTGTGTAGGGCTGTACGTACGCAATTCTAGATAGTAAGTCATTTGTGTTGTAAGATAAAGAAAATAATAGGTGAAAGGGGAGAAAGCAAGCATCTCCGTGAGAAATTACAAATTTTTCCTCTCCTGCCAGAAGAGCTAAGGAAGATAAAATAAGCTGTAGTTGTGTAAAAACTATGTAGGTATGCTGGATGGAGAGTGATAAATTATGTAATTTAATAATTTGTTTAATGATTGCATATATATAATGGTTTCTTAAAAGGTTATTTGCATCATATGTGGATGCAGCTAGTGCCTTATTTTGCTAAATGCTATATTTTTGACATTCTCAGGATAAAATAGTGATCAAGTCTACCTCTGCTTAATTGTGAAAACAACAGACTAATTTCATATGTTAAAAAGTAATCTGAAAAATAAGTGTTACGTTTCTATTTCAGTATTAGGAAAATATTATGGATAAGAACTTTAAGGAAGAGAAGTTTACAGGATTTACTAAATTTACACCTCCTTTGTACAGACAACGCTACCAGTTTGTTAAAGATTTAGTGGGGAAATATGAACCTAAGAAGGTTGGTATGTTTTGTCTTTTTATGTTAGAAATTAAAGGCAAAAATAAAGACATTAGTTCATTAGGTATTTATATAATAACCTTCATGCCCCCCATGGCTGTTGTTGTGATACTCATTTTGAAAATTTAAGTAAGTTAAACTATATACATGATGTTGTATTTTGTCTGCTCTTTTCTAACGTGTCACTCCTCTGAAAATGGAAGAAGTTGCAGAATACCTCTGTCTTCAGGTTTAGGTCAGAAAATGTTTATGTCTTAGGGAGCATGCAAGAAATTAATGAGAAATGCTGTAGCAGTGCATTTATGAACTTGTAGAGGTCATGGCACTAAGATCTGCTTTTGGATATAACAATTTGGGAGTGTTGCATTTGTGTTTAAGTGTTTGAATTTTCTGACTTGGGGTGTAAAATGTGTGTGTGTAAACTTTTTGTTTACCTACAGGGTTAGAGGTAGGCTGAATAGAAACAACTCATGACTTAAGGGTTGGGAGCTGAGCCTTCCAACCTTGACTTTGGAATGAGAAAGAGCAGTGGGGTTTGGTTTGTGTTCACAATGGTTTGGATGGAGAGCAGTCCAGTGAAAAGCAGTGGTGAACATGAAAATTGCCACAGCTTTCATACTTAATGACTTATCATTACTTGTGAAAGACATTCTTCAGAGTCAGCGGAATGTTCTACGTGTACTTGTTTATAGCTGTAAAACCAGAAAGTTAATGCTTTTAAAATATCTTGTAGGCTCTTCAAAGAAATTTCAAATCCACATCTATCCTGCTTGCAACTGTATGTTTTGGTTATGATTTTAAAATGGTTCTTTTTATCATTAAACAGCTATTTTGAAATAAATATAGAATTTGTTATGCAAGGTGAAATTGTTTGGAAATGCACAGCATTGACACATTGTTTAATATCTAACTTACAGGTGGCAGACTTAGGATGTGCTGACTGCACGCTGCTTTGTATGCTGAAATTCTGCAGTTGCATTGAAGTGTTAGCTGGGGTAGATATCTGTGGAAGTGTAATGAAAGAGAAAATGTAAGCTCTTGCATGTTGTTAATTTAAGGTTTGTATTTGGCTTGACCTAGTGGCATGCTACGTTCTTTCTTGTAAAGAAGTTCAAAATAAGGGCAAATGTGGAAATACCAGCTTGGCAAATAAAGAGTATTGTTGTTAATTACATTGCACCTGTGTCTGTGCACCTGGCTGTAGATGTGCCTAACATCACCACATGTGGCAAAGATCCAAGTCATGGAATGGCCCTGAAGGTGTGTTGTGTACACCTGGGAAGTACAGTGTTTGTGAAGGTACTTAACAAATTTACATGTTATATGAGTACCATGGAGTTGTAGAATCAGCTGTGTTAGAAAAGACCTTTAAGATGTTCAAGTCCAACCCGTTATGCCAGGACTGTGAGGTTTTGCGTTTCACATTTGTGTGTTTTGTGTGATGCAGTATTTCAGAATGAAATTTGTGCCTATATTTTAGTTGTTCTTATTTGGGAAAAATAAGTCAATATGATTGCCTAATAATTTCCCCCAAATTCCTCTAAAATATGTCAAGAGCTGAGCTACTTTTAAAATTACAAGCATCTTTCCAAATGTCTTGAGAGTACAGTGGAAAGTTTTATAGATATAAGGACAATTGCTGGATTAACTCCTTGGCTCTTTCTCTATCACAGTAGTCATAAAAAGTGTTTGTATTAGAAAGGTTTTTTACTTTTTGTCAATCTGTGTAAAATTGTTAACCTTTTTGAGATTCACAAGGGATCTCTGTAGGAGGTTAGCTAGTTCAGTTGCATGCACAATTTATGTTGCCCTAAGGTCCTTTCTGTAACGTTGTGTTTTCAATACTTATGTAGGCATAGGTTGTCTCCTCTTCCTGTTGATTATTTGCAACCACGTGAAAGATCCCTAACTGTTACCTTGCATCATGGTTCAGTTGCCCATAAAGATCCTTGCATGCTTGGTTTTGACTTGGTAACGTGCCTTGAACTGTGAGTATTAAGCCAACATACTATGTTTTTCCAAGTTCATTAGGGCCTGCTTTGGAATTTTGTCTGGACTAGAAACAGAGTTGAGCAAACGTTACAATGGAGTAGCAGAATATGTCATCTTCTAAATTGTGCTTAAGCGTACTAAGAAACTGATGTGGTGGTAGCTTAATGGCAGGAGAAGGATATTGATGGGAAAAGTACAAAATGAAGGAGGAAATAGTCACAGACAAAAACCTCTAAGCTGCCACTCAGCCACATTGCTAGTGTTAGGCTATTGCAGTGCTAGGCTTAAAATTCCAAGGTATAGATATGGGTTTAGGGTGTTTTGACTGGTTGTTAATAAGATACATTAGGGTGTTCTTAGACACATACATAAACTTATCCTTTACAGAATAGAGCACCTGGAAGAATCGGAACTAAAGAAGTTTCCTGAAGTGGTGTTTGGTTTCATGGCTCCAAGCAGGGTTGTTATCAGTACTCCAAATTCTGAATTCAACCCTTTACTTCCAGGAGTGAAGTTATTCAGAAATCCAGACCACAAATTTGAATGGACCCAGTTGCAGTTTCAAAGCTGGTAAGCTTGCTGAACATCATAGCCTGGTAGCTTTGAGTGTTCAGTAGTGTGAGAAAGGAATAGATACGTGTTTTCAAATGGTTTGTGTATGTGGTTTGGTGTCAGCGGACTTTCACACCTGATTTAGTGAAGCATTCCTTTGCTGTTATAAATACCTAAGCATATTTTGTGGGGCTTGTTTTTTAGGATGGTTGTTGTTTTGCTTTGGCTGTAAATGATCTGCAAAAAATATTTAAGACTTACTATTTTTATTATTTTTACTATTTTTAAAACATTTTTGCATGCCTTAATTACAATTAATACGTTTGAAGTGTAAAGTAATAATTAACCTTTGTGCATAATAATAGCCTGCTATAGAAATGCTTCATAAAACCCCAAGGAATGTTCTCACTATGTATGCTGGTATAATTTAAGTGCTCTGTTAGTCCAGATCTTTCTCTAAGAGCATGCCAATAGATGTATCAAATATTCATAGTAGCATAGCAAGTTGAATGAGGTTAAGGATAGTTTAGTGGATCTCTGTGCAGAGCATCTGTACAGGACAGAGGGTTGCATGAGCTGTATGTTAGTCTACTATCAGTAGATGAAATAAAAACAAAGAGGGAATGGGATATATATATCCTGTATTATCATTCAGCTGTCAGGCAGTTGTGGAAGAAAATACATGGTACAGAAAAGATGCCATACCTCAGAAGCTAGCTTTTAGTTAGAAACAATCTTGAAAAACTTGCCCCTTAAATTAGTGTGTTTTTTTTTCTGCCGTAGACTTTGATGCATGGAGTGGTTTTTTGAGTATGTAGTTCTGCAAAGCTTGAGGCATATATTTTCCCCTAAATAATGATCCTAAAACCTGCTTGCATTATTAGCTAAAGGATGAATACCTTAGAGACCACTTATACAACCTAAAGTAAATTTAGGTTCTGCTTTTGGGTGCATGTGAATTAAATACAGATATTGCTGAAGGAGTTGTGTTTTCGACTTCCAAACAGAAACTCTTTGTGTTGTGAAATAAGTATTTCAATGTACTTTAAAATACGTGGGATATTAATTTAGCTTACTGTTTTTTGTTGGAGAATGGTGCAAGTAGATAGTACTATTTCAGTTCACTGCCCCATTGATTTTTTCACACTGGCTAATGTGCAGTACTAGAAGATTGGTTTTCATTTAGGTGTCATGTGCACTGTTGTAACCTTGATTAGGTAGACTTCATTCTTTGTACATTTGCAACAAACCTCACTTTTCTGGCCTATCAATTGGTCTCTTGTTTTGTGGTATGTATGTCTTTTAAGAGTTCTTTTCAAATAGTTCTCTAAAATTGGTAGGTTTTAGCTCATTTTCAGTGCACTTAAAACAGTAAGTAGCTGTGAACATGCATATTCTATGCAAATGTTTGGTTGCCTAAATTACCAACACTAAATGAGTCAGGCTGGGGTAGGCATATGGCTACAGCTCTGATTCAGCAAATTTTGACAGTGCTTATCTTCAGGCATGTGAGTATTGCTAAAAAAAAATCTGCTCAAGCATTTACAGGCTCAGGGTCTTGCTTTTGTTAGAGATTGCATCTTTATCACATTAAAAGATGAATGTTTAGTATGACCACAATGTTTTGTGTTTCTTAGGGCTCTAGAGACTGCTAGATGCTATGATTACTCAGTGGAATTTACTGGTGTGGGGCATCCACCAAGAGGAATGGAGAATGTTGGCTTTTGTACTCAAATAGGTGTGTTTGTTAAAAGAAATCCTCAAACCAGTGTATCCACTCAGTCTGAGAAACCCACTGAAGCAGTTTACAAAACAGTAAGTATTACTTTCTTCCTTTAGGAGGTTGAATAAAGGATAAAATTCTGTATGACCTGGCTGTAAAGGTCTTCTTACTGTCGACTACTGTTACTATCCAATCTTAGCTGTGATTAACACATACAGTGAGATCAAAAGACTGTTAACTACATGATTTGTGTTTCTAGTTGTATAAAGGCCTTACAGTTCTAGGTTATTTGTTAAATAGCAGTACGGATAATCATTCTTACGTTAACATAGTGATATCCTTAGAATGAAAATTTTCTTTCGTCCAGGCATTCTATGACAGGTACTTTTCATAGAATCATAGAATAGTTAGGGTTGGAAAGGACCTCAAGATCATCTAGTTCCAGCCCCCCTGCCATAGGCAGGGACACCTCACACTAAACCATTCCACCCAAGGCTTCATCCAGCTTGGCCTTGAACACTGCCAGGGATAGAGCACTCACAGCCTCTCTGGGCAACCCATTCCAGTGCCTCACCACCCTAACAGGAAAGAATTTCCTCCTTATATCCAATATAAACTTCCTCTGTTTAAGTTTTAACCCGTTACCCCTTGTCTTGTCACTACAGTTCCTGATGAAGAGACCCTTCCCAGCATCCCTGTAGGCCCCCTTCAGGTACTGGAAGGCTGCTATGAGGTCTCCACGCAGCCTTCTCTTCTCCAGGCTGAACAGTCCCAACTTCCTCAGCCTGTCTTCATACGGGACGTGCTCCAGTCCCCTGATCGTCCTCATGGCCCTCCTCTGGACTTGTTCCAGTAGTTCCATGTCCTTTTTATGTTGAGGACACCAAAACTGCATACAATGCTCTAGGTGAGGTCTCACAAGGAGGAAATTCTTTCCTGTTAGGGTGGTGAGGCACTGGAATGGGTTGCCCAGAGAGGCTGTGAGTGCTCCATCCCTGGCAGTGTTCAAGGCCAGGTTGCATGAAGCCTTGGGTGGAATAGTTTAGTGTGAGGTGTCCCTGTCCATGGCAGGGGGGTTGGAACTAGATGATCTTGAGGTTCTTTCCAACCCTAACTATTCTGTGATTCTATGATCATTTCAAGAAGTAATCAGAAAGTAAGAGGACATAGTTATAGACACTGGAGCTTCAGTGGTTGTGTTGGTATAAGGCACTTCCTCGTAAACTAATAGGAATGAGATTGCTTAGTTTCCTTAATTGCCTTGGAATTAATCTCGGTGTAAAACACAGTACAAGTTCACAGATTGTGATGTTAGAGGTGGTTTTTTTAATCATTTTTTGCATCTGTGTGAGCATATTTCATGTTTTACTCTGGAAGCAGAATGAAAGACACAGCTGTAGTGCTGGTTTCCAGATGTCATTTCAGAAGTAGTTTAGAATCTGTGTAGATGTGGAACTGTGACCAGAGCCTTAGAATAAGCAATGTGGAAAAGAAGAGAATGATTAAGAAGAATTGAAGAGTTGCAGGTTTTTACCTTGCCTGATCTAGAAAAATATATATGGAAATATAAGCCTGATTTAAGTTCTGTTAACCTAATTGCCATTGTAGTTGTAATACCTGAAGTCCTATTTTCTAGTTTTTGTGTTATCTGAATATGTTTAAAGTAGTAAGCAAAACAGGATTGAATTGAAAATAATCTTCACATTTTAGAAGCTCTCTTTGACAAGAAAATATTATTGTGTTGTGTGCTATAAAGGTCTTCAAAGCAGTGTATCCATGTCTTAAGGATGAGAAGTACCTGCAGAATGCAGTGGTTGGAGAAGTTATTTTCACATCACAAATCATTAAGCAAAGTCTGCTGAAGCGTTTAATGTCAGAACACGGGGAGTATAATGGTGATCCTGCTGAGAGAAAATCCAAATTCCAACCTTCAGTGAGCTGCTTCTCAGAAGATCTTGGAAAACTGGCTGTTGAAAAAAGCATGGAATCATCTGTCAGTGGAAATGTGGTTTATATACCTCTTGCAACAATCTTCTCTTTCCCCAGAGTGAATCAACTTTGTGGTACCTTTGAGAAGTTAAGCAAGCTTGTTGCTGGCCAGGTCACTTTGAGCAATGATGGCTCTGCTGTGATGCTCAATACTGAACATGAAGATAGATAACAAATTTCTCATGAATTTGTTAAAATAATGAAAGAATTTTTTTAACTATCAGTGAAATGGTGTTTTCTATGTGAACTAGAACCAAAAAATATTTTACAAACTTTACAGTATTCATCCATCAGCACCTCTTTCATTTAGTGAAGATGAGTGCTTCTGACAAAGATCGAAGTAACTCATAAGGTTTTGAAATAGAATATCAGGCTAAAATCAGGGAATTAATTCCTGTGAAGAAAAATTTAAAGTATTTCTCCTTATTTTTTATTACCTTATTGTAGTTGTCATGACTAGATTGTTTTTGATAATCTTTTGTTAGTTCCAAGGATAGTTAATAACGCAATTATATTGTTGTTCTGAATAACACAAGCTGGACATAGGTTTAAGGCAAGTTTTTCCTGAATAGGATAGAATTTTTAGATGCCTCTTTCAAGATGAGCCCATACTTGGCCTTTGTGAAAACCAGATATTGTTCTGATAAATAGGAATATGCTGCATATGTTTCTTGTTCAGTAAATTGCATACTTGAGAAGAGTGCCATGATGTCGGATGTAAAGTAGGAATAAAAGGTAGATTTAGCCCTGTTGTTATCCTGTTTCTTGATAACTGCACCTTGGGAAATAACTTGCATCATGTAACTTTCCAGAAGCTGAAATTAATTAATTTGGAACTGGTATCTTTGACTACTCTGTTTAAAAAGAAAACAAAGTAAAACCCAACCAAAATGTTCTGTCGCTGTGAATGCTGACCTGGCCCCTTTGAATTTGGGAAAAATTTTCTTTGTATTTCCTCATGTAGCTGTTGTCTAAAAGAGTCTTAGTACGTTCTGCAGACATGAAAGGCAGATGTTAGAAATAG
Source organism: Lathamus discolor (assembly GCF_037157495.1). Classification (NCBI taxonomy): domain Eukaryota; kingdom Metazoa; phylum Chordata; class Aves; order Psittaciformes; family Psittacidae; genus Lathamus; species Lathamus discolor. The sequence continues at coordinate 53,723,824 of NC_088886.1, read as the reverse complement.
TCGAGCTTACTGACTTGGCTAAGATGATTCAAGTAGATCTTAACTGTATGTGTGATACACAGTGAGCAAATGTTAGATGATGGACTCCTGTGCATCCTTCAAAATCTGTGTCTTCCTAAGATTGGGATTTTCATACAGGAAGCTAAGCACTGCCGTTCTTAAGCTTCTTTGCATACCCAGATTTTTTCACCAGTAATTTTAATATGTCAACTTAGTGTTTCTTATGAGTATAGAGATGGTTAACGAAAAGGCCTCATTTTGTGCGTGCTTCACAATGTCATTGGCAGTTTGGGATGAGCTACTGTTATCAGAACTGATTCCATGTTTATGAAACATGCAAGTTTTACAACTTCCTGAAAACAAAAATTCTGTGTAAGGGCTGACTGTTTCTTCAATGTAAGTGCATTCTACCTTCTCAGTTTTTGAATTTCCTTGACATTATTGAGGAAAAGGTTAGACATAACAGGAAAAGGCACCTGTAATTCTCTGAATTGAGAAATGGTACAGAATCTGTATTAGATTGATAATCAGGGAAAGATCTGCAGTGCTCTGTAATACCAAATGACTCAGAAATGGTTGCTTAGTGTAAGAAGCAAGGGTAGACTGATAGTGCTAGTATGTATAAATGGCTCAGAAGTGACTTTACTATTGACTAGTGGTGAATCTCCTCTAGTTACAAAGCAGGAAGGGTGCATGTGCCAGGAATGAATTTCTCAGCAGTTGAGGTACAGCCATTATAAACCAGATTTATCTGACAAATCAGGTGAGGACTGGGGTTTGATGGAAGCATCCACTCAGAAGTTATGATTCATGTAATGGAGAAGCAGTTGTCCCATTGCCTCGAAGGCCCCACTCCCCATCTCCTGCTCCTTCCCTTCTGAATGCCCTTTGGTCAGCTGTTATGAAAAAAAACCTCCAGATTTTTAAGAATTCATCTTCAATACAGCATTTAGAATGGTTTTACTTTTTTTTACATTGTGATATGAACTTGATATAGTTGGTATGTTAAAATATATGTAAAATTCAAAACTGGTAAATATTCTTTGGACACTAATAAGCATAGCTGTTTGAGAGTTGCATTGGTTTGTTATGAGGTCTCTGCAGTTCTCTTTATGATTTGTTATAATTTAAAAGGTTTGGGTTTTTTCAAAACTGTACTTTTTCCTGTGTCATTTTTTCTTGAAACATTCTATGTTTAGTGTACTTTGTAGCATGATTGATCACTTCAAAATAAGGAAAAGAGATGCTCCTCTTCTTCCATCAGATTTGGAATGATACTTGCTTTGAATTTTGTGTTTGGATAATATGTAACTACAGGACTTTCTTGTGAGCTGACAAAACTGCATACAAATACTTGCTTGGTTTTCCACAACACAGTGTACCCTCTTTGTAGCTACACTTGGAAAATGGTTTATGTGAATATTTGATAGACTAATGTGAAGGGGCCAAAAGAGTAATCAAGTTTTTAAGGGGTTCATGGGTCCTCTTCCCCTTGTTAGTTTGGCATTTGCTATAGCTATCATTAAAAACTAATCTTTAACATTCTTGCTTATGCTTTTCCTGGGGAAGATTTCAAGTCAAACTACAGATGTTTGGCCTCGTGTTCTGTGCTTGTTAGTATACCTATGTGTACTGAAACTGAAGAAGCTATTACATAGCATATACAGAAGCATTATTTAGAGAATAAACATTTGAGATTGCTGATTTTTATTGGAATAAGCTATTTTGTGTGTTAGCTTACCAGGTTTCCACTGCCTTAAATCAATGTTAAGTAAGTTTTTTGTTAAAGGATTGAACAGTCTTTCCAGGAGTAGTTAAACCCTTTCGTAGGATTCACTGTGCATAGCTCTTCATTGTCAGGTTGGTCTTTTGACTAAACTGTTATGCATATTTGGGAATAAACACAGTACTTATTGTATCCCACTTCAACTTGCTGTTGAAACTGACAAAAGGTGAATTCTGATGTCTCAAATGAGCATGCTGAAAGGAAGGTAATGAAGATGAAATGTTTCAGAATGCATGTGACGATATCACTGACTAGGAGATGGCACACAAATCTCAAAACAGGTCACCCTTAAGTGTTTCAAAACTTTAAAATCCAGATTAAGTAGAAAAAAAATAAACCCGCCACTAGCACAAAAAAAAGGCAAAAAGCAAAAACCAAAAAACCCCAAAAAAAACCCAAAACAAAACCCCCCAAAAAAACCCATAAAACAACCCAAACAAAACCACCCCGCCCCCCAAAAAAACCCAAAAGCAATGCCAGACCACACAAAACCAAAAATACAGTGCAGTACCCTGAATTTAAGGGTACTGCAATTTAATGACTGAATTTAATAACTTGATAGGTTGTTGAGCAAGTCAATAGGTCAGAATAGCTTAACAGGATGTTTCTGATCACTGTTTTAAATTAATAACAAAGTGAGGAAGTGGTATAAATAAATCCTAAAGATACTGCTTCACTTACTTGAATCAATAAACCTCTGTAGCCTAGTGGAGACAGCTGGAGGAATTAATTGTCTCCACCAGAGATTTCTCAGAACACATGGATCTAGCAGTTAATGAACCTCTGATGTATTTCTGTCCTGCTGGCCATGGGTTTTCATGGTTTTAGGCTCTGTTCCATGATTATATTTTTATTGGTAAATGAGGTTTGGATTGTTCAGTTACAGCTGGAATTTGTGTAACTCATAATGGTTAGTTGCTGGGACTTTTTACTTGTACATACAATTCTGTAGTTGGGCAAAGGTTTGCTAGCATTTGCTTGGAGATTTCACATAAAATCACCCCCAAGCAGTTAGTTGCTGTTTTAGCTTTTAATAAGGAAGCAGCAATGGGAATTGCCTGTCCCACAGAAATTTTAACAGGCATGTTATGATGTGTTTTGTCCTTGGCAGATCCCACTGTGAGGCCACAAAGGGAATTGAATCAAGTAACCTGTCACAGGAATTTGTAGTGGGAAGAGGAGAGCAGGCCAGAATGAGCAGTTGGGTGGGGAGAAGGCAGAGCTACTCATTTTGCTCCAAGAATGACAGAAAATAATTTTTCCTATGCTCATCTTTGTCTCTGTTTTCTCATGGCAGAATGTCTACAAAATACAAAAGTGTTCAGTGACAGTATTTGAAGTACCTCACGACTCTGCTTTTTTTTCTTTTTTCATGTAGTAGTAAGGGAAAATCTTTTCCTACATTACAACAATGGTTTTCCCATTGCCATATGTGTACACATATAGTATGGCATATGTGTGTATGCAACATTGGTGCATAGCCTTATTTTCATTCACGAGATGTTTTCCTTCCAGATTGAGAAAAGAACAGTGTCTAAATGACACATTACAATATAAATGTCACTCAAACAGTCTGAAAACATAGAGGTAGAAAAAGCAAGACATTTTAATAAAACCCTTAGTGATTATTTTTGCAGCTGCTGGTATTCAGTAAGGTGACTAGCAGTTATGAATATTTTATGTATATATGTGTATACTTTGTATTTTGGAGAACTCCCCACTTTGAGATCCTTAACTGCAGGATTTGTTTGCTGATGAAATTTGCCTTTTGTGCTGTAAGGAACCTGCTGATTCATAAAACCAGAAGAGAGCCAACAACTACAGAAGAAATTCTGGGATATTCTGCTGAAATTTGGGAAACATTGTCTTCTTCTTTGTACCAAAAGACAGTGGAGACTGGAGTTGGTTGTATGTGGTACAGTTACTTCTCTTAATCCTTACTATACAATGTGTTGATTATTGAACTGATCCAAGTGACAAATAGCTTGTATTAAAATTAGCTGCAATTTTCACCAATCCTGATTTTGATTTTTTTTTTAATATAAGAACAGGTGCTTACTACAGTACCAAAAGGCTTGGTTATTTTGAATACAATGATGAGAAAAGGAATACATACCCAAATATGTTAGATAAATAAGAAGGTAATTTACAAAGTTATACAAATTGTATAAGAAGTCAAGTACTAGCAAGTCTGTACACTTCACTGAGGAAGATAGATTTTGTCAGGAGGGTCTAGATAGAGTACCCTCACTTTCCCCAAGTACTGCTAGTTGTGATGTCTGCTTAATAATAACTTAATGCTATGCCTCACACTTTAAATTTGATTTTTCATTTGTGTAAGACTTACATATTAGTTTTCCTCTCTGAGAGACAGATAAATAACCATGTACTAATAACGGTGCTGTTAAATACTTCGTGGACCAGAGATGAAGTTTAATAAGCCTCAGAGTTGAAAAGCTGTAGGGAAGTTGAGGTAGACTCTAACTTCCAGTGAAGTTCATAATCTTTTATTAAAAAAGGACAGATTAAAGAAACAGATTCCAAGCTGAAGACATGAGTTTATTGAACGTCTGAGAGACTTGCATTTAAATACAGTAAAAAAAAAAAAAAAACCCAAAAGACCACCAATACATCCTGAACAGTTTCCTAAATGAGTCTCCTGTATTCTTCTAACACAGTTTACAAAAAAAAAGGATCATACATCTAAACATGAAGGTTATATTCCACTTAAAATATGCACAATTAGCGAGTCACTTCATAAAGAGTTGTAGCTGTAAGTCAGAACAATAAATTACTAGGATACAGTTTTATTAAAAGCTTGATTTCCATGTAAACTCCCATCCTATTTAAAAGATCTGCTCAGGCAAGAAAATAATTGGTTTCCAGTAAACAAAATACCCAATGTATGGCAGTTAGCTGTATCTTTTAACATAGAATACAAATCTAGGCTATGGAAATTCCCGTCAGAATTGCATAAATGGCTATACAATGTTGTTTTTTTTTTTTAAATCTGCTTTCTTCAAACTATGTCTATTTTTCCTAGTAAACTTCAGTAAGCTACCATCTAAACTACTACTAGTTTTAATAAATTTACCAGTAAGTGTAGCAGTATTCAAGAGTACTGAAAGCAACTAATTTATTGAAGTATCGCGCATCTTTTGGCTTGCAGTAGGATTCTTTTGGTACAAATTAGCTATGTAACAGGAAAAGAAACGATCATTTTCTGGGATATGTATAGTATATTAGCAGTTATGTAGTTTCTGTTTAAAATTCCTGTGGCTGACAGAAATGGATAATACCACACTTCTATTAAGAGCAGCTAAAATATAACCTTTGTATTAATTCTTTTGCCCATTAAAACACTGAAAAAAGATTATAATTGACAGTAGGAAATGAAAGTATTTAAGTACCATAACTGAGAAATAGCTTATATTAATCATATTCAGTAACAGTACTCAGGCTTTAAAATCTGAGATTTCCTTAAACCCCCCCCCCCCAAACAAAAAATAGTGTAATAATTCTTCTATGGATTTATAGAAAACAAAGCCTGCTTTTCCTAATATAGTCTATTAAATATGACCTGCTTATACTTCAGTAAAAGGTTGCCAAAGAGCAGTTTTTGAAACATTAAGGACTTTCAGAAATGGCCACACTAATTGGATTTTTATTCAAGCCTTACGAATAAACAAGTAATTTGCAGTATATAATTAAGTACAGTAGGGCCAAGCCTGAATTAGAACTTTCACCTACCACATCCCTTTCAAAATTAAGTCTTCTGTACTTCTTATTGAAAATTTTAAGGAGTTTTCATCTTTCTTGCCTGTTAGGCAAATCATTATTTGTGCAAATTTAAATACAGTACATTGACCTGAAAGTAACAGTGGACAGATAGTGAAGGAAGAAATGTTCAACAAATTTGTTGCACAGTAAGACTTTTTCAGAGTGCAAAGTATGTCTACAATAAAGTGCTTCTCTTAATAAGTTATATTGATAATAGTATAGATGTTTACCTAGTTTTAAAGCTAAAATTGCTTAGTAAATGGTTTAATTTCCCTATACCTCCCCAATCCCGCAAGGCACATTGAAAACACAAGCCAAGCACTAAATGTGAAGGATTAAGCTACAATAACAAGTTCTAAGTGGTAGTAAACTACTGACTAGGTTTGTAAACAGTACTATTCCATTGAATCTCAAGGTTCATGCATTATTTGAGTTTCTGTGGATCCAGCTTTTGAACTCCAGACTTAACAATCAAGCCAGCTTTCTTGATAATACACTACTGTGCCTTAGTATTTTCATGTGAAATCCCACTTTTCATGTCACTTACATGAAAACAGATCTCATGTTTCATGCATTAAAAGCCTTTAGACTTCATTTACACTTAACAGATCTGGTCTCTGGCTGGTTTAGATCTATTATGTTTTGGGTTTCATTTTTTGCCTTTTAAATGCATGTGGAGTTCACCTCTACAGTTCAACCTTATAATGAACTTACGATCAGTATTTTTAAGAGAAGGATTTTTTTATGTTAAAACATAGCTGTGCTATTTTGTGGAGGCCTGAACTTTGACTTCATAATTATGTTGATGTGATAGAAGTAATTATATTCTGTAAGACTAAAATGGTAGCTAGGATCAAATTGAGTAATTAATGTCTTCAGGTTCATTTAAGGCCAACTTGAAGAATCTTCTTTAGAAAAGAAGTTATGAACAAAGTACATCACTGCGAATGATCTGTTGTATGAAATCTGACTCATCATGCTTCCAAAAATGCTTCACACAACTTAAAGAGCAAGTAGTTCCACTAATGTCAAGTGGAGCTTACAGAAACAGTCCAAGTACTTGCACAAGGTATACATAGCTATATATTGCCTTCATACCACAGAAGAAGAAATTCTGTGAGCATGAGACATTCCATTGCCTTTCAAAAAAAGACCACATTGAGTTCATCTTGGCTTTGACAATTTTTGCAACAGAGCAAACAAAACCAAATACGAATGCCAGAGCTCTGAGTTTTCCTCTTGTTTCTCATTCCAGTCTAGCGTTTTATCACCACCTGCTCATACGCTCCAGATCCTACTCTGAAAGAATGGGAAAAGTTAATTCAGTTGCAATGTAATTGGAAGCTAAACAGCAAGTATTGCACATCAGCAAATTCACTGTTTAAGAAACCCCAAATAGCCACCTCCCCCAAAAAACTCCCAACTGAGCAGCTAGTATCACAACAGCTACATGTGAAGGGTGGAAAATACATGGAATTAGCATGCCACTGAGAAACCTACAGTTTAATACATTAAAGTGTTTCGTGTTGTACTGCAGTCAAAATGAATTATAAATAATGTTACTGAGAACAAGTTATTGTTGGACCTCTCTTTAGTTCCTTAAACATTACATTTTGGGTACCGCTCTGACCCTAGTCATATCATGTGCCGATAATTGTCTTTATATATATATATTTACACATAAACAGATAAATGTATTTAAAACAATAATGATGGTCCTACGATAACATACAGGAAAAACAACTCTCCTAAACCACCTACAAGAAAATAATCTGAAGCAAATTATCAAAGAAGAGAGTTTAGGGCTACCAGTACTTGGAAAATGAACAAGACCTTGAATCAGGAATAGTGTAGTGTAGAGAAACAGAAGGAGTTGTGTGTAAAATTAAAGTGAAGAAAATCAGGCTTGTTATCAGGAAGATGTAAAAGTTGGATATTGTAAAGGCAGATGTGTAAGAAAACACTTCAGACTTTCTTCTAGCTCTAGAGAGTGATGTAGTAAGTCTGTAGAGCTAAGATTTCAAACTGGTGCCTGTTTCCTGTGTCCATACTGAAACACTGCTCAGTTCTGAAAATTATGGAACTGAAACTCTTCAGAACCTCTGGAAGTTATAATTCTAATGCTGGCACATCAGTTCTGTTTTGGAAATAACCTATGTGCTTTGTTTTAAAGCCTGGAAATCTAGTTCTTTTGGTGCTTTTAAATGATATAGGGATTAATATGTTAATTATTAAAAGATACAAGGATTAATGATGTAGATCCAGAACAGCTGCTTTATCAGATGCATTTTTGTTGCATGTTATTTATGGACTGGTTGTTAATGCTACCTACCTGTTAGGTAGATGATGGCTTCCAAAAGAAGTGCTTCCACCAGGACCCACAAATAATCTTAAACCTTCTTCTAAAATGCAAGGGAATTAACACGTTAGCTTCCTTTAATGTTGCCCTAGTGAAACTACATAATTTTAAATCTACCAGTTTTGTAACTGATACACTGAGATGCAAATATTTTAAGTAATGAAGAACCAAACTTCATATGGTGTGTGTTGGAGGAACTACCTTTGTAGGTAGATTTGCCCCTGCTTTTTTTTTTCCAGGCTTAAAGTAATTCTCTGCCAGAGTTACCCGAGTCATGCAACCGTCTTTCAACTTCTGGGAGACAGGATAAAGGAGAAAATCTAGTGATTCATGTGCACTGTCCTTATGACTACAAGCAACAGAGACTACAAATAGAGTGGATTTTCCTAAGGCCTGTAATGTGCTTAGGGAAAACCCCTAGGCTTATTTATTTCCATACCTTCTGCACTTGAGTCTAAACTGAAGTCTTGACTCTGGAGTATTTTTTCGACTATATCATCAGCATCAACTCTGGTAGCATCGACCCTCTTCAGCTGTGACTCCACAGAGTCTTGCTTTACAGGATGTCTGCAAAAATAAATATATTTAGGCTCTTAGAAGTGATACAGTAAATTGTATTTTACTTCTGCTAGGTAAGGCTGTCAAGCATACCTGCAGACTTTCTCTGATGGTGCATCTTTAACAGATGTATCGATATTAGTTACTTTTGGCTCAGAGTCATCACATGGCTCCAGAATACTTCCAATTCCTGTTGAGGTACTACCCTCTGAGGTGTTTCTCCGGTGAGAGAGTTCAGATAGACTGGATGATCTAGAGTGACATGTGCTGTATCCTGTTGGGAAAGTGCAGGAGAGCTAGGTCAGGCATGTTCTTGAGAGCCAAGGTCATTACTTACATTTTACCATTTGTTCTTTCTTGTAAAGACAATTCAAAAGCCTTGGAATGCATGTACATTCATCAGCTAGGCGATTCACTTTGTGTTTTGTATTCTAGCACATGCTGTTTCTCTTTTTGCTCTAACTCCTGCTTCCTAACAAATATAATGACTTGATGTCATTAATTCCACTTCAGCATTTAGAGCTAAGTCTTCATTTCTATGTTACTTGTTTTTACACATGGAAGAGGTAAAAATATCATTTGGATGTATCATTAATTGGACAGAGCTAAGGGAAAAAGCTGTCTCACATCTGAACAGATTATTCATTGCGCTTTTAAGAGGAAAAAATATTACCCTCCACACACCTGAAATGCCTAGGGAAACCTTTCAACTTGAAACCTTTTTTTAAAACACATAAAGTATACTTTACTACAGTCTAGAGCTATGAAAGTAAATAAACCCCAAAACTCACACAGAATTGTTAACAACTACCTGACAGTTTTGACTGCTGACTTGCATAGCTTGATGTTCTGGAATGTCCACATGCACCAAGTTCTTCTGGGACTGAGGCACTCTTTGATGAGACATCTGCAACACGTGCAAGTCAGATACTGTTAATACTGTTGCTAAAGCCAGCTTTGTTATTACTTTGTCTGTAATCATGATCAGACTCAAATGTCCCATTCCCCATAGGGGTTACGGATTTGACACTGGTCTTCTACAAACCCTTTGAAGTGTCAAGTGCTGCAAAAATACCATGGATGTTAACAAATACGCATTCCTTAAAAAAAAAATAGAAGTATCATGTTTCTGTCCAAGTAAAACAGAGAGCACCATTGGATTAGAAATATTTACATGAAATGTTGTTCTAGATTTGTCTACTGTCGACATTAAAGAGATTACCATGCTTTCCTTGGTATTATAGTAGAATGGTATGATAGATATCTTCTGGCTGAAAAAGTAACTGTGGTTAATGCAACTTAAGGTGTGTATGGTGGAAACTAATGAGCTTTGTAAGAATGCGAAGCTTGTAAAAAAACACAGAAAACGAACCATCCCACAAAAACAAAACCCACAAAACCCCCACCAAAAGGTATTTTTTTATAATAGTCTGAATTTCAGAGTAACCACTTCAGTTTTTAACAATACTTAGAACGTTTACAACTCAAAATGTACCACTCTAAGTTACACATATCCCGATAATTCGTAAGTTGCAAATCAAGGGCCAAATTAAATGCTCACTCAAAATACAATTTCAAAGCAATCAAAAAATGTGTGACACAGAACATGTAAGATTTAAAATGTTAAAAAGAAGGTAAACTATCCATCCAATTTCTGATCTTTCCATCAAATAAACTTTTACAAAAGTAAAAAAGAGAGATTTCACTGATGTCGTCTAGGAGAGTGTGTCTCAACAAATAACCAAAGATAGTCCCTTTGTGGGCCAACTGTCAGCATTCCTTTAAGATTTTGCACATCTCCTTTAAGCTATGAAGCCAGCACAAAAGAAACGAGAAATTAAGAACATTATTTTATACCTGCTATGCCCAGATGTACTACTTTTAAGTTTTCTCCACCTTTCCTGTCTTCATGAAGAGATTCTGATTCTCCAGCAATTGCTATAGACATTCCTGTGGAAGGAGGCCTGTAAGAAAAAGGTGGTTAAGATTCGTTCTACTTCTGCTGTAATTCCTTCAAAATGATCAGCACAGATTTTTCTTTTCAAGTAAGTTGCCATAATTCATACTGTGCTTCAAATTAATATGCTTGTGACTTTTTTTTGGTACCTAGCTCCTTGTTAAAAAGATAAAAAAGGGAAAATACAGAAATCAAATCTATCTGCTCAGCTCTCAGCCCTTCAGGTTCCTTGGAAAGGCTTTTCCTTTTTTGATGATTAATGGAGTGGTATGTGTTTATTTTCAAGTTCTTAATTATTTTTTTTTAAGTCTCTGAATTAGGCTAATTTACATGCTAAGAATATATACACTGCAGTACTTCATGGAATACATGACAAGATGGTAAGTTTAAACAACAAGACACAATGCAACAACAGTTGGCCTGCTTGACTTGTACACTGTCATGTTCTTTGTTTTATCTGTTACAAGACAGGAGTTGATTCTGGGCTGTAACCCTTCCTGTCCTAACAGTGGGGCCAGTGTTACCATCTCCCTGTATTTCACTCTACCTCCTGCAAAATAAAAAGAGCATCATGTACAACATAATTTAAATTTGGTTCAGTATTTTAAAAGTTTTGTGTAATGCTTAAATGCTTGTTTTAGTTTATACGAAGACCTAAAGGGGTATTTTTAAATTACTAAACCCCTTAAGTTTGTGTTTTGCTAGTGCAAAAGAATCTAATTAGAAAATGGCAAATCTTGCAAGTACAACTAAAATACATTTCAAGATGTTACCTACCTACAGTTTTTCTAATGCTTTGTTATTTTTGACTTTGGGAACAGACTATTGGTCTGTGTATAAGTGGATTTTTGTTATCATTTTTAGATTTGACATATTCGATAGTCACTGTCTTTGTGTACAGTAACATATCCCTCCTTACGTTTTAAAGAAAAGAGAGAAAAAGTGCTTTTAGAAATACAATGCTTGTGTGACTTATCTTCCTGTCTTAGTTAGGAAAGCAAGAACTGAATGCTTTCAGGGATGTCACCCTAGATCAAACACCAAGCCTCCTAAGCTGCCTCATAAAATATGTAGCTGATTTCAATTGTGTAATTGCGTTAAGATTTATTTTTTTCCTTCTGCGAAGGACATCTGGATTAGATAAATTTTTTGTTCTGTTTGTGTTGAAAGTTTATGTTCCAGGAAATGTTTATATCATCAGTTTGTAAGAAAATGCCAAGTCTGAATAATTTCAGTTAGAGATTTTTTTCCTAGGGAGCTAGAAAATTATTTAGGTACTGATTTGAACTCCTTCAGTACCAGCCAGTAAGAACAGGAACACATTGTTTATTAGTATGCAGTTAACAATTAGTTAGATGCCTTTGAGAAATTGTTTATCAGTACCAGTGATGTATTTGTTAATAGCTCTGACTCAAAAGTAAATCAAGAGGGGCTAAATAACTAGCGACACAGAAAAGCTTTGCCCAATCAAATTCAGATAATACTATCTTACTATTTATTCAGTAAGCACAAGATGAGCTTTTACAGCATTCTGTTCTTTTTGAAGGTTAGGAGAGCAGAAAGGGTCTTTAGTGGTGCAAGTGGACACTGAAGAGTTCCTGTGGTGAATCATCTGAGCTAGACTGATGCAAGCAGCATTCTCAGATTTCCTCAGAAATGGTGGTAAGGACACAGCTACAGCAATAATGCACAAGGTCTTGAGTTGCTACTCGAGTTCTTGATTGTCCTAATTACACCAGAACCTACCTCAAACTATCTAAAACCTACAAATCATGAGCTAATTCATATATGTGCCTGAGACTTAGTTAAGAGATCAGTGCTGCTTTTCTTGGAGCTGCAGCCTCATTTCACTTTAATTGCAATCTTTTTAACTTAAAGAAGACTTGAGTATATGTTCACTGCTACAGATGAAGTGTGCATGAGATTGTTGTCCCTATTATTGGATTATTAAGAGGGACATTGCTTACATTAATCTGATAGAAGATGAATTTAAATTCACTTTATGATAATATTTTGAATAAAAACCATAATCCATACTGAAGTAAAAGGGTTTGAGTGTAACAGTTTGTAAGCAAGCACTATATCTTTACAGTGGGAGATACCTTAGATGAAACATAAGGTGTGAAAGTATAAAGGAAGGTTGCAAACCTATACAAAAAGTTGAGATTGACGTAACAGGAGTGAAGCTAGCAGGTATTTTTCAGATTATTTTCCTTAAGCTCATTTTTTCTTTTCAAGCTATATGTAATACTTGGAGTTCTGCTTTAGATTGTTTTTGAAAGGGCCAAGAAAGCATGTTGTCTCAGATTGAAGGTCTGTCTAGCCTTGTGTCCTGTTTCTATCAGCAGCAAACAGATGCTGAGAGAACAAGACACAGGTAGTAATCATCTCCTGAATATTCTTCCAGTATCTCCTCATCTGTAAGTGCTTGAGCCTCATATGATGTTTTATGCTGAATAGCCCCCAATAATTTTTCATTCAGGAATTTGTCTTAATTCTTTCTTGAGCTTTTAGTATTCACAATGTGGAGTAGCAAGGAGTTCCAAAGCTTAATCACATGTTATGGTAAGAATTTTGATTCTATCTTCTACTAGTTTCAGTATAGCAGTGTGGTCAATGAAGGGAACTGTAGAAAAAATTGAGTTAAACTAGAAACAAATTTATTTTGAAGGAATTATTTAATCAACCCCTCCATAAATACCTTGTGACAAAATACAACTAAGTTGGTTTAAACGTGGTCTTGATAAAACCCTTAGAATTAATGGCTTTCAGGTTATTATAAAGTATCTCTCATAATACAAAGGACATGGGAGCTCTTCACTTCCTACTGATCAGGATAGTTAAGTCATGGTTAGCGATAGCCACTTGCACTGTTTCAGTGTAGCTATCCACTCAGCTTAGGTGGCCCATAACAAAATGGCCCATTAGTCTAGAAAGAAAGCAACAATTTCATCTTATTCATGACTAGGTTTGTCCTTAGCATGCATAGTTTGTCTGTTCTGTGGTTAGTTATGGAAGCTAACATGCTCTGGTGAAACCATTTCATTAACTATAGATTAAGGACAGTGAGTCCAAAGGATCCTGAATACATCTCTCTCTATTTTCCCAGCTAGCTCTCCCCTCAGATGTTACCTCTTGCATCTTTTACTAAGTTGCATAATGTCTTTGCTAACAGAGAAATATCTGTAAGTGATTTCTCTTGTACTAACTCATACCACATTTCCGGTTTTGGGTTTGGTTATTCTTAGTTGGTTTGTTTTGGTTTTTTTTTGTTTATAAGTCTTTTAAAATCACCTGAGACTTGTGAATAAAAGGTATAAAAGCACATTTTCCAAACACAAGTATTAATCAAATCATCCCATACCAAGTATAATTATATAACCTCACAGCAGGAACAGGTTCCTATATGGCTTTTGTTTTCATTATTTATTTATTTATTTACAGGTTTGCAGGCTAGTACTGTTTGATAGAAAATATACTAAGTATTCAGCACTAAGGAGAATTATGAGACTTCTACTGTTACTTTTACCAAGTTAGCCATTATTCAGCTACCACCCCATTTGTTTCTAACTTTTTTTTTGGTTAATATTGTTGTCAAATTGGAAAGATTTATAAATGCAACCCAGAAGTGTAATTCTGAACATGGAATGTATGACCAAAACACTATTCCACGGAAATTTTTTTATAAACTTACGTTTTAAAGCATGGGTCTCCAGACATTAGCTGCATATTGATCAAAACCTACACATGAAGAAAACAAAAACCCACTGTAAGAAGAAAAATGGGGTTGGTCTGTGATACATGGTCATGTCACTACCTTACATTTCTTACATTTAATCTTGCATTTAAGTAAAACAAAATGGCATCTTCACATATGCAAGTAAACGCATGTATGTAAAAAAATAGCTTTTTTTTCCTAGTACGCATGCAAACAACACAAAATGGCATTTAAAGTAACATAGTTACATGTACAAGATTCTGCAAAAGATACACAGATCAAGAAGACTCTTAGAATCATTAATAGTTAAGATGGCTTTAATTAATTAAGCTTAAAATGGCTTTAAGGGAAAAAATAAAGAGACAGGAAATCTAAAAGATTAATGAGCAAACAGAAGATTGTTTAAAATAGTGGGTGCTGAAGTATGTTCTTTGCCGAGAGTGTTTAGCAAACAGCTAGCATACAAGAACTGGTTGTGCTAACACCAGAGGTAAATAAAACCACAAAAGGGTAAATAATGCCGTAGGACAACAATTCATCGAGGAGGCTTGTTAGCTGGGTCAAAGCCATCAATTAAAAAGTTTTCTTTTTAAAGTCTAAAACTGTCTTTAAGAAATCACAAAGTGCATGCTTAAACAGTGCGCTCAGTAGTGTCAGAAATTAATCCTAGTGTCTTGGAAATTTTTTTTATTCACTTTTTTATTATTTTTTATTTTTTTTATTCACTTGTAACATTCTGTATGTAATGATTTTCAGGTTTATGCAGCTTACTCCATTTTTTTAAACTCCTTGGATTAATGGGAGAGAACTGCAGGGTGTGTTTCTTGCAACAATGCTCCCCAATTATTACTTTCATTACTATTAAATAGAAAAGGGGGAGTTCCAGGAGTCATTGAGGTGTTGAAGCTGGCTTATACATAAATAAGCCAATTAGGAAATTCGCTCTTATAAAGCTGCACAGGAAGTTGTCCAGTCTTAAAGATATAATCACTACACATATATATGAATGTATTAACTTCTTCATCATACTTTCCTATTCTTTTGTTCAATTCCTGTTAGAATATGAATACTATTTAAAAGCTTTTCTTTTACAGCTATCCAACTCCTTTACAAGGAGTAGGACAAATTCTGTTTTGACTGCATGGATTTTAATGATTCTCTCTAAACAACGCTGATGTTTTTACTTTAAATAGTATTCCTTCTAGAAAGAGGTTCACGAAATATGCTTTAAATTTCATTGTGTTTAATAATACTTGTTCTCTGCTTTATTAGTTTAAGTATCATAAAGAAAACAAATTACTTTGAGAATGGAGTTATCCTGTCTTGTATTTTTGGTATCATAACCTTCCAGTAAACAGCGACGAGTGGTATTTCCCGATCCAGCAAACTCTGCAAGATTTAGGTCTGCAAATCCCAGCTGTTAAAAGAAAATGACAAAATTAGTAGTAAGCATATTGTACTTGTTGCATGCACAGCATTGAGTACCACCAACAGCAGTTTCTTTCAGATATGAAAAAGAGAATACCCTTTAATGGGAGTGGCCCAAGGCAAAAAGCCTTGGCTCTTTGAGAGTGTCAAATTCTGCATAATTCTGTTTTCAGTCTCAAGAAAGAAAAAGAACAAGGAGAGTTTTCTGTATTTTTAAAAGTAAACAGATGCAGAAGGGTTTACTTTTATCAACTCTTTTAACATACAAAATTGAAAGAAAAAAAGCATTCTGGTGGTATAATATTATTTATTTATTAAACACACTGATCAAGAGTTTCAACACCACTGTGTCACTATAATGCACATAATGAAATCATGGGTTATTAGAGTAGTATTCTGGAATGACTTTAAAAGGACATAAAATTACAAGAAAGAAAAGGTAATTAATAGGCAAAATTAGATACATCTCAATTTACCTTTGCATATGCCTTTCCTCCTTTTAACTCCTATGAAAAAAGAGAAATGCCATTAAGCTATTAAAGATACTGACTGGGAGTTTTGTTTGTTTTGGGTTTTTTTCTTAATTTTTTTTTTAGAAAAGCAAATACTAATCTTCATTTTAAAACAGCTCAACACACATTTGCTAGGCTGTGCTGCTGTCATTTAGAACTTAGTGTTAATAATGTTCTCTGTGCAGGCCAGCAGGAGACTGTCATCTTGCGGAGAGGCAGAAGGATGAGTGCCTGATGCCAGTCAGTATTTGGCTCTTGCAAAGTCTAGCCCCAAAAGTAGGACATCCTGCATAAAAAATTCTTAGCATAGTTCAGGACTTCTAAGTTTACTGTTGAAGTATCTTCAGGATATCCTAAGTAAATTTAGGATAGATACTTCTCACCTTTCTTAGAAGTATCTATCAAGGGCTAACTTTATAAAGACTGATGAGTGATTACTTTGCTATCCTGCTGGAATAAGTGTTTCTTTCCATAAGAAAAAGAAATGCAATTAATTAATCAAACTATGGTAATTAATAAGATTACTATGGAATTTCTACTAGAAGAATACCTGACATGGTTGCAGCTAAAATTTGTTTTATGAAGTTTATCAGACATTTAGAAATTAAACCAAAACAAGTGAAGAAAGAGCAGGAAAAAAGGAGAGAAGGGGAAAAAAAAAAAGGCTACTTACCTTCCGTACAGACACCCTGCAAATGCAAGTATCCAAAATCCCTGTTGTGGCACTGGCACTGATTTTACACATAAATAAGAACTTTTTCTTCCAGCGGACACAGTTTGCCTGTACTACTTCCCTGCAAAAACAGAACATGTTTCATATTACTTGCACATACATTTAGGACCGTAAAATGCAATAGGACACAGCTCAAGAACAAAGTTTTGTTGTAGAGTAGTCATGTCGTGCAAAATCAGTTCATGGTCTGAATCATCATCCTTCATTCTTCTCTTTGTGTAGCAAGACTAATAATTGTTTCAGACCTTGACCACAGTAGAAGACCTACAGAAAAATTCAATAGCCAGTGCTTTTGCAAATGAATGGGATCATGGTTTCTCCAGTTTGCTTCAGGTGAGTGAGGTTTTCTTGAACATTAGCTCCCAAGCACTGTCTTCCAAGCTCCTGAGCTTTGGAAAGTGCTCAAGATACTGTGTTTGAGAAGTGTTTTTATCAATACAAAGAGATATAAGCAGAACCAGATAAATTTGAAGCCTGGAAAAGTACAAAGGAGATGATGTACTGTAACCACATAGAAATTCATGCACTTGGGACAAACAGGAATTTCAGGTACATACTGGGACCTTGCCATTTTGAGAGCAAAATAAAACAACTAATATCTGAACGTATTTGTTTATCACAGAAGGATTACAACATGATAGTATGATGTAGCTGAGAAAAGGCAAAATGGAAGATGCTTTCAGTGAGATTGATATTATTTTATAAGGCGCAAATGGAACACATTGTTCTACTTGAGTAAATCCGGTTGAGCAAGAACAAACTCCAAAATGAATGGGTACAAGGAAGACAACTAGAAAACTCCTGTACCTTATGAGAATAAATTATATATAATAAAAATACACTAGTGATTCCAACACTTTAGAGACCAAGTAACATTAGTCACATACAAAGTGGTTAGGACCAAAATAAGGCATAACCAAACACCCATTTAAAACTGAAAACTACAAGGTCTTACACCACAGAGCAAGTTTCTAGAACAGCCTTTCAATAAGTGAAGTAGGAGCAAAAAAATTTTACAGTGTTTAAAGACAAGGTTGGCCAGTTTGTCAGTAACAGGAGACATAAGGACTGTGATTCTGAGGGACCTCCCTCAGTGATCAGAAGCTCTTGTCTAGTCTCACATTCCTAAACTCGGAACTGTGGAGAAATTGTGATAATTTCTTCTACCATGGTAGTCATTCAAATACAGTCTTCACATATTAGGGCAATATTTGTCCTTTTTCTGCCATTTTTTCTAGTAGATACATTCCTGTGTTTTGTATTAACTTCTTAGAGCATCTTATTATTGAAGAGCCAGTTTGACATCTTTAACAGAGGCAGGATTCTCCACATGAGCAGGAGTCAGAGTTTACCACATGTATGGAGAAATGATGAATTGCAAGGCTTATGCAGAAGCTCCGAATTGTTGTGCTAGTGAGACTGCTAGCTACACTGCTCACAGGCACTGTGACTTCCTAAGGTAGGAATAAACTAGCCTGTATACAATGAGTCAGTTTAATGACCACAACAGAGTAACGGATTCTGATGACACAACACTGAGTCATATTCCAGCATGTGACTGAAAGGCTCTGTACACCATGAGCTACCTTTTATCTGTTGTGTTTTATGTTGTAAACTTTCCTGTGCTTTGGAAAAAAAAAAAAATCAAATCCCAGACTGCCAATGTATGAGTTACTTAAATCCAAAGTAGAACTAGAATTCAAAAAAAGAGCAAATTACAAATAGTTACATAGTTCCTGTACTGGAAATAGGCTCAGGCAAGAAGTCATCACATAAAATACAACCTTAAGGAGATTATAGGGATATTTGATAATTGCTAACATTTGTTATGATTTAAAGGCCTAAGAATAACTCTTGTAGCTCTTACATGATGGTTGCTCAACTCTCAGGTAAAGAAAATAGTCAAGTAGGTACCCACTATCAAGCAGAACACAGCTATCCAAGTGTAGAGGTATCCAGGGTCTGCATATTTGCAGGTGTCATGTACTGTAATTAAAGATAACGCAACTCCTGAGAACACTCTACTTTGTTTTTTCTGCAGATGACAATGGTCCAGCCTTACTCAAAGTAACTTAGAAATGAAATCTTCAGAAGTGAGTTTAAGCTCTTTTTTCCCCTAAATAATAATTTAACCTAAACCCAAACCAAACCAAAAACCCCAACAACAACAAAATAGAATGCCCTCTTCTGTCATAGAAACTCCACTACATCAAAAGCAGTTTTACCACAAGCAGGAAAAAAAAGGAGCAAAACCTTTTTCACGATCTGTCTAGCCAGTTTTTTTCTTCAGATAGAGAAGGGATATTTATGTCACTATCTTAAGTCATCAAGAAGTACTCTGACTTTTCTGTCAGCAGTTCTATCAGGATAGACTGAGAATGCTAGAACCTCATGAAACAATACCAAATGTGCTCTTGTGAGCACCAGATGCAGCAGGCTGCATTGATACTGAAAGACAATACACTTGCAGGGCCTCAGCCCTGCTGCTAGTCACCCTAACTTTCAGGAGCTTGTAGAACTAAAAAGACTGAGCAAGAAGGTGAACTTGCATGCAGATTAACTAAATGATACGGTTGGTCAAAGTTTTCTGTCACTGAACCCACCAGATTTTGGCACACTGGTAATATTCTTCCCCCAAACCCCCAAACACATAGACAGAAAAACATCCCAGAATCAGGTTTTATATCTAGTTTCAGCACAGAGTAAGAATCTCAGTTTTAACACATACTTAAAAACCCTCTACATTTAGAGGATAATTAAAAATGCTGCTGCCTAAACAAAGTGATTGTTGTAGTGGCTGTCCTGCTGGAATTTAAAGAATTGCTGAAATTAAACCTTTACCAGAAATATCAATACTGAAATACATGCAATTACACAAACCTTTTTTAAATTTCAAAAAGCAAGAATTCATAATCCTTTGACAACCTTCTCCTGCATTCTGTCTCTACTCTCAGGCATACCAGCTATGGCCATGAATCCACAGGGAGCCTGCATTTGCACATCACTGTGCATCCAGTAGTATCTGCAAAACAATTTGCCTTGACTGTCCTTTTGGAAACTAAAAGCAGTGTAGATTTTCTGCTATTCATTAAAATGCTGTAAAACAATGCTACAAGACCGAAAGTGTTCACTTATCTTTCATAAAGGTCAGAAAATCCCTCCTCATATAATCTATTCATCATACAAGTAGGACAGTTGTCACTGCCCTTACCACCCTTCCCTTTTATCACCCAAGATACCATTGGGACTGTGAGTAACAGAATCACATTTTCTCCTGTTCATCATTGTGCTAAGTTCTTTTAGGGTTCTTATATCTGTAACATTTCCAGTTGCTAAGTAATAATATTTTTTCCTACCAAAAAAAAAAAAGTTTCTGTAAACTCATAGGGTCAAAATAATGTGCCAAAATCTTTGTGTAACTCTTGGTATTACAGTTTCTGCTTCTCAGAACAGCTTTCTACCTTTACAGCAAACTACAGTTTTGCTGTAAAAAGTGGCTTTACATTGTTGAGTTATACAGTATTCCAGACATCACTAACATTATAGTAAAACATGTTTTAGTGAACATTAAATGTATTTTGGCTTGTAAATACAAGATAAATGTAAGTAACATCTGCTTGAGAAATGTGTCCTTAAAACTTTTAAGGATTTTGATTTCAACATACAAATACTACTGTATGTATAACATTGTTCAAGTAAGGCGAATAGCACACAACCACTACTTTTTTGGAAGAGTCAGTCTACTCATGTCACAAGTTAGGCCTTATTCAGGCAAATAACTTAATAAAAATTAAATAGGATGATCAGGATTTTAAGTTTTACAAACAAGAAAGTAAAAGTTACAAGAAAAAGGCCTCAGTTATAGAAATTGATGCTTTAATTCTTGTAAAAATAAAATCAAGTGAAACCACAAATACCCCTTCCTCCCCATAAGAATGTAAAAAAGTATAACACTGGCACACTGTTTCAAAAAACAAGATATTTGAAATATTTGTACATGATCTGCAAAAAAACCTCAAGCATCTGCCCCCACTCCACCAAACAGTTCTAATTCCATTATATAAAGAAAAATTGATGTATTTTAATGAATGTAATCTTTGTGTAAAGAAAAGCACCAGCAAGTTATTCCCCTTGTGCTCAAAAAAAGGTCAAATAGTCAGAACATTTAACTTTCAACAGTAATATTGAAGTTTATAAGATTCGTAGTTCAAGTGAAAGGCCTTTCGAAAATAAACAGTTATATTGATTGGTTGCTATGGAAATGAACCCAGATAACTTCTTGGCAACTGTGCCTTTGCTACAGGGCATGCTGGAGAAAGCTTTCCGTTATGAGTCAGTTTCCTACGAACCTCACAGTCACTTTACCACATGCAAAGCAAAAACAGTTGGTTTATGAATCAAAATGTATCTTAGTTACCAAAATGCATTCAAACACACTCTAGGTTGTAGTGCTTTGGTGTAATTTAACCAGTGCTGTCAGTAATATCTAACCAAGAATAAATTGCACAGACAGATATTTCAAGCTAAAATGATTCCAAAGTATAGTATAAGTTAACATCAGTTTAACAAATTGTTTTTCCTTTAGAGGGACAATTTCACATTGGCTAAATTTCAAATGCAAGAATTCAGCTGTGGCCAAGTCTTTTTCTGTATGTTTTAGGTACTGTATGCAATTGCCATTTAGAATGATGAATAAAAGTTTTGATTTTTTTTACTTCTGATCCACCAAAGAGAAAAATATGCAAGAAAACCAACACAAAAGAAACAACAAATCCTAATCCAGTCAACTCATCCTAATTTGCTGACCTGGCTCTTTTTTTTTTTTTTGGAAGGTGTTTATGAAGAGCAGATCATTTGTTCATTTCCACATGGATAAAGGATATGAATAATGGCATGTTTCAGTAAATAGTTACAAATGCAAAAATAAATCATTTTAAGGACCTTAAGTGTCATGGGAAAAATCCCTTTTTGCCAAATGGAAAAGCTTTGGTAGCAGAAGCTTAGAAATTAAGAAGCTATTGTTGCCATTTTCCAAAATACTGTGTTTCATTAATTATGAAATCATGTAATCAAGTTTTTATCTGAACTGTTCTAGACAGCCAGTTACTACATTTAGCCATATTAGGATGATTACCTTAAATAGTTTATTTTTCTGGTGCAGTTATTTTAGAGTCATTGGTCACTGAAGAAGCATAATATTGGGAGCATTTGTTTTCAGTTTTAAGATGTCATTCAGCCTTTATATCAGACCACTGTCACATGAAACTACTGGAACTACTTTTGGAATCAACGTGGTCAGTATGTTTCCTTATGTTATGGAAAGGGGTGTTTAGACATCTTGCAGCTTTCAGACAGAACACGAGTTACCTGCTCGCTATAAATACCTTGAAAAAATAGCTCTGTGAGGTAAATGGGAATATTATTGTTACTATTTTTTTAAAGCTGGTAATTTGATGGAAGGGTTGCTTTGGCCTTGTACGAATTGTTGAGGTTCTTAGAGTCCAAAGTACAGTGAATAAAACGCCTTTACAGGAGTTATCTCTGAGCAAGTACAACTTTTACAGTATTGCCTAAGTTTTGCTTGCTTCTTTTAGGGGAAAATATGTCATGTTGATGGGACAGCCTGAGAGAAGTGAGGCTGCTGCAGCTCCACTCCCCGGATTCAACCAGTAGCAAGGATGAAGATGTAAGTAAGCCCCTATGCACATCACATGTACAGAGCTGGCCACACAGATCACAGACATGCAGAGCACTCACAGAAACAGCCAGTACCAACAGCCTCATCCCACTGCCCTCTGGATGAACAGGACAGAGGTCTGCTAGCAAGACCTGCATATATAGAGATATATAGGCTCAAGAGCTAGTCCGGCTAGATCACTGGTAGCATTTACACACTTGCACACCTGCACTTGCTCCATGTGCTGGCACTACAGGCACACAAATCTCTGACTCCTTGTCCCACCCCAGGAGCTGGCATGTGGCTTCACTCATGTGGTCTCTCCAGTTGCTGGCCCATGATCCCAGGCCAGTTGCTGGCACAACAGCAACTGAGACTCACAGTCCCACTCTTAACGGCTGGCACATAAGTCCTCTCACTCAGGTCTTTCCTGGTGCTGGCACCACAGGCACCTGGGCCCTTCGATGCACAGTCTTAACTTTAGTTGCTGACACTCAGACCCCCATACACACACAAGAGTGTCCTTCACCCGGGAAGGAGTTAGTTAGAATGTAGTTCAATATGAAGATATAATAGACTGCACTGGTCAGAAACAGTACATGGCCAGACCGATATACCAATCAGCAAACTATTTATATCTAGCTGGCCCTTTTATCCCCTTTCTTTGTTATCTTCCTCACATCTCTTCCTCAGATCACCTAAATTCATTATTTTCTCCACCTTTAGTTCCTCCCTCAAATATCCCATAATAAGCCTCTTCCCCCGCATCCTCTAATGTGTCTCATAGTGCTACGCAGCAACTTCTCTCAGCTCAAAAGGTGCTTTAGAGTTAGCACAATGTGATGGGCTTCCTGCCTGGACAATGGGGCTGAGGCTCTCTTGGGACATCCCTGGGAAGGGCCTGGACAAGGTGTCCCCTTGTCATGTCCAGACAGTTTCAGTTCCCCACCTGCCTCTGTGTCCCTGGGCTTGTGTAGATGGGCCTGTGCTGGGCTGATGGCTCTGTGACAGGCCTGGGAATAGTTGGGGCAGGATATTATTTTTAGCTGTTCCACCCTCCCCTGCATTTGTTTTCTGTGCTCGTTTGTGTGTGTGCATATGAATTTTTATAACCTAACAGCTTCCCTTCATCAACTTAATAATGTGAGCTCTGTCCTTCTGATACAAATACAGTGTTTTGTGGATTGGAGTAACAAAGTTATTTTTCACGTAGGAAATAGTCTTTTCAAATGGGAACAATATCCCATTCATATATATATATTTTATATACACACACACAAATATCTTTCTCCTGCAGAATACTAGAGCACCTAACAAAGATGCCAATGTCATTATCCTACCCTGCAGAGACATGAGTTAAGGTGTTAGCCTATAATCTCACAGTTTAGCAATCACACTTTCAGTGCCCTCAGTGGTTCAGGTATTTTATGGTAAGATTTGACCTCTTCTGGGCTATTTATCTTTAACATGAGGGGAGGTATAGAGTTCTCATTTATACTCAGGAACACATAACAGTTTGGCATGCAAGAGAAGAATACCCTCTTGCACCCCAAAATCTACTTCCATTTAAAATCTCTACAGTCTTGCAGTTGAGGGAAAGATACAGGGATTCATGCAAGAAGCTCCCAGAGCAACTGACTGGCTGTCTTACCAGTCCACTTCCAAACAAAACACTGCACTACTATTCAGTCTCCCAGGATCTGCCAAGTAGATCAGTACTTGTAAACCATTAAGAACCTCAGAAATGTAGTCTTCTTGTTTGGTTTAGTTCCATACTCATGTCTTTTCTTTTAATATCTGTACTGTATTTGCAAGCAAAAATATAAACAAGATCACCCAATAGAAATCTGTCACTTCCCAATATCAATTAGTAGTAAGAATTTTAGTTTAATTTGAAGTAAAAAACAAATACAAACAGGCAAATATGAAATTAACACAGGTATTTTAAAGCAAATAAAAAGATTTAATACAAACACCAGTACCAGTTTTATTCAAATGTGTTCTATGCATCTAATACACAGAGCTTAATACCTGTAACATGCTGCCCCTGTACATGCTGCCCCTGCATGTACCAATTCCAACTTCATCATATGAGCATGAAGCTACAAAGGAGCAAAAAAATACTGAGTATAGCTTTCCAAATACCAAGCTATACTTTAAATTATGTGATAACCAGAATGCTAAATTTAGTCTTCATACAGAAAGATGGAACTCTTGAAGTTAGACCTCAGTGCATGATCTCCAAAGTATACACTGTAGTAATAAACATGCAAAGCTTAAATTTATCTCTTATATTAAGGAAAAAATACAGTTTACTTTCCCGCTAGTATTGTGTTTCTTTCGTGCCTGAGGCATATAAGAAGATACATTCCAACAAAAACATTTTTTCGTAAGCATTAAAAAAAAAAAAAACCCACCAAAAAAACCCATAACAAAACCAGTCATTTACAAACAGAGCTTCAGTGTTTCACAAATTTCAGCACTAAGCAAACCAGCAAACAGCTGGCTCTGCAGGAAGAGCTCCACTTGTTTACAGTGCACAACTCCCCAGTGAATTTGCTGCTAGTACATACAAAACTTTAACAGAGCAATCATTTTCTATTCCACATGTTTTTACTCATAATAAACAGGATAAATCCTTAACAACATTTCATGTCAGCTATTTCTTATATGTATAAACTGATCATCACATGGAAATAGAGCTGCTTTGGAATACTTTTGCTTATGAAAAACTACTGGTTCCAGCAAATGCAGAGACCTGAAAGGGAATTAGCACTGTGAAGGGCAAACAGCATTAGTAAGACTGTAGCCAGTAGTTGAAAGGAAGTGATTGTTCTCCTCTGTTGGATATTTGTGAGGCTGTATTTGCAACACTGCATCCATTTTGGGGGAACTCTCTGTAGAAGAAAGACACTGATAAACTAAAGCAAGTCCTAAGGGGTGTGATGAGGGCCTGGAGTCAGTGATAAAAGGAGTGAAGTACCTGATGCAGAAGTAGGGAACATGGGATTTAAAAGGTGAAGGAAAATCTGATTGCTATCTTCAGCCACCTCTATTGAGCTAGAGAGATGATGGAGCCAGACATTTCTTAGTGGGGAACAGAGAAAGGAAAAGAGACAATAACAAGAGAAATTTCAATAAAATAAGGGGGGAAAAATATTCACAATAAAAATTGTGGAACAGAACAGCAGGTTGTCTACCAAGACTGGAATCTCCATTCTTACAGATTTTCTAACGTTGACAGTACAGAGGTCTGAACTTCCTGATCTAACTGAAGTTAGTCTTGCTTTGAGCAGCAAGCTGGACTACATGGTCTCAAGCAGTTCCCTCCATGCTAAGTTGTTCAATCAACAGAAATAGTCTTTAAAATATGAAGGCAATCAGGTGCTCCAGAGCTTGCACATGGCAAATTTATGACAGGAAAATACTGTGCTCCGTGTACTGTGCTGGGGGCAAGAGCAACAGCATCACTACCAGCTCTTGTAAGCCAAAGCTGTGCCTGTTGTCCTGCACAAGCCAGATACATGAAACATTAAAGCTTTCTCCGCCTACCCCTTCCTCTTTAACAGATGCCAGTCATGCACCTCTTATCAGGAGTTTTTTCCTGAAAGCTTGCTGATGTTGTATCTCTTACAGTACTTACAGTAGCAAAAGCCTCACAAGAATGAGCCCTGAAAATACCTGCAATAACCAGTTACATCTCATGCAAAATGCAGTCTATGCAGACATTTTCTCATCTCCTACTGTAGGTCAAAGACGACCCTCTTCAGATCTAATTTTATTTTCTTTACTCATTTGATTAATTCTTTGATTTTTTTTTTCCTCTGATCTAATTCCTTCATCTCTTTTATTTCCACACTGTTACTCTTCCATTTTTATACATGAACTCTCCCATTAATATTTTAGCCTTAGCTTCTTCCCCTCCAGCCCTGTCCAGAACATCCACACCAATAATGTGTCATGTATATATACATTATGTATATATATGTAAATAATGTATATCATGTTACCTTTCTCGAGCATATTCTCTAAATCTGTTGATTAAATGCATTTTATTGTAATTATTAATGAAATGTTGAAGAGGTACAAAGAAACTACATTTAAAAAAAAGTCATAATTTGTGTAGAGAACTTCCCCTTTTTACCTCTTCTTTTCTACAGAGAAGGACTGTGCCTGGAAGCCTGGAAGTTGCTCAACCATCAGTCTTCACAACTGAGAAAACACTAAATGGACATTTGGGAAAAGAGCAGGTACAAAATTGCAAGCCAGGATTATTATCCCGCCGCTGATTTGCCTCACAGCACTTGAAAACTTATTTTGTTTTGGTTTAACCAACTGTGAATCTGGTTACAGCTGAAAAAGGCCATTAGAAGTAGCATTATCCTTTACCAACTCTGAAGACTATCAGCAGGATTCATACACCATGCAGGAAGATGAGAGTGATAGGGACAGTAATTGCATGTGACAGGTAGGTTTTTCTAACGAGTACTTTTGTTTAAAAGCAGAAAGCTGTTTAAGCTGTATTATTATGAGGAGAAAAATTCCCTTTCAAATACAACAGGGAAACAATGACTTAAAAGAAGTTTGAAGAGTCCAGTGAGACAAAAAAAATGTACTTGCTGGAGTCACAAAAAACGGATATATTTTTAGGCAGCTGAGAAGGATGTAGCTAAGGATTGTTAGAAGTAAGAAGTACTTATCTGGAAGAAGCTCTTTATGTGGAAGATAAGAAATCAGTTTCTACAGAATAGAATTACATACTCTAGCCTGTATCTGTTAGAAACAAGAATATATTCATGCAAGTAATGCAAGTCTCTGAGACTGTCTCTCAAGAGTCTAGAGTCTGTTGGAGAATAATATGTTTTGATGACAAAGTTATAGATCTCAGCCACCTCTAATCTCTATCTGTCATGCAGATATCAATCATAATCAGCTTCTCAGTTCTGAATGTTTTGTAAAAGAATGGAGAGACAGCAGCTGTCTGAAGTGTCAGAAATCGTGTCTGAAAGACAGAGGAGTATGACCAAACTGATGAGTGCAGTCCTAAGAACACACCAACCAAGGAGACCTTTCCTTGAATAGGATGCAGGTGGAAACTGGGCTAAAAAAATGTGACTACCAGGCTTACAGCTCCTGTAGTCTAAATCTACACAGCACAGTGTTGAAAGTGCACCCTCAAGAAATAAGATCCTTTACTTGCCAAAACTTCTTTGATTTCCTCATATCCCATCTGTTCTTTTGTTTCTGGTTGAGCAACAACTCAGTCTATGAGTAGTTATCTACTCCAGGGGCCCATCAATTATTTCTTCAGCCTATTAAAATGAGGGCAGTTGCAAAAAACAGACACTTTCAATATATTTATATCTGCATTACACTGGCCTTGAATAAATATGCTTAGTATTTAGTCAAGTCTATATTTTAAAATAATGCTTTTCTGTTCAAGATATTCATAGTTGAAATTTCTGCCCTGGAATAATATTCTGTCCTTTCATGGTGCAATAGACATTATGTGCAAAATATTTTTTGACCAGATAGTGTATAGATACATCCTGAAATCTGCTCAAGCATCCTGTATTAATGTATCCAGTTTCAAAGATAAATATGTATTACCATTGGCCCAGGGAAGTATAAAATGTAGAAAGAAGCCTTTCCACATAAGAAGCCAGGCTTAAGCTAAAAGTTTTGTAAATGAAAATGAGGTTAGTTAGCATGGCTTTGCATACCTCCACAGTCTGCTGACAGTCCACCCTTTGTTATAAAATCTGACAATATTATTGAAAAGACTCTGAAGTTCTATTAGAAAGCAAATTCAAAAAGGAGAGGGCAGGAATGACACTGTATGGCTGTCAGTTTACTAAAACTACTGAAAAAAATCTACCTCCTCTCACAACTCCCTTCAAGGTTCCCCATGTTGCAGAATCAAAGTGTATAACCCATTTATTCTCCCTAGAACTCTAGAATCCTGTTCTTGCACATGCAGGCAAATACCTCCCCCTGCCCCCAGTATAAACACCGGTACTACTTGGCTGTTCAATGTCCTTTAATAAAAATATTATTTGACAGTACCAGATAACTTTAAAAGGTTGACTATTTTCTCAGGTAATTAAGCATTTAGCATTATATTACAGAATAGTGTTTTCCGACAGTAAACATTCACAAATATGCACAGGGATGTTTGGAATAGAAGTTTTCAAATTGGAATTCTAAATGCCTACATACAAACACAAAAATTCAGAGAGTGATGTGTAAACAATTAACATGGTTGCTGTTTATACACAAACCAGCTCACTACATACTGCAGTATGCAGGTTGCTTTTATCTGGCCACAGAATTTCTGTGCACTTGAGGCACACATCTGTTTCAGCCAAGTTGGACTGTGACAACAAGTCTCCACTGATATGGACTGTGTCTTCATATTTCTTATGTATCACTTTCTCAGTAAAGATCTGGGAAGTGAAAACAAAAAGGCTTCTCGGTATTTTTCATGCCTGAATTTTTATCTGTCTTCATCCCACTTCAGTGTTCAGAAGGATGATGTAAGTGTCACACTGCTTTCAGGATCAGGGCTTTAATCATTCATACAGCATGATCCACGCAGGGCTCAAAAGGCGACTGCTTGAATCTGTTTTCATCACAACTCACTTTATATAGGCCTCTGTTTCAATGCTGCGAGCCTGTGTTTTTATGACATTTCTTTCTCAATGAGTAAGCTTCAGCAAGAAGATGCTAATAATGTCAGGCTGGTTTATAGACTGTTCTGTGACACCCTTATTTTTATAAGGCAAGAAGCAGCAGAGTATTGGTCTGTAGCAGTACTGACTTGAGAGCTTAATTATCAATATTTTCTCCCTAAAGAATTGTAGGTTTGTTACACTCAGTAACAAAACTAAAAGCTATTAAGAAAACCAAGTCAGTTTTCCCCTCTATTATGCAACATTTGAAAAGTGTTTGTATATTACCTTCTGAAAAACAATGGAGTTCTTCAGACTTCTTCTGTAACACTATAAAGATCACTGCTTTAAGGATATGACTGCCAATTCACAGTGGAACTAATAATATGCATGCAACTAGAAGATGATGCCCATTTAAAAAAGTTTGCAACTGACAAGTTCTGAAATGCTGCCACTCTGATGTTAACTTAATTTCTTCCTTATTTATTCAGACCTTTGCTGAATCACCATTGTGAAAATCCATCTGTTAATCCTTAAACCAAGAGCAAAGGCACTCCCTAAATTGGCACTGAAGGGTCACTACAGTCTTGAATTCTTCACCTTCCTACGAGCATACCTCAACACTTTTCAAGCCAGCACGGATGGAGCAGGTACACTCACATATGATTTACCAGCATATATTTCGCTGCCGTTCTTATTTTTAAGCCCTACCCCCAGAAAAAGAAAATGGAAGAATTTCAAAGCTTCTTTGACTCCAACACAATACTTCAATGCCATTTGTTACATCCTCACACTTCCACTGACACTTCCTACATGCACATACTACCTCCCATCATGTGTATTTAATCTAATATCTTGTTCACATTCATAAAGATCTGCATGTATGCTTTCAAGCTTTTAATTTTAGCATCAGAAGTAGGCATGGCAAAACAGTTTAAGATCACAATAATGTATCAAAAACATTTGCTCTTCCGAAATCAGCTCCTTTAAAATAGAGATACTGTCCAGAAGATGTATGTCAGGCTGTGAAAATTACTTCAAGGCAGGAAGGGCTGCATTAGGACAGTAATGGCACATTAGTGCCTGAAATCATGATTATCATCATCATCTATTACTCATGAAGAAGTTGCTCACAAGAAAAATGTTGAAGAGATATGAAATGAGAACAGAACACTGATGCGTTGAAGACCCTCCAACAGTACAGATGAAAAATTAATCTTCAATTATAGATGCTAGTATAACAGAATGGTTAAATAAGGAGGTTTAAGGCCAAGGTTACATTTTTATGCTCTTTTTTCTCCTTCATTAATTCTATTTATAGAATCAAAAGCAGATAATCTTGCAAGCTCTGTAACAGCAGTACTTTAACAAGAAAATAACTGAATATTCATAGATTTATTACTGATTTCTGTCTGCTCCCAGAATTCCAGGAGACACTTTTCAGTAAATCTTTTTCGTAATAACATTAAAGTAATACAATAACCTACACAATATGAACAAGTGTAATGGGAAGGCAGTCTCATCCTCCCCAGACCTGAAGCCACAGCCCACCCTTCCTATTGACAAGGTTCTGCCTCTGCCTGGTACCTGGAAACAAATTAACCCACTTGCACTCTGTTTACCCATCGGGTGGAGAAGCAAGCCACTGTCACAGAAGGTGACGGCTCTATTGCCGAGGTACAAAAGAGGAGAAAGAAAACAAAGAAAAAGAATAAAAGACCACTGTCTACTGCTGCATTTCCACTGCAGAATTAAGCATGAACAAAGTCAGTGACGCATACGACCTAAATACATATGGGAAATAAGAGAGGACTCTTCCATGGAACTGTTAACTATCCATGTAAACATCCACAGAACAAATCACAGTGAGCCAGTGCCCAACAGAATAAAGCATTCAGGTGGCACAAATCGCATTCAAAGGCGGCAGCTCTGACTTCAGGGTTGGTGGCAAGAAATGTGTCCGCACCCTGCCGTCACCCATGCAGTCTCAGTCCTTATAGCTCCGGGCACAAGAGGCCGGTTTCTCCAGGATAGCCCTCACGCACTCATGGATTCATTTCCCCTGTTACAAGTGCTCCCACAGCTACTCTGTTGCCGGGAACGCGGACGGGACGAGGAGGCAGCCAGTCCGCCCGCCCTGTGCAAAGGCACAGGAGCTTTGAGCGTCCGCGCCTGCTTCTCTCCCCAGGAGGAACGGCGAGCAGCACGCCCGCCAACGCCGGCGCTGGCCCCGCCTGGGGACCGGGGCCGCCCGGAGCCCCGGGGCAGCCACCGACGCGGGCGCTCCGTCCGGGCCCCGCACCTCCGCCCGCTGCACCGCGGGAGCCGGGCGGGACGCGGTGAGGGGGAGCGGGCGCCTCGGCAGCCTTAGGACTCGCGATCCCCGGAGGCACCTACCGGGAGGACTCCCCGCTGAAGCTGCCGCCGTCCAGCAGCCGCACCTTGCAGAAGAGGATGCCGTTGACGAAGGGCACGGAGGAGAGCTCGTCCAGCTCCAGCTCCACGCGGAACTTGAACTTCTTCTTCTTCATCATGATGAAGGCCATGGGCCGGGGATTGCCCGGGGGCCGCCCCCAGGCCCGCTCGGCGCCGCGCGGCAGCTCCCCTCCGCCCCTCTCCGCTCCCATGCCCGGGGCGAGCGCGGCTGCACGGCGGGGCTGGGCCGGGCCGGTCCCAGCGGCGGCCGCCCCAGCTCAGCCCCCGCCGCCGCGGCGCTCCCGGCCGGCGCTTACATGGCAGCGGGCGCCTCCCTTTCAAACCCGCCCGCCTCCGCTCCGCCCGCCTGCCCGCGGCCGGCAACGGCTGCCGCCGGGGCGCGGCCGAGCCGCTGCTGCGGAGGGCGTTAAACGCCGGCGCTTCACGTGGCGGAGGAGCGGAGCGGGCCCCTGCCGCGCTGTTCACTAGCGGGAGCCTGGCGTGCCGCTGTCCCGCGCAGCGCAGCGCGGCCGCGGGACGAACGTGGCCGCCGAGCTTGTGCAACCCGGTCCAGCAGCAACCCCGCCGCCTGGGGATCCTGTTAGGGCCGCCCCGCCAGCCGAAACCCACCGTCTGGCTAACGTTTCGTCTGCCTGATGGGTGGTTTTAAAAGACATTAACAAAACTAAACCTTCAGAAGTCGAAATTTCAACTCCTGACACTAGATTCCTTCTAGTGTAATTCAAACCTTATCGGGGTCCTTCCCAACAGTTCAGTGTATAATACAGGCTCCATAAGAGCAACAAACGCTCACAGCCTTGCAGAGAAGGAGGGAGGTACAAGTCCGTTTTTACATCTAAGAACAGCCCTGTGGCACCCACGATCACAGCAGCACACATGCAATGCTCCTCTGTATAACGTGTAGTTCAACACCAGCATGTGCTCTCCAGGGAACAGCTTTGACTCAGAAACTCATTCCAGAAGACTTCACCACAAAGCAGGCTCCTGGCACCCTCCGTCAGCAGAGCAGGTTCCTCTTCTCAGAGTGTTGCGTAAGAAAACCGTAACACACAGCACGTCTTCCCGCAACAGAGCATTAACTCACACGATCGGAAGAAGAATTTGTAAGATCAGGCATGTAGCATGATGTTGAGCCCCTGGAATCTTGTTGCAAAAATACTGCTGCCCCTCCTTCAGGAGAAACGTGGAAAAATAATTTTTGTATGGAGCACATACCTGGTGAATACAGACATCACCTATGGTGTGTGTGGCAAAGTATACCAAACCATCAGCAACTGTGCCATAGAATAATGGTAGAGAAGAAGAAGTAGTAAACAGTGGAAAAACCCAACCCAAACCAAAACAAAAACATAAAAATGGAGTGCCTGGAGAAGAAATGCTCTTGCCTTTTCTGTCTGACAACATCCAGAACACAGCAAGTATTTCTACACAGAATTTTCCTGCAAAAAGAACTAGAAGGGTAGTTCTGAGTCTGTGATCAGTTTCATGTTCCTAACAAAAACTTTCCTCTGAAACTTACACATGTCGAGTATTCACTGGCTTGGAAGGAAGCTGTGTAACTGGAACAAACTTAAGACACCTTTGAGAGGAGGTCCAGGCATTTGGCCTGCTTGACCTAAGAATTCCCTCATTAAGAACATCTCTCCAGTCTGCGCTAAAATAATTTGGAAAGTCTCCTCTCTTCAACAGACTGCAACAGCCTATAGTGTATTGCACAAAGCAGTGCTCTAGGTACCGTATCCATCAGCTCTCTGTTGAAAGGAAAGGAAGGTGAAAGGTTTTCAGCACCTAAAAGGAGTGAATCAGTAGTTAACTGGTATCAAGCTATACCAAGAAGCTCCTTTCTTTCAAAGCTAAAGAACCAGTTCTGGAGTTCCATTAAAAACAGATGTTTCTGTTTGATGGAAGAGATTACCACATGTAGCTGGAAGGTCCTGTGTATTCAGATCTAGGAAGGAAAATAGAGCTGAAAAAGCAGATTAAGAAATAGGGTTGCATACCACATGAATTATATATCGGCAGTCTGACAAATGCAGGTGGTCCAGCACCCTAAAGAAAACCTGAACTAATTTACACCTAGTCAGAGAAGAGGCAGAAGGGGCAACATTAATAAATGACTAAAGCCTATAGGTTATTACAGTCTCTGTGAGTAGGTCCTCTGTACAACTGAACTTACCAGGAAGCTGTAGGAGTTGACACACTGTATGTACGTACAAGCTGTAACAGTCCTGTCCAGCCCCACCTGAGCCCTCACCCCACCCTGCCCAGGGGACCCCTTGAAGCCCAGCTCTAAGCCCTCAGCCCTGGTTTGAGCCCTGTTGCAGCTCTGTCTGTTGGGGGTTGTGTTGCAGAGCTGCCTGTACCTTGGTGTGGACCGTGGACTTGCAGGCTGATTTCTAGGTTGATCTCAGACCTGTCATTTCATTCTAGGTGTGCCTGACTGTAGTTGCTGTTGCGGGACTGGACTCTGAGATGTGTTCCCAGTGATACCTCAGCCCTGCCTTGTGGCTGTGTATGCCTGCTCTCCTGGCCAGGTACTGCTTCTGTTCTTGCACTCCCTGCTGTTGAGGAGGGAGCTGGCCCTTGCTGTGCCCTGCCATCCGGAGGTGCTAGCTGCTAAAACAAAGAAAATGCTGGTTGCCCAATGACTTCAGGAGGTTTGCTTCGAATGCTGTCCTTATCCAAAAAAATGCAACTCTACTCAGGAGCTAAATTTGCATTCTGAAGCTGGTGACTTGAAAATGTCTTCTATATTGAGCATAACCTTCTTGATCAGAAAGAGTCAAAGTCAAAAGTGTCACAAGTATAGATTTTTAAATATATTTAGAGCCTTTAATCAAATGGTTCTCTAAATAGCAGAGGAGTTTTGCGAAAAAGGATAAATAGTGTGGGTAATGTAACCATCTTGTGTTGTCACTGATGTAAAGCTTCTGCAAGTTTAAAGCACTGGAGTTTTATTTTAAGAGAAATTCATAAATCTTTAAAGAAGTTGAATGTTACTCAAGCAGGTGCAAAACCTCAAAGATTCAAGAAAAATTAGTGTTTTTCAAAATAGCAGAGTTACACCAGGAGAAAACAAATTATTCAAAAGCTGTTTGCTCTCCCAGAGAATACAAGATTACAGTCACAAAATTGCAGGAGCTAGTAGGGAACTTCCTTTATGGACAGGTGATTCCATGGACAGGTGAAGGCCAGGTCTCTGGGATTTTAAAATCCTCCAGAGCAAGTGTAAATACTGTTGGAAGTGGTACTAATGTGATCTGTGTTCATCCTCTTGGCCTATTTGTTATCTACAGCACCATTTCCCCACTGGCAGTTGTATTTCTGACCTCTAGCTCTTTTTTCCTGAGACGAGTGGCATCAGAAAAATGCTGAAACCTTTCCTTGGTTTGGCTTTAGTTGTACATCTGCTCTTGTTGCAACCTAAGAGCTGGGCTACCACTTGTATCCAGATCAGTGCTTCCAGCAGCTTTCAATTGTAAGTACTCTATCTTGGTCCTGAAAGAGATTAATTTGGGTGTCTGAAACTAAATTAAACTGAAAAGCAATCTCTGTGGGAGCTACGTGCAGTGTGGGTAAGTAAACTCTGTAATCATGGCACTTCTCATGCTGCTTTAAGAAATATATGGTGAAGCCTTAGTCTTCCAAACAGGTTTGCATGTGTTTAGTACAAACCCACATGAGCGGTTTCTCTGATCACCTTTTGAATGATCACTGCCTTCATGTGGCATGGCTATTTAAAGCTGTGCTGTAAATAAAGCTCAATTCCGTGAGGTGTTCTGTGCCCTCCAAAATGGTGATGTGTTGCAGGGAAAGTCAGAATACAGTACACTCAGCTTGACATCTACTGGCGTTAAATCATGGTTTCTTCATTTGTAAACTGTATTTACCTGTACTATGGCATCAATCTTTCTGAATGAAGGCAGAAATCCTTTTTCATGCTAAACCAGTCCAATGCTGCGTGCTAGAAAGGACAAGTACCAGTAAAGAAGAATGTGAACAATAACAAAAAAATCTGAATTTATCACAGCTTGTTGTTCTATGATAGTAGGATTCCAAAATGTGTTTATTTTGAAGAATTATTTTATAATGATAGTTTAAAACCAAGATGATTACATCTGTGTAATGGAGGAAGTATTCATTGTGTCCTGAAACAAGAAAAACCGCTGCACTTTGTCCATTATTAATTGCCTTTGTGTTGTTTAACTATGCCCTCCTGTGTGCGTCCTGGAGATTGCTCCTTCAGCTGACACAGAATTTTGGATGTACTTAGCAGACAATTTTTTAACCGTGTAGCAGAACTGGGCTTGATCTCTTAATTTAAAAATTACTCAACTTGACTGTAGTCCCTGGGGTTAAGCCAGAAATGACTCTTGGCCCACGAAGTAGAATGTTTTTACAATTTGAAGATTATTATGAAGTGTTTCCTTGATCACAGATAAAGAGCTACAGTATCTAGGGCAGGCACTGAATCGTGCAATTCAGCTGAGTTATCTTTTAGTCTGTTAATAAAATACATCATCTTCCTCTAGCCTCTGAGGTTTTGTGATATTTATAGCACTTCCTGTAAGTGGATAGTATTGATGTGATTTAAACATTTATTGTACATGAATTGATGTATATACTAATTAAAAGCTCTGTTTTATTAAGTTAAATGCATATATTTTTCTGATAAATTTTTGATGTTCTGATACTAATCAGTGATGATCTCAGAAAGCCTTATAAGAATATAAAGAATATAAATAATATAAATATTACTGAATTTAAAAAAACCTTATTTTAGATGCACCTCTTGGGCAAAGACATTTTTTGACTCAGATGTCCTTTGTGGATATGCAGTTCTTTCAAGCAAGGTAAAAACTAGAATGGAAGATTATGGACTATTCAAAACTCCTTTTTAACTACCAAGGACTCTGTGAACAATACAGCCCCAAAACCATCATATAAATTGTAGAACTACAGAATGGTTAGGGTGGGAAAGGACATTAAGATCATGTAGTTCCAACCCCCCTGCCATAGGAAGGGACGCCTCACACTAGACTGTGTTGCTCCAGGCTCTGTCCAGCCTGGCCTTGGACACTGCCAGGGATGGAGCATTTACAGCTTCTTTGGGCAGCCTGTTCAGTGCCTCACCACCCTCACAGTAAAGAACTTCCTCCTTGTATCCAATATAAACTTCCCCTATTTAAGTTTGAGCTCCTTGTCCTATTGCTACAGACCCTGTTGAAGAGTCCCTCTCAGGCATTCAAGACCATTTGTAGAAGAAATGATAGTTTTGGTAGTGCTAGCTTCAAATAGTAGGAAAGACTAATTTTCTTATTAGAGATGTAAATGAGGCATTGCACTGCATTTGTGGTCACTGTCTCAGATGTCACTGCAGTAGACTAATTAGGCTGAACTAGTGCCTGTATCTTTCAACAAGGGCAATAATTTCCTCAGATGTGTGTCTGATAGTTTATCTAGAAACATATGCAAAATACCTGAGACTCTTACTACTTGCTTTTCTTATTTGTCTCGGCCAGTCATACTAAAGTCAAAGCATTTAAACCTTCTGCACAGCTCTGATACTCCATTTTCAGGGAGACCAGTGCAAATCTGGAATCACTCAATGAAAAATAAGTGATTTCCCTGTTGTGTCACACTGTGGATAAACAGTTGGATGAATAAAATACAACCTGTACTTCCAACTTTCTGCCACGCACACAAGTCAAAGCAGAATCTATTTGCAAACATGAATTGTCTAACCTTCAAGCTCTATTACCTGCCTATTTTCTGTGGCCTACTTTTCCTCCACAACTCCTAATGGTATGACACACACTATATAAATCATAATTATGCAGGATGTGCTTATGAAAGCTAAAGCTGCCAAAACTAGCTTTTCCTCCTTCTTGCTTCATAAAGAACAAGTGCATCTCTTCCTCTTTTGCCTTGAATTTTTGGCATATTGATGTGCTTCACACATTTTAATAACAGCAACTGAGCTTTTAGAGAAAAATATGAGTGTTCCATTAAGGTTCTCTTTTTGTCTTGATCTTTTATTTATGCTACTTCTTACTTTAGTCAATCCCCCAGCAGACACTATCTTCAACCCATACTGCAAGTATTTTACAGCAGATACTCACTCATCCAAAAAAACTTGTATATATTGCCACTAAATTAATAGTTGTAGTTAACTGATAAAAATATTTTTTAAGCATGTGTATGTATAATACATACATATTCACTCTGAAGTGGTTACCAAATGTGGTGCCTGTCATGCTGGTAGGAAAAGTATTAACACTCAATGCTTGCTGGTTCCTGTAAGTGCTTGCATAGTGCTTTATTGATCATGTGGAAATGATTAGCTGATGTTGAGCATCTAAATGATATTAGCACACAACACAGGGTAAAACCGCCTGAGGTCAGTTTAAGTGTTTGCTTCAGGTATTCAGTGTTAATTTTTGGTTCTAGTTCCTACATGGTGTTAGTATACAAGTACAGTATTTAGTATCATCATATGAGAAAATAACTGTACTTCCTCAAGTCCTCAGACAATGACAATGCCAGATATTAGAAAGCTAGTGATAAGCAACGGGAGCTTAAGGTAGCGCTGTTTTATTCCCACTCGCATCATATTTCTGTGTATTGTATTCAATAACTAGTACAGGTAGTTATTACTTGTGTGTTCTGATTAGAGATTGAATGTTGCTGTCATTGTTACTTTGTTAGATAAAGACATAAGGATGATTGTATGAGTAGAAAAACAGAATCAAATACTGCTTAGCAGTATTATATCGCTGCAATGCAGTGACCTCAGCAACATTCCCTTTCCTTATTCAGACTCTGCCTATTCCAATACACAACCTTAGCTGTACTAACAAAGTAACATGTTTCTATTTGGACAGTGCTTGTTTAATGTCTTTATCAGTTAGGTGGAGGCAGCAGAGTACACTCTCATAAAATTTCCAGATGACCACAAACTGTCGGGGACCAGCTGGTGTGCTTGAGTGCAGGGCTGCCATTCAGAGAGGCTGGAGGAATGGAGTCACGTGTTGAATGAAATTCAACAAGGACAAATATGAAGTACTGCATGTAGGAAGGAATAGCCCCTTGCAACAATCCAGGCCAGGGAGGGCCTGCTGAGAAGGATGTGGGGGTCTTGGTAGAGAGCAAGCTAAGCATGGGCCAACACTGTCTCCTGTTAGCAAACGGGGCCAGCACCATCCTGGGCTGTATTAACATGAGCATGGCCAGCAGATGGAGAGAAGTGATTATCTCCTTCTCCTCTGCACAAGCTAGACTGTATTTAGAAACCCTAGTCCAGTTCTGGGCTCCCCAAAATCTGAAAGACATGGATAAACTGGAGAATGAGCCAACAATATGTCTGGAGCTGGAGCACTTGCTCCATGAGGAGAGTCTGAGGAAATCAGTTTCCTGATTTCCTTTCCTGATTCCTTTTCTCCAACTGGGAGAAAAGAAGGCTCTGGGGGGACCTGAAAGGTGGCCTCCACTTTCTTGGTACCTACAGAGAGTTTATAGGGAAAACAGGATCAGGCTTCTTATAGTGGGACATGGTGGGATGATAAGAGACACCATGCACAAACTGAAATTAGAACAGCTCACAGTGGATTAAAATGGAAAAACGTCTTCTCTGTAAGGAGAGTCAGGCAGTCCAAGTCTCCATCCTTGGATATCGTCAAGACTGAATAAAGACCCAAGTAACCTGGTCTGAGTTCATGGCTAAGCTTGCTTGGAGCAGGAGGTTGGACTACAGACTCTTTGAGGTCCATTCCCACTGCAGTTACTCTGTGATTCAAAGAACTACTGTCTTTACATACGCAAGTCATAGTAGTGTCTAGTCATTTTCAAGCACCAATTAGTCTATGGTCAGACAATATATCACATTAGCTTTATTAATCACTCTTGGAGCAAGGCTACTAAGTTCCTGCTATAAGGCTGAAGAGCACTTTCCGTGGTTGTGTACTGGCTGAATGTGCACTAGGAAAGCAAGACTCGGCAGCTCATTTTCACTGCATCTTTCTGGTGGAGAGCC
Organism: Lathamus discolor; assembly: GCF_037157495.1. Taxonomy (NCBI): domain Eukaryota; kingdom Metazoa; phylum Chordata; class Aves; order Psittaciformes; family Psittacidae; genus Lathamus; species Lathamus discolor. The sequence continues at coordinate 53,684,177 of NC_088886.1, read as the reverse complement.
TGCTTGCTGACATTTTCTGTCCATTTGTGCCCTTTCACATTCACTCTACTGATTTATTTATGAAGCAATGATGAAGAGAAAACAAACACTACAAGTTTCCTCTTCCGGTCTTTGTTCTGTTAAGTCAAGCAAGCCAAGCTCGTTCAGACTGCTCCTAGACTCGGGACTCTTCATAGAGCTTCAACCCAGACCTCAACCGTTGTCACTAGCGTGAACCAAAGTACCCAGATTAGGTATTTTGCAGCTTGTTGGTATTTCCCTACTTGTATGGGAAACGTTTGCTGGATACGACCGTGTCGGTTGCAGGACGGAAAGCCGAGGCAAACCTGAGGAGCTGCCACCCGCCGTCTGCCCTTAGCGGCTCGGCGCTTGTTTCCCATTGTTCGTTTCCCGTTTCCCATTGTTCCTTTCCCGTTTCCCATTGCTCGTTCCTCGTTTCCCGTTTCCCGTCTCCCGCTCCGCGGCGCGGGGAGGAGGGAGAGCGGGCAGTGCCGTAGGTCGCTCCTCCCCGCGCTGCCGAGGCGGGGCTGGGACGGTTCCTGCTCCGCCAGCTGCGGGCGGCGGCTGCAGCGGCAGCGGCAGCACAGGCGGTGCTTCCCGCCGCGCCCAGCCCGCGGGGAGCAAGGGGCGAGCGTCCCGCTGCCCGACCGCACGGCCTCGCCATGTTCCAGTTCATACGAGGTTTCGTCTTGCCGGCGGCCGCCTGCGACGGCAACAGGGATGGCGACTCCCGTTACGCCAGCCTCTTCAGGAAGCTAGACCTCAACGAAGATGGGAGGGTGGATATCGCCGAGCTGCAGACTGGCCTCCGGGCCATGGGCATCCCCCTGGGAAAAGAGGCGGAGGAGGTGAGAGCGGGCCGGGGGCGCGGCGGTGGCACTTCCCCGCCATTCACCCACTTATCCCCCGGCGCTGCTTCCCAGAGGAGCAGCCGCTGGCGAGCGGTCCCCCCGGCACCCTGCAACCATGGGGAGGGTAAGGCGCGGCCTGGCCACCCACCCGCCGCCCAGCCCCTGAGGGATGGGGCGCTGCCCTGCCGGGGCTAGCCGGGATGGTCCCGGAGCCGGGGCGGCGCGTCGGGGGTGCTCCAGACCGGTAGCCGCCTCCGGGGGCTTTGAGCTGCTCCTGAGTGAAGTCGGCCTCTGGCCTGCTTTTCCCTTCGCGGGGACGCCGTGCCTGCTGCAGGGATGCGTTGTGCAGGCGCGCCTAGGGGCTGAGGTGAAGGATCCCGAGTGCGGAGGCTGTTAACAGTGCTGCTGTCGGAGGTTCTACTGCCGGCTTTATTCATCGCGTGTTGACTTCTGACCTCCTTTGATTCTTTACAGCATGATGTTTGATAGAATATTCCTCCTCCAGCATGATAAAGGATTGTAGTTTACATCTTTTGTCTGACATTCCACCTTTGCATAATCTAGGTCAGAATAAAACTAAAACTCGCTTTGTGCAGCAGGTAAGTAAATCTGTATAACAGTAGGCTGCAATATCAGAACTAGTTATTCATGGTAGGTCTCCATCAGCACTCAGACATGGAAATGATTCTACTTGGCAAGGGCTGTGTTGGATAATATCTGTTTAATAATGTAGACTTGTAGCAGTGGTTGTCAAACCACGAAACAGCACACACTCTGTGCTGTGGATTCTGCTGTGATGGGGTTGGACTACATTCCTTTGTTCCCTGTATCAATGTTGTGACCTCAGAAGTCAGTAAAATTGAGTCATCAAGCATTCCAGTGCAGTGCCAAGTTATACTAGCAAATCTGACCTGTTGTTTTCAGTAAGCCCCAGAGAGAAGAATATAAAATCAGTAAATGCACAGCTCTGTAGGAATAAGTATTTGAGTGGTAAGGCAAGTCTGTTCCAACAAGGCACGCATAGGTTCACCTAGGCTGTACAGGTACAGCTGAGATCTGTGCTACAGCTATTACTGTAACAATGTTGGTCTTTGTTTCAGTGTAAAGAATGGTTAGGTGGCATTCCAGTGCTGTCCCTGTACTGCCTGTTGCATATTTTCTGAAAGAGGTTCAAGAAAGTGAACTTAAATTTTGACTGCAGTGTTATGTCAATAATTCAGTTTCAGTGACTTTATACTAACTGTGGGACACACTGCCAATTTTTCCCCATGGTCTCGTTATTGGTGTCTGTCTTACTTTTACTTGGTATTTAATTCTCTGTATCATATACCTAATGGAAAAGTATGCAGCAGGCCTCTTTAGTTGGATGATGCCAAGTATAGATGAAAGCATACTTTCATTTTAATACTGCTTCTGGTCAAAATCATCTTTACAAGAATTATGTTTTGTGTTCTCAGTTTTTGGTATAAAGGAGGGACAGTTTTTCTTTTTGCTTATCCATGGAAGTTGCAATATTAAGAGCATGCTAGTTATGAACTTCGGTTGCACATTGTATACATGTTGTTGAAAAACTGTTGTACCAGTTTGACTGTAAGGATTTTGGGGTTTTACTTAAATTGAACAACAGGGAACCTGGTGCCCAGTTGATCAGTTGATATTCTGGCATTTAATAAGCGTGGTCTTCCCACATCATTCAGAGAGCCCTGGGATACAAGTAGCGTGCTGCTTAATTTTGAGCAACTTGGAATTGAATTAAGTTTTGAGCAACTTAGAATTGAATTTCCAAGTTCTTTCTGAAGATCAGTGTGATGCTTCATTAATAGTGCACATCTGAATATCTGTCAAATTCTTAGTTGCCACAGGATAAACTGGAAGTGAAATGCATGAAATTAACAGATAAACTAGACTTACTTGGATGTAATGGACAGCAGGAACTGTCTGCCTTAGTTGCTTAAGAAACGCAGAGTAAACAAAATAAGGCATGAGTCATGTGCATGTTTGAGGGGGTGGAAGAATTGTTGGAGTACACTGAAATTTCTATATGCTCACTATTTTAAAGTTAATGGTGCACACAGTTTAAAGTAGAAACTGGGCTGCTAATAACTAGACTTGTTATAAAAGAGCCTCAGTAAGACTTGACTCCAGCTTCTTTCCTGTCTTTATGTAGCTAATCTGCTACCTGTACTTTCTTGCAGCTGAAACTTGTCTTCTCCCTCTTACTTTGCTTCAAGCTCTGAAGTGATAAGTTCAGTAAAATGCCTTTTCACTACTTAGTGAGCAGGTATTTTATTAATGAAGTCAGATACTGCATCATCATATTTGTGTTTGTAGAGGCAGGAGTAGTTTTATTATTACTAACAACAAATGAGTAAGTAAACGGGATGAGGGAGTATTGAACAACAAGGCAAAGCATTAGCCAGTGAACTGCTCAGCCCTGCCAACATTGTGGCACTGTGGGATGGGCAGGCCTTGGGGTGTCCTAAAGCTGAGTAGGCTTCAGTGCCTCATAGTTGGGTTGGGGTCTCCGGCTTTGTGCTATTCTTCTGTTCTAAATGCAGGTCTGGCTTACATTTACAAAAGTACTCTTGCAGGGCTGGCTTCGTTTGCATGGGATGTTGGTCACTGTACTTCTAGGAGCACAGCTGCTTCCTGATTATAACCCCGGGTAAGGGACCATGTGAGTGTTACTGTGTTTCACTGCTAGATCAGTTGGTTCATCCTAAGTCATCATCTTCATGGTGTAAGTCAGTGTTTGTGCTGCAAGTACTACTTTCTTCTTCTCTTGAAATGTAAGTCTTCTGGAAAGAATATGCGTATCTTTAAAAGATGCAAAGCTGCTATCCATTTGAGTAATAGACTACTGTTACATTCTTTTTATTTTACCTTTCATAGTTGTCTTGGCAGTTTTATTAATGCTTAATGTATGATAAAACCCTCTTAAGTGAAGAAACATTGTAGATATGGGAACTGATGCAAAACCATGTGGTAAGCTTTGGAGGTAGGTTGCATGTCCCTCTAAGGAAGAATAATTTTTCCCCATAGCAAGACATTGCAGCACAACATGTCATGAGCCTCTGAATTTGTGTTCTACTTGACCTGCCTTCCATCAGTATCTGACAGACAAAAGTAAACCATTGGAAAATCTGAAATATATGCTGCTTAGAGGCTGCCAGATGACTCCTGTTTTATAATGCTTTATAAATGTTTTATAATTTTATTACCCGCCAGGAATGGGGAACTTTGCAAAGCTTCACAAAGATTCCTGACATAACACGTCAAGACCGATACAGAAGGAATTCAGTGTTGTGACAGTATCATATGGTGCTCTACAAGCAGTATTAAAAGCTGTTGTACAGTCACTTTGATTAGTGGAGTTGTCCAGTAGAGACACAAAATAGATGCTGGGATCAGATCTCAAATGATGTCATCCTCTGTCTACAGAATGCTGTGAGCCTCTTAGGCAGGAGTGCCGTACATGGTGTGAACGGTTATATGAAGTACTATTTTTGTTCACCCTTTCCTTCTGTTGCAATCAATCCTTACAGTAAAACTGTAGGAGGCGAACCCCTTGTTTCAAGCTTCAGTGTAGGGTAGGAACAGCCAAGCATTCAAATTGTGGTGCTATTTATACATTGAGTCCTGGAGCTAGGAGTAAAGATGTTACTAAAATGAATAGCTACATTCTGGAAACAGTGTAATGATCTTATTTGGACTGACTGTCAGGTTTTGACCTAAATCTTTGGCTACATTAAGGCTTCGTTAGATGAAGAAAGAGTGTGATGAGACACTTCTGTGTAGTAGAAACAAGAAGACTAAATTTTCAGCAATCAGAATATGGTATGTTTAGAGTAATTGACTGTGTTTATGAAGATTTAATTTCAACAAAGTATAAAAATACTCAGAACACTTGAAGTGGGTTGCTGAAAATTCAGAATTCCATCAGTGAGGCAGGCCACAGTGCTGCATTACAGTGCTGTGTCTCTGTGTGAGAGGATGGGTGAGGATAGGGCTACGTGAGCATTGTTTCCTTCGGTGCTATTCTATGGCCTCTAAAAACTACAGCTAGGTTGTGCTTCAGAGCTTGAACTTGTCATAGCTGTTCTTAGCCCAGAAAGCGCATACTTTTTTAATGAGTGAGCTAAATGTGTCATTGAGTGTTTCTCCAGCATTTTATTAAGACTTCCGGGCTTTTCGTACTTTTAGGAACTTCCTCTATATGGCAAGATTAGAAGGCTAGTAGACCAAGTTAACTGAAGCCTTTTCATTATGTTGCAGCTCTAAAAATGCTAGTTATTTTGGCAGATTCTTAGAAGAAACATTGGCATTTCAAATTACATGATATCTACTTTTAGACTTTATTATCATACATGATATGCAGTTTCACAGTCCTACAAGCTTCAGCACTTTCATGTCTATATGTAGTTCTTAATGTGAAATGAAGCTTTCTCTCACCTTAATAGTATGCCAGAAACTGGTACTACAGATTTAGAGTAGATGGTCATTTTCAACTTTTTACCAAAGCAGACGTCACCTCATGTGAACCACTTAGTTCCTTTAAACTTTGTTTTTCAGGTCATACTAGGGCTTATGATTATGTCTGATTATAGGGACTTAATTGTGAAATACCACAAAAATTTTCAGTAGTGTATCTTAACTAAAGTTGTAAGCTAACATGTAAGTTGTCATTTCATTTCAATGTGTACAACTTCAGAAGCTTTTAACTGATCTGTGCTGTAGTCTCCAAGTCTCCATATGAAAGAGCAAGGTGAATGTGAGTTTGTTTTCATAACACTTTAAGCATCCAAGGAGATAAAATAAATTTTTATAATACTAACTTGATAGTTTTTTTCCTGAACAGTGACAGGGTACAGTGAATGATTAATTGTTCCTCTTGTTGCTGCAAAGTGCAAGAATTCCAGGCACCAAATATGGGAACCCCCACCTCTGGAAGATCTCTTAAGTGCATGTTGAAATGTTTTGCTAAATCCCTGTCTTGAGGCAGCAGTGTGTCCCTGGTAAACAAACAAGATAAACTGGTTAACCTTTTGAGATGACTAAGGTGGGGATGCCTCTGCAGCAAAACAATCTTATTTAATGGCAAAAGTCAGTCTACCAAGTATGTTCAAAGTCAAAATACCAGTGTAACTTGCAAGGAATGTTGAGTGAAATTGCTTGGGATAGTTTGCATCTCCCATTAATGCCATTTCAGATTCTTGGAATCTAATTCGTAGCTATGAGTTAAGAGTTTATCCAGGTCCTGAGGGAGCAGCTTCTGCAGGGCATATTGGAGAACATATTACAACTTGCATCTCTTCCTTTTTAGGCTCTTTTTATAGAGATTCTTTACCTGAAATGGACCAGTGCGAAGACAGCTGTTAGTGCTTTCCTGTTGCAGGGAAGTTTGGTGCTCAGGACAAAGAAAAGGAAGGTGAAGCTCTGCAGCTGATAGCAGCATCTCTGCTAATGCCAGGGATGCAAGTCTCCTGTACTGGAGTGGGGGACTCTATTAATGTCTGTGTGTGGCAGGTTTAAAGAGCCTGCTGGAGTACTGCTTCCATATGAGCTAGTATCCTTTGGGAGGGAAGGAAACAAATATGAATGTGGCATTTGAACAGCGTTGAGTGTTTGGAGGCAGTGCAAATTACACAAACTGCTAAAAGAGCAGTGTTGTGTTGGATTTCTGGAGGTTAAGTGGCATTCTAGTTTGTTACTGTGTTATGTGGACTCATTGGGGTATAATGCTTCGTGGACACATCCTCAGGCCCTTTCCCTTTATGCTGGATTTATTTCTCAACTGATGCTGTTTGACAAGACTGACTTTAGTAACTCTACTACTACTGATTTTTAGGTTATCAGTGTGTGTCATAACTTGTGTAGTCTTGGCAGATAGAGGCAGGAAAAGGACGTGAGTTTTTACTATTGTAAGGTATGCATTTTGTAAAGAGATAAGAGTTGCATATAGCTGAGCTGTGACTTGATTTGGCTTCCAATAAGATTACAGTCTAATAACTTAAAATTGTAGAATGCAGAACTATATGAGTGACAGGCACTAATGACTTTGGAGGTGAAGAGAGAGAGAATAGAAAAAGGGGAGAAAAGGAGAAGGGAATATTGTGTTTGGTTTTGTAAGAAAATGTGAAATTTTGAAAGAAAATGTGAAATTTCTGAATGTCCAAAGACACTTCGATGCTTCTGTTTCTTCTATGCAGTATTTGTAATTGTGCCCTTTGGAACTCTAGTCATAGACTGCAAACAATGAATTGCTAATTGAATGGACTATGTATCTTTAAGTGTCTTTTTTACTTGTGTTTTAGATGGCATGATAGAAAGCTAGAAACACCCTGTAACTTCTTAGTGGATCACTTCCTTTTAGATATTCTTTACGTTGAATTAATCAGCTGAAGTAACAAGCTAATGAATAATGATTGGTAGTCATTTGGGCTGAGCAGTCCCACTTTTCATGCCCAGTTCAGTTTTGTAATCAGAATGTGAAGCCTTATGCACAATACACAAATAATGGTATTAAGTAATATCAAACTGTGAATCTAAAAAAAAAAGTCTACATTAAATCATTAATATTTGCAGTGTTTTGCATTCTCTGTCTTTTCATTGTAACTGTGAATGTGCTAAAGTTCATAACTTTGGCACGGAGTAATGTAATAATTCATTAGGCCACTTAGAGAGCACCGGGATTTTTAGGTGTGTATAAAGCCTGTCTATAACTTTACTGTGCTGTGGCTTGTGTTTCCACACCAAATACAGAGGTCTTCTGGAGGAGCAGGAGTTCAACATGCTTTGTATAATTCAGAAATAGAAAAATAAAACTCTGTTTCGGTCTCCTTGTGGCCTTTCACAGTGGTGTTGCTGCGCTGTGCAGGACTTCGAAAGCAACTGTATTAACAAAACCTACAGCAGGAAAAAAACCCAAATTAGTAGAATGGAAAAGAAAAAAGGGGGGTGAGGAGGAAAAAAGACCAAGGCAGCAATGTCATGACCAAATAGGTCACCACTGAAGCATTGTAGTCAGTATATGTAAAGGCATTAAAAGGAATGATCATCTAAGTCGTCTTCTATCAGCAAGTCTTTATGTGGTCACCATTTAATTTTACCTAGTGAATTATCTTTATTGCTTGGGGTTAAAGTTTTATATAATGAGAGAAGAAATGGCATACCCTGAAAAATGAACATTTTTCTCTTGGGGCTGGGCTTACATAAAGGTGAAGTGATCCCACAGTAAGTAAGGAACAAGAAATGGCAGGTTTAATGTGGCAGGCACACTGAACATTGTTTCCCAGGACTTCCAAATGAGGATTAGCATCTGGTTTGGTTCCTGCTCCATTGTTGTAAGCATGCCTATTTTAAAGTGCACCCAGTTCTCCATCAGAGAAGTTGGTGAACCAGGAAGTGGCTCAGTGACAAGTGGTTGTAGCTATGCAAAATCTGGTAGTATATTAAATGCAGAACAGCAGAGTTGGGTTCCCTGTTGGTCTGAAGTGAGGGTGGGTGAAACAGGTTGCTTGAGGAGGCTGTGGAATCTTCATCCTTGGAGATGTCCAAGACTAATTGGATGTGGTCCTGCGCAAACTGATCTAATAGGTTGTGCTTTTAGCTGGGGTTTTGCTTGATGGCCGCCAGAGGTTCCTTCCAACCTCAATTATTATTTGATGTTGTGAATGGGCAGTTTATACCTGGGATTGTGCCAGGCTTCCCACAGAATCAGGTACGTGTTCTTCCTGCTGGCTATGCCCATGGAGTATGCCACCCTCCATGCGGGAATTTCTGCCCTGCCAGTGGAAGGCAAGCTCCTTTCAGTGTTCTCTTTGTTACACAAACTCACAAATTACTGGTTTTAATCTTGAAACTTTAGCACCTGCATGATTAGTACATTTCCTAGACACAAGAGGCTTTTGTTCCAATGAACTTTTAGATTTGTAATGTGAGAAAAATGCGTGTGGCTACTCAGTGAAAGCATACGATTTTGTTCCCTGTTGCTTCTGTTCTGCTGCACTGAGAGTGGCTGAGGCTGGCTTGAAGTCTGGAAAATAACTGTAAAACAAAAGTAGGGAATGGAGAGCATGTTTGTGCTTATCCTTTTCTAGTTGTTGCAATATAAAATCTGTTTATCTGGCAGATGAAATGGAAGGTGGCCCCTTCACACACTGTAACTGCCAGTGCTCTAAACTTCCTAGGAATTTCCATTTTCTTTGGCTTACATCATCCTCAGCAGTGGAGGTTTTGTAACTGTAATTTTGTTCAAGTTTTGTCATATCTGTGAGCCAGAACAGCTCTTCCATTGTTCTACATTCTTGTTTGTGTAGTTCAGATAGCAGTAGGGAATAGTAGCAATTAATGTTGATTAGAAGTCACTCAGTGTATGTATGACTGAAATGTAAATTACCTCGTCTCAGTAGCTTGTGGGAGACTAGCAGGATGCTCAGATCCTGCAGTATGAGACGCCATGCGTGGAGTACAAGATATGATGAGATTGCAGTGTCTTTGAGGGGGGGCCTTTCTTAATATCTTGTTAGAAGGTCGTGGTCAGCAATGCATCCATAGACTTCAATAAGTATAAACTATTTTTTTTTTCATAATGGGAAATTCTGCACAGCTGTAACCATATTGGTAAGGGTTTGAAATAGATATTTGAAATAGATATTGCAATCAAGCTGAATTTGCGAGTATACTAGGAATACTATTTTTCTAAGATGATACCAGACACTTTTCTCTGAGTATATGGCAAATTCAGTCAGTTTTATTGTGCATAACTTGCTGTATTGTAGGAGGTAAATAATTTCCTTATTGCACTGTGTCGTGCCATATTGACTTCCTCCCTTCCATTGAGAAATCTATAATAATCTTAGGAATTTGGGTGTTTTTGTTTTGGTTGTTGGGGTTTTTTTTTGAGATTAAACATTAAAATACATTTGGTTTTGTGGTGGGAAAGCAAAGATAAAGGAGGCAACATAAATGTAATAAAATATTTTCCATTTTTTTCAGACACCTGCAGGAAATACTCCAGAGTTCTCAACTTCCTTTATGCTTAAATTCTGTAGGCTAGAACTTTCTGGACTTTGGTCTTTTGAGGAGTTATACTAATTATAATGGAATAAACAAAATGATTAAAACCAGATTTTGCAGATTAGAACAGCCATGCAAATCTTGTTGCGTTAGGTGATTCAGAAACTATAGCTGCACAAGCAGTCTGCAGAATAGGAATTTGGAAGAATTTTTGGCATATGCTTTAGATGTACCTTGAAGTACTCTGAAACTTACTGCAAGTTAATGAAGATATTGTGCTATCAGTTTGGTCTCCTGTCCATCTTGTACAAAGTGCTGCTCCTGTAGGATTTCACACTTCGAGGGAAACCATGGGCACTGATGCCCAAATCAAGAGATGAGACATAAGGTTGGACAGAGCCTTGTGTGACATGGTTTAGTGTGAGGTGTCCCTGCACATGGCAGGGGGGTTGGAGCTTGATGATCTTAAGGTCTTTTCCAACCCTAACTATTCTATGATTCTAAGTTTACCTTAAATCTTGTGTTCTGAAGCAGGGTTTTGGGGTGGATTTCACAGCCTGCTTCCTGCTCATCCTGTCAGAGGAGACAGCAGTGCTGTGGAAGTGCAAGAGTAGGTGAAACCAGTGACCTGTGGGCCTTGCATCTCCTCCGCCCCACTGTGTTCTCTGCAGCCCTTGCTGTGGCATGAAGCCCAGGCTCATAAATCCTGCAGAGCTTGTTAGCCTGAGCTTCATTTTTCTCAGGGCTTTGCCCTTTGGAGACAAGCCTCAGCAGTTACAGGCTGATGCTTGGAGGGGGCTGCTGTAATTTCCCTTCATTGAAAGCTATGTTTTCACACACAAAGATGGTATTCTGGCCCTTTGCTGATGGAAATGTCTATGCTTAGGCTGTGTTTCAGACTTGTTTCCTGCAGTGCTGGCAGTTGTGTACCATGCATTTAACTCATGGTTAATTTTGCATATGTTTCTTACCTGTGGGACAATTACTAGAAACCACATACAAAAATGGAAGATTACTGTGCTTCTGTTTGTTTGCCAACACTAAATTTGCCAAGTCTGGTGTTGCTTGTTTGCTTGATGTTTTTGTCAGGGCTTCAGTTTGAAGTAGAAAGACCTGCCTTCTTAGACCCTGGGTGGTTGAAGGCAATATCTTTCTATTTTTTCGGGTCAGCTGTTAAATAATCAATTGCTATCTTTACCGTTATAATTTGCAATTAATAGACCACTATTTTTTATTTATTTATTTATTTTATTTATTTTATTTTACTGGCATATTGATAAATTTCATGTGTAACCAGGAAAGTCACAGGATTAGAGTTGTTCTCTTTCATGACTTTGTCCTGTCTCTCACCTCCTCCTCCACAACTTATTTGATACTTGTAGGTATAACTTGCCAGTGCTGGTAAGAAGCTTTAAAAATCCTTTGAGTAGGAAAGCTATGTAAATAAAAGAGAAAGCACTGGGCAGCAAAGATAGATTTAAGAAATCATTATTCATGAAAATAGAATCATAGAATCATAGAATAGTTAGGGTTGGAAAGGACCTTAAGATCATCAAGTTCCAACCCCCCTGCCGTGGTCAGGGACACCTCACACTAAACCATGTCACCCAAGGCTTTGTCCAACCCGGCCTTGAACACTGCCAGGGATGGAACATTCACAGCCTCCCTGGGTTAATGCTGAGTGTGTTAAACTCCAGAATACAGCTCTGAAGGATATGCTTATGTATTCTCCTGGTTTGACTCCCAGAGTGACCAATATGAAGTTTTCCTTAAAACTAGGGCTGTGTCATGCTGCTGTTGCTTTGTGACATGCTGTAGCTTGGAAAAGTCAAATGTTGAGTTTTCTCTCAACAGAAAATTTTTAAAGCTGGAGATACCAACCAGGATGGACAGCTGGATTTTGAAGAATTTATGCAGTATCTTAAAGATCATGAGAAGAAGATGAAACTGGCATTTAAGAGCCTGGACAAAAACAATGATGGTATGCCTTGGTTTATTTTATTTGTTCAAACATTGTTTGAAGAAGCTGTGAATTAAAAGTTATCTTCATTTATATTCTTTGTCTAAACTGGAGACAAAAATTTGTCAATATGGAACCCCTACTACTTTCCCTTAAAATTATCATAGTAAGAATTTACTATAGCTTGAAGTAGTAAATAATTATAGTCTTGTATGTCTTCTATGCCTTGTACTAGACAATCAAAATAAACAATTTGTGTTTAAATTGATTTTAAATGATCTTTGCTATTGTGTAGGTGTTACAATAGAACTTGGTGGGCACCAAGGTGCGAAGTGTATTAAGTTCCATGTTTTAAACATGTATCATCTTTCTTTTAATGTTTCAAGGGAAAATTGAAGCATCAGAGGTTGTCCAGTCTCTCAAGATACTGGGTATAAACATTTCAGAAAAACAGGCAGAAAAGATCCTGCAAAGGTCAGGAATTATTGTTTTTCAAGTATGTGAAGCTTTGTGCTGTTAATTAATATGATTCAAAGAACAGGATAAATGGAATTATAATTTTGAAAAATGTTGTTACCTTCAGTGGTGCCTTTACAGAAATTCTTATATACTCCATCTGTTCTTGGGTGATAGTAAGTTTAGTTGCTATTTGAGCATCTGGTTCTGGGAGAAGAATGTTACCTCATTTCCCTGTAAATGCTGTTGATAGAACAAAGTGCTATAATACGTTTTTAAATGAAATATGCCAGATGCATTTGGATAAGAAAAGCATGGTATGGGAAGGCCATGGCACATTCAGCCTTGAAGTCTCCATATGGAATTTACAGTCAGTTGTCACTGATGTGATGGCCAGTATTATATAAAATAAAAGGGGTTGGGAGTAAGGCAGTGAAACAGAGCAAAACTCCATTCCTGTTGTTATTTCCTTATGCAGTTCTGTTCAATTTCTTTCTAGTATTGATGCTGATGGGACGATGACAGTAGACTGGAATGAGTGGAGAGATCATTTTATGTTTAACCCAGCTACAGACATTGAGGAAATAATTCGATACTGGAAACATTCCACTGTAAGTTCAACTGTCCTTTTAGCTTAGTGCAGCTCCGAAGTTCATCTCTGCTCCGTTAATTTGCAATATTGAGTATAACAACTTCACAGTTGTTAAATTTCAAGCATGCCTGTATTTAAGATTGTTTTGATTTCCTTTTGACTTCATGCTGCCATTTACAAGCACGATAGTGTCACATGAGGTTCTTTTGAACAAAGAATTTCATCTAAACCTTGCCAGTAATGATCAGTAATTTTTAGGAAGGAATCCTTTTTTCCTTTGCAGATATTCCACAGGAAGATCATAATTACAATATTAAATAATTTTCACATTACAACACAGTTTTACATTCAGCACTTTTGATGTGTTGAAACAAATAATAGAAACATTTTAACTGTTTGTTATGTTGAAATTAGTTCAGTAGTTGTATTTCTATAGTAACACTATTACTATCTTAAAATCACTGGTGTCATTGGTGATTATCTGTGCACATGTTCTCACACTCTTGTGCTACAGAATTTCATTTAAGAATGACAAAACATACAGCAATAGGTTATCCACTGAGCAGATAAAGTTTTTTAAGTTTCTACTGAATGGAGCTCTTTCCACCTCAGTGACAGACTTTTTAGAACAAATAATAAGGTAAGTAAACCACCAGTAATCCTGTTTGCTGAGGAATTACTGGAGTAATCCATGAAGTTAGGTAAAGACAGATTCCTTTGAATATGAGTGAGACCATTTATATCTTCAGGGATTAGTCAGCATTCCTGTAATAAAAACAAGTTTGAGATCTGAAAGTTGTGAGTGTTTCACGCTGCAGCCTCAGTTCAGAAATGCTCCCCAGAAGGGATTTAGCTCCCTGTTTGCTGCTGAAAACAGCTGAAATGCTGCTATGAGATCAAATAGTCCTAGTCCCAGTTTACTTAGTGGAAAAAAAAAAATGCCTTTGCTTTAATAAAATGTTTCATATTAATACTATTTAACATAAGATTTTAGGTGTTTTTAAATTATGGAATGTTATTAGTCACTCCTAAGAAACAATTTTAGAAGTCTCATGTGATCTTCCTGTGTTGCAGTCAGCTGATGACCCAGTTATCTCAGCAAGCAAAATCCAGCTCTACGGCAGCACAGCTGGTGTTTCAGATAAGGGCAGATGTGACACCTTGCATGCCTGGCTGGCATTGACAGCTCTTCCAATTCTGTTTTTATTGTAAAACTTTAATTGCTGTCAGATCTTGCAAGCAGATGACTGCATTGGGATAGAGTTGTTATGAATTGCTGGATGTGGCTTTTCTGTTATAAACACCCTAAAATTTAGCTTTTTTTCTTAGTTGTGTTTAGGGTTTGGTAGACGCAAGGTTTAACCCCTGGTAGGTATGCATGATTTCTCTAAGAACACTGATTTTATATTGTAAGAGTTCTGATTGACCTTTTGATGTTTCCATGTAGTTGAGCAACTGATGACACCTTACTTGGAAACCATGAATGTTAGAAAGATAAAAGAATTTTCCAATTACTGTGTTCATTACCCAGAATAGTTAGTGCTTATCCTGCTTGTCCAGTAGCTGTATCTATAATCTGTATCCTGCATTTCTTGTGTTCCAGATGACCAAGACAGTGTTCTGCCTACTTAACAGATAGGGAATGCAGCATAAGTTAGGAATGTGGTGTCTACAATTAAAATCAACAGTTGTTAAAAAAGTTTATCAGTTAACATGCTTTCTGGTCAGCTACTTATCAGTTATGAAAACATTCTTGCTTGTTTAAAGGTTTAATTTATGCATAATACTGGTTTTGCATTGTCTACATTGTATTTTTTCCTCATGTATCATGGTTATAAATACATGAAGAGCAGAGACTATGTTTAAGTGATATGTGAGATTCCATAGTCCTATGTCTTGGACAGCTTTATTGCTAAAGCCTACAGTAGTGTTCTTTGATCAAATTGCAAACTTTTATAGTTGAAAAAAGTAATTCATGTATCTTTCAGTGTAACTGAGGATAAAATAATGTATAAAGTTTTACTCCAACTTGTAGTTTTGTGCGGTAATATACAGCAGTTACCAGAAATAGAATATTCCAATACATCACCTATAAAAAGACTACCTTAAAATGGTGGTGGTGGTGGTGGTAAGATCCCACATATGCGTGAATAAATTACCGTGAGAGAGAAATCTCTTGTTAGCATCCTTAGGAGATTACTAAACTAATCCTAGAAGGTTGTCCGGTGAAAGGTTATCGGCAGCATATAAGGATTTGAGCTTTAGTGCTGACTATGAAGGACTGCTGATCATGAGAGAATGTCGTTTGGGCCACGCTCAAGGCAGGAATTCAACATAATTTTTAATGATGATGGTGCAGTCTTTGAAATGGTGGGTCTGTGGTGGTATTGCTCAGTATCTATGTAGAAGTCACTAAAAGTTGCTATTCATTGAATAGTAATAGCAATCCATAGCAAGTTAATTATAGAATGTACACTAAACAGATATTTTTATTTTTCACTAGCATTTTATTTACAGGTGGTAGCGTAATTTGGAATTAGAGCTCTTAGTAGAATTGAGATGATGGAATGAGAAAGTTATTTGCACATATTTGCTTTGGATTCTAATAGGTGTTGGATATAGGAGATAGTTTGACTGTTCCAGATGAGTTCACGGAGGAAGAGAAAAAGACTGGACAGTGGTGGAAACAGCTGTTGGCTGGAGGAGTGGCTGGTGCTGTCTCTCGAACAGGCACAGCACCATTAGATCGCCTTAAAGTGATGATGCAGGTAGGTGCAATGTTCAAGAACTTTTTAGTTTCCAGTATCACTTCAGTTTTTAGAGAGCTGTTATGGAAAACTGATGGCCAAATACAGTATCTAAATTCTGTAAGTCTAGTTATGTTTTGACAGTTTCCATATTTTGTTCATAAAAATTATTTTCCATAGTAATAATTGGCAAAATTGTAATCGAATATTATAATACTTGTGCCACTAAGACCTTTTTTTCAGTAGTGGTTGTGGTTTTTGCTAGTTGATGTATTTAAGCAATGTAATACTTGGGTAATGAGTTTTACAATCTAATCAGAGCAGTGTTCTTTACTATGACTTTGTGTTTTTTATTTTTAGGTTCATGGTTCAAAATCAAACAAAATGAATATAGCCAGCGGTTTTAAGCAAATGTTGAAAGAAGGTGGTGTCCGATCCCTCTGGAGGGGAAATGGTGTAAATGTTGTGAAAATAGCTCCTGAAACAGCTATTAAGTTCTGGGCTTATGAACAGGTAGGATGATCAATCAGGAATGAAAATAACATTATGTCAACTCTCACTGTTCATTATCTGCCCTCCTGTATTACATAGGAGTTCTTAGCATGGTTGTGGATTTTGTCAATGTAATTTTAGAATGACTTTCACATTTTAAAATAGTCTATTTTGTTAATAGAATATTGGATATTAGGCAGATTTTGCTATTGTATTATAAGCGATGTCTGTCATACATTTTAAACTGTTCACCAGGCTGCATAGCTTTATGTGTAGTAGTGCAGTAATATCTAGTTTGTTGCTTTGAAGTGACAACAACCAAAAATTTAGCACATTATGCTAGCTGAACTTATACAGGATTCTTTTTGAGTCAGATATAATGGTGCTATGTAAGATGCCTTCATCCTGGATTTCAGAGTTATATTTACCTCTGAATCAGCTTTAAGCATCATGTTAAGGTCTAATCCTCCTTTGGAAAATGAACTCCCATTCTGTTGTAGTTAAAGGAGCTTTATTTTTTTCTCTGTGGAGCTTGCTAGTGCATCAGGTAAGACAAAATGAACATATTGAACATCTCTGTACAACTGAAATAAAAGCAATGAAACATCAAGTAAACTTTGGCGTATTGCAAGACAACAGTAGCTTTTGATGCCTTGGAGTAACCTTGAGCACATTATACCTTACTCTTGCTCTGCTTTTTGGGGGCTGGTGGGGCTTTCTTGCATGGTGGTGTCTCTGTCTTCGATGACACGGTATGTATGACTCTCTCTCTGTGAACATGCTAGTTCATCTTTCATTCTTTGATTGGAGAACTGGGTCTGCAATAGAGTCGGGTTCCACTTTGTTATCTAGAAGCCATTTTTAGGTAGCCTTGTGTTGGCTGTTTGGAATACCTGACAGTACTGTGGGTGGCAGAGGTGTTTAATGTAGAGGATTTCTGCAGGCTGGAATATTTACTCTGTTCTTGAGAATCTTTGTCTACAGAGTTGCAGTAAGCATAGCACTAAATTTGGTTAGTAAACATAACTGTAAATACATGAAAAAGGAAGTGAAGCTTGAAAAGACATTTTGTACTGTACTACTGCCTCTTGTAGTAACTCTTGCCTCTCCTAAAAACCACGTGATGCTTATTTTATGTGTTTTAACTACAGTATAAGAGGATACTTACTAAGGATGATGGAAAGTTAGGCACTGTTGAAAGATTTGTATCCGGTTCTTTGGCTGGAGCAACAGCACAAACTTCTATATATCCCATGGAGGTAAGTAATAGAAAATCTGCTTCCATTGGAGACTTTGCCAAATGTGTGGCTCATTTCCAAGATAAAACCTATTTTGCTCTTGAAAAGGAATTGCTCTCTATTCTTAGGTCCTAATTTATTTTCACTCTGGACTTCCTTTTAGAATTTCAGTACCAGGCATTTTAGAATTTCAGTACCAGGCATTTTAGAATCTACTATATTCTATTTGATATTTGCCATTTTTCTATATATTTGGCTGTATAATATTTTATAAGGCAAGGTTTAAGTAAAGCCTTAGCTCAGGGAAAAAAATCATCCAAGAATGCATTTAAAATTCAGTACCTGTTCAAGTGTTTTCTAATTTGGGCATTAATCTTCTTCACACTGTATGTAAGCAAGGAATGGTCTTGTGTGCTCCCGAACTGATGAATTTATGCTGCATTATGTGTGGGAGTTGGGTCTGGTTACATCAGTGTGGGAGAGGAATATGATGGCTACATTTGAGGCTGGGTGGATTAACTGCACTTTCTTCTGCAGTACATGAATGTGGTACTGCACGTGTTGCAATTTAACTAGTCTTAATATGTTCCTGCTCTAGGGTAGCTATTTAATATCCTGATGGGTTTTTTTTGTTGGGTTTTTTTTAATAGAAGTAGGTTGAACTTTCATTACTGCTGGCTCTCCAGAAAGTTTATCTTGTGTGAGTATCTGGAATATATATTGGGTCTGGCATTAAACCAGTACTAACATCCAGATTTGTAAGGAATGGAAAATGTAACTTAAATACCTTTTGCATTGGGAGGGCTGTCAGCAGGAATATAATTTAGCTGTTTTCACTGCTGACAGTAATCTCTTTTTAAATAGCATCCTTGCTGTTAGAGCCGCTGAATCTCAGCTAGCCTGAGTACAGAGATGGGTTAAGTTATAGAATAACTGAAATGTTATGTAGATCATCTGAATTACACAGATCAATGGAGACAGGTGAACTATTCTGCAATAAGATGCTCAATCTTCCTAAAAAAGGTACAATACTATTCCAGAATTGGTGGGTGTTTTAGGGTGTTTCTAAGTAAAAGAGAAAAGCAAAGTGCCAGGAAACTCCTGAGGAAGCTACAGTTTTAGGAGGCTTTAAAGTAGGCCAAATTCCTGCTCAGGAAATTTCCTTCGTAGATTCTTTCGGATTCTGTTGTTATTTTTAGTATTTATGTTGTATGTGTGCTGCTCTGCACTAAGGATAAAGTCTGAAGAAGCCTCCTGCTAACAAAGCCTTAACAGTAGTCATCACAAAGGAGATTTGAAGCACCAAAATGCAAAGCAGTTCTAGACAATTGAATGAGCAGAGAGATACTGTGTTTTCCTGTGTTTACAAAAAACGTTAATAAATACGTATGTAGTTAAGGTAACTGCTTTTTTCATTTTTAGGTTTTAAAGACAAGATTGGCTGTGGGTAAAACAGGGCAATATTCTGGGATGTTTGACTGTGCTAAGAAGATCTTGAAAAGAGAAGGTGTAAAGGCCTTCTACAAAGGCTATATTCCTAATATTCTGGGTATAATTCCCTATGCTGGCATTGACCTTGCTGTTTATGAGGTGAGTTTTGATTACTGAATACATGTAGCTTTCATTAGTTAATTTATGGAAAGGGTAAATATTCTCTAGAATACTTCATCATTAGTTAGATTTGTAATATGCTTGTGGTATTTCTGTTGTCTTCAATTTAAAATACACAAATGAATTTCCACTAGTCTAGACTGTAAGGTTTTTCTTTGCCCTTTTTGGAGGAGTGCCAATGGGCCCTTACATTGAACAGTACCAAACAAGAAATCTACTCATAAGGCAGGATTATTTAGACCTTGGCAATGCAACATGCTTGCATACTCAGCTAAGCCTGTTGGACTTTAACATACCTGTTCTGTAGCAAATATGGGCCTTAAAAACCTGAAATGGTATTCATATTATGTCACCTATCCTACATTTATGATATTTAATATCATTTTTGATTGGATTATAGTAACCTGATTTCCTTGTGTATCTGTGCATGTCACCAGAATTCTTTGTGGCTAACATATAGTTGGTCTCAGGATTTTGAAACACCATTGTCTTTCCCTTCAAGATGAACTGACACCTTTTACACCCATCAGCAACAACTAAAATGTTTTACCTACCTTACATGCTAGGTGTTGCTTCAAAGTGTGTTAAGTAACTCGGGTGCACACTTTTTTTTTTCCTACCACATCAGTAACCAGCAGAATTGCTTGAGCAAACATTTTCAAAGCAGAATGGAAGCTATTTTCTATGGTTTGCATCCTTGCTTCTGCATGGGGTGACGTGCACAGCCATACAAGCTTTTGTTGCACCCTGTGGGATGCTGAGTTGTGCTTCCCCTGTCCTCGTCCAAAGTATTAACAGGTCTAGAACAGGGGCACTGTTCCTGCTGCTGCAACTTTGAAGCATTTCTCTTCCACTCACTAACTACTGTAGTCCGGGTAAAGTCCTTGCCCGTGTTCTAAGGTGTTTTTGCTTGTGCACTTTAAAAGTAAGCATGTAGGATTGGTGTAGCAAGATTGGTGCTTCTCAGGATTGATTCCCTAAGTTTTGTAATGAATAAAGATCTATTTGTTTACTTTCTTGAATGAAGATCTCTTATTATTTAAATTTTACCTTGTCAGCTTTTAAAGAGTACGTGGCTAGAAAACTATGCGTCAAGCTCTGCTAACCCAGGTGTTTTTGTACTGTTGGGATGTGGTACTGTTTCCAGCACATGTGGGCAGTTAGCCAGTTACCCTCTTGCTCTCATCAGAACACGCATGCAGGCTCAAGGTGAGTGTTGTTGTACTGAAAATGTTTCTGTGTGGTTGCATCAAAATTGCATCATTTGGAATAGCTGTAGCAGAGACATAGCAAAAAGAAAACCTAACCTGGAAAATCAAGGCCTTATCTGGCAAATCCTTCTTAAAATTGGTCCCTTCTCCCTGTTACCTCCAGCATTGTTCATCATACTTGATCCAAATGTAACATTTCAGACACTGGTGCTCTGTGTCCTCTGAACGCCATGTGCCATACAAGACTCTGCCAGGCATAGAGCTTCTGTCATAATCTGGGAACACTTTTCTAAAATCTAGAATGTTTTCATTTGATCTCTTAAAATTTAAGAAGAGACTTGCAGCATCCTGTGAAGGTAGACAACAATGTTTGCTCTGGAGGACATTTCATAAAGAGAGTTTCATAGCTGAGTCTTTGCTAGATATATTTGTGCACAGACTTAAGGGTAGGAGCCTAGATTTCCAAAGGAATGTAGGTGGATAATGCTTTTCAGTGGGACGTACACATGTGGGTATCTCTCAGATGTCTAGGATTGATGTCTCCCTCTGTGAGGACTCAGCTTTTAATCAGTGGCCCTAAAGTGGTAGTAGGCTCACTACCCAGGTGTTTGATACTTGCTTAAGAATGTTAATATCACTAGAACTATTGTATAACACATCATCTTTTTGTTCTAGCCTCTGTGGAAGGAGCTCCACAACTAAACATGGTCAGTCTATTTCAAAGAATTGTTGCTACGGAGGGAATCCGAGGACTTTATAGGGGCATAGCCCCTAATTTTATGAAAGTGCTTCCAGCAGTCAGCATCAGCTATGTTGTATATGAAAAAATGAAGCAGAATTTGGGAATAGCATGAAATGAAGGAAAAAGGTGAGATGCTTCTAATGTTGCTGGAAACACCAGAACAAAAATGATTTCTCAAGTAATCTGCTCTCACAACAGAGACGGATCTTTGTGGAGAGATGCTGCAACTTCTACTTTTGCTGTGAAGTGGGAAGAAACTTCATTAAATTCTAGTTCACCATTTCTAAACAGATACCTATATTGCACTTTAAATGTCACTGAGTTTAAAAAACAAAAAAGAATCAAGAAACTATCTTTAAATCAGCAATTTGCTTATATTTTCAAGAAATTCTGTGTATTTTACTCATTGGCTATTTCTTTTTGTATTTGTCTTCTTTAAATGTGTATTTGGCTTGGATCAAACCAAAGGTAGGAGAAGTTTATACTGCCTTGATATTGAATATATGAAAGTGACTTTTTGTTTTGTCATGCTGCCTATACTTAAGCAATTCACAGGCAAAATTTTGCATGCCTAGAAGTAAGCACTTACTATTGCTATTTTTGAAGACAATGTTAAGTTTGTAAGAAACAGCATCTTAGATAGAGATGAGGATGGAGTAACACATTAAAACGTATCCCATCACCTTTATCTTCAGGTGAACCTTTTTGGGGTTTTTTAAAATGTTTTTATTTAAAGAATAAGAGCCTGAGAAACTGCTATGCCATGGTATCGGAATACCTCAAATGGATTTACACGGTACTTTTATAATACAATCAGTGATTTTCATAGTTTGTTTTGCTGGACCTGCTTTTCATTGCTCTTGTAAATGTTAGCACTGTTAACTGTGACAAGCTTTGGGTTACAGCTGCACGTTTTATAGGATCAGAATACACAGGAGCAGGAAAAACTCAGTTACTAGATCCATTCCATACAAATGCAAGTCTCCATTTAAAAGTGGAGTGGAGGATCTAGTATTAAGCTGATAATGATTGTAGTACAGCCCATAGTGGAGCTAATCATAGCTGCCCTGGGGAAAGAAATCCTTCTCATTTTGGACTATCCATTCTTTCCCTTGCTCAGAGGGCTACTGTCTGTTATGTGCTTTTAGCCACTAGAGGGTTGCATTATTATGTAAAGCTTTTACAGGTTTATCATGCAAGAGAAATCCTTTTTCTCTCGTGATCTTCTGTGCTGGCTGTGTGTGAAATTCAGGTAGTGAAATACTGAGGCATTTTGTCCAAGTGACCAAAAGGGGCTGCTGGTCTCAGGTGCCCATCAGATTGATGTTAATGAAGCAAGCAAAGCACACACAAAGAGATTGTTATTGCTTGAGAAACAGCTCCTTAAAAAACAAATCAAAACAGTAGGTTTTTCTATGTACTTCCTTTGGGGGTGGGGATGGGCACATTTCAGTTGTCTTCAGGCCTGAACACTGAAAACAGAGTACCAATTATTGCCAAACTCATTTGTTACACTTTTTCTGCTTTCTGCTATGTGTGGTGTCTTAATCTTTGTAAATTCAAGATAATCTTTATACTTACCTTGACCTTCTAAAAGCAACTGCCCTTAGACCACATCTGTGAAATTGGATTACTGAAGGAAGAACTTTGTTCCTGTGAGGTGATTAACGGATCCCCTCCACTCCCCCTTTCTTTGTAATTAAACAACTAAATAAGCAAGCAAACATAACTAACTGCCTGAACCTCCCTTGTTCCACATGCTGTTTGGGCCAGATTTTCCAAACAGCAGTCAGGTGTCAATCTGTGTTTAGTGCTTCCATGGCTGGTATTTATTCTCCATAAACTGATATATAACAACTCCAGAAAAATTTGTATTCCAAAATGTTGTTTTATCAGATTTCAGAAAATGGCAGCTTTAGCTGTATCTTTCAGCCTTCCCTGTAGGGGAACCTTGGACTTTGCACTTTTATAAAAACAAAACAAAAGGTCTTCTATCCAAATCATCCATGTGTACAATGC
The DNA here is from genome assembly GCF_037157495.1 of Lathamus discolor. NCBI lineage: Eukaryota > Metazoa > Chordata > Aves > Psittaciformes > Psittacidae > Lathamus > Lathamus discolor. The sequence continues at coordinate 53,661,240 of NC_088886.1, read as the reverse complement.
CTTTGTGACCTGCATATTTCTTGGTTTTGCCAGCGTTCTTGTATCTTTGTGGGATTTGTGAGATCAGTTCCCAATCCATTTTGTTTGACTGTGACCAATGAGCAAATGTATTGTGTATGTGATGTGAAGATGACCTCAGTGGTGTCTATCTTCTAGATTGGGTCCATTTTGTTTCTAGTGTGCAAGTGCCATTATGAGTATTGAAAGTTATGGTAATGATGTTTTCAAATGTTGAAAAGATGGGGTCTTTCAAATTTAGTTTTATTATGTGCCTTTATAATGACTGTGGTCAGTTGTGTACTCTTGGTCTCTTATAAATATGTTTACCTTTTTAGCTCTATAAAACTACCAGTTTCTAATAAATCTTTGTTTCCTTTTCTGGTTGGAGTGTGCTGATGGGTTTTTTTTCATGGCCTTATGCACTATGAGTATATATGCATAATAGTGTCACTAAAGAAGGTAATTTATCTAAAAATAAGTTTGAGACAGGCCTGTGGTTTGCTGTTACATTGGTACTTGAAGACCTAGTTTGACATTAGTTGATTGTCATCCTGTTTAAAACTAGCTGTCTCTTCACTTAATGGAAGATCACATAATAGTTAATATTTTTGATTGTTCATTGAATAGTATTACAGCGTGATTTGCTTCTGTGTATGCTGCATAACAGGACTCTTAATAAGCAGGACCAACATACTTGCTTGTATTCCTAATGTTTATCTTGCTTTGATGTTCATCTTTCCTGTTAGTTGAAGGATCAATATAAAATCTTTTCTAGATAGTTGACTTAATTTACTCTGTGCAGCATAGCTATCCTACTGAAAGCATGCTCAGTAGCCAGCTCTGACAACTCCTTAGGAGTTTTTCATATCAATCCTTCAAATGTTAAATATAATTGTAAATAAATTAGGGAGGCTTTTCTTGTCTCTGATTCCTGCAAATACAGTTCTTGAACATAAGATTTAGAAGTTCCTTTTAAAGAAATTAAGAAGTAGATGCTTGGTGTATGATTGCTGACTAAATGAACAATCTGACATGCAGTTCTACTTGAGGCACAGATACTTATAACTGGAAATTCTCTGCAGCTGGAAAGGCTGGACTGTGAGTGGTTTTACTCACAGTGACCAAGATGCTCTTGAAGATGTCAGAGTTAGGTGGTCCCCCCATCCCTTCATAAAGAAACTGCTACAGAGTTTAGCACAGGTATTTAAATATTGCTTTCAAGACGGCCTGTTGGGAAACTGAATTTTGCAGTCTTTTTATCAAAACCTGGTCCTGCTAAGATGCTTTTTTGATGAATAGGAGTTATTACAGAGGCAGCATGTATGAAGTTTGGCTTTTGAAACAGCTCAGGTCTGTAATGCATTTAGTACTATTATTTCTAACTGCTTGCAGCTATGTGCAGCAAAAACACATGGACAGTCGGTCTATTTAGGACAGCATACTTCTCTCCCTTCTAAAAATATTTTTACTATAATTTTGAAGTTTATTGTGTGTTGGTCAAGGAAATAGAATGCTAAACAAGTATCTCAACTCTTTCTTCAAGCTCATTTAGTTTTTAGTGTGTTCCACCAAGGTACTGTCATAAACTGTTGAAATAGTGTGTTTCCATAACATATTCCGAGTTCTTAAATTAGTACTGATGCATTTATAGGCTGCTGATTACTTTTGTCCCTTACCTTAAAAAGTTTAATCTGAAACTTGTGCAATTCTACAGTTCAGAGAAATCATTCACATTTATTCTGTATCTTACCTTTTGCTAGGTGTTTCATATTTTTCAGAATGTGTGCAAAGATGGTGCCTATAGAACATATGACAAATATTGACATACAACCGGCTACTGCCTCTTTAGTTAAAGAAACTGAGGCATGTAGAGGATGTAAATCATGTAGCATGACGAGCAGGTTGTGAAGAGGTTCAGGAATTGTGCATCCACATCCAAACTGATCACTAATAACGGTTAGCTTTTCTGGGGTGTTCCTTCAGCAAACTATACATAAGAGGCCCGGAAGGGAAAGGAAAACCTTGTTTGTTTTCCCTTCAAGATGTATGTGGGGTGTGAGTGCTATTCAGCAGCATTCTTTCTAGAAAACCCACTTGGCAGCTTTCCTTCTGTAAAAGAACATTGGGTGTTGCTACACTACCCAGGTGAGCCTGGGTGTGGACGTGTATGATGGCCAAATCAGTCTTCAGAGGCACAGGCTGAAATGCCTTCTGATCTTCACTGTCTCATTTCAAACCTCTGAGCTAGCTGCTAATATTTTAAGGTTAGATAAGGTACAGCAAGAAGTGTGTTGCAGTATGTGATGTATGAACTATTGAAATATCAAGGCTGTCTTTACCTGCAGGCTGTTTGCCATGTAAGAAAGTGTGGTTTTTAAATGTTTTCCCTTCTGATATATGAGTGGTCTTGGGAATAACTTTTAAGGCTTACATTAAAACAAGATACTGGTGCATGTTGTAGAGAACATAACTAGTGAGAACTGGATATTCAACACAAAAAGTGACTTTTGGAATAATAGCAGTCTTGCAGTGTGAATTATGTCTAGCTTCTAAGCCCTTCTGGTGTCTGAAAATGTGTAGAAAATTAATTTTTGTCGATATTTGTGCAGTTCAGGGTAAAACTTATTTGTATTCTGGCAACTAACTCTATGTGTGAGTTTTCTGCATCTGAGCTCTTGGTCACTGGGTCTGCTTTGCAGAATAAATCCTGAATGTTTTTGTCCCCTCTAGCCTTGTGTGAAGCAGAAGATTTGGTGTCCATCCCATTGAAGTAGGCAAAAAACATGGAGCTGAGAGGTGGGAGTAAGGGTAGATAAACTTTGGAATGGGTACTCCTGCAGTCTTAAACTAAGCTTTTTGCTGACATATTTGACCTGTAGTTTAGCTCTTGCTAAAGCACTGATATGGAAGCGCTCTCTGTCTAAAGCAAATGCCATATGTTTTGTAATCGTTACTAGCTTGGTTCGTGCATGAACCAGTCTCTCCCAGGAGAGCCTTAGCAGCCTGTGTCTTGGCTGTGTTAAGAGGAAATGTGCAGATTGAATTCCAGCAGTGCCATCTGCTGTCATGCTGTAACACTGATTTGTAAGGGGGCATGGCTTTTCTAGACTCTTTGGGTTCATTCCTCGGAGTTACCTTTACAGCAAAAGAAAATGTTTTTAACAGTGCAGGATAAACCCATCTGTATTTTTAGTGGTGGTTGTGGCAGTGTGACCTAATGCAATGTGTGGGAGCAGTGTATTCGTGTGGGAATTACAGAAAGCAAGAAACGTCATCTCTGCTTTGGGTAAGTTATTGGAAGAATCTATGCTGTGTATTGACACGGCTATTTTTTCTTTTAATAAAAAATATTTTAAGGTAGAGTCTCTATAATGTTATTTTCTTTTTGCTTTCATAAAATAATTTATGTGTCAAGATCCTTTATGCTAGCATGGAGGGTAAAGGTTCTTGAACCGTTCTTACCACCATATTACTAAAAGAATGGTTGGTGTGAAACTCACTGATTCTTTTTGAAGATGAAAAATGCTATTCTGTATTTCAGTATTTCCTATTTATGCTGCTGTCAAGGTCTTTTTGCATTTCACGCTGTTGAAACACCACCTAACTGAGCATGGGGAGAGCATTGCTCACTAATGTTACAGATTTCCCCACTACATCATGGTGCAGCCACTGATCTGTTTTGTGGACATAGTTGCTATGCTCTTTCAAGTTAAGCCACTCTGGACATAGTACAGCTAGCTCCAGCACTGCCCCATTAATTTTTGCCCTTAAACTCCTTAACAGGTGCTCTTCTGCTTACCGTACAACCTAACTGTGTGTTTGACACACCTCCAGGCTCCTTGTCCTCTGCTCTCAACCCAATCTAATGTTCTAATTCTATCTTGTTGTAGGAATTAGGTTTGTGCCTTTCCTGCTGTAGAACCAAATACACCTTCATCAGTACATTGGAAGATACTGGAGAAGTTGGTAATCACTGTGGGTTTCACCACCCCCTGGAAAAGGCTGTGTCCTGGAGGCCAATTCCCAGATCAGAGCGAGTCTCGTCAGGTCCCTTGGAAGATCTGGAAGTTCAGTTTATGTATGTTCATGGTAGTCTGTGGAAGCAGTGATTTGTGTGTAATACCAGTGGCAGCTGGCCAGTTTGCACAGGCTCAACTTTTCTCTGAACACTTCCGATTTTGGATACATTTGTGCTTAGCACCTTGACTTCCATGTTCTATCATGGGATTATTTCTTTGTTCTTTTCAGTATCTTTGGTTATTTTGGTAAAATAGACATAATCTTGAGCAGGATTTAAATAACACTTTGCTATGGGAACTATTGAATTGCTGTTTCTGCTAGCAAAGGGTCTCTGATGGCCTATTCCTGCAGCCTTCCCCATGCTTCAGGACTGTGTGTGATGCAGGCTGGTAATGGGGCATTTGGCTTTAACAAATAACTTCAGCTGGCTTGCCATGGAGATACAACAGCCTCTGTCTCTTCCAGCTGTTCCATTCATTGCATTGATATTTGTTTAACTGCAGATTTGTGAGTGCTTGCACGGCCCTAGCTAGGCCCCTGCTAGGTTAACATAGCATGGATTTTAAAGTCAGTAGTCTTAGCTCATCTTTTATGACCTCCTTGGATAATTGCAGGCTAAATAGCTTCATCAGGTTACTGTGTCGTGTGTCTGTCTCGCATGCTTCTTCCAGTGTAAAAATGCCAAGCAAACCTTTAAAATAGTTGGGGCCTGGCAATAAGGGACTAAAGGAGCAGAAGTTCAGAGGCAAGGTCATTAAAGGGATGGTTTGGTAGGACTTGGTTTGCAAACAGGATTTCTTAGTGATCTTGGTTGTACAGATTACTGTCTCAATCCTGGCAGTATCTCTGAAGCTATCCTGCTGAAAATAGATGCATATACTAAGTGTCACCTTTATATACTGAAGCTAGCAATTTGCATTCGGATGGATGTCAGATGTAAAAGTTTCTACTCTCATCTCAAAAGGCTGTCTGCAGTATATAGGGAAGAGTGATGGTTAAGAATTCCTTTCCCAAGTTTGTAGGTGCTTATTTCTCAGTAGCTGAACAGATTTTGCAAAGGTTATGCTGGGGAAGAAAGAATGAGAAATAACTGCAAATTTTGACGAAGGATATAAAATTCTGACTCACCCATCACACAGCTACTTCTGTTATGAAGAAGATGATGTTAGTCTCTGTGGGTTACGAAAAGGGTGTCCTTTATGGGTGGAAAATGCCTGGGTTCCCCAAAACTCATGGACTTGCTCACACAAAGCCTTGTCCCCCTGGGGTAGCATCAATAATGGGCCCTCTGATTGTAACCCATCCTCATTAAAGTGTCTGCTAATGAATGAGTGACAGTGCTCATCTGATCCATCTGACACATAAATGTTTAATTTTGCTTTTACCAGTCAGACAGAGGTTGGCAGAAGATTGGGTTCCGTGTAGCAGGGCAAGAGATGCAAGTGTGGTGTTTCATTTCTCCACAGGGAATTGGAACTGGAGCAGGAGCGCTTCTGAGTCAGTCACGACATTGCCATCCCCTTGAAGTTGTTTTGGCTTAGACATCAAATGTTGCTCACTAGTCCCTTAAGGAGTATCTGGTTTTGGTTTGCTTCTCTAGTCAGTGCTTTCTCTATCCTAGGGAAAAAAGGGATCAAGAAACAGATTTATTCAGTATTCTCACTTGTTCCTGTGGACTGGTACTTAATGTCTCTGCCTTGCTGTGAGGCATTTGCTGGGCTGTAATCTAGCAGCACTCATCATTTCCACAGCGTGACATTTTGATAGGAAACAATGTGATCCTGTAGATAAGAGAGTCTGGCAGATGGATATTTTAACCTTGTCCTGCTACTGATCTTACATACATTCTTTCTCAGCATCTCTGGTCCTTGTAGTTTATCTGGCAGGTGTTAAACTTCCTGGGACTGCTGTCATGCTGTGATAGTTCAGTGCGTAGCCTGGGGTTGCGCTATGATACAAATAATATTCTGATTAAAAAATAAAGACTTCACCCTGCAATGACAGTTGTTAAAATAATGCAGACTTTGCCTACAGAGGTTTTCTGTTAATCCGGTTTTTAAGGTAATGCTGCAAAGTGTAAGAAACCTGACGGAAGCAGGGAAGCAATCATATTCTGAAAAAGTTGATTGCCAAAGTTGCCAGCTGGGATAAATTCATATTAATTTAAAGGAGTCTTTAATTTCTGAAAAGAAATTTGTCTTCCTGCTTGATTATTGTTTTAAGTCATTTCATGGTTTATTTTTAATTGGCAGCGGTGATTGAGGCCATTCTACAGCAATGGCTAGCTCTGCAAGGTAAGAGTGCGTACATCTCTTACTCTTGGAGAACACAGAGAACCCACTGAGCTGCAGGACTAAGTTCTGCTTGTAAAGTAAGAGAAGCACAAAACTACAGAGCATGTATTTTGGTTACTTCAACGCGTGTCTTCCCTTACTGGAAGTGCTCTCTGCCCTTGGAGAGCACGTGTGGATAGAGAGGTGTTGGTGCACTCTGCGAATTACGGGTAATAATAATGATCCGCGCTTACAGAGGGCTTTCCATGCTGGGCCCCCCCAGTGCTGAGGCGGGCTGGCAGCGCCCACAGCACCCGCTCCGCGGCCTTTCTTGCTGTTTTTTTACTGCTTGTTTTTGTTCTCCCCAGGGACGGGCAGGGCCGGCACGCACCGCGCCGCCCAGCAGAGGGCGCCGTCGAGTTGGGCGGCCTCGAGAGGGAGCCGGGCTGGTGCGGATGGAGGGATGAAGGGGTGGGTGGATGATCTGCCTCACGCAGACCACGCCAGTCGAGCTTTGGGAGCCCTTGAACAAGGTGCCCCGTGTCCTGAGGCCGGAACAGTACTTCCACTGACAGAGGGAGGTGAGGAAATCAAGAAAACCTGAAGGAAAAGATAAAAAGCCCAGAACAATTCAGGAGGATGCTAATTGTACATGACTTGGAGAAAAGCTTTGGGTCACGAGATGTCTGGCTCCACAACAGCCAATGCGGCAGTCTGTAGTCATTAAGCTCTGACTGTATAAAGGGTTGTACCACCGGGACGGGAAGTGGACAAGAAGTGGAGGTGGGGAGGTGAGTGGGGGGTGGATGGGATCGAAGCGAACAAATGAAATCTGAGGCTGAAGGTCAGAAACTTTTTCCTGACAGTGCAGAAATCTCCCCAAGGGATTCCTATTGCTTGAGACACTAATTAAAAATAGAATAAATCAAATCTATTGCAACATGTATCACAGACACTCCTTTTCTGCTGTAGGTCACTCAGGACTGAAATAAGCACAAAGACAAAAGGTTTTTATTTGTCCTTTAGCAGTCAGCAGGACAGCATATTTCATCACCGGAATCTTGATTCTATTTCAATTTCCTGCTGGAGTTGGAGCACCTGGGATGCCTGAGCTACACAGACAAGAGCCTAAGTGAAGTGTGTAGGCAAATGTAAAGGCTCAAATAAGTATTCCAGGCTTAAATCTGATGTTTGTGGCTGACCACAGTAACTTCTCATGAGAAAGTTTCAGTGAATAATTTACTATTTCATTCTTGTTAGTTAAGTGTTAACATTAAAACCCCCAAACCTATGTAAATTATTTTTTAGTAATTGTGTATGTTCATCTCCTTTAATTTCCCCATTCTACTATAAGAAATAAATCAAGTAGCATCTAAGATCACCAAAGTTCTGGAAGTTTCTCAGATGCTAGAAGCTGACTTTCATGTGGTTTATTCCATATAAAGATACTAGGGCTGGAGTTTGCCATGAAAACTGGGTGGTAAGAAGCCAATGCTCTAGGCATCTCTATCTACAGACATGTTGCTCTGTGGAACTATTTGAAACTTGTAATTACAGGCTTTTTTGTTTAACTTTCAAGTATATCTTACTAATACTAAAAGGTAAACACTCAAGGGATTTATAATGCAACTGTTGTGTATGGACCTTACTTAAAAAATGATGAAAGCTCAACAAAAACCTTTCAGTAGTGCTTATGGGCTCCTGCAGGTGAGGGCCTTGCCCCAGTGGTCCTGTCTCAGAGTTGCTTTCCAGAGGGGACAAAATTATATCTCTAAGACTCAATTTTGAAATCCTTAGTGTCTTAATGTCTTTCAACCGCTTGTACAAAATCCGTTCAAGTGCTTCCTTAGGGAGAAGATGTCATGTGAAAAGCATTCCTCTGCACTCCCAACTATCCCCAGGAGTGCTGGTTCAGAGCCTTGGCAGGACACCGGGGTGGGAACAGAGTTAGAGCAGGAGCTGCTTCCTCACAGTTATGGCCTTTGCTCTAGGCTGAAGCTCAAGAACCTGACCAGAATGTTAAGGAAGATGTAAAGCATGAGTGGCCAGCATGGGAATAAGGGTTATTAACCTGTATTCTTGAAGCAGTTTATCCCCTATTGCAGGCTGCCACGTGAAGCAACTGCCCATGCTCCCGATTTCTTGAGCCATATGTGAAGTTGCTTACATGGGATTGCAGTGTGCTGCTTCCATTTGATGCTTAATGGCAGGGGTTGGTGCATATTGTACATGTACAGTGACCTATCCAGTACAAAATAAGAGAAACAGTTTGTAATGAGATTGTACTTTTTGTCAGTTACACTTTAAAGCTGTAAATCTGCCGGAGAGTGGGGTTTTTTGTCCTTTTTTGGAGATTGCATAGTTGGATGCATCACCGTCTGATTACAGAATTAAGACGCAAGTGTAGTTCAGCTTTTAAGAGCTTTCAAGAGTTTAACTCTGTAATAAATATTTCATTAAATTATCTTAAACTGACACAGTGAGGAAATTTTGTGTTCAAGATTTAACTCATAGCCCATGTTGCTGAGCCTCAGTTTGCAGTTGTGTATGCATACTTAAGTAGGAATAATAAAGTTTAAGGTCTTAAAATCATAGTGGATAAACTTAAAACCTGTGATGAAGACATAAAGATGTAAACAGTATGGTGTTTTGAATAAGGTCTTGTGCTTATTTTCTATGTGGTTCTATATGAAATCTCCTCTAAAAACTGCTAATTTTAAGAAAGAGAATGAACATGTACCAGCACATACCAGAGCTGAGAGACTAAAGCAGCTTTTCTCTTGTATCTGTGTAAATGCAGCCATTTCAGTACTTGTCTTTAGACTACTTACCTCCTGTTAATTTTTAGTATTTTATTGCCTAAGAACATGTCAGTTGTTTTCCCTTTGTAGTGAAAAGGGTAGTTTTCATTTGTTGTGTTTTAAAACATTTGGGACCTTTGGAGAAGATTTCAAGCTCTAAAAAGAAACATATTCTGCACCTAATTTGTCCTCCAGTAGGCACTGGTTGTATGAAGCAACTCAAGCCCGCTAAAACTCATTTTCCCCAGTGCCTCTGGTGTGTCCTCTCTGGGGATGAGTCCATTGGCTGAAAAGTCCTTTCTTTCCAGACTAGCTGTGCTCAGATTGAGTCACTTTGGGAAGGTCTGGATGGCTTCTGCATGCAGATTGTTTTTGTGTGTGAAAAATGCATGAATATTCCCCCAGGTGTTAATTAATACGGTTCTTAGTTATTGAGAACTTCAAGTAAAAAATCAAAAGATTCTCAGGCTGTACTCAAACATACTCCTCATATCTATTATTCAGTCACAGTCCTTAAGTGCCTGGCTGAAAACCCTTTTTCCTTTCTTACTCTATGCCTGTGACTGTACTGTACCTTTGTAATGGGGAGCCCTTTGTTCAGCTGAGTGTAAAGCAGGGGAGTTGTTGATTTCTGTTCACAATAATTGAGTCTCTGTTTTCCAATCTGTAGGGTTTTAATAGCTGTAATGGTAAAGTAAAGAAGAGAAGCTTGAACAGCACCCATTTGATCACATTTTAAATATGTTTTCTGATAACTCATTTCATCAGCAAACAGCAGGAGTCTATGACCTTTACTGGGAAAGTTATAAGCAGAGAATGAAAAGTTAGAACAAAGTGTTTCCCTCAGGACAGTACTAACGAGCCTAGAGATTGTGGGGGATAAAGATACATGCAGCCCTTCTTGTATTCATGCTCACATAGAATATGTGAAGCTCTGGAATGAGGATCTGAGAAAAGCAAGTGTCAATAGGAATTTAATGCATGTGGGGGAAAAAGAGATTAGTTGCTTCTGGTTCTGATTTTCATGTTAACTGACTCAAAAGGAAGGTAGCCATAACATCTCAAATTGCATTGTGAAAACAGCTCATCTTCATTCAGTGACAATAGCTCATATTATTGCATTGAAATACTTTGGGAAAGCTAATTTTCTCTTCTAGCCTCCATGTTTGCTCTTGGAGCTTCTGGGAGCTCAGACAGTGGAAATCAACAGACTGGTCCCATTAAAAGCTTCTAAAATTTTTCTGTGCAGAGATGACTCTTGACATAGATGTTTCAGGAAAGATGGCACAATGTTGAACAAACCCGTTTTCACTAGAGGGAGTGACTGGCTTGAAAGCAATGTTGTTAGTACCAGTTTGGGTACTCTTTCTTGAGAAAGAACTTAATTGTTTGCATAATCTGTATTTTCATTCAAACAACATGATAGCTTGACTTGCCTATTTATATCTTAGCATGAAAAGAAAGCATAAAACTGTGTGCATATATGCTATTAGTTAGGAAATGCTAAATAACCAAATAATGTTGAAACCGTGTTACAGTTTCAGAGAAGCAGGCCTGAGTAGCTTGTTCACATGTGATACTTATCCTAATTACATTAATATTTACTGATGGTGGTATGAATCGCACAAACTTCTGCACACCCTGTATAATCATGCTAGCAGTGCACACAGGAATCCCAGATAATTCTGTACATAGTGGGCTTGCAGGAGCAAAAGCTTTGCATGGTAGCTCTGTGAACAAAACCAGAATTACTGTTTTTGCAACAGATCTGGTATGATTTCAGCAGAAAGTTCTGAATAATGCAGGGCAGCAGAATGGTTTACATGGCAATTCCACTTTGCTCTTCTGTCTGAGAAATTAAAATGAGAAAAGAACCCTGTAATCTCAATAGCTTAATTTAATATGAACTATTTTTGAAACTGGAAGGCAAGTCATAGATAACGGTGATCAATACAGTATTTTTGATGGCAAAAAAAAGACTCCACAATCCACTCTTGCACTCTTGACATCACCTCTTGCATTGTTATCGCAGCCCTTAAGCTAGGCAGCGCCAGAACTGAAGATAAAAAGGCGAGATGTAAGGAAAAAGAATTATATCCCTAACTTGAATAAAAACCAACCCCCAACTTGGTGTTTCAGACTCAGTTTGTTTCAGTCTCTGGGTTCAGGTTTGTTCTAGTGAGCTAGGATGTGAAGTGGATTTAATTGCAAGTTCCAATTCAAGGTTGCCTGGTTAATTATTCACAGTAACATTTTATTCTTTAATGTCAAGATTGAAGAAATTTAATTACTCCTGGTTCCCATTGCAGCTGTCTTCAGCTTTATATCAAATACATGGAGTTTGAAGACTATCGCTGAAAGCCCCCCGATGCTTCGGTTGATCTGTGGAATTCAAACTTTTCTAAAAAAAAGGAAAAAAATATTTAAAATAGATTATATATATATTTTAAAATATATTTTGATATTTTTTTATAAATATATAAAATATTTTAAAATATGGCCAGTGTGCCACCTCCTTGTGCATTGTCTTTCCAGCCAGCTTTGCAGGTGAGCTCCATTACAAAGGTCCTGCACATCAGTTGGCTTTCTGTCAAAGTCAACATCATTGCTGGGAATTGTGAGTAAAGGTAAGTGTATAAGCATGACTGTTTCCATTTGAGCCGTGTAACTTGTGCCTCTTGGGTACCTATTACACTGCACAGTGCTGACTGTATCTCGCGATATGCCTACTGGAACTAAACGAGTGAGACACTGAAAACTTTCAGCAGTTGTTTGGACTATTTACCTGATTGCAGTTGCTTGAAGAGGGGTTTACAAGAAATTATATTGCTCTCTTTCTTCTTGAAAATTACCTTCACTGTGAAAGTGAAGCAGGACTAAGTTCAAGACATGCTTCCTCTAATTGTTTGCCACATCTCTCCCTCAGGTGATAGAAAATAGGTACATATAAATAGTTCTCCCTCTGTGTTTTGACACCATAGATGATATTCAGAGATAAAGACACTACATCTGATGAAAATCTGCTTGGTGAGGAAAAAACTAAAATGCCACTAAAATATAACACCATGGAAATAATAACATTTTGAATTCTTATACTGCTTACCATATACCCCGACCCATTACATTTTCCAATGGTATTTACATTAAAGGGCAAAATTGAATTTAGTTGTTATGTTGGATGCAGCTTTGAGCAACCTGATCCAGTGGAAGGTGTCCTTGTGCATGGCAGGGGAGTTGCAATTGGATGATCTTTAAGGTCCTTTCCAACCCAAACCATTCTATGATTCTATGTTGTATAGCAGATAGACATTTTGGTGAATGGAGAAGTTAGGTAACTCCTTCACAGTCACAAGAGAAGTTAGTGACCACCAGGAATAGAAGCCACACATGCTGACAGCCATGTCTGTGTGAGCCACAAGACCATCCTTCCTCCTGCACACAGAGAAGCATTGGCACAAAAGGGAAGTACTTTGTGTGGTTTTGGAGAGGCTGTTCTGCTGATTCTGACATTATCAGCAGCAGGACACAAGATTTTTACTTGCTGGGCTGGCGGCATGGCTCTTCCTGTAATTATTTTGCAGTTTTGGCTGTTCTCAAACTGTACTTCTCTTCCTCCAAGGGCTGGCCAAATATTCTTCCTTCCTCCATGCAGGAGGAAGGTCCTCCATGCAGGAGGAAGGAAGAAAGCCAAAGATGAATGTACCTTTTGGAAAGAAGGTAATTGTTTAAGGAGCTGTGAATGTGTTTAAAAAAAAGAAAATCCTTACAATGCCTATCGATCCTAGTGGATAGAGGAGTGAAGCCCTTTGGTCGGTGTCATGCCAGACACTCTTGAGCAGAATACGTAGGCCTATAATACTGGTAAGAGGAAATTTTCTTTAGTGCCTGCTAATCTAGCTCTGGCGTAAATCATGGAAAGTATTGCTATGTTCAGCGATCTGCCTTACCAGCAATTCTCAAGTGCACTCATTTGTTCCATGGTTAACACCACTTCCCAATTTTCAGTAGCCATCGTGCCTCCCCCCACTCTCCCTTCGGCCTGCACCAATAGTAATTCCAGCAGCAACCAACAGAGTAAGTAATAACATCATGTAAGCAAGAGTGGAGAAATAGCAAGTAACACTTAACAGCCGCAGTTTGAGAGAGTCAGCTGCCCCGTAGCCTGGGTAATACTGAGTGGATGCAGCTGAACTATTTGGGATGGGGAAGGAAAAGGCAGGGAACACAGTCCCTCTTTTGCCACCCATTATGGAATGGGTGCTGCCCTTGGCTGGGATGGTTGTGGAGAAACAGCTTTTCCTTCTTCTGATGAATTCTCAAGAACTGTAATAAACTGTGGAAGCATCAAGGTGGCTTCTGCAGAGCCACAGCCATATGCTAGGTTTTATCAATATTAAAAATTGCCCAGTTCATATTTCTGTAAGTAATGGACAGACAATAGTAAAATAGCTTTCCCTAGAAGGCATTATTTATCCACAGAAATGCTCTGGGAGGAGGAGGTGATTAACGGCCATGTTATTAAATAGCGGGATTCTGCAATTCTGTATTGTCATCTTGGAATGAGATGGGGATGATAAAGTAGTAGTATTTAGCCATCTGTCAGTTAACACGAACATGCTTTTCTTGTATATGCAACAGAAGGCAAAACCGATCTAATTTTAAAATCATTATTGCAGTAGTGATCAAAGGCCTTAGCTAGGTGGGAGGTTGCATAGCTTTAGGTGTTGGGCAAACAGCAAATAACTATTTCTGCCTTTAAAATCTTAAAGTCTTTTTTGAGGCAAGACTTTCTGTGCGTGCAGAGAGGTTTCTTGCTTTATTGAAATGAGAGAAAAGAGACTCTCCTAAGTACCTAGGCCTGGATTTTTTGAGTGTTAGATCCCCGAGTCTTACTGAAATGAATTCTTGGGCTGAAACAATTTCGTTGTTCTCTCAGTTCTTCAGCCTTTTAATACTGAGTTTCAGTGCCTTACTAGATTAAAAAATAACAAAAACTGTAAAACACTGCAGCATTGGATTCATATTCTTATACATACCCTTCTGACTGCTTTTCTTCTGTTAATGTTGCTCTGATTAGCTGTAAAAGATAGAGGAGATATTCTTGAAATAGGTTATTCCTAAGGGCCACTCTGATGTATATCCTCTTACAGCATGGCACAGCTGGGAATGGCAATTTACTCTTGTAACAGGTTGACCAAGGATCAGCTGCAGTATTAAAAGATTAGTACCCAGTTAATTTCCAGTGAGCTGTTCTGTAATAAACTCAGCATGTTGATGTGGGTTTGCAATGTTTGAATGTCTTTCTTATTTATGTAACATTGTATTTTAAATCTAGCTTAAAAAAAGAATAAAATGAAAAAATCCCTATATTCTGTTAATTTATACGATGCCATTACGAAACACTTTGATTTTAAACTTATAATTTATATAATGATATGTACGTTTGGACTGAAAAAAGCAAACAAGCCCCTCTTAACTAATAGGTTGCAGTGCTGCCAACTGGAACAAATGCTAAATATGTGGACTCAGTAATAAAAAAATGGACCAGTTAATTTGGTTTCAAGGTTTATTAACATGATTCAATCTTACTTATTAATGACCTCTGTACCTACAAAACTGAACACAGCTGTTACAACATTGTATTTATCTAGTGATCCTGCTGTAAACCGCTATCGCTGTAGCATCACAGATCCACTTCTCTCTCATTTTCCAAGTGCTTAGCTACTACATGATTAAACTGATTCCTAACGAATCCAAGACTATATATTCTATGCCAGCAGGGAGTTAGCAAAACTCAGAAAATGTTAAGAAAGCTCCATGTAGTCTAAGTGCATTGTCTCCAGGAATTTGAGAGAAAATGAACCTGGGGGAGATTTCCTGACTTAAACTTTCAATACTGCTCCTGTAGCAGTTTTTAAACCTGCATTCTTCACAATATCAGATAGATACACTTTATGTTACACAGTAATGAAGTTCGAGGTAGGCCATTGTTTATGGGACAAAAACACTATCATTGAAATTATTAGCCTTTAATTCATTAGGTGTATCAGCACTATCATTAATCACAGTCCTCTCCGTTATTTACAGTTACAGTGATGAGGACTTATGTCGGACTCTGGGCCATACAACAAACTTTCTGCATAGGAATTGGTAGGCAGGGTACTTGGCAGTCTGGGGTGGAAATTCTTTGTCAGGTGTCTTGAATTCTGCTGGATCTTTTTCCACTGCCCTGGATACAACAGCGCTTTGACATTACTTTGAGTTGTAGACATGGTGGATGCTACAACTCTGTTTTTCTGCTGAGGGAAGGATGGTGTTTCCTGATCAGTTCTAGTCAGGTATTTAATATTAACTTTTATATATGAAATCAATTATGCAAGAAAACTGAAAAAGGTCTTTGCCCTCAGAGTGAGAATATTGTTCTTTGGACTGTGAGCAGCATGAATAGGAATCACAGTGTTCCTCTTTTTGGCCTTGGGAGCTGTTTTAATGTCAGCAAGATTTATGAGATGCTTGCACTGACTGTACTGTGTCCGCAGCGTCTCTGTGCACAGGACACTGTGGAGTGAATAATTACACATACAAGTGACCTTCTACGGATGCTGCAGCAGCTTCTTTTGAAGGGTTGCAACAAAAAAGATTGTGCCAGATCTGCTCAAATAGTTTAAAGCGTGCTACATTTGCTCATTTGTGCTGTGTGTGAACAGCAGATGAAGCTGAGTGTCTTCCTTTCCTGCAAAATACAGAAGATGCATTGGTAATTAGGCAGATTTTGAAGCATTTGCAAGAGCCTATGTTTTTTCACCCTTTAAACAATAGCATCTCTGGTTCACATATGATAAAGAAGTAATATTATTTTTAACAATGTAATTTGCATGCTGTTCTATGAGCTGGTTAAAAAAATCTGTTCACGCAGGGTTGTTTTCCTTGTTTGCATAGCTGGTTTGTGAGGGCCTCAGTCACTTGGTTCAGGTTTGCTGATGCCCCGCTTTGCATCTAAAACGTCTTGGCAAGGAGCATGAAGTGTTTTTCCTCCTCTTCCCTGGAGGCTCTGCAGAAGCTTCTGCACTGGCTAAGCCTACCCTTCACCATATGTTTAAAAAATAAAAGGCAATTACCCCTGTTGTCAAGCAGCCGGTGACTAATGTGACTCCTTGCCTTGGAGAAGGCTCCCAGCCCCCACGATGCTCCGTGTGTGTGGAATCTAGGCTCATAATATTGCAAAATAAAATCCAGGATGCTGCCATCAGCTTTGGGGGTTGAAAAGGCAGAGAATTTAACAGACTAAGCTCTAAGGTCAATTAAAGACTGTTTTGCCCTTACTAGTCTTGGCCTGAGATAAAAGTAACTGGGGATCATTACTCGATTGGTGGGAATCACATCTAGTGGAAAGCACATTAGCATTTCAGATTTATAGTATTTCTGGTCCAACACAGTGTGTCAAAAAATAGCCAGTAATTTCAGCTGCAGAAGTACAACCCATGTAAGATGATTAAGCAATAATATGTCCAGGGGACAAGGTATTTTGAGTAAGGAGTTGGCCTTTGTCCTTGCTTAAATGTTTTTAACCTTTCCAGTGTTCTAAGTGGATTGTAGATGTATTTATAATGTGCATCAGTATTTGCAGTCAAACAGAAATCTTGAGCTAATATTAGAGCTTATTTAATAAAGATGCAGGAAGAGATCTATCACAATGGATATATTTTTAACATGAAAAATAGATTTTGTCCTTTGTATTTTAGAAGCAAAAACCCCGCATATTGTCAGGATAAATAGATGAGAGTCAGTGTTGAGTTACATAAAACTTAACTTCAAATCATTACTCTTTAGTCATGTTATAAGCATCTGAAAGCAGAGCTTCATAATTAGAATACTGTTAAAATGTCAGGCATCCTCAACAGTAGCCACTACCCTGAGCCTTAAGCTGAAGCGTGAAATTCAACCTCATCTTTCCTGTGTTGTGAAGATATTAACTGTATTTAAATTTTACAGCAATAACTTCATGTACCTAATTGCTAATTACATCTTGCCACCCTTCTGCAACAGTGTACAAGGCCTCGTGACTGAACATCAGACTTAAGGAGCTTTCACTGGGCTCAGCAGGAATTCTTTTCGCAACCTACTTTAATTGCAGCAGCTGCCTCTCTTCTGGCAAAAGCATTGTTGAGGAGATGGCAAAGGAATTGAAGAAACAAAGGACTGTCCCACCCTCCCCAGGAGGAGAGTACCTGGGAGACTGAACACAAGGTAGGGATCCCCAAAGGGCTTAGCACATTGTAATGCAGAGGAAAATGAGGCTTCTTGTGCTGGTGACAAACCTGTACCTCTGCGAATCGAGTTGTGCCTCTGAGTTTTGTAATCTGGAAGCGAGAGTAGAGGAATTGCCTCCTTCATTGCGGCTGGGTCAATTGAGTGCAGCAGAGGCTGGCTGCACTGCGTCCTTAATCATCCTTCCACGTGAGAGCTTGTATCTTCAGGTCTGTGTGGTATTGTAGGTCATCTTTGCCTCACAGTTGAGTCCTATGTCTGCCAGCAAACATTGACAGCATCAGGGCTTAAAGCATTTCTAAAGAAAAACAAAAGCTTTGTGAATTTTTGGCAGTAATTGGAATCCTTATCTGTCCTCAGCTTTTTCCCCTTCTATGGTTCTCTGTCCCATAAGGCTTATTTTAATCTTTGCTTCACACAATGAAGTTGTGAGGTGATAGAACTGAAAAATTTTGGCCAGGATGAGAGCAGTTGTATAAAGAGTTACTAAAATAGAGGCCTATGGAGCATGATCTTCTTTCTCTCATGAAATCATCTGTGTTCACCCACCTCTGCCACCACTAACGTAATTAAAACAAGAAAGAACCAGAACCAATTTGGCCAGATCAGGCATAGAAGTGAGTTGAGAAAATGTCTTGTGCACCTGGAGCTACAGTAGTGAGAACCATAGAGACACTAGGATAGAAATACATATTGTTATAGATATGAGTTGCAAATTATTTGCAAGTATAAACAGAAGACTTCATTGCAATTGAAACTGGGGAATTCCTGCTCTTTTCCTATAAGCAACAAGTGATTTAGGTCCACAGGTGTAAGCTGCTAATGGCTCTTAGGGCTGCAGCTGGCTTCCTCACAGAACTATGCGGACAGCTGCTCTGAGGAAGCATCTTCTGAAGTTATTTTAGTTGTTGTCTCAGCTTTCCAGGCTGTGTCTTTACCATCCATGTTTTATAGGATTGTAATAGTAACGTAAGGCAGAGGTGCGTGCTGTTCCCATGCAGCTGGCCCTCACAAACCTTCAGCTGGCCATCTCTATCATGTCTTCCTTTGTATTAGAAGAGCTACCTGCATGCAAAACCAGCCTTCTTGTGAAGATGCGCCATAACTGAATTTCTCACACAAGATTTATAGACATTAATACCAAGCTAGTGCATTGCAAAATTGTAGTGGGTCCCATGTGCACGCTGCCCTTGGCTCTTGCTTGCCATAAATGGTGTGCCTTTGCTCTTCCAGGAGCAGAGCAAGATATAGGAGTGGAAATTGCCAGCAACTCAAAACTGTAAGGCTTTGCACATTGGTGGAAATGACTAACCAAGGCGCAAAGCAACAGCTCTCAGACTGTGATCTTGAGTTATTAATAGAGCCATGGTTTTGCTAGGTCAGGAATGGCACAGGTGTTTATTTTTACTTGTGGACCAATGGAAATAAATTTACTTGATTCTTTTAATCTTTCTCGTAACCTTGTTTATGTTTCACTAGCTAGCATGTATCTCGGGGCTGAACCCTGGGCTCTGCTTTGGTACAGCTAATGAAACTTGCCACTCCCGTCTGCATCATTAGCCTTATGTTAATGATACTTAGTGTTTTGCACAGTCACTTGTATCTTCAGAGCACTTAACAGTTATTAACTAATTAATCCTCACACCATGCCTGTAAGTTGGACGGTAAGTAAATAATAACATTCCCCTTTTAGCAAAGGGAGAACCAAATAGGAAGATTAAGTGATTTGCATGGTTTTAGTGGCAGAGGTCTTAAGAGAGCTCCTGTGCTTTAGGGCTTGTGGTTATCTTTCCAGCCACGCTGGCTCAGTGTGAATTAAAGCCTTCACAATTATCCTGTGTAGCTTTTATGATTACTTTAGTACCTTTTCAGATACAAGGTTTTTGTCACATCTGTGGTCGTAACTGTCATACTGGAGGATGACTGCTGTCCAGAGGTGCAGATCTTTCTATGTGCCATTACACAAATGTGGGCAATACCAAGACGGAGGCTACAACTCTCACGTACTTCCCTCCATAAATCCAAGCCAGGCCTATATTAAGAATGGGACTGTTCAGAAGAAAAATCCTCAGCCTCCTCACCAGGCTTTATTAAAACATATGTAATACCTGGCCATTGTTTTACAGAATAATATTAGTTATTTATACTTCTGTTTCAGTTGGTGCTAGAACAAAGCTAGAGCATCTGAAAATGGTAAGTCTTGTGGAGACAATTCTGATGCTCTCAGTCTTCGAGGAACATACATGAACCTCTGGTAATTCCACCTGATATGTTTAAATATTGTGAATTTTAAAAGGTTGTAAATTATTTTAAGCAGCATAAAGGATTTTTCCTTTAACCATGGCCCTATGCTTTCCTTGAAGGTTCTGTGTTCTGCATGGGGATCACATCATACATGACTCCAGAAGGCTCTGGGTAAGTTTTTACACTGACAAAGCCTACAAGAAAAATGTGTATGTTCTAAATACTAAAAAATATTAATGTTAGTGAACATAAAGAATGCCATTTTTAATGGATATGTAGTTCAAAGCTCAGCTTCTGCCTTGTCAGTCTCATCTGCTGGAAGAGTTATTTCCACCCTTTTACCAGAAGAAGGGGGGTTACAGGAAGGATGAAATGCCTTGGGAATAACTTTGGCCACACAGTGTCAGGTGGAGCACAAGGATGTGCTCTGGCATCTACTTGAGCAGCTGCAAAGGGCTCACACAGCTCAGCTGTAGCCCTTCCTACCCTGAGATGTCTTTCTCTGCATTCCCTACGCTGTACACTTTGGATGTGGTGAAGGCTTGGCAATGGCAGGTCTTTCTCTGCCACACAGGGAAAACTGTGCCAGGGATAAAGCTGGAGTGTGAGCCTCTTTACTGGTAATTGATCTAACGTGGGTACAATGAATGAGGAAATGTGTCCCTGTTAACCTTCATACCTTTCACTGTGACAGCACTTGATCTCTTCTTTCCATCTACTCTTGAGAGTCATCTTGGGGGCTCTTTCACAGCTGAGAGAATGAATAGCTTAATTCTGCTGAGCTTTTACACCTGAAGGCAGAGATATTTTTGTCTGTCATTCCCTATGGCCTCCCTGTTCATACTGATCTGTAGTGTACATGGTGACATCTTAGTAGCTGACGTAGCAAGACACCAAACTGTAGGAAGAGGAGGCACCAGGTCGAGGATTTTTACGTCCTCCTGTGTCAACTTATCCTGGTCACCACAGCCTGCCTTTAACCAAATTGCTCCCACTTGTTTTGTCATCTGTGAGAGGAATGGGACAGAACTGAGCTCAACATTTTGTTGGGATATTATCCCTATTTTGCACTTGTTAATAGCCAGTTAGAGCTGGGCTATCTGCCAGAAAATATGTTACAGAGACTGAAAGCACAAGTGTTTTTGTCTTGAATTTAGCAAAAGCTTTCTGCCAGAGACACAAGGTAGAGTTAGGGTACTTGGGAAATGTTTTAGCATTTCCTAAACATCTTCTAAAAACTTTCCCCCTGTACTTGGCACTGGTAAGGCTATGCCTTGAACTCTATTCAGTTTTGGCCCTCTCACTACAAGAAAGACTTTGAGGTGCTAGAGTGTGTCCAATGAATGTCAAAGAAGCTGGTGAAGGGCCTGGAGCACAAGTCTTATGAGAAGTGGTAGAAGGAACTGAGTGGTCTCATCCCAAGTAACAAGTGATAGGATAAGAGAAAATGCTATCAAGTTGTGCCAAGTTTAGTTTAGGTCAGATATTAGGAAAAAATTCTTTATCAAAAGAGTTATCAAGCACTGGAACAGGTTGCTCAGGGTAACAGTAGAGCCACCATCACTAGAGGTATTTAAAAGACGTGTAGATGTGGCACTTAGGGACATGCTTTAGTGGTGGACTTCTCAGTGTTAGATTTATGGTTGGACTCTATGATTTTAAAAGGTCTTTCCCAACCTAAAAAATTCTATGGTTCTAAACATAGCACACGATTTCAAAACCACTGAAAATTCAACCCCCAAGATAATGTTTTTGTTTTGAAAGCAACTACCTTTCTGTAAGAAACAACTTAGAATCATAGAATCATAGAATAGTTAGGGTTGGAAAGGACCTTAAGATCATCTAATTCCAAACCCCCTGCCATGGGCAGGGATACCTCACACTAAGCCATCTCACCCAAGGCTTCGTCCAACCAACCTGGCCTTGAACACTGCCAGGGATGGAGCATTCACAACCTCCCTGGGCAACTGATGCCAGTGCCTCACCACCCTAACAGGAAAGAATTTCCTCCTTATATTCAATCTAAACTTCCCCTGTTTAAGTTTTAACCCGTTACCCCTTGTCCTGTCACTACAGTCCCTGATGAAGAGTCCCTCCCCAGCATCCCTATAGGCCCCCTTCAGGTACTGGAAGGCTGCTATGAGGTCTCCACGCAGCCTTCTCTTCTCCAGGCTGCCAGCCCCAACTTCCTCAGCCTATCTTCATACGGGAGGTGCTCCAGTCCCCTGATCATCCTCGTGGCCCTCCTCTGGACTTGTTCCAGCAGTTCCATGTCCTTTTTATGTTGAGGACACCAGAACTGCACACAATACTCCAGGTGAGGTCTCACAAGAGCAGAGTAGAGGGGCAGGATCACCTCCTTCGACCTGCTGGTCACGCTCCTTTTGATGCAGCCCAGGATACGGTTGGCTTTCTGGGCTGCGAGCGCACACTGAAGCCGGCTCATGTTCATTTTCTCATTGACCAGCACCCCCAAGTCCTTCTCTGCAGGGCCGCTCTGAATCTCTTCTCCACCCAACCTGTAGCTGTGCCTGGGATTGCTCCAACCTAGGTGTAGGACCTTGCACTTGTCATGGTTGAACTTCATGAGGTTGGCATCTGCCCACCTCACAAGCGTGTCAAGGTCCCTCTGGATGACATTCCTTTTCTCCAGTGTATCAACTGAACCACACAGCTTGGTGTCATTGGCAAACTTGCTGAGGGCACACTCAATCCCACTGTCCATGTCAGTGACATAGATGTCAAACAAGACCAGTCCCATCACCAATCCCTGAGGGACACCACTCGTTACTCGTAACTTATAAGGTGTTTTTTGTGAAATCCAAAACTTAAAGTTTGTTGAAAAATCATGTTTTCTTTAACTTTATATAAAATAAAAAATGGCATTTTGGATATGTTTTCTTGTTCTTCTGATAGTAAGAATACTTTGCATTGAATGAGACTGCTTTGGATCTTTGCATTGATCCTGATTTTTTGGTAGTTCGGCTACTATTTCAAAAGTTGTAGTTTGTACATCTTGGCTCTTAGTCCAGTTCTAAGTTCATTTATTGTATGCATTTGGATGGGATTATTTACATCTTGTTCACCTAATGGTTGCCCTGCTGATAACCTTTTTTATTCAGAGTAGTAAAATACTGATCTATTGCTTGTGCCAAATTGTTTCTATGTGAAGGCTGGCAAGCAAGCTTTAGGCTGCATCCCTGGCTTGTGTTTTAGGAGCTTGGACATACCTGTTGAGAGATGGGTGAGAGGGAGAAGGGCAATGTAGTTCCCTCTTGCTGTCCACAGGAGGAGTGAGACATACAACATGTCTGTAGCATGACATACCCACCATCTTCTCCATGGGGAGACACTCTCACTCAGAACCGGCTATAGTCCAGTATTGCTCATAGAAACACTAAGAACACCAACCAAGCCTAGAAAGGTCATATGGAAATGGTACCTGTGCTCCCTCATACAATGCAGAGTACTTCAAGAGGATATTCACCTCTCGCATTGTAAAACTGTACTGAAGTTTTCCCATTCCTGTGACTCCCACTAAAATCCTGATAACAAATGAAATAGTCTATGATGCCGAAGGCAGAAGGACAGGGGACAGAGAAAACACAATGGCTTTTTACAAAGCGCTGTCCTGATTTTCCACCTAATATCAGAAAATGATTTTCAGTTTCAAATACATATTTAATAATCTCTATTTAAAAATTCTCCCTGCTCTGTTAAGCCAGTGTCAAATACCAGTGGAAGCAGGCTTTATGCTGCTGCACTTACAAATGACATAATTTTTCATGAGAGTAGGTGCTGTCAGCAGGAACCTCAGAAACTGTGAGCTGAACAGATCACTTTATTTTCAGCTTAGTAAAGCTCTTGCTGTAACTAATAAATTGTCTTTTGTGGAATTTCACAGGAGCAAATGATCCCAGTTATCTTTTTTAGCAAGCTGTTCTTTGGCTTTAGCGAAGTAGGACAAGTATTTGGCAGGGGCAGCTACGGAGCTGCTGGCGGGCTCCATGTCAGAGCTGGAGCTGAGAAGCCCCAGAATGTTGGAGCAGTGCCTGAGGCAAGGCAAAAAAATTGATTAAAAGGAATTTTCAAACACAGGTTTTTGTCCTGCAGATTTCTAGGTATGGGAAGGGCGGTAGGAGGGATGTGAGCCTTACGATAGAAGGCACGGTTGTGGTATTCAGGTACCTCTTCGTGTGCTTTTCAATCTCCTTGAAGGTAAAGTCCTCCTTTGGCTGCATCAGCACCAATCATGGGTAATACATAATGGCAGCAAATTTAACATGTGTGCAATCTGTAGTCAGGATGACACAGTGAGAATTGAATCCTGTTTGCCACAGGTGCCTCAAAACTGTATTTAAAATGACAACTGGAAAGTGCAGAGTTTCCAAAGTGTGTTTTTCACTTTTTCTGCTTTGGTTCCTGAGTACCTCCAGAAAGGTGATCTCCCCATTTTGTCCTTGTTTCTCGGCTCTAGCACCTAAAAGTGTGATCATGGTGAGCGCTGCCTTACTATTTTCCTCACATAAGCAATGGATGGGGCTGTGGTAACCTTTTTTTCACTGTTCAAACCCGACTGGTCTCCTTTTGCAGACACACACTATTTAGGCAATTATCCGCAGCCAGTCATCCAGCTTTCCCCGGTTACTGGTATGTTTTGAACAAACACAGATGAGGGGAAGTATGAGACACCACGTTAAAATACTTCCTGCGCAGTCCCTCAAAGAAAGGTCTTTGCACAAATGCTTGACATACAGATCATATTCAACCTTTGATCATCTGTCATTTTGTTGTAAGAAAGCATGCCATCATTTGCCACCGTTTAAAATAGACCCAAAGGAAGTCAGGGCTTAATCTTAACCTCAAACACATTGAGCCCTGTATTTCCTATCCAGCCATACACCGTGCTATCTGGTTTCCTACACCTCAGGCCTGCTAAGTTTAGTTCCTCCCAGCCAGCTGCTAAGAAGCAAGGGAAATCGTGTTCACTGTGGATAAAGTATTCACTGTCCACAGCTCTCCCAGCCTTTACATGTTGAGTGGTAGACAGCAATGCAGTTTTGGGGTTTCTCATTAAAATTAATACATAAATAAATAGATAAATAAATAAATAGATAAATAAATAAATAAATATATTTTAATTCTTTTCCCTCTTTGTCCCTTGGGCTCATACATTTCAGTCTTTGATGCCATGCTTTCTTGGACTTCTCTAGAAAGAACATTATTACTTGCATGCTTAGGCATAATCATTTAGCAGTTTTGATTATCATGTGGTTAGACCATTGAACATTGGAGTGTTATGCATTAATTAAAATATCAAGTCCACTGCATCAGTCAGGTCTTTCATCTTGGAAAGCAAATGAACAAGTAGGAGCATAAAATGTACTATACAGGGATTGAGATTGCCTCACTAGAAATCTTTATTTATCATAGAAAGTAGCTGCATGAAATAGCTGTGATAAAACTGACCTATTTTCCCTTCATACTGGTATGATTCCCTGTCCATATACTTTAGGCAAACAGATTTTTATCACAGAGAAACTGGCTGATTTTTTTGGAGCTAGTCTTGGGCCCTGCTATGGAAGGCGTAGACCTCTTTCTGTAGTGTGTCTTCTGGGGACCTTAAACATTCAACTTCTTTGCTTCCACCCCTAATTTTTAGTAGAATTCTGTAGTTTTGACATAACTGTACTCATGGGGTTATTGGGCCATATCTGTCAGCCACATGTCACAACATGCAGGCTCAGCATCCTTATGCTGAAGCTGCCAGTTTGGGAAGGATTTGCAAGTCTATACCCCTGCCATACAGTGATCTATTTTCCCAGTTATAGCAGGGCACTTCCTAGCAAAATTTTGGTTTTGGATGATTTATGTAGCAACAGCCTTTGCAACATTAATTTATCTGTGAAACCTATAGGACTAGAAAATTCCTTCCTTGTTCCACCTGATTCTAGTAAGCATTGGATTAATTCCTTCTTCCCGATGTGTTCACACAGCTTCAGCATTTCAAATCACGGAAGAGAAAAATCCTTCTGATGGTGAGGATTTCCAACACCATTACAAGATGTAGGAGACCCTGGAATCTAATTACAAGAGGCAGAAAAGACTGAAGATCTGATTCTGGTGTTTGCAAAGAGGTGCTGTTTCCCTTTTGTAGAGTTGCATATAGTTTTATCTGAGTTGTTCTGATGTTTAAATAACGTTATATCCTTCCACCCCTGTTTGCTCCTTGATTTTGGATGGTAACACACACAAATTCAATTTTGAATTTGGTTATCAGGATTCACCTCTTCTCTTAGCAGCATAATGAATAAAAACACCCAGTTGAACCTAAAATACTATAGACCTCTGAAGAATATTGATGTGACAAGAAAAGAAAGGTTAACTTTATTAAGCTTAAAACGGGTCAGGGAACAGTATTCTGCACTTTTATTTTAATAAGTACATGCGCATAGATGTATTTCATTCCTCTCCATCAGCCCCCCTGCAATTACCTAATTCTCCTCTCATTTTATCCGTTGTAAAATGGGATAAATCATAAGCTTCAATGCTCATTTTAAATTAGAGGCAAATTGGTCTTGATGTCTGCATACATTTTTAAAATGGAGCAATTAAATGTGTGAAGGAAAAAGCAAACCACAGAGTTAGTTCAGAGTGTTGTCCTACAGATAAGGACAGAAAATGCTTAAGAAAAAGATGTGTGGAGCGTGTAATTGAATTAATGTAATCCAGTCATGGACAGAAGAGCCTGACACTCTGTTAGTCTGCTCAGAGATGGCTGAAAATAGAAGATGAAAATACCTAGATGCTAATGGCTCCAGTAAACCATCGCAACACATCTTTGGCCAGTCAGGACTGCATAATACAAAATTCAAAGCTGAAGGTCCTTCTGAGCCAAAGGAGACTTCTGTGATGAGGAAAGCTGTTAATACACTGAATAACCCTGGCAAGCAGTCACCAAACTTACTGTCAGACAAAAAGAGAGTGGGGGTATATTTGTCTGATTATTGCAGGTGCTGGGATTCATAATCTGCCATTTTTCTTTTAGCTAGTGTGCATGTAGCTCATCTCACTGGTTTTAATGCAAATCACAGTAACACTCAGGCTGGTTAAGGATGGCTAAGTAGCCCAGATTAAGGAGCTTTAATAAACGTTTGCTCCAGGCCCAGCTGTGTTGGTAGCAGCATCTCAGCAATGCTTCCAAATTACTGTAGACTCAGACACCCATGTATTATCCTTGTGTAATTCCAAAGGCATTGTAGGGTTGCAATAGCACCTTTGGTTTTTATCAGTAATCTTCATGCTTTATCTGTATCTTGCTTAATGGATTCAGGAACAGACACCTTATTTTCTCTGAAAAAAGAAAAAAAGATAGCAGAAAAGCCCAAATCCATCCTTTTGCCTGTCATGTGTGGAGCAAATGGTGCTGACACCAGGAAATGCGCAGCGCTTGACACGTGCTTTCTGTAAGTGTGCGGATGCAGCGAGCAGGCATTGTGTGCAGTCAGTGCTTCAGAGTGCTGACAGCATCCTGACAGTTAGTCCCAGTGGACTGAAAAGAGGATAAACGACTATAAAAAGCATATAATTACATTGTTATGTGCATAAATATATGAATTAGCGAAGACTTCAAAAAATTACCTTCTATCACAGAATAATGTATTATTTATGGAACTTTTGAGTTGTAAATAATTTTTAAGCTACTTTATGTATACAGTACTTTTTAGGTTGATAGTTTAGACTTCGAAGGTACCCATGGTGAGGCAGAGGAGCTGTGCAGGCTGACTGGAAAGTTATCGATTTTTCAATTGCTATCTTCTTTGTAACAGGAGACCAGCATGGTGTCCTCTGCCCACAAACAGCGGGGCAGTTTAGCAAACTGGAGCAGGAAGAGACCCGTGGACACAGCTGGGAGCTATGTGACTCCCTGGAGAGGTGGGGAAAGGTGAGAGAGTAAAGGAGGGAAGCGGCTGATGATTCCTGACCATCTAAGGAGACAAAGCCTATGGAGAGATGAAAGCGATAGTCATGTAACATTGCAAGCTTAGCCTTACCCAGCTCAAGTGTGGATGCATAGACAGGATGTGCAGACCCTTTGCTGTCAGTACCAGGCTATGTCTGCACAAATGCCATGTTGCTTGAGCTCTCCTGTAGTGAAAGTATAGGTGGAGACTGTCAGTTCCCAGCACAGTGTGACCTGAAGCCACCCATGAGGCAGAGCAGCCTGGCCTGGCTGGGACCTTGCAGAGGAAAAGCACCTGGTCTGGTTCCGAGGGGAGTCAAGCACACAGCAAGCTGCTATAAATACAGCTCTGGCTGAGAGCACAGGTTTCCGAAACAAAGTCTGACAAAAATCTCTGTGTATAAATCAGTTCCTTCAGGAGCTTTATCAGAATGCTGAACATTGGGTTTGCAGAGACATCAGCTCCTGCCTCTGCTCTTCTGCTCATGGCTCAGCTTTTACTCTTCTTCCCAGGTCCTTCAGCCACTCTCTACATTGCTCCACTATGAGGAGAAGAAAAATCCCATGTCAAGATGCCTTAACCATCATCACAACATTTACACTTTCCTTGGAAACTTGCCCTGGTTGTCTAATGCAGCCACAGGGAGGCCAGAGCCAGCCACAGCCTCTGCCCTGCTGAGCTCTCTTCCAGTTTTGTCTCCTGCAATGTTTGTGCTTTGGTTGGTGTTTGCCCCTTGCCTAAGGGTGGGAGCAAGCTGGGCAGCACCCAGCTCACCACCAGGGATGGCACATGGATTTGCTGCCAGGACTCCAGCACTTGAGGGGTCCTAACAGACATCTCAAAGAGTGACCCTCAGAGCTGAAATAAGCATGGTAAAAGATCTGGGGGCCTCCACAGGGCGTGATGCAAAACATTTATGTGTGTACAGCATCCAGTTATCCATTAGGAAAAAAACATGAATGAGCTTTGATAACAGGGCAATATTCCCTACATTAGACTGATGAGTTACAGTGCACATTGCATGACATCTGTGCAGAGCCTTGAGCAACGGATGACTAAGTATCATCTGATTTTCTGTTACTAAAAAGTAGGTGAATGTGTGTGTTTCACTAAGGAAGGAAATGATGAAATTGGAGTGACATACTTGGAAAGAGCTCCATTTCAAAACCCCTTTTTCCTTTTCAAGGCAAAGGAGTTGCTGTTAACAACTTCATGCAGGGTTGGAAAAAGCCAAAGCGATAAGAAAGCAGTCTTCTGAAGTTATGATAGTGAGATAGTGATAGAAATTTTATTGTGTATGTTTCCAGTGTTACGCTATGAAGCGGGCAGATTTCCTGACGCCTTTAATAAGAATTTGGTAACTCTTTGAACTCAGACATGTGCCCGCTTGTGCTCTGAATTTAGAAATCGAGCATTGCTCCTAGCAGTGACTTTTTAAAAGATTTCTTTTCTTAATGTAAATCATCTTCTATGTTGACCTTGGATGAGGCAAATCAATACAGGACTGCCGAACGCAGTGCTCGTTCTCAGCAGGAATACTGATGCCAGAGTTGGGCAGTACCAGCCAACCCCAGCCCCATGGCAGCCCTGCCCAGCCCCATGGAGCCACCAGCCCCCAGCACCCTCCCATGCAAGCAGGTAATGTGGAGGGTGATGTGAACCCATGGAGGTTCTTCAGTTGTACCAAAGCAGCAGGCTTTCGGGGAGATGCTGCTGATCTTCAGATTGCCAGGCTGTTTTGTGAGACAGGCTCACTGGAACCCTCTGAGAGGGAATAATGGTCTTTGATTTGTCTGCAGCATCACTAGAATCCAGCGGGTTGCAGGCTCAGCAGCCTGGCTTGGCGGCTCATCGAGCACGATGTACAGACGCCATTCACTAAAGGTTATTGCTCTCTATTATTTTAAAGATGGGCATGGAGAAGGGAAGATTTTACTACTTTAATGCTATTGTGATCATGTATGCTTATGGCATAGGCTTAACTTCTTTACACCTTTAAATAGTCCTGTGAAAAGCACAGGAAATAACATGCAAAATAAACTCAAGAAACTTGATAGCCTGTGCATCACTGTAACTTCCATTATTTCCTGGGTTTGAGTAGCTCAGAAATACTGCAGGAAGTGCTTTTTCTTGTGGTACTTTTGCTTCCTCCCCCAGCGCAGGGGAAGCATTACACAACAACATGTGAAAATGAGAGAGGGCCATGCTGCTGGTGGGCCGGGTCACGGGAGCACTGGATTTCTCCTTTCTGTGGTTGTTCCCAGCTCAGCAGCAGAGAGCTGAGGGTTGATATGGCAATGCTCTCCCTCTTCTGCACCCAGGAACGCCTGGTCCCGTTTAGAGAGGGCTGAAGGGGAGCAGGAGGGTGGGCTGAGGGCAGGCACAAGGCTGGCAGGAGGGCACTGGCATCACTTCTCCTTGTTACTTGATGCCTGCAGAGAAACAGATTGACCTGAGGTGTCTGTCACTTTGCAGCTTTAGACCAATTTTTACTGTATCTGGATGAGTCTGCCCAGCACCCACATACATCTTAATAAACACATAGGAGGGTTAGCCAATTCCTCATGAGTACTTTATCGTTTTGAGGTATTTTGAGATCTCTTTTAGCGATGTGAAGTGCCTGTGACCTTCCTCCATCTAGACTGCACACTGACCAGTCAACATTCAGTCTGGTGAGCCAGACCATATGCATTAAATCCAGCATTAAAGCTCTGTTGATAGCATTATGCTTATTAAATAATACAAACATTTTTCCTGTTTGCCAAACAGTAGGGATCCCTAGTGCACACTGGGGAGGCATGAACTATAAAAGCCTCTATTCTTGTTTAATTAGGCCATATCTAATTAAAATTATTGCCTGCCATTACTAGCATTTATAAAGTATTTTCCAACTCAGCATGACTCATGGGGCTGTATGGAGACAGATTACCCTGCAATCTATTTGGGATGTGTTTGCCTGTGCTGTGCAATTGTCCTTTATCATCATAAGCAGTCAGTGTTTGTCTGAGTTATTATTTAGCATGTACTGCCAGCCATCAGGCCTCTATGGTTGCTCTTATAAATAACTGATTAGTCTATTTTGCATATATATGAAATCTGGGTTTGAGATCCAGTTTGGGACTCTGAACAGACAAATTAATTTCAAGGTAGAAGCAAGATTGTCCCTAGAAGTGGCTGATGGGGAATTCAACGGCTTGAGGCTAGTTTGGTAGTCAACTATTGCAACCAGTGTTGCAGTCTTTTGGTGAATCTGGGTGGTAGCATGTGCTTCAAGCAGCCCACTAAAGTAAAGCCCATAAGGAGTGACTGTTTTGGGGGGAAACAAAGACCCTGGCCGTTAGATGGCATAGGATGCTATAGGCAACCCCATTAAAGCCAAGGTTAGCAAGTTAAACCCACTGGAGAGGAGCCAGGCATTCCCTTTGAGGTGAGATCAACCCAAAGCCAGCTTGGACTGATGGGAAGAGGTGATGAGCTGTGGTGGGCAGAGGTTTTGCCTACATTTGCCTGAAGAGCAAAAGTGTGCCTGAAGAGAGGGTGGGGTGCTGTAGAGCATGCTTCAGGATGGGGAAGAGGTGCGGAAAAGGAGCTGGGACCTGAAGGGAAGAGGCTCAGGAAGGGAACCAGCCCAAGGAGGGGAACCAGCCCATCTGGTTTGTGCAGGGCAGGACAGTTTGGAGTGGGTGGCTCCCTGCCAGTTCAGCGGGTGAGGGATGGGGCTGTGCTGGAGCAGGGGGGATGCTCAGGGCTGGGGTGAGTGTATGGAGCTGCCTGTGGAGCTGAGGGTGGTTGCTGCAAGTCAGGCAGTAGGATCTGGAGAGATCGTGCTGGTTTTGTGGGATCTTGGTTTGAAATGTGTGAGTGCCTGGAAACTCTATTTTCAGGCTGACAACTGAGTTCCCAGGCATGCAGGACTGAGGTTTTGTAGGCTATAGGGTTTAGAGCAGCAGTTTGAAGGGTATATTGGGAGGTATATCCACACTGGAAGGATGGTGTGGAGTGGAGCAGAGTAAGACCCTGTGGGTCTGTGCTCCTGATGGGAGGCAGGCAGCAAACCAGTGCTTCTCCTGGGGGTTATGCAGGGATGTTCCCCTTCCCCCCAGACCCCTTCCTCATTCACTTCTGGCTTTTGGCTCCGTTGGTGGTGCTACAGCACATTGGGTATGAAAGGTGGTAAAGGTGTGAGAGTTGAGAAATGGGTGAGGGCACAACAGGATGCTGATAGTGGCAGTAGCAGTCACTGACGGAGCAACTGAAAGTAAAAGGCTCAGCTCCTCAAATTACAGCTTGTATGGGTGAGCTGAAGCTTTTGCTGTGTCCATGCAAGGTGTACGATCATATGTCAACTCTTGCTCTCTTTGGCAGCTAGTTTTTTTTATAAGTTTTTCTTCCAAGGGTTATTACAATGTGTGAAACATGGGTATGATGCTATTACTGTCTTTTAAGTCAGTACCTCACAAGTAAGACAATGTAAGACATGGAATTGAGTTAAAAATCTTACCATATAAATTTAAGTGTTTTGTAGGCTTGCCCATCTGAGATTATAGCAGCTTTATTCTGAATGCTGTACCTAATACAAAATTAAGATGTAATACCTGCCCTGGGAACTGATAGTCTAAAAGGCAGTGCCTTTAAAAAAAAAAGGTAATATTTTCAGCTTCATTTTGTAGGTGAGAAACTGGGACACAGAGAATCAAATTACTCCCATGTCATGCAGGCTAGGAATTAACATGCCTCTTGAATTTCCAGTTTCATCTTAACCACAAAAACAAATTTTCTGTCTGAGTAGGGATGGTTCATTCTGGATTTTAAAACATTTCTTAAACGGAGTGCTAAAATAATTTACAACTCTTGCTGTGTGATGGTTGCTCCCTAGATGCTCAGGTAGTCTGCTATATGGCTGCAGCCTTTTCTTCTCCTGCTGAGCATCAAAATATACATTTTCTTACCTTGTACAATACAGTCTTTGGTGCAAGCACTTTTCTTCGTTGTATCTTGAGAAGCAGTTGCATGCATTATCCAAATACAAGCTTTGCACTATTTCTGGTGGTAAAGCAGCAATAATAAAAATGCCTGGCTTTTCCTCCTGCAGACAACCACTGTGGTAATTAATGTGAATGCACTTACTTGTTAACTGCCACTCCATTGGCTTTTATGGGTCATTCTTGTGATCTTTTTATTTCTCTTTAATTACACAGGAGGGAAAGAAGAAGCTGAGGTTGTGCATGGGACAGTGCTGGCAGTTGCCAGCTGAAAGGGTGCATCTTGGAGTTACTTTTTCCTGTTGTAGAACACAAAAGAAGTTGACAATCTAACACCCAGGTTAGGTCCTGCTGCCATGACTGACAGGTCAGTTCTCCCTGAGCTGTTGCTGGAGCTGAGTTTTTTTCTGAGATGCTGCCATGCTGAAGGTGCTGCTGAGCCATCTGGATTGCCATGCTCAATCCTGCTGGGAGCCTGATTTGCCTTCAAGTTTAGGAATGTACTAATTGCACCTTGAGAACTGAAAGCAGCATCTTGGGCAGATTTTGGTAGGGGCAGCTATTTTTACTAGCAGAAGGCATCAGGTTAGATTGCCTGGATCCCAGTGCTTTTTCAGGAATTTGTTTCTTTTTTCTTAATACACCAGTATTATTCTGGATACCTGAACTTCTCACAGGAAAAGCATTGGGAAGAGGGTGTTAAAATGAAATTAGGGGGTAACAAGTTTATACTTGTTTCTTCTGTTCTTTCCCCCACATGGCTGTAAGAGACAGGAAATTGAGTGAGACAGACCTTTGGGCTGGGCTGAAAAGGTCACTTGCCTCTTTGCATCTCACAAAACCAAGTTCCCTCACACCCAAAGCGGGATAGCACTGCTTGCCCTCCAGTGCTCGCCTATGTGGTGTCTGGCTTGGCTTTCCTTCCTGAGCTGAACACGAGTTCGGTGAGAGCTCACACACCAAAGCGCAACAGAGAACGGTAAACCTGCCTGTTTGGTTTCACCTGGTTTCACAGGTTTGGAGCTGGGCTGAGAAGAGTTTTCAGTCTAAAAAAAACCACCTTATAGCAGAGGGGTTACTTTGCAGCACCCCTGTACAGCAAATGGTTGCAGCTCTTCCAAAGAAAGAAACCCAGCTCACCTAAACCCCAGCTCTGGTCCTCCCCGGCAGCACTAGAAAGATGAATCTGCCTTAGATAGCCTGGGATGTAGCCAAAATGATCTGCATCTGAAAGGGAAATACTGCCAGAGCAGTTAAATTTAGCCTTATTAATTATTCCTGGCAGCTCATACAGTGTCAATTAAACAAGGATTTACATTCCCCAACGATTTTGGCATAATTTTAACTTTCAATCTGTTTTAAGTCCTAAATATGCAATCTGTCTATTAGAAGATCGTTGCTTCCCAAATAATTTAAATTAATGTTATTTCATGATTGAAAAGGGTTTCTGTACCGTAAGAAATCATTAGTTTATGTGGTTTTAGCTTGTCTTTTTTATTACCTTTATACATCATTGTTTGCTTTTGTTTACTGACTGTCAAACTCTAGAGACCATTTAACCCTAGCTAACACAGAATAAAATGGGGATTGTGGGGTGTGGGTTTTCTTTGTTTTCCAAAGTGAGGAGTACAATTAGACCACAGGTAGGTATTGCTGTGTAACCACTTGTTAGAATTGCACCAGGATCAAGACATCAGTTTGAATGCCTGGAAGGTAATAGGAGGTGCAGTGCCACCCTTGCTGCTATCAACCGCACTACACAGAGCAGTGCTGTGTGCCAGCCTCATGCCCTCCGCAAGGGCAGGAGCTGCACCAGCCTTATGCTCAAGCAGAGGCTTTCTCTCTGTGTGAAAGATGTGCGAGTGACCTTTCTATGGCAGACATTCATATTATATCTAATGCTAAGACTCAAGGAATTTCTGTACTGGCATCCACAGTGGAACTGAGCATTGGAAATCAATGGAGGCATTGAAAGCAGAATTGTTGCTATGCTATAGCATCATGACATTATATCATTGCTGTGAAAGTAATGTGATGATCGATGAAAATAATTCAGGTAGTAAATTCTCCTTCCTTTCATGTGTTGTCTTGTATCGAACTGATATTAATAATATTAAGCTTCCATTCTTGTCAGTGGTAAAAGCAGGTCTCTGTAAGTTTTTTCAGCCAGAAAAAGGGTAAACATCTATGTGCAGTAACTGAGCAGGTGAGTAAAAGGAGCCCTCAGAGCTCAAAGACTAATAATAACGTGTAAGAGAGTTTTGTTAAAGTCACTGCACAGAACAGAGTGTGTGTTGAAAGAGAAGCAGATGTTTCACATTGTTTAATAAACACATTCTCAAGTTGTCACTTCTTCGTCCTCTACATCCACCCCAAGAGATTTGAGGTATAATGCCTGTTTGCAAACATGATCAGGTCCGAGGCAGTAAAACAATGCAGTATAAAATGGTAAATTGCATATTTATATGCTTATTTAACATAATATACTGGGTCTGGGAAGAATTTTAGCTAGGAAAATCGTCACAATATCTTACAATAGGGCATCATGCCTCTCTCCTCTGTTCACTGCAGGCTTTCAGGTTATTTTTCTGTGGAAAATAAACAAGTGTTAACACTCGTTACCTTTGTAGTCATACCTGCCATCCCTTATTCTTACAGTTTCTGAAGATAACAAATATAAAGTAGAAGCTGGTATCTCCCAAAAAGCACTTCCTTTTTCTTCATCAATTCATTTAAATATCCAAAAATACTTGAAATGATAGTAAAACTAATTATCTCCCTAAATTCAGACCAAGAACCTTTTATTCCTAATGTTTTGAGCACTCTTTTATCAAAGAAGCTGATTCTCTTGCAATGAGTGTTTTGTGTAGCTGTGTGTGTTTCTGTAAGAGCTGTGTACACCCATTCTGCTTCAGCAGCCAGTGAGGTGTCCAGTGGTACCCAAAGGGCTAAGCTTCTAGCGTCAGATGGGGTAGGAATTAAATTAGTTTGAGAATTTGTGGCTCTTGTTTTAAAACATTAACAAACTGTGGCAGAAAAAAGTGGACAAGAAAAACCCCACTTGCTTTATTGAACAGCACTTTAAAATTGCATGGTCAACAGAGACAAAGGGCAGCTTTTAGCTATATTTCATGGAGCAATCCCTAGCACTGCAGCTGAAAATTCCATGTGAAATTTGTTGTTGTCTGCACATTCAGTTGCAGGCTACTACCTGAGTTTGTTATTGTTGTTCCTACTGAATTGATGGGCTTTTAGAGCTGAGGATAGCACCAAGAAAAGGGAAAGTGATCTCTGTTTCGTACCCAACATTATACTTATCAGGATTGAACAATGCCGGGAAGGTACCTAATGCACATGAAGAGCAATGGTTAGAAATAGGTCATCACTCATGCTTTGGGCAGATCATGCAGTCAGCTTGCGTGCTAAAAGACAAAAGCAGCATCCCTGGCTCCCCTGCAAATTCAGCTGAGGAAGGATGCTGTCACGCATCAGTAAAAATTGCTTGTGCCATAATAGATAATGGACAAACCTTTATTTCTGAGCTTATTGCCTGGACTTGCATTTAAATATTTTGAATATTCGTTAATTTACCTTTTGTTATAGGTAAATGGCATTTTGCCTATCCAAATGGCATTTTGCTTGAATGGAGTACACTTGCATGGCACTTCAAAGGCTTTGTCCTCCACAGCCGTTTCCAGCGGTTTCTGTACCCTTTGATTTTTGAGAAGTCATGGGTTGGTCTTTGCTCTTTCATTTTTAAACAAGTACCTAGTGGTTATCACCCATTGTGTTTAGGACTCAGGATCAATACTGATGAAGTGAGATCATTCGTCATCGAAAACTGACTGACTTCAAGACAGTACACACTTCACTAATGTGAGTTAGGTAGCAACCCAACTAATAGTGTTCTTAGACATAAAATGTAATCACTGAAAGGATTCAAATAACCTTTCTCTATTTTCCACATGAACCCTGTTAAAGCTTTGTTTCATAAGGCAAACTCTTTCCTGAAACAATCCTGTAAAGCTGAAGAACCCTTGCTGCTAGCTCATGTGATGAAAGCCAGGTTTACTGCAGACTCACACCCAAAGTGCAGTACACAGGGACCAGGGTAGTTTCTGGTGTAATTTCTGCCTCTGAAGCTTGGTCCTGACCAAACCTTGTTTTGACCCCATATCAGCCACATTGGGATGTAGGGCCTGGCTGGCCATGTCCATCCCAGGAATGGTGCTGGAGCCTCCAGGTGAGGTGAAGAAGACAAGATGCCAAAAAAGCCTTACACTTAGAAACACTGTCTTTAAATAATGTCTTACTTCTGTAAACTGCGGCAACATTACATGAGAGGCTTTTCCTTCTTAAAAAGTTAAAGTGAGTCAACCTGCAAGAAATACCCCAGCATTTCCCTGAGACTGATACAGCCATGTGTTTTGTGTCAGTGAAAGTTACATGTCTTCTCTTTGCCTGGCTGTGCCTTGCAAGGGAATGCAGATTGTCAGCTTCAGGATTTCTCTGGAGAGAATTTACTGTAATTGTAGGGCATCAGGAAAACTCTTTTTTTTTCTGTGAAAAGATGAGAGAATTTGGCAAACACTGAATAGCATGATCAAATCATTTACAAGTGTGACTCTGAGTTTGTTTCCTTTCCCTAAGCTATTTATGCAGCACACGTTTGAAGGCAAGCTGTGAGTATTATGCAAAGAAGGCTGCTAGCATACTATCTCCAAGAGAAGATTTAAGATTTACTTTCAAGCAGGATCTGGCTCTCAGCAGCTAATAGGAAGAACTCCTACAGTACGTTGATAGCCATGCTAAAAATATGGTGTGCTTAATAATGCTTATATTTCCATGTTACATTTCTGCCATGGTGAAAGGGATTTGCATGTGTGGACTG
The DNA here is from genome assembly GCF_037157495.1 of Lathamus discolor. Taxonomy (NCBI): domain Eukaryota; kingdom Metazoa; phylum Chordata; class Aves; order Psittaciformes; family Psittacidae; genus Lathamus; species Lathamus discolor. The sequence continues at coordinate 53,623,797 of NC_088886.1, read as the reverse complement.
AATGAAATACCCACTGATGTGAAATCATTTTTTATCATTTGTTGTAGAAGCTGAGTGCAAGAGGGAAGGAACATGGAAGCTTCGTCTCACCCACTAGTGTTTACTGCCATAAACCAGTGGTCCGTGTTGTTCTGCTAGTGAGCTCCAGGGAAGTGGAGTGGTGCCACATGACTTCGGGGTCTCACCCCAGCGCTGAAAGGCAACAGAAAGGAGAGAGGTCTGGTGTCCATCTGCCCACCCCGCATGAACCCAAGTGAATTTAACTTCTATTTCTCTGGTACAAACCTTTACTGTAGCAAGAGCATACACTTCATGTTGTATCCTGAGCTACACTGCTAAGTTCATGTAGTCCAGCAAAGTCACAAGAAGTGAATGACAATGGCTGTTGCCTTCATTTCCGTTTTAGCATTGATCTGACACTGTAAATGACACATTCCTTCTGGCTACCAGAGCCATCCCTCACTGGTGATGAAAAGCAGTAACACCCTGTTTGAAAAAAAAAAAAACCAGTAAGTTTGCATTAGAAATCCCTTATTTGTGACTTCAGCTGTAGTAAGGAATGAGAGCAGTCCTCACCACTCGCAGTTCTCTGCCATCATCAATATTATCTTTTCCCAGAAAACACCTACATTTATCGAGATCCCAAGGGCTGTAGCTGATAGGGATGCAAGCTGTGGCTGTGATGAAGACTGAGAGTCACAGGCTAAATGTATTAGAGAGGCTTTGCCTAGCTGGCAGCTCCCTGCTCTGCTCTGTGCGTTTGCCTTCCCTGCCTGTGGAGATAAAGAGGACTTTTGGGTCTTAAATCTCTGAGTACTTGGAGAATTTGACAACTGTTCTGAGTTTCTATTAGCACTGGGGCTGGACAAAACTCAGTACTTTGTGACAAATGGCATAGCTAAGTGCATTCATTAAGAGAGAGGATGAAGGAACAGCTTTCCTCTCAGAGGTAAGGCAGGGATCCTGTCTGACTGCCCTCTGGTACTCTGCTGGGGGCTCTGCTCCCACTTGCAGTGCAGCTAGGCTTTGACCTGCTGGTTTCAAATGTCCTTTCATTACCTGCCCCATCATTATCTACATCAGTGTCTTTCAGCTTGTGGTAAGTTAGGGAAAATCTTTTGTGCCTATCTCTGACCACCTCCATTTCCTTATCATTTTTTGGAAAGCTTTTTTTTAATCTTACTTTCTTCTTTTTTTTCTGGCTTCTGAGGCTCCCAGCTCCTTCTGTTATGAAGTTCGTGCAAGAACATAATGGAAGGAGTTCATGGCAGTTGGTATGATAAGAAAATCTACATGTTAGAATAATATTCCTGAAATTAGAGCTGGTTGCATGATGAATTTTTTTTAGTCCAGGCATATTTGAACATTTCCAATTAATATCTTGCAATACCAAAAATAATTCTTTTTCTGAGAAAACTCCCATTTGCTTTGGTGTAAACTAGAGGAAATATACGATCCAATTAAACTGAGAATATGGCATGTCTGCATGGCTGAAGTCAATGTCAAGGCTCCAACTGACTTTAGTGGGGTCAGGATTTCTCTACTAAAGGCTGCACTGCTAAATCAAACTGCTTTGATTGCTTTCACTGGAAGCTCTGCTTGATTAGGCACAACAGAATTTGTACTGTGAAAAGGGATAAGGAGAGTGAGAGAGCACAACAGAAATCAGCCTTGGAAAAAAAATCTGATTGTAAGAGGTGACTTGAGCTCGTATACATGAGGCCTGATTAAATGGAGACTATTCAGTCACACAGTTACAATGGCTATAATGGAGAAGGAGTTTTTCATTAATTATTCAACAGCAGGGAGATCTATATTTTGCCTGAGACTGACACCTTTTACCAGCTACTTAAAACCTTACTGTCTCTGAACAACTAGTATCAACATGGTTTTTTTTTTCCCCTTTTAGAGTAGTCATTATGCTGAGCTTCCAGATTGTTTAAGGAATCTGAGGTCCAAGTATGGGCGTGCTGTTACAAATAGCTAATACTTATAATTGCTATTCATTTTCATATGTTTGATTGGCATCTGGTCAGTACACTTGTTTTTTCTCGGTTGTAATTGTGAACCAACAGTGGCCTTGATCTTTCTAACTGTTTAACTGCATTCCTGTAACTAATCCCGATAGGTTCATTTAAAAGGACACAGTGACTCAAATTCATGCCTAGTGTAACAGTACTGAAATCAGCACTTTTCACCAGGGATGAATTTATCTCAGCATCTAGAAGTGCCCTTAGTGCATACAAAGGGATAGTTAGCAGTGGGCCCTGACCATAACACAATTACATGGCTGACCACCCAGCCTCCTGACTGCCTGGCTTTGAAGTTGTCCTTTACATGAGGAGTTTTTTGGGGTGCTCTCCTCCCTTCTCCTAGGGAAAAAAACCCCAAACAAACCCTTACAAAACCCACATGTGTTGCCTGAGGTTGTCGTGGGGGAACTGAGATTTATGCTAAACTTAAGAGCAGCTTATCCTGAAATAAAAGGCCAGATGCTTCCTGTAATGTGCACTGAAATTCCAACACAAATTTAAAAGGACATCTTTTATTGTTTTAAAGTTTTGAATTTGGGCCTTTTGTATGGTGACTGTTGCAGCAGAGGACTACCAGCCACTCCAGTCCTGCATTTTTGGAGTGTTCACTGTTGAGAAACATGACATGCAGGAGGCCAATATGCAGTCAGCTAGTCTCTCATCACTCTGAATACCAACCCAGCATGCAGCCAAGGCAAGGACAAGACCATCTTCAGAATATAATCCTGCACAACCGGAGGCTGACATCTGCTAAACTCTCCCAAAAGGCTTCTAGTGTCTGTCTCGGAATAGGCAGAGAGCTGGCAGCAAGGAGCCATGCTTCAGTGCAGTTGCAGATCCAGCAGGCTGCAGTCTGTGCTGCAGAGCTTTGACTCTGCAGTTTCAAAGGAGATGATTAGAAGAAGGGGTGAATGGCCATGCCAAGCATTTCCAACATTGTTCATATCCAGAAAGGGAGCTTAGATCCATTCAACTCAATGTTTTCCACAATCTAAGTTTGGAGAAAATGGTGCTAGACTGCTCATACTACTGAAAATATTTATTTAATTTTGAATTAAAAGGACGCTGTAAGCATATCATTGTGCATATCCATTTATTTTACATCCTTTCCTCTCAGATTAGTGAATTTTTAAGATCTCTCTCTCACCCTTGCAAGATGTGGCTGGGTTTCAGAGCTACAGGGTGGGATCTTCAGAAATTGTCATGCAAGGCAGGGTTTAGGCAGTTTAGCAACAGCTGAATAGCACCTTATCAAATGTGCTGAAACACAGCACATTTCACCACCCTGGGGCTGAAATATGCTTCTGTCTTTTCAGATTCATAGCAGACTCTTTGCATATGCACCACCTGCAAACAACATTTCCTGAGTGATTGCTGTCCCTCTTTCTGCTGTCTCCTGCTGCAGGGAATGTCACAGGTGGTAAAGTTAAAGGCATTGATTATCAATGTAGTGCTTGTCACTCTGGGTAATTCTGGATTAGTACAAATCTTTGTGTAATTGAATTTATTATACAAAAAGTATTTGAAGAAAAAAAAATAAAACATTTATTTGCATATGAAGATAATGTTGACAAACCAACAGGGCAGATTTATTTGTGTAAGACTTGCCAATCACCTTGGTTAATGCAATTAATGTGGGAGATCAGTGAAGTCTCCCTTTCTATATATACACCTTGCTTTTGTTTACAGTATTTCCATGTTTTATGCAGCTCAAACCATTCCAAGAGCAGCCTTCAGACAAGTTTAACTCAACTTGTATTGCCCCAGACACCCACTGGGGATCTCTGTGAGCCCACATGAATCCTGTTTGAGGAGGTTTGATTTAGCACAGCTGGCTGTGAGAGCTTAAAGAGCAATTAAGCCCTGTCTGGGCCACCTGGTCACCATTAGTTTCCCAGGGGGCTAAAGACTGGCTTTTGGAGTTTGCTTGTGGTTTGCTTTGTCTTGGGGGTTGTTTGGTGGTCACTCTGGTGTTTGGTATTTCTGCCTGCTTTGGTGGTGTTCCTGCTTCAGGACCTAGATTCTTAGCACTGCTCTTCTGCTGCCAAACCTTTGCCTGGCCCCTGCCCACCCTTTGTCTGCCCTTCAGTACCTCCTTCAAAGAAAAGCAAGTAAAAGCCAACAAATCAAGCCCTGTAATTAATTCCTGTGTTCATTTGTACATCTTACTTGTAAATCCAATGAAGGAGCCAATATAATTGCAGGTATTTGAGAAAGGAATTGGTAAGAACAAATATCCCTTGGAGTAAGGGAAAGTATTGTTTATAATTGCAGTGTCAGATTCTGCTGCAGTTCATGCTGACAGATTGTTTCTGACGGGGATGAATTTGTGCTGGTCATATTGGTGTCTTTCTGTTACTTAATGGCATGTTTTTAGTCCTTTAAAAAATGCTTTGCATCTATTTATCTAGTTTGGATCTGAAACCTTTTGTTAACATATAAGTGTTGCCATTTATATTACATCTATGGTATTTGCATTCTCAGGCTCCTTTGTAAGATGGTCTACAGAGGATGAGGGAAGTGCTGTAGCATAGTACATGGGTGTTTCCAATTCAGGTTTGTTTTCTTTGGATGAATCTTGAGTACAAGTTGCAGTAATATAAGCAGGTTTGATTGCAAGAAACATGGAGAAAGAAAAAGGAGAGGAAGGCTAAGTGAATCCTGGGCAGTGCATTTTCTCTATTTTGTCTAAAAAATCAGCCTTTTAGTAGACAGTAATGCTACTGGGCTGAAGTTAGTATTATCTCAGTAAGCTCCTTGAGACAAGTTGTGTTTGTGTTTTCCCTGTGCCTTCAACATAACCTGCATCTGATTAGAGAGTATTGCTTCTTTGCTGTTGTATGCCAGTAGCCAGTCTCCTGTAGGTGGGATCTGCCACAGAGCACAATACAAGTTTGTATATAAGCTAGAGGTAGCTGTTGGACTTTATGCAGACAGTAATGGACCTGTATTTCTATTTTAATTCTAATATAGTGCTGGAAGACAAAAGATGAGAGTGTGAACTAGTTCTACAACGTGGGTTTGCTACATTGATCACTTTGACCTCGGCTGAACACATACCTAAACTGTAAATGTACCTTGCCAGTGAAGCAACTTCTGTTTTCTTCATAACTGTTATATTAGCAGTTTTGTTTTCCTTTAAGGTGTAGCATGCCTTTAAATGAACCACTAAGGAACTTATTTGTGTGGTGCTTTGCCTTTATTCAGGTATTACTAAGTCAGCTTTCCACTGCCACATAGAGAGAGCTAAGGTTGTACTGCTTGTGTTTGGCACTCTGCTTTCACCAGAGAGGTAGATCACAGGCAAATGCTTACCATAGTTTCTAATATAGTGAGAGCAGCGTATTTTGTTTCTGACATTAATCTACATGGCAAATCTGAACCTAAGGTTCTTTTTTTCCTAAGTCATCATGTCACTGATAATTTTAACTTAAGAGTAACACTTCTCAACCAGTATTGGGGAAGTTTTGATATCAGCATAGTGGATGTGACTTGATGTCTTAAGATAGAGCGTAATTTCTGTCTGTCATTGTCTTGCTTGTCAATGATCTCTGATATGACTTAAGACACTAATAGGCATTATTTTAACAGGGTCTCTAATACAGTTTATAATTCATGTTACTGGTTGGTAGCCACAGATACCACTGACTTCAACTGAAGTGGGGATCATAAGCATTAAAGGTTAAGGGTGAGATTTGTGTGGGCTTTGTTTTATTTTTTTTTTTAAACACACACCCACCCCGCAGAATAGAAGAAATGTTCTTGGCACCCAGGGGAATGGGATCTTACCATGTCTCAAACTGAACCTGCAGAAATGGAAGTGCACAACTTTCAGAAGGCAGTTCTGAAAATTGGTGTCCTGAGCTTGCGATGGCTTATTTTTCTGAACTGAAGCAGGGTTCATGGTCCCTGGTACTTTCAGGCACTAATCTAACATTGTTGTCCCTGCTGCCGTAAATTCAAACCTAATGGAAGGAACAATGGGTCCCCTAACTCTTCAGCCTCTGCTGATCAGCAGTCTAGCATTTGCCCAGCCTCATTAGACAAGCAGTACCCAAGTACACTCACTTATGAAAGTTAAGGGGGGAAAAAAAAGAAGCAGGTAGCAGAATGTTCTAAAATATTTATGATCTTTATTCTTGAGGTGTGACAAGCGCAGGTAACATTAGAGAGGAAGCTGTGCTGCCTGCTGAAGTGTTTAGAGATATTTTGACTGCTGAATTCTCTAAAAATAAATCTGAATGTTTTGTTGTTAAAAATTGTTAATATTTTCCCTTTTATGCTTACAAGTAAAACTTTTATTTACCAAACTTGGATTAGCATGTAAATACTGATCTAACATTTTAAGTGAATAACTTGAAATTGTATGGGTCCTGAATGGACTACAAAAACACAAACCCAGCTGACTTGTGCCAGTTTCTAGCTTTTCATATCTCTCTTATGTGCACCTGAACACCTTGACTTTTCATAAAAATATCACTTTCTTGTCATCTGGGACCATAAAAAGGGTTTGTTTAGGTTTTTTTGTCAACATCTCCCTTTGCTTTTTTGCTTCCATTTTGAGTGAAGAGGGGAGTTTTTGCTTTCCTATTAACCTGTCATCTGATCTGGTTTTGCATTAAAAGTCATCATCAAACTGTTGAGCACAACCTATGAAACATAACAAATGGAGATGAGCTGGGGGAAAGTGGTAAGAGATGGGTATATTCCTTAGAGGTGTCAAGGAAAATTGAACAGGACCTAGTAAGGCATGAGGAAGGCTATGATTTTATTTACTGTTTCAAGCTGCTTGAATTCCTAAGAAACCACCCTTTTTTATATTTTTATTAATATATGTAAAGTAGTGCATCACTATTTCCTTTATTTTTTTCTGACCTTAAATGTATATATTTATATTCAAAAAGTATCTGATTTGTGGTGTAAAAGCTTTCACGATAACACTAATAAGAAATTAATAATCAATCAATTAAAAGTAGCACTGCTTTTTCACTTTCTGCCACAAAGTTCCCAAAGTAAGTCTTAAAGTAGAGCCTATACCTGTAGGATACCCCCAGATGCATCTGAAAGACCTTGATGTCAATACTAATTTTCAGAAGCAGACAGCAATTACTGAAGAATTCTGGTCAGCAATCTTAGCCTTATTTACTTTTACTGCAAGATAAAAAGGCTGCTTAAGAAATGCTGGATTCTGGCCACCTCCCTATTATTCCCATCTAACTGAAAAGAGAGTGGCTCGAGGGAGGCTTATGGCCAGCAGCCATGGTAGTCCAATGCTTTTCCAAACGGGAAGAAGATATAAATGGCCGAGACACAAGACTGCATGTTCCCACTCACTTGCAGATTATGCGTAACTGAATTTTCTTACTGGTATAATTAAGTGGGTCTAATTGAGATACGCTAAGCACGAGCTCACTACTGGCTTCACCAAGGCATGGGCCTTTAGTCCCCGTAAGCGAGGGCAGTTCTTCACTTGGGTTTGCACTGCTTTCTCCCTGTTGCATCCAAAAATGCCTGCAAGCGAAATTGTCAGGAGGCAGGAAAACTTTAAGCACCTCTTAAGAACTGATGAACACATTGGTGATTAAGGGAAGAAGTAGGAAAAGGAAGTGAGGTACGATGCTCTGTGGGAAGAGATCTACCATTTTGTTTACTTTGTTTGGCACCTAGTACAAAGGGGATCTTTGCCTAGGCTACATGGGCAAGTGCTGTGAAAGAGTAAATGAAAAAGAGGAAATGTGTGTACATTTATGGTTTTATTAATTGTAAAAATCTATTTACTTATTTTTCCCCAACCTGAGCAATGTAAATAATTCAAACCCAGCAAGTGTGACAGTGGGGAAATAATTGTTTCAGAAAGCTACTGAATGTGTCCTTGTAAAAGTAATCTAGTTTCTTGTTTGAAATAAAGCAACAAGAAAATGATTGGAAAGTTGCCACCTTCAGAGATGCAGCACAGAGCAGAAGTGAAGAAAAGAAATTTATGATGATGTCTCCAGTAAGGAGACAGTTGTCTCCTGGAAGGAGAGAAAAACCATGCAGAAGCTATTTTTGGGTGCCTTTTGGTGAACACTTCTCCTTCAGGCTTGCTGTTCCTTTAATAGAGATTTCTTTTTTTGTATTTATGTTGGTGCTTTGCACTATTTTGGAAGCGGGAAGGTATGTCTAAAATGTTACCGGTGTCTTCATTAAAAACTCTGAAGATAAAACTGTTTCAGTGCACGGCTCAATTATGCATTAGGAAAAAAAGGGCATGTCATATACATTGAACCTTTTGAGCAATTTAAACTGAGATCTATCTGCCAGGTTCATGAATGTCAGTCTGTGCTATTAAAACTGAGAGAGACAGACTGAATTGACTTTTAATGCAGCTCCTTTTTGAATCCAGAGGATCCTACAGCCAGAACTATCTGTCAGCAATTTTTGGACTATGAGGAGAATGAAAATAGGTCAAACTTCCAGTATGTCTTTCAGCAGCTGGTTCACTTCAGGTACTTGATATTTGACCTATAGGGTTTTCTGGGTTTTGCATTTGTTAACAGCAAAAATGAAGCCACTGTAAAAGTAGCTCAAACAAAATTAGTATTAGGGGAAATGTTCCCTTAATTCCCTTCCAATAAATGACTGTGGACAATGTAGGAAGCTGAAGGTTGTGAAGAGTATGGCAAGAGAGGAGGAGAGGGAGTGCATAGACAGTCTTCAGCCCCAGCAGTAATCAGCCTTTTTCTTTATCAAGGTTGTCCCAACCACGAATTTCAGCTATGAGTCCATTTGTCTTTTTTCTCAACCATGTAACTTTTCATAGACTGTTAATTTTCTGGAATTTATGTGGATTCCCTTCATTTTGGAGGAATGTTACTTAGTTGATCATATGAGCTACAGCAGAGAAACAAACCCATGTATTCTGAATGAAATTTAGTTTTTATGTTGCAGTAGAACAGCCTATAATTTTCAAAAGCAATTATAAAAAGTTTTATGAACCGCAGTGTAGTTTTTTCAGATACTTAGAATTCTAACCACCAACATAAAGCATATGCATTCTTTAGATATAAAGTTTGGATTAAGGAGTGTTTGATGGCTCCTATTAAACCATAAAAAAAGATTAGATCCATTTGAGCAACTAGCCTGAAGTTCTTTTTTTATTGCTCTTTGTGAATTGGAACAATGCTTGTTTTTCTGTATCTCTGCAAAGGCATCCTGACAGTGTATGCTGCTTTCAGGGTGGTGTACCATTCACTGATCCTGTCTGGAGGCAGTTGAAGTGGGGATGTGGATAATGTAGTGCAGATGCTTTTCTGTTTCTTTTATCTATTTTTTTCTGCCTTCTGCATTTCTGTCATGGTTGTTGTCAGTCTGAGAGTGGATGGCTTATGGGTGCAACTGAATTCTTAGTTATTACTTAATGTTTAAGTTGTCACAGATAAAAGTATATTTCTACAAGACTCTTTTATTGTACTCCTGATCAAACTGCTCTGATGTTAATTTTGATGGATGATGATATCCAAATGATTACAGGGCAGGCTGTTAATTCCCTTTTGATTTAGATGAGGAATGAAATTCTCTCTAATTCTGCCTGGCAGTCCAATACTTTGACAGTATGTTTATACTGCAGTCTTACCGCTCCTCCAGCTGCTCACGCATAAAACAATCCAAGACTTGCCCTGAGCAGACAGATGTACCTATACTGGTGACAGTTTGGGCTGAGGTGGTTGAATAGAGAATTTGCATCTCTCCTGAGAAATGGGAGCTGCCTGGGGCAGGAGGGACCTGCTGAGTGCAGGGAAGGGAGTCTTGCTGAGGCAATTCAACCTGAAGTTGGGCTCTACCAATTGAGTTATTCTGAAGAGTTTAAGCTCAGTTGTGCTGCCAATCAATTCCTCTTTTTAGTCATGCAACACCATTTACTGCTAATTGGAGTTTGTATTAAGTTAAAGTGTGCTTCTGGTTTGACAGGCTGGGAGCAGCTTTGTGTTCTCCGCCTGGGCTGGGTCAAAGCCGGAATCCTTTTTATTTTGTGAGAACAGATAACACAGGCAGAGGTCTGAAAAGCAATCCAGGCGCTCGCAGCTTCGTGCATCTTTACAAGTGGAGCCAAGTGCTATTCTCAGACGACCTTGACCAACCCTTTTAGTTATGTGGTAAATCGCACCTCTTCCATCCCATTGTCTGCCGGGTGGTGGCACAGGTGCTACAGATGATGGAGCTGAGGCCTACTTATTTTCTGAGGGCCATGTTTTTCTTTCTGGGTGAATGCAATGCGAAGTGGTGAGCTGGCCTGTGGCATGTTCTGCACTCACAATCCAAAGTTAATACCACTGTTTGCTCAGGAAAATGCCTGGAATAGTGGATGTATCACCTGTTTAAAAAAAGAGTGAAGCAGCATTTTAAGCTTAGCAAAACCTTCAAATCACTGGCTAGGCCTCAGTTTCTGAAATAAATTCCCAGAACTTCTACAGTAATTCTTTCAGAAATTACTAAAAGCATTTGTGGGATTATTCTGAGCTCAGAAAGCAGTAAGTGTCAGGCTTTTAACAGAGATGTGAAAACCAGGGGTAGTTCTGGCCTATCTGCAATAATCATGTTAGTGTTTTGCTGCTAGAAAGCTTTCTCACCCTGAGCTGTGGGGTTTTTCCCTTTGTAAATTATACATCAATAGTACTTGAACAGTATTCTCTGGTTTAAAAAAAGAAAAAAAGTTTGAATAGAGGAGAGAACCGGTTTTGGGTTTTTTGGTGGAGGTTTTTTTTTTTTTTTTTTTTTTTTTGAGAAATTGAGTTTTTCTTCACTGAGCTTCAGAAATCCAAGGGAAATAAGAGCTTCTGAGGTACAGAAGATAGCGTGAACTTTTGTATAGTCTATATTTTGAGTACGCTGCCTTCAGTAACATCACTCGTATATTTCTTTTTGTTTGAAGTTACCTGAATGCACATTGAAAGCCATTGCTTTTTTTTTTTTTTTTTTTAAACACTATTTAAAGTGCAAATAAAATTCAAGTCAGTGCAAAATACTTCAGGGGTGGATGGAGGGGAAAACAATGCCATGACATGGTGTGTTCTCTATAATTTCTAGTAATAGCTGAGAGCATCTTTGAGAACACCCAACAGCTGACTGCTTTGACATCTCCTGAGCACTTGCCTGTTTTCTTAGAGAATGGATAAAAGACTGAAAATGTTAATTAATGTAACATTATGCCCCTCTACAGACTCACCCGTTACAGCTGCATCTTGTCTGCCACAGGTGCTCTGTTTTTGCCATGTTAGAGAGCAAGCAGAAGAGCACCTTCACTATGTGCCCTTCAGAGCTGCCCATCGGGGCTGAGTCTGCGCTCGCCCCTCAAGCGAGGCCGCCTGCGGGTGCCCAGGAAGCCGCGGGACAGGTTCCCCCCGCAGAAGCTGGGGGCGGGCGGGATAGGCCTGGCCCGCCCCCCGGGGCGGAGCGGGGCGGACACGGCCGCGGGGCGGGCGAGGCCGGCCGCGGCGGCGGCGGCAGGGAGCAGCAGGGGCCGCCGCGGCCGCAGCATCGCGGCTCGTTGGCAGGGATGGAGCCGTGGAAGCAGTGCGGGCAGTGGCTGATCAGCTGCAAGGTGCTGCCGCCCAACCACCGGGTCACCTGGGATACGGCCCAGGTTTTCGACCTGGCCCAGGCGCTGCGCGACGGCGTCCTGCTCTGCCAGCTCCTCAATAACCTGCGCAGCCACTCCATCAACCTCAAGGAGATCAACCTGCGCCCGCAGATGTCCCAGGTGCGACCACGGGTATCCGGGTGCTTTGTCTTGCGGCTTCTGCCGGCTCGGAGCGGGAACCGCGGGGCAGGGGAGGTCGGACGCGCCCGCGCCTGCAGCCGGGGTCCTCCGCGCCGGGCGCAGCTCCTGCCGCTGCGGCCGGTCTAACCTGGGGCTCCTTTTCCTTTCCTTCCCCCTCCCTGCGCGGTGCGGTGCGGCCGGCCCGCCGGCTCGGCGCGTCCCGGGTGGTGGGAGAGTGCGCGACCGACGCTTCTGGCCGGCGGCTCCCCCCAAATCCCCCGTAAGGGATTGTTTCCTGCAGCGGGGGCGGTTTTTGGGGAGAGCCCTCCCGTCGTCCCCCAGCCATCGGGAGCCACGCGGGCAGGTCCCATCGGGGTGGCTGCGCTTCCCTGCGGTAGCCGTGGCTTCAGCCCTATAACGTGTCTACCTACGTATGTTAATAATCAATCTGAACACCTTATAGTAGAAAGTCATTTCTTGCTTCTGGCTGGTCTGGATATATCTGGGAGCTTTGGAAGAGAGGACACGGGAGCGAGGGAGCGGGGCGGTGATGCTGGCGCCGGAGGGTGGGTGGCATAGCCGGAGGAGAGGCGCCTGCCCTGACCGCGCTGCGGGGACCTGGGTGAGAGAAGCGGAGGCAGCGCTCACCAGAGGCCTCTGCATCTTTTTGGTACCTGTGAAGTTGGCCGTTAACGAGCGATCAGTGATGAGAAATCGTGTTCTTGACAGCTGGTTGTCTGTGTTAAAGTGACATTTCTTTTTTCTTAAGACGCTTTGATATGTATCTTTGTAAATTAGTATTTTGGTTAAATCATAATGCAATGTTTTCCAGACTCATCCCCATTTACGTGCATTTTCTTTTAGTGGGGATTGATGTTTTGCTACTGTGCCTTATAAAGCCGGTTACAGATATTGAGATAAGATTATATTAATCACTCAATGAGAAGAGGTTCTCTAGATACACGACTTCCTGTCACTGCTTCACATGCACCTATGCCTCCGCAGAGACAGTAGCACCCAAGCAGATGTTGTCTGAAAGGAAGCTTAACTTCTGAGTCTTTTGTGTGTTTGAAATCATTGAGAAATGGACACATTGTAACACATCAGTGTTATGATTCAGTTTTAGATCTGGAGTAATAAAAACTGCCCTTCCTGTTTAGGACATAGGCAAAAAGCATTGGTAGTGAATTACACTTTTGGGAGGAACATTCTTTGTACACATATACTCACAAAGCTGGTTTTCTGTGGTTTTAATTCCTTTTTTTTTAGCAGTTATGCTTTAGTACCAAGAGGACGTTTTCCATAAGCCCACAATGCAAAAAAGGGAAAAACCTATTGGGTGTATTTTAGCTGGTCAGAATACAGGCTCCCAGACCCTCGACGAGCTGGGTGTGAATGGTATAAAGGCCGTCCCCATGTACTTGAGAGCTCAAGTGCCTGCTTGAACTGTATACGCAGAGGCAACGCTTTATCTGAGCAATGGAGAGACACAGAGGGTTGACTCCTCCAAATGGAAGAAATCCAGACAAGTTCTCTTGTTGCACTGTACAAACTCCTGAGAGTTTCAGGACTTGCTGGTCTGTACCACAGCCCTGGTTGGTATTTTCATTCCAGTTAGATTGGTTGCTTCCAATCTGACCTTTTTTCAGCTTGGCTTGCGGAACGATAAATATTTTGCATATGAACTGTTGGAAGTGGTTTCTTACCTTGCTTAGAAGGGATAAAAAGTATGGAAACAAATTCTCTCATGATATTACACTACTTTCTGGGTAGCTAACTCACTGAATCGACTTCAGTTAGAGATGAGTGATGTTGCTTGCGTGGACCAATATTACTTACTTTTATTTTTGACGAATTGAAACCATAGTGGTCTCCTCCTGTTTCCTAAAAATACGTATCAAAATGCACTGCTGTCTTCTTTCTTAGAACAGGATTGGGAATTGAGGTGAAAATTTATTTCTTCAAGTACCTTTGAGCTATGGATTATAACTGCACGTTTTGGATTATTTATAATGAATATTTCGAACTTGAGCTTTATATATGTACAATGTAGCTACTGGAATTGTTTTGTAGTTGTGATAGTTGCCTCCTTGTCTGTGTGTCTGCATTTTGACGGAGGAAGCTGCACCCCATGGTGCTGCAGACTGCTCTTTCCAATAGTACGTTTCTGCCTTACAGCAATTTCACCCTTGAATTAGGGGGAACTTTTGGTAGATCAAAACTGATAATAGATAGCTCTATGCAGCATTACAAAGAATGTTACATGAGCTTTCTGTGAGATCAAGATTTGGCTATCTTAATGAGGCTCTGTATGGTTTACTGAAAAGCTTCTTGGTCTCCCTGATGGTGTTTTCTGCTGCAAAACCTTAGAATGGCTTGGAGGATTCTTATCACACACAGTTTTTGAGCAGTAAACACAGAGAATGAGAAGGGTGGATGAGGGCTTCATGAATGGGTCTTGTATGACTTTAGCCTTGTCTCTTACTGCTGTTGGCATTCGTCAGGCACGTGTCTGAGAACCAAGTTTTAATGTCTTGGGGGTTAGTTATAAATGCAGCAGTACCAAAGAATAGGAGATGAGAGATGATGCGTCAGGCAGACCTGGAAGTAGATGTCAGACCTCTGACAGAAAAGATTCAAGTCTTTTCCATTTCGTTACATACTTTTTTCTGAATCAATGTGGCAGATCAGATGTCAGTGATGTTCATCAGCTTTGCTCAGTAGATGTTGGTGTAGCCCCTTATAAGGTGCCTCAGAAGTGTAGAGGGACTATAACTGGTGTTACCGCTTCAGAGGCTGCTTTTTGGTGGAGCCTTGTTCAGTCAAATTAGGAGCACTGTTGCTTTGCTTTTAAGCACCCAACTTCTGCTGTCTCGTGGGGCAGGAATAGAAATTGAGACTGGTGATGCTCAACATTGCAACACAAACACGTGCTTTACCAAATGGCAGCGGATATGTTCTCTTTTATGGGCTGGCTAGCACGGGAACTGAATGCCTTTGACCCACCACCAGCCGTGCACCTTGTGTCACAGCTGTTGTCGTGGGTAGGCTGTTTCATACATTTGAAACCTGTGGATTCGGCCTCCCTACGTCTTTGGAGTTAACAATGGCTGTGTGAGAGAAATGCCTCAGTGGTTTTAGATTGCAAAATCTTGGTTTTAGAGATTTATTTGAATGCTAGCTGGTTTTGTCTGTGTTTCTTACTTTTATGAAAATATTTATATTTGGTTAGTGGAAGCTGTCCTTTGAAGAACAGAAGCTGATTCAGTCAGTTACACTTTCCAGAAAGTAAGCCTCAGATGTGAAAGTATAAACCTCACATATATAAAGGACAAGCAGTGTTCTTGCTTTGACAACGAGTGTTCCATCTCCGGGTTGCCAGCTGAATGTTGCCTAGCTCCTGCCTGAGAAGTTTGTGTGTCTCAGTGCAAAGTCCCATGTGAAAAATGACACATGGGCTTTGTATGAGATTGGAAACTTTTGGCTTCAGGGACGTTTATGTGTAGGCTTTTTTCTTTTTTTTTTTCAGTGGCTGAACAGACCAGCAGACTCTTGGCTTTATTAAGAAGTCTTGTGTCAAGGCCACAAATCATTTTGCTGTTTGAAATCCTGTGAGCTAGCAACATCACTTGCTATTTTGGAGCAGCACATCTGCCATCAGAAAAGAAAATTTGGATGAAGGCTAAACTCATGCCTTTTGGCTCTTTAGCTGTAGAGGAGTCTGCCTGATTGAGACAGACTTGAGAGCTGGTGTTGTGAAAGCTGTCTTACGGCAGCCACCATGTGAAAAAATGTTAAACTTTGCAGCAACTGGGAATGTTGCTGGAAGAGGGAATGTGCTAAGTGAATTATAGAGATGTGACTGGCATGCTAGTGTGTTGCCGCGTTTACCCCCAAGTGTGGCATCAGTGCCTGGTGACAGAGATGGATAATGGAGCATTGCAGCTCAGCATCTAAGTCTTCCATAGGAGCTCTTCACTGTGGCAATTAATTTTTCTCAGATGATGCCTCTTGGCTGATGTAGGCTGGTGAAAATAATACCAATAGAAGTGATCCATAACAGAGACTACTAATCCTAATGTTTAATCATAATCCTTAAAGAACTTTAATAATTTATCACCAGAAATATAAAATTTAAACCAGTGTATTATGATAGATTTGCAGATGATGTCATCTGTTTAATGCTTATCTTTCATCTTTAATACTTTGCAAACTAGTTTTGAAATGTTTTTTGCAAGGCATTTAGTTAATTTATGAGAGATTGCTAAACAGGAAAAGTACATTTAATGCAATACTGGCATGGGAGTTTACTGAAAGGGATGTTGACATAGATTAAATATTAAAAATAACCATTTCCTATTATTCTAATAAAAATAAATATCCCTCACTTTGTATTAAGAGTCCAAATGTGTTCTAATTTTAGGGAGTTACTTTTTTTGGTGGTGACCAAGTAGTGCAAAGGAAGTTCATTATCTTTGTCGTCCATGTTATATCTTGGTGTGGCAACTGAGCTTTTGAGCAGGACTTTATTTTTCTTGTTTACAGTGGTATCAGGTAGCCTCGGGATGTGTGTGTACAGAGTGACATACCTCTGATTTTGCTTTGATCCTGCCTTTGGCTTAGAGCTTCCACACCCTCACAAATGATAACCATAATCTCCTGACCCTAAATCAGTGAGTGTGCATCCCACCTCTGCAAGTTTCCCTCAAGTGGATACATTCCCCCATGCCTGCCTCCCTGCAGCCATGCTGCTTGGTTTTGGCTTCCCCCCCCCCCCCCCCCCCCCCTTCCAAATTTTAGCCTAGGAGAGCGTGCCAAATGCCAGGGTATCCAACTTTCTGTGCCATGTAGCTCTCCAAATGTGGAAACATGAATTGACTTTTGACTCTGCATGTTATCTAAAAGAGAAAAAGTGAGATGTGAGTGGATGTGCTGACCTCTATGCATGAGAATGTGCTTTAGGCCTGGGACCAGGTAAGCCGAATGAAAATAAAAGGGATTTGGAGTGGTGGCACTTCCCAGGAGCCATGGGATATCAGTAATAATCTGTTTTCCTGGGGCAGAGAGGTATTTGAGGGAACTGGTGTGCAAAATAGCTCTTATTCTGTGTTTGCTTGTTATGTTAGGTGCTAGGTTATTGAGTTAAGGAAGTATTGCAAAGATGCATTTAAATTAATAGTTTATCTGAAACTGCAAAACTTTTTGGGTTTGAACCAAGACTTTGGGAACTGGCTCAATTTTTATGCGTGTATGGGAAGAGGTGTTCAAAATACCCCATTTTTTTAAAATTATTTAAAACTGACTGTGTGTAATCAATGTAATTCTTTAAAAGGTGTTTTTTTTTTTTTAACTTTTCAGATACTTTTTCAATCTCTTTGCTTACTTCTTGGTCCTTTGGTACGCTCTAAGTCTTTACCACATTTAACTTGATATCCATGATTCATCTAAATTAAAACTGTATTGGCTATAAGATGCACTATAAGTAAAAGGTATATATATCCAGGTATGTTATGTATACGTATGTGTATCTTATACATGTTGGACTTGATAAAATATTTTGAATAAATATTTGTTCAAAGCAAAGCCTTTATATGACCTCTATGTTTTGTGCTAAGAAAAGCAGCTGACAAAAAAGCAGTGACCCAGTTTTTCTAGGTAATTTTTCTTACCTTAAGAAGATGGAGAAAATAGTACTTGAAAATTGATGTAGTGATTTTTTTTTTTAATGTATTTTTTGTTATTGATTCACACTGGTTCCTTTTGGTTGGCTTAGAGGGTGGAAAAGTGCAGTTGTATTGTAAATCTTATTTTACATGCTATATTTATCATATAGGTATTAAATACAGCATATGCATCTTACAGAGAATTATCTCAAATGTCCCCTCCTGCACAAGATTTTAGTGTGCTGGAAGCCGCCTAATGCATTTACAGGAAAAATATTAGTACTGGCCTCTTACAGAGGCTATAGTGTGTGGTAGCAGTGGATAATTTAAGTGAATGAATATATGGCATGCTGCTGTGTCATGTGGGAGAAGCTGTTATTTTCTGAGCCTAGTCTGACAAAGGTGGGAGACCTGTGATAGTGACAAGTTTAAGGACTGCTTATGAAAAGAAGCTAATAAATCAGAAGGGCTCAAGCAGAGAGAGAAAAATAAAGAAGAATAATATATAAAAAGTGGGATGAAAACAATTGAAAGAAACAAATATGAACTAGAGAAAATGTTCAGGAAAAGTTGGGAAGCTGGACTGAAGGGGGTGTCAGCAAGCAAGCCACTTAAGGATTTTGAGAGAGGACAGGAAAAATCATGTAAGATTTATCCCAAGATAAGTACAGAAACCCAGTGTTGGATATGCTGTTATTCCTTAATGGTAATGGTGTTACCGTTTAGTGGTGGCATGCTCATCTCTGTTCTAACACACTGTCTTAGGACTGTGAGGTCCAGGAGGTTATTTACCAGGCTACAGCACGTCAAGATGGGTTAGTACAATATGTTGCCACAATTTGTGAGATAGAAGATCTTGGATTTCTTGCCTACATCCTTTTCCTCCTCTCCTTTGAAGGTCAAAAGAATTGATAAAGTGTAGGTGTGAAGACTAAATCATAGGTGTAAAGAAGGAAATACAGAGGGTGAGGAAGGAAAGGGATGCAAGGTGAGAAGCAAGGCAGCTGCTGGTGGGCAAAGGGCATTGAAGAGGAGCCCACAGAGAGCATGCACTCGTTGTGGCCATGCCGGTGGAGACCTGGTATAGCTGAGCCTGGGCTTCACTGGTGTGGGTGCTGGGGAGGAGGGCTAACAGGGAGCAGCAGTTAGGAGGGGCAGGGAGGACTTTTGGAGCACAGTTTGATACTGGTAAAACAGAGATGGGAGAAAGACTGTTTTCTGCTGATGTGATATTGGCTCCCTGACAAGCAGCTGACCCATATGGGAAAAGGATGAGGGCCTGCAAAGGTATCAGGTGTGCTCCCTTCTATACACCAGCTGGGGGGAGAGGGGAGCTCACCTCCAGACCCAAATGTGTCGCTGCCTATTGCAGGCACGGAAGTTACGGCTTGTGCCCTGTGTTGCATGGGTATCTCTGAGCACGAAGGAAGATGTATTGTTTTGTTAGGACCCTGACAGTTTTGTTTATTGTAAGTTTTGCTTGATATAGACGTGTCAGGTTTTTAACTTGTTCCTCCTGTACAAAAATTGGATCTGTAGTTCTTAAAAAAGCAAATGAAAAACCCCATCAAACCCCTTTGATTTTATTCTTTCTGTTGCTTCAAAACAGTGTTGCAGTACTTCCGTATTATTCTTGTAGCAATATCTTGTACAAGCTGAAACAGTGTTATTTCAGTATTTCAACAACTGTTTAATAGTTGATGTGTCCTTTGTCAAATAGGCTATTAATGTTTTTCCTGCACTTTTCAGTTTACTCAGTTACATGTGGAGCTACCTTTTTCTTTCCTCTTATCTTGCTTTGACAAGCCAAGTTTAAGACTTCTGGCGTTGTGAAACACCAGCTGTTTACTAAGAGCTGCAATATGTAAAATATAATCTGAAATGCCATCTTTATAGTAAGGTTTTGAACTTGGATATTTAGGAGAAAGATTTCCCCTCAGATCTCAGTGAATGCTTCTGGCTCCAGTTGAACGCATTGTCAAATGCGATATATCTTTTAGAAAGATGTCAGTCAATGACCCTTTCTTTCATCCTGTATTAAATGACAACAGTGAATGTCTTGGTAACATGAAACTGAAATAGGATATTTGATTCTTTGTATATTCAGAACATGAAACCTTAGTCACAAATTGTGTAATATAGTGGTATTGTAGCAATTTGTGTAAAAGCCGCTCATTTAAAACACCCTTGTAGACCTACAGGTATGAACTAATGTAACTGGGAAAACTAAGTTTCTGTCTCATATTACAATCCAAAATATCTTGGGTCTGTAAATTGCCATTATTTTCAACAAGAATTTTATTTCGTAATTGATTAGTACGGATTCAGTTAATGTATTATTACTTATTTTTCACTAGCTTTAGCCCTCTAAAAATCGCTTGAAACTTATTTTAAGTGATCAAGAATGTGGTGTGATTTCCTTACAGAAACAAACAAAACATATATTTGACATTGTTGCTATGATCAAATGTCTTCTGGAAAACAAAACAGCAACCCAACCCAAAAAAAACCCCAAAACCGAAGTATTTTTAAGGCATATTTTTAACTTAGAGCTTAGGAGGACAAGATTATTTCCAAAATCCTTAGATATGCCCTTTAATCCTCTATACAATCAAATTTACCCATTTATTTCTGAGTTACACAAGGGTATGTGCTGTATAATCCATATTTAAGTTACTTTGTACCATTGCTTGTTCCTATATTCACATTGTTTCTACATGGAAATAAGCCTTATAATCAACTAAACCAGAAGGATTAGAGCTTAACCCTTGAAAATTTTGATGGTTGAAGCAGCCTCACTTCACTGTTGTGTAGGCTAAAAAAAATTAACGCATTATGTTTTCCTCCTGCACTCTAAATTCATCATATAACAATGACAGCATTATCATAGCCTGTGTAATTCCTTGTGTTTTGCTTGCATGTTAGCAGTCAAGATTTAAGTTATGCTCCAGTGGTTGACTTCAAATTCCTACTAACATGCTACCTTATGTCAGCTGATGAAAGGCCATGAAGGCTGTGTTGTTTTCCCCTCTGAATTTCTCAGGCTTGATGCATAAATATGTCTCATCTCAGTGCAGACATGGTTAAAGGTAGATGGAAAACCACGCCTTCACTGCATTAGTGTACCCTTAAGGTTTTATGTGTCTGGAAGGAGGGACGGTGTGATATAGGCCTACCTACCCTAGCTTAGGGTAAGCACTCATTAATCCTACTGATCTCTGCAGGATTTAGATCAAGCTTTCAATTTCTTTTTTACCTGGAGAACATGTAGAAAGTCGGAAACACCAGAGAGAATGTTCAAACTATTGCTATTGCCTGTAGCTTCATTTACTCTCAAAATAGAAAGACCAAAACTCCCCAGAGTGCCCCTGCAAGCTGCTGTCTTTGGGCTTATGGTCAGTTCATGCCTGGTTGGTTGGAAAGAGATTTCTGCCAAGCTTTAAAAACCTAACTTATATTTAGGCAGATGTTTTGAAAGCCTCTTCATATTACTTTGCAGCTCAAGTTTCACGTTTCAGAACAGTTTTGCTAAATTGAACCAAGTTGCGTGAGGAAACATTGAAGTTTCACTTTCTCTTAGTGGTTTACCCTCCATGTGAGTGCGCAAAGTGATGCAGGATTTCATGTTGTATCAGATACTTATCTGAATTTGCCATTGCTTATTTTTAAATATTGTTGAAAAATCCTGCTGAGTTTTGGTTTCCCAGCCTTCTTTTTTTGTCTTACTTTATTTTGTGGTTCTTGCTTAGGTTTTGGGATGTTTGGTACGAAGTAATAGTTTTTGGGCCTTATCCGGAAGGCTCATCTGGGATGTGTGTCCTCTTACAGTTGTTACTTCTAGAGAGTTCCCAGAGCACTTAAAAAAAGCAGAGAATGTATTAAAACCTTAAGTGGTCTTTCAATAGGTGTGTAAATGTCCTGAGATTTTGTGGGAGTCCTAAATGGGGTCCACCTGAGGAATTTTGTTGTGAGTTCTGCCTATCCTTGTTATGCCCTGATGGTTTTTATCCAAAACAAAGAGGGCAGTGTGAATTTGCCTACCGCTGTGCCTAGATACGAATCGCTGCAAGTAGTCATGGGAAGGTTATTCAGGGTCTGTGTTCATTCAGTTTGCAGTTGTGGCTGACAGCACTGGATATGGTGATGCATCTTCTCTATGGATAGTGCTGAGGCCACTGATTTTGCTGTATAGTACACTGAACAGATGGCAATCTTGGTGAAAGCTGAGGTTTAACTCCACATGTGTTGTTCTCAGTGATGCCTTTAAGCGAGATTGTTGGTTAAATGAACTGTGCCTTAGAAAATGCTTGTAGCTACTGTTTCTGTGCTGTTGCAGATTTTATGAAGTGTTACGGAAATTAATCCAGTAATCCTATTGGAATGCCTCTATAGTTGTATGGGAGTCCTATAGATTTCCCTTCCTATGGAAGACCCTGGTAAATTGATTAGCCAAGATGAAAGCCTTTGCTGACTGAGACCCATGTGATTTGCATGCTAATGCAGACATGGTGATGAGAGAGGGTGCAGGTGTAGGAATGGATGAGCCATGGAACAGGGGGGCTCCTGTTCATGAGAAGCTCCTGAGTAGCAGACTGGAGCATATTTCAAACTGTGTGCCTTCCCAGCTATAATTGCTCAGATTGATGGACCCCTGGGGAATCTGCTTAATTTAAAATATCTGCTTTCTATTTTCTGACAATTTAGGTTTTTGTAGCTTGTAAACCCCATAGCGCATTACATTATTTCAAGAGCACAAAGCTCTAGCAGTAATAAATGTAATGGGGTTATTTCTGTAGTGCTAAAAATACCTATTATGAAATAATAACAAAAAAAACCCTCTTGGAGTTGAGTGTGGGATCCCCAGTTATGATGACAAGTATTCCTGGAGGTGTGTGTTCGATTTTTTTTGAGGTTTTTTTTGTTTCTATCAAGAAATTTAAGTTAGTTGTCATAAGCAGTTGGAAAAAGTAAGAAAAGAGCTGCTAATTAAAAACTTCTGAGAGAAGGAGGGGGATGTGTTTTGTAATGTTGTCTCTTAGCACACCTTGCTAGGAACAGGCCTGAGGAGTAGATCCTTCCTCAATCAGTAATATTACACTGGCTGTGAATTCATGTCGACTCTGATTAGTGAAGAAAGGCTGAGATGTTCTCTTTTGAGGCAGAACTGACATTTTGATGGGGCTTCTCTGTGTAGGTCTCCTGATGGTTGTTGTCATATTAATTAAGGAATTGGTCTCTGTGACTCAGAATTCATGGCCATTTCAATGTTAGGTAAGGGCAGGCATGGGGAATGGCTTTCTAAGTCTCAAAAATGCATTTCAAAATGTGTGGCTCAACATGCAGGGCCACAAATATATTTTATGTATTTTTCTAAACCATTTATGTTTGGAAATAAGACTCCTACATGATGCATCCCTTTCATTCCAGTAAGGGACAGTGATTCCATCTAATGTTTGTAAAATTTGTGGTGGAGCAGTTATACAGGATAATTAGTCTTCAAAAGGTTTTGCAGGAATGCCATTCTTGGAAGCTGTTCTTTAAACTGTTTGGAAAAGAAATGCAGTAGTAGTTAGCTTTTCCTGTTTTGTGCTGAATATCATTAGTGTTTGACCTCAAACTCCTGTGTTTCAGTAAAGTCATGTTAAAGTTTAATGAACTTAAAATGTCTTTCACTATGATTTGAACTAGCAGCAGATCTTGAAATTTCAGGATTTCTGTAGGTTATCTGATTTTCCTGTCAGCTCTTTGAGTGACAACTTTTCTGTTTCTCACATTTTTCTGCCTTGACTCAGGTGCCATGATTTTACTTATTTGAAACCCAGATTGCTCTGTGATTAGTAAGAGGTATTGCTCTGACAGGCCTGGGCTCCCTTCCTCCCCACTTCTTTCTTTCTTTCTTGTTTCTACTTCTCTCTGATTTTGATTCATCTCAGTCCTGCAGTTTGTTCTGTGCTTGTGCTCTCTCTTCTCAATCTAGACTTTATTACTTTCACCTCCATTTGCTTTCTGCCTCCCTCTCGTATTTTCTTCCCTCTGCAGTGCATCTGTTTCCTCTTTTGCTTCTTTCCTGATGCTCTTTCTTCCTTTCAGCTGTTTTCCCTGCCCTGTTGTCTTCACGGTTCCTGTTGGTCTCATCCCTCTGCAGATCCTCTGAAATGTGTTTCCTACATGGATGAGAGCGCATCTCCTCTGGAAGCTACTTCCAGCGTAGGTGAGAGCACTGGACAGGAAAACTCTAGTGGAAGTTAGGCTTTTAGGGCCAGCAAACACAGGGGTTTCAAGGGACCAGGCAATGCTTGAGCAGCAAATGCATGTTGGGCTGTTTTTAGCTGCTTTTCAGTGACACTTTTTGTAACTGGTGATTGCTTTTTTTCACCCATTATTGAAAAATTTTCAAAAAATTTTCAAAGTCTTCCATGGAAGTCAGGTGTTTCCAACACATGGGAGCATGTCCCCAGAATTGTTTTGCTGCTTGCTACAGGTGATCGGGCAGACCACTGTAGTGGGGACCAGTGAGGATGAGAGCTAGTGCTGGGAGTCTGCTGGGTGAATCAGTTCCTGATGCTGGAAAGTTGTCCTTTACAAAGGCAGCATCACTTGATTCCTGCCCTTCCCACCAACCTGGAGGTTTGTGCCACTGTGGCTGAGCTTGAACAATATTATTCTGGGGTTGTATCCTGAGGGATCAGGTGAGGATGAGATCAGTAGTTATTTTTAACCTCTTTTCAGATTGATTATCTGTGTTGCTTACAAGGCAGAAATAGCCAGTCCTGCCAGGCAGCATACTCATCATGTAGCTTCCTAGTGTTGAACACCAATCTCCATGATTTCTTTCTCTCCTTTCCCTGTGAGCTCCACTCAGTCTTCAGGGCTGATAGGCATGATTATTTTATTACTGCTTAGCGGGCTAAAGGTGAGATGTTTATTTACACTCAAGGTGAAACGATCACTACAACTGAGTATCTGCATTGTGAGATAAAAGCATTTGCAACTTGGTGTCCCTGAGGGATTACCTTGATAGCTAATGGCAGCTATAAATCAGGTTAGATGGAAATTTAAGAATAACTATCAGAGATTACTTATAAATTCTCTTTTTATTTTATTTAGATTACAATCTATTTCTTCAGGTTTCTGCAGTTTTGCATTCTTGCTTTCTGTGAACAGACAGTCTTTATAAACTTGGTATATAACTCATAGGTGTTGCAGGCAGAGAAGGAGGCAATGCCCACCTGGTTATTGCACTCAGGTCTCTGGATGTGCTGTAATTGAGAAAGCTTAGTAGGGTCAAGGCATAAATGGACAGTAACTGTCCTGTAATAAGCATCTCGTCTTGATTTTTTTCACGTAGTTTCTTCCCTTGTCAGAGTGAAGCAGTTCAATAATACCATTTGAGAGTTGTTTTTATGAAAGTTCTCATGGGACTAAATTAAAATTTTGTCATGCAGTTCTTGGTTTAACGGAGAACATGTGTTTGAAAAATAATTACTGTGATATTCATACTACTATGCCGATTGATTTTATTGTTTCATATCATTTGAAGTACTAGAACAGCTCTATTTGTTTCATGAAGAGATACCGATGAGAGCTTAATCCAGGTCAGTGATTTTGTTTTTATTATTTTATTTTAATATTAGATCCTTCCTAACTTTAGAATTGTTTTCCTCACATGCCCATTCAGAACTGACATATGCTGCTGGGAAAGAGATGGTTTTTGCTTAGTTTTCCAGTTGCATCAGTACTTTCCATCATGAAAGTTTTCCACGGTAAAGTCTGTCCCACCCTGTTATGCTTCCATCAACTTTATTCACTTGTTGCAGTTGTGAGAGTGATTTTTGACTAGGGAAATTCCTTTAAAAATTTGTTGTACTCTTTAATTTAGTCATATTCTTTTCCAACTGTTATAGAATCATAGAATAGTTAGGGTTGGAAAGGACCTGAAGATCATCTATTTCCGACCCCCCTGCCATAGGCAGGGACACCTCACACTTATCACATTTCTATATTCATGAGAATGTGCACAATTATCTATGTGCTTAGTCTTGTAAGTCTCTGTGCAGGGCAGGAGTGACTGTACTGTTTTCCTTCTGTCATTGGGATGCTGCTCCTCCTGTATCATCTACACCTTTGGTCTGTTTCACTGACTTTGAGATGCTTGCTTCTGTGGAGTTCACTCATTTTCAGTAGGATTCCCTTTTCCTGTAAACAAAGATGGTAGGTGTGGGCTACGACATTGTGGTAGTACTTATGCATTTTAGAAAGTGGTGTTGTACCCTAGTCTATGCCTGAGAGTTTTTGTTTGTTTCTTTTTTTTCTTTAAATATTATAGATTGGAAGTTTGTTCATGTCCCAGGGGCAAAGTGAACTAAAGAGCATAGAATCACAGAATGGTTTGGGTTAGATGGGACCTTAAAGATAATCTAGTTCCAACCCCCCTGCCATGGGCAGGGACACCTTTCACTGGACTAGGTTGCTCAAAGCCGCATCCGACCTGGCCTTGAACACTTCCAAGGATGAGGCATCCGCAACTTCTCTGGGCAAACTGTTACAGTGCCTCATCATCCTCATAGCTAAGAATTTATTCCAGTACTTTTCAGCCCTTGAATATATGTGCAGTTTTGTCTTCAGTTTTTGCAGCACTCTACTTTGGGATCTTGAGAAGCTACAGATTCACTGGAAAGGCTCACAATGACAAAACGCTTCATGGATTTTTCTGTCAACATTGGAAAAACTATTTCAGTTGTGTCTACTCCCTTAGTAGTAATGATAAAGCACTGGTGGCTGAGTTAGGGTGACTAGAACCATCTTTGGAGGTAGAATTCTTCCAAGGATGAAAAGGAACAGATAAATGAATGGCAGATGTTTCCTTTTCCTCCCCCTTGCCCCCCAGCTGGCTTTGAAATGGGTATGATTTTTTTTTTAATCATCAAACTTCAAGTTTTCAAAACAGTAATGGTCAACTAAATGGAGAAGTGATTTCCATGCAGTTGTTAGGAAGTCCTTGGATTTCTTATGCATGTTCTTCTATGTCCTTTATTGCATTCAAGAAATTATCACGTTTAGCAGATAGGCTGGGCAGTAACTCGGCTTGCTTTGACAGAAGTGGAGACAGGACAACTTGCTTTTTAGTAGTTCTCTGCAGCTGTCCAGAAAAAAAATAATCAGAAAAGCACTCCAGTGGGAAGGCCTACTGGTGTTAAGAAGGGAATTTAATTTGAACTGGAGGATCTAAGACTGATTTTCTGTTCTAGCTCTCTGATGACATTACAGGTCTGACCTCAAGTCTGTTATTTTCAGTCTTCTTTCGGTAGCAATCGTGCTAATTGACGTCTCCCCAAAAATGTGCTTTGAACTTATCTCCAAGGTTTTGAAAGTTTAAATTCTGTTGAGGATGAAACTATTTCCTGCTGCTTAGATCTAGTGATGTAAAAAACCGAAGCAAAATAATGTTGTTACATTTGTCATTTATTGCTTATGTAGGCTGATAGATTCTACCCTGATATCCAATTGATGATTTTGCTTGGTGTTTACTTAATAAATTCCACGTAGAGAAGTTGACTCTTAACTCCGGTTTTGCTGTTCTAAGTGCCTAGGGTGGACATAGTAGAAGATAACATAGATAGTGGACAGTTTGTTAGTTACCCTGCCATGTTTACAGAGTAATTTTCTCTGTGAATTACGGAGAACAGCCTTCTGCAAACTTTCGTTTGCATTGCTTATTGTTGGCAGTGTATACATTTAACAGGCTTTCAGCACGTGTGGATTACTTTAGTCTCCATGAGTTAGACTGCTGCCCCATTCTGCCTTGAAGAGTCTTTTGAAGCGGGTGGGAAGGCTTGGACAGAGAAACCGGGGGGGGGGGTGGGGGGGGTGTGTGTGTGTCCCAATAGCACATACAGGCTTGCCTCCCAGTGGGGTGGCCTATGGCTGGTAGCAGATTGCAACACAGGTTTTGGTAGAACCATGAGTCACGTTCAGAGGATCAGTCGGTTTGGTCAGTTGTATGTGGCACAGCCTTTATCAGCTGGGGAACAGTGAGTCATAAACTTGTGAGTTTCCATCCCTGGTATAGAAAATACCCATGTAGCTGCTCTTGTGGTTTCGTTTTGAAATAAATGAGCTGTGCAAAAGTTAAGTCGCTTGGCTGTATATTTCAGATCCCCGATGTATATTTCAGATCCTCACTGTATGCTGACTGCTGGTATTTTTCACATGTTGAAAAGGCATCATATTGCCACAAATGGAAAAATGCTTGTTTCTGAGAAAAGTAAGCAGGATCTTAATACAAATACTTCCTGCATAATATAGCCACAAAACCGCTTGCAAGGGTCTGCTCTGTTTTGCCTGTTTAATCTCCTGCCCTTGTTTAACATAACCTCACGTTTGTCTATTAAAAAAACTGCTGCTGCTGAAAAATTTTTCCTGTCTAGTTGTTCACACTATATGATCTTCTTTCAGCAAATGAAACAAGTTTGTCTTTTGCTACAGGGACTCCATGCTGCTATTCTGCTTATCTGACTTAGAGGCAAGAATCAGTCTTGCAGTATTATCATACCTACTTGTCTGAAAATCACTCTTGCTGCTCCTCCTGCGCTGAGAACCATCTTCACAGAGAGGCAGAGGAAGATCTGTTGTTACAAATTCCCAGTTACTAACTGCATATATATTGATTTTTTTATTCTTTCTAATCTCCACCTGCTTTGTTGTCTCACCAAGCTTTTGTGTATTTTAGAAGATAGGAACTCATCCAGGATCATACTGTATTTTATTTATATATCATTGTATTTAGTTGAATAGTCTGTAGAACTAAATAATACCAAACAAATTCAGACATAAAACTAGGCTTTCTAGACAAAATCTAGGCTTCCTAGACATTCTTGCAGCTTAGCTCCAATGTTTGCATTCAATATGTTAATTAAAAAACCACCCAAGGAATCATTTGTGCGGCAGTGATGTTCTTTTAGGCAATTCAGTAAACTGATGTGTGTTCAGAAGTCTGAAAATCTGTTTTAGCAGCTGTTTGTATTGCTTTTTTATGTGTTCTTTTGTATAATAGGCTTAAAAAATACTTGCCTACGGCTTGTAGCCAGATGCTTTCATGTCCCTACATTATGTTGCTATGTTTTCCTTTACGTATGCATCAGTGCCAAAACCAGTAACAGGTTACTGCTCATGCAGAATATTTTTTAGCCATGACAAGAATGACAGCTGTTATTTTCTTTTTTAAATGTAGACTAGTGCAAATAGCCAGTATCTTGTTGTGTTGTTAGTGTGCCTTTTTTAACCTAGTTTTGCTAATTCTATAACATTTAAGATGATAAGGATGTATTTATAAAACTGAGGTAAATTATGTCCTGCTAGCATGCAATGTTGCTAAAACAGTAAATATGTAATTAATTTGTCCTATGTGTATAAGTACCTTATGATTTGTAGTAAAATTAGTTTTATGATTAGAATAGACAGGATCCAGCCCTCTTCACTAAGTTCAGAAGACCAGCAGAGCACTGTGTGAGGAATTCCTATGTTAGTGGTTCTCAGGTACCCTCTGTGGTAGAACATTTCTGGCACTGATGTGTATATCATTTGTAAATTTGAGAGATGAAAATATGAGCATGAAACTAATGGTAACAGTTTATGCAGCCCTCTTTCAGGGATGACTGATTTTATAATCTCTATTGACTGAACTGTCAATATTTTTGCAGTGTGTTGGTTGCCTTCTGCACTGCTGAAGGACTTAATTGTTATGGGATCTGAGACAGTGCACTGGAGTCTGTGTGAAGGCATTGAGCTTACATCCCATTTCAGGCTCCATGCTACTCTCTTCTTGAAAAGGCAGCTTTCGCATGTGGACTCATATGATCTCCCATGGACTTTACTTGCTAAAGACAGGACAAGATCTTTTAACAATTATGTTGGGTTCTTTACTGAACCTGCTTTCATGTCATTATAATGAGCTGTTTGAAACAGCCATCTATGTTACGGTAACTTAAGAATAATTTTCTTAATTGAATTGGAGAAAAATGCAATATTAGTATTTTAAGACTCAGCACATAGTATGGTTCAGTAATGCAGACTTCACACTGGCGCCCATGTACTCCATTTAAAACCCTGATTGTACTGTCGCAAATTGCTCAGCAGACTGAAAGTCCAGATAAATCTAAATTATACTCTGCTGCAGAGCTTTCATAATATTTGGTTTATTCACCATTTGATTGTTTTAGGCTGCGTAATAAAATACTGTGTTGTACTCTAGGATTTCAAATGTTTTTCTTCTTTGCATAAATACCCTTCTTTCTTATGATGCCACACTCACTGTTATGTTTCACTTTGGGAGGTGCCAAATTGTAATTCTTTGAAATACAGTTTCAGACCATTCACTGGCATACTTCAAATGTTACTATAAGGCAAAGCAACAATAAGATTCATCAAATCATGTTTGTGACATCAGATGGTCTGCATATAGAGGGGACACTTGAATTTCCATGAGCATTCATTCATTTGCCTCTGCCGAGATGATCACAGCTGTTAATCCATACTAGTGCAAGTAAGTGTTTATGTGATTTTGATGTATCTCCCAAATAAATTTGGGTTGTCTTCAATGATGTGTTTCATTTCAGCAGCTGGGGAGTGAATGCAGCCTTTCAGACAGCAAGGACCTATGATGATGTACAGCTGAAACAGTTTATGTCAGGTTTACCTTTTATTGTTAGTCAGCCTTCTTAAGTAAGGAAACCTACTGCAGCTTCATAAGAAGTCACCTGATTTTAAGGCCTAAATCAATGTTGCTAATGGTAGAATTTGTTCTAAAACTTATTGATTCGTGTATTATATCAATATTTCACTTCAAAATCCTTAGATAGGAAGGTCACTGAAGAAATGGGGTGGTTTGCCTAACACTGGATGGGTTTTAGAGTGACTCTGTGGAAAACAGCTGTGAGTACAAAGACTTTAGCCTCTACTTTTTTAGAGTTGTATTTTGACTGATTTTTCCCTCATAGATTTTTTTGGAAGTTGAGAACTACTAGCATGTTTGCCTTGTTTATCACAGGAACTGCAGTTGTGGATCAAACTACTGTTTTATCCATTTCCATATCTTATCATCCATAACAGATTCTTCAGAACAGTTATCTGTTCTGGTAGACATCTGTGGAGGGTGTAGCACCCAAGGGTTTTTGCAAAGTGCATTTTCAGAGGCTTGTTTTGTGCCCAAAACATTCATTATGCTATTATGTGTTATAGCTAATTATGCCATTGCAGTCTACTGCATAAGCCACAGTGCTTCTGTATTATGTAGTTGTGGTCTCCTGTTTTAAAAAGGATGTAATAAAATGAGAAAGGTGCAGAGAAGGGCACAAGAGATTTTCAAAGGTATGAAACGATGAGGAATGGCTCAATAAAAAAGGTTTTCAGCTTTGGAAAGAGGCACCATAGGGGAGATTGTAAAAACCCTGGAAAAGGGAGAATTATTTGCTGTCCTTTCCACTGTGGAATCAGAGGAGTATCCAATGTAAATAGCAGGTAGCATATTCAAAGCAAGCAAGAGGGAGGGGATACTTCTTCACTAAACTGACTTAGTGCGTTTTGCTAGATTGATTGATTTCTCTATTTGTTTATAAACAAAACTTCAAGTCGTGCATAGTCTATGTCATGGCTTTTAAGTATTTTTGAAAAGCTGTGCCATTAACACTGCAACTGTTTTTTACTCTTGTTTGAGGTAACAAATGATTGGGCTAAATAAAAATCAGTCTTAGGACTCATCCAAATACATTTTTCCTCTGAAAGACTTGTGGTGTATAAAATAAAGCATCAGAGTTCTAGCACATTTTTGTAATTATGGAATAAATGTTATTAAATATTTTTCCTTGATGTAGGTTGAAATAGACGTATTTTTTTTACTTGAAATATCTAAGTTTCTATAGGAAGTGTGGATCCTGCAGGTCCTGAGATGATCCTATCTGTCTGAGAACATATTCTTGGAGGGGAGGTGTGTGCTGGTTGAAAACATGGTCTGTGCAGAGTTGAGTATTTAAATCTTATTGACAAAACCAATTGTAGTATAGTACCCATCTGCTTTTAGTACTGCTTTACTTAGTCTCTGTTATCTGGAAATGTGAGACTTTTGTGGAGTTGTATTGCCTTAGGCTTCCTATTCTCCTGGTGTGATCAACTACGTTTCCTAAAGGGTAGGTGACCCTGGTAGCAAGGTCTCCTGAACTTGTATAAATTTTTTGGGCTGAGGTCAGATGGTTAGAGGGAAGAAAAGCCCTGTGGTTCCCCTCACAGAGACAGATATTTTGGAAAACCAGTTTATGAATGTTCAGGATGGCCTGTCTCATCACAGCCAGTTTTATCAGCTACTCAGTAGTTGTTTCATAAACCTCTGAAGTATGAGACTTGCTGGGGCACTGGAGGATTTCGCACTGACTATGGTCTTTTGTCTTTATTTTGGCTGGTGTTGAGCCTGTCATTCCTCATTTTCTTTAATATGAGGCAGTGGGAGAGCAAGCCCTCCTGCAAAGTGGGGAGAAAAAAAGAGAACTTGTTAAATAGTTAAAAAGGTGGAGCTGTTTCTCCTTCTGCTGCAGTTTGGCTATTTGGCTGTCAGAAGAGCTCAGCATTTGGTCTGAGCCTTGACTTCCCTGAAGACAAATGCAGGTGGAACACCAGGTGCTTGCTCTTTGAATGAAGGTGAGTTTTCTGCCACACACTGGCCCGTGTAATTTTATTTCATTTTACTACTGATCAGAAAAAGGTGATGTATCTGGTACCTACTGCTCTACTTAAAATTACATGTGCATATGGGACCAGTAAAGCAATCTCTGAATATGTTTTTAATAGATTAACCATTGTGACTAGGAAATACTCTGATGCAGTATATGTGGTAATAAAGATTGCAGAAGCATTTACCTCTATCAGCCCGGTAAGACGGAGCTCCATGCAAATAAGTGTATGAGTTTCAGTAGTTAAAAGAGTTTGTCTTCCTTTCCTGTCTTTTGAGATCTGAATTATATGGCACTCAGTGCATGATATGTGACATTTGGTGCCAAATCAATATGTTGAAGCGCCAGAGAATATCACAACATGTAAAAATGTAGCCTGTATACTCTGTGACCACTGAGTTTTAGCTTCCAATCCTGCAAATGTATTGGTAGTTTGTTTTTCATTCATAGCTATTGCCACTGGTTTGTGGTTTGTGCTTCTGGACTTAGCTGTTCTACTTTACTTGCAATCCTTGAAGTGTTCTCTGAGTATATCAGAAATCCCTGTCCTTGCCACAGAAAGCATGGTCTAATAAACTGCAAACCTGAAGTGACACACCAGCAAAAATAGAACAGTGGATTTTTACAATAGGTAACTAGAGGACAGCCGTATTCATATTTGGCAATTTGTCAAGAGCTGTACTTATATTCTTAAGGTCTTGCTAGAAGTATATTCCATGATCGGATCAGGTGTCTTTGCTTCCTCCCAGCTTCTTGGGCTCCTCCTCACTGGCATAGCACGAAAGACTGAAAAGTCCTTGATCAGAGTAAGCAGTACTGAGCTACAACTAACACTGGTGTGTTATCAGCGTTGTTCTCAGGCTGAAGCTGAAACACAGCACTGGACCAGCTACTAGGAAGGAGAAAAATAACTGTTACAGTTGAATCCAGGACAACTAGTCATATGGTCAAGAAAACATTTAAAGTAGTTAATGAATCATATATGTTAACACTAATGAATGTTAGCAAGAATATTGTTCCTTCCTGTTGGAAATCATATACCTAGTACATGATCTACATGATCTGCTGGTAAGAAATAGAAGAGCATGGGAGTTACTTGAGTTAGGTTCACCTTTAAAAACTCTGATGAGTGCTGTGATGTTTTGTTTTCCTTTGGTGTGTTGAATTTCCATGCGGGATTCAGCGTTGACAGCTCTTGAGACTTTTAAAAAGTGCTTAGAAGAGAACAAGCCAGTACATGCAAACTTAATCCACACTGTAGGCCTTTGCATAGTTGAGATCCATGTCTGGCCTTGTAGGGCCTGTGTTCAGATCAGTAGGATCACAGTTTATTTATCAAGGAGATCCAGTTCAGATGATGTATTAAATGGTGCTTGCAGAAATAGTGAAAGGGGTTGTGTTTCTCTAATGGAACTGAAGACAAGTGTGGATCTTTCAGGTGAGTTCTTTTCCTTTAGCTTATATGGTAGGTTTTTTTTTTGCCGCACATCCACAGGGCTTCTTACACCACCAAATTAATTTCCCTTGCATAGTTACAGGCAAAGTAAGACTTGTTCTCATGTTGTTACACTAACTTGTAAAAATCAAGCACAGTCAGATACCAAGATACAATGGAAGCAACATCTTAGTGTGCCAAAGTAGCAACATGAAACAGATGCCTTGGGTGTTCTCTTTAGCACTGATGTAAAGATCTGTATTTCATACTGTATCTGTAAGCTTTTTGTAATGGTTTGAGCATGGATATGATTTTTTTTTCTCTGATAATGAAAACATTGAGTTTTAATTTTTTTGAGGCTTCCCATTTATTTTGCTGTTTAATGGTAACAGGCTGTAGGCTTTAGGGTTGCTTCACTGGCCCCCTTGTTTAAATATGTAAAATAGGTATAGGTTTTGAGGTTTCTGTTTCTATCTATAAAATAGTTTAATAGAAGTGCTAATATTTCATCAACTAAGTTGAAATGTGAGTGATAAGAAAACCTATGTTAGGGCCAATGACAGTATGTCTGGGTAAAAAAATCAAAGTCTCTTACAATGCTGCTTCTTACAGAAGCAGTTTTCCATGTCACAATTGTAAATACAATTTGCAGCACATTGACTGCTGTCTTACTTTAAATGGCAGTTTCATAAGTAGTTTTGCCTGAAGCATTTAACTCTGAAATGTCAACACAATTTTCTTGTGTTCATGTTCTCCCACAATCTAGGAAGTCAAGTCCTTTTTTTACTTAAGTGGTCTTTCTCACTGGATGTTTCTCTCTGTTAGTCTATTTTGAGTTTCTTTTTAAACTTTTGTTTCACTGTGTGTCTGTTGCTTTCCTGTTTCTTTTCCTGTGGTCCTCTTTAATTTCCTTTCTGCTGTCTTCCTCCTATTCTTGTCCTCCTCAGGCAGGACTGTTTTCCACGTTCCCTTTGTCCTCCTTCTTTTTTGGATTTGGTTGTAAGACACCAAGATCCTTAGTGAAAGACATTTTAGGGATTCAGCTTCAGGATGTAAGACAGATATGGCTGGTCATTGGAAAAGGTAACTAAGCACAAGAACCCCCCAGCTAATCTGTGTGCTCTGCATACTTAGTACTGTGTTCCAATTGTTGTTCTTTTTGACAAAAGTACTGCAGAGCAGACTGTTGTGCTAGCACAGAGCAAAAGACTACTCAAAAAAATTGCCCTTTGCAAGAGGAAGATGTCCTGAGCTCCCACCCAGGCCTCTTGCCAGTTACGCTTGGGGAATTACTGTAGTTGGAGCTCTCATCTGTTTAGCAACTTTTTTGAAATGCTCTCTTTTCTGTGCCTTTCTGAAATGCTCTCTTAATTTTCATCTTGTAGTAAATAAAGATAAAAGGTTTCTTGCTTCTTCTGGCAGCCTCGTGACTCCTGATGCACATGGTGGGATGAGGAAGGTATCTGCTGGATGTGTTTCAGTGATCATTGAGTAGAAGTTGCAGTTTCATGGCATGTAGGAGCACTTAACACAGAATTCAAATGCTTCTTTATCCTCACTTGCTTAACCAATGCTCTAGTGCCAGCACAGTCAAGGAGATAGTCAGGAATGCATAACAAGTCAGGAGCTTTATTTTCCCCCATTGCCCTCTGTTCACTCTGTATCAGTACTAAATAAAGGCTGAGCATCCTTTGTTCTTCCTCAGCTTTTTCTCAAGTTTCAATTTCCATTTTCTGTCTTTGAAGCACAGAGAAGAGCAAATATACATAAACAAAACTTCCTACTCAAGCCAAAATGTAGTAGACACAATTGAACAGTAGTCAGTTAGGAATTTTAAGAAGAGCTTTTTATGAATATTTAATTACTAGAGTAACAGAGCAAATAAAGAACATGCTATTAATATTCATACAGTGTTAGCAGTGGTTCAAAGGAATTTAATATGTTTTACAGTTCATAGAGCATCCTATGCATTGTGTAGGCCTTCAAAGAATGACCACATCTAGTGGGCTAATAAAAGTGCAGATCTCCCTAGCTATTTCTTAATTCTTTGAATTCAGGAATGTTTTTTGTTCTTTCCATAGCACATTTATCAGCAAAACTCCTCACAGTTATGTGATGGTACTAGTCTTGCATGTTTTGTTACCCAAAAATGGTTCTTAAGTGACTATGCAAAGAGCTAAGGCATTGACTGTAAGCTGCTGAGATGTTAATAATGGGTCTGCCTCTTCCAGAACTTAGTGTGATATCTCATTCATCTTTATTGGTGTATCTTCTTTGTAACCTGTTGGAGAGCAAAGCTTAGGAGGTATTTAATATTTGGCTTGATTGCTGCTGATTAGAGTTTTAAAAATACTGGTCATCTAAATGATAGGGATGGTTCACAGAACAAGAGGCCAACAGCAGAAACTAAAACTGAATTTCTTTGTTTTGAGGGATATATTCTTCCTGTGTGCCCTAGTTTCTTTCAAATATGTAATTTGAAAATTAATATGTTTCATCTAAAGAGTGAGGAAAAGTAATGGTTGCTTGTGGTGTTGTGACACTTCAACCCCCCCCCCCCCAAAAAAAAAAATCTCTGGAGACAGCCTTGTATGTTTAACTTGCTTACTGAAAATAAGAGCACTCATCCTCTTGCTTTGACTTGGTCTCTAAATTCATTATGGCACTTTTGCATTGCCTACCCTCAGTAAGACTCTGGATTTAAAGATTTTTACAAGAAAAGTGACACAGAGGCAACAGAAATGTTAAAATTTATGTTCTTGACTCTTCTTGCTGGCTTAGGAAAAGATGTTAATAGATGTTGAATTAAGACTTCATCAGCAGATCTGTACTTCATTCACTTAGAAATTGTTACAGCTATTTTTTACTGCGTATAGTGATAATTACTCTGTTGGCAGAGCAGAACTAATCTAATCTGCTTTGGCTGCTGAAATTTGTGAAGGAGCCAGGAATGATTACGCTGTTGAATTGTTAACCCTGAGTGTACAATACTGTCAGTACCACAGTGGTCTGAGTACCTAGTAATTTGGTTTTAATGGACTTAAAGATACTAAAACAAAAATAAAATAAACATGTCATCTCATAGAAGTATAGCATCCTCCTATTTTGGTATGTACTCTTTGGGGATTGGTTTGTTCTGAGATGTCATGCATTGGGGAACAGTCTGGCCTGGCTTACGGAAATAAGTCCTTGATATATATGAACAGCTGTAAGTACCTAATATTCCTTTATTGGGTGTGGCTGAAAGAATTTAAAGGAAGCTAGACATTTCCTGTGCACACGCATTATGTAAGAGCTGGTGAAACCCTGGGGTCTGTCCCTCTAAGTACTGTTGCTTTTTTATGCATATAGGATTAAGATACAATTTTGGTCTTTCTGCTGTGTAGCTTCGCTATGGTCACAGTATCTTGACTTTATGGCAGGTAATGGTGGTGTTCGGCCACAGTAGCAATCTCTTTCTTAGATTTGGACTTAGCAGGATTCAGACAGCATTAGTATGGGAGTTTTGTTACTCCTATCAACACAGATTTTGCAATTCTGAAACAAGCAAGAAGAGAAACATCTGCAACTCTCAGGGCATTAATGAACTTCTTTGAAGGAAACATTTAGCAGACAAGTTCTGTTTCAGTGCTTTTTTTCACTGAAACAACTTGCACATATCAATAGTGGTGACAAAATGTAGAAAAGCAATTCTTCCAGTTAAATCCACTGTGGCAATTTTCACATTTCTTCTCACACTCAAGAGGTACAGCTGCATTACTTTCCTTTTTCTATATATTCTCAGGAACAGAGTGGAAATCAAAATGAAATACTCCCAGCTAATCTGTTCTCATCAGCATCCCAGAAATGGACAGGAAAGGTCACGACTCCACGTTTTTCAGTAACCACTGAGGTTTAGGAAGAACATGTAGGTGTTATGGCAGTGATCTGTT
The DNA here is from genome assembly GCF_037157495.1 of Lathamus discolor. Taxonomy (NCBI): domain Eukaryota; kingdom Metazoa; phylum Chordata; class Aves; order Psittaciformes; family Psittacidae; genus Lathamus; species Lathamus discolor. The sequence continues at coordinate 53,586,278 of NC_088886.1, read as the reverse complement.
CTTCTGCCTTCTGTTCTGGTGTGATTTTTCTAAGACCATAAATAACTAATAAAGAAATCTCTCATTGTCACAATATATATATATATATATATATATATATATCCTTGCATATAACATCAGAATTTCACAAATTAGAAAGTGAGTGTGCCTTCTGAGATGCATAAATTAAAGCCACATTTGCTCATCTGATTATTTTCCTTTTACATACTTGTTTTGCATGTCTGGCCTTTGCTCAATTATTTTTGTCATAAAATGCTTGCTGTTTCATAAGATCCCACCGTTTTCTTTTTATGCCTATAAGGCTGTTTGAAGACTAGGCAAAGACAAATAGCTGCAGCTGTGTAGTGAAGAAAGTAGTGCAGTTTAGAAAAGGAATAGAAGGGGAAGATTTCTGGAATTGTTTTGATTGACGTGACTTGTTTCTCCCACAGGAGGCAAGGCAGATTTAGTGAACAATTGGCTGAGCAAAGTCCTCTTTTTCTTTTTTTCTGTTTTTACTTTTTCACTGTAGCTTCCAAGTGATAGTGGCTAGGAGCAACTGGCCTCAGATCTTGTGCAGTTATTGGGAACCTCCTGAAGTCAGTACTGGGCTATGTATGCAACATGGAAAAACGCCTGGGAAGTATTATGATGAAGGAATGGGTATACAATGTCAGTAGAAGTGAATCATACTGAGGGGAAAAAAGGCACCTTCCGTGACATAGTGACAGTGATTTGTATTGTTTTTAATACCCCTCTATAGCTTGGCATCTATTTAGGCTGTCTCAGGTATTCAGTGTGTTCTCTGGTTTGTCCTAAATACTGAAAGATTGTGTGTTGACGCAGATACAAAGACAAGGGAACTGCCAGCTACCCAAGTGTTCTTCTTTGCTTGTGATTAAATGACCATAATAAAAAAGGATGTTGAAATTAAAATAAATACAAATAGCTGGTTTATTCCACTATTGATGATGATAATAAGGAAAAGTAAGTTGAAAGTGGATTAAAACTCTGTCTTCTCTAAATACCTGTTATTTCTTGGCCTTTCAGTTTTCACTTGCCTGACTTGTGTTGCTATGCTGGAATTCCATATAAATGTCTCATGGCAGAATGTGATCTTTAGAGCTCTTTGTGTTGGTCTCTGAACACCCTTAGGAGTGCTTTTAGTACAGAAGATACATCTAGATACTGATTATTAGTCTGTACCAAACAGGCCTTTATTCCATTAAAGTAATTCAATGCTAAAACATATTTTCTGAGAAATACCTCTAAGGTTATATAAATAGAGTATATATGAAAATGATTTTTCTTCTTATTTTCTTTTTTCTTTTCCATTTCATCTTTCACCTCATTAGAGGCTTGGTTAGAGAAATCCCTCTTCCCTGTGGGCAGCTGTAGTCCTGCCTGTGCTTTTTGTGTCTAATTAGTTATTTCTATTCAGTACTTTTTGTAAAATATTTCTATACATTTGTCAGTACACATAACCATGTACTGTGTTGAAAAACCCTCAAATCAATGTTTCTTTTTGTGTGAAGTGGCAAATGTTATGGTAGAAAACAGCATGCTTTTTCTGTGGAACTTAGTATTATCAGGTTTTCTCACTATTTTTTTTCCCTTTAAGATCAGACAGATGCACTCCCAATAAGTGAAGCGTACTTGTTTTAGGTGGTAGATTTTTGTTTTTGTTTTCAAATATGCTTTTAATTTCAATAAATGTTGTGTTAATGCTTTTTATAAACTCAAATTCAGTGTGGACTCAGCCAGAGGCCACTAAAATTCTAATCTGTTCCAAAAACCATAGTGGTTTATCACAAGAGATTTAGGATTTCATCAGCTCTGACAATGACAGTATTGTTGGTTTGTAGTATATGTAACTACTTATGCTCTGAAACGTTAGGGTGCTTGAGAAATGTCTTGATAATGTATAGGTATTTATCTAGAAAATGGACCTTGAACCCCAATGGGTTGTTATCTTTTTGATCTGTCTCTGGGTGCTGGGTGTGCTATCCTCCTCTCATGGTACACCTGGAGATGAGTGAAGCACAAGATGTATTTTACACTGCTGTAAACACTTTTGGACTTGTGGGTTATACTACACTACTGCAATATTTTTAGTGGTCTGTGTAGTAAGAATTTCAGACTGCCATCTACTAATATTGCCATGTAAATAAAAAAGGTGGTGGTGGTGGTTGTGGGGGGCTGGGGAGGGCAGCATTGACTTTTTCAAGAGAAAGTTTTCTAGTTAGGTTATCTTTTAAAGAAGAGAAATTGGTTCTTGTACTGAAAGACAGCATTTCCTGTGGAGGAGACATTTGGAGATTAGACCAAGTTGAGGGATGTCTAGATCTCCTTGTATCTTTGAGAATTGAGTATCCAGCTGCTCTTTATGCCTTTAATGATCTCCCTTGCGGTGTACCAAAGTATAATGTTTTACTTTGAAAAAGAAACACAATAATGTAGTTGGTTTCCAAATATCCTGAGGACTGTACTTACTAATGAGAGACTGCAGACTAATGGTGCCTTTTTGTTATTGCCAGAGAGGAGGATTGTCTTTTATGGAACTTCCTAGATTTTAGGTGTGTGCTCTTTTTTAATTTGAAAGTTTCCCTTACAAATTTGTACTTCTTCATACAATAACCACAATGATAAAAATCTTTGGTTTCATTGAGAAAATTGTTTCTTTAGATGATTACAGTCTACTCTGCTCTTGTGAGACCTCACCTGGAGTATTGTGTGCAGTTCTGGTGTCCTCAACATAAAAAGGACATGGAACTACTGGAACAAGTCCAGAGGAGGGCCACGAGGATGATCAGGGGACTGGAGCACCTCCCGTATGAAGACAGGCTGAGGAAGTTGGGGCTGTTCAGCCTGGAGAAGAGAAGGCTGCGTGGAGACCTCATAGCAGCCTTCCAGTACCTGAAGGGGGCCTTTAGGGATGCTGGGGAGGGACTCTTCATCTGGGACTGTAGTGACAGGACAAGGGGTAATGGGTTAAAACTTAAACAGGGGAAGTTTAGATTGGATATAAGGAGGAAATTCTTTCCTGATAGGGTGGTGAGGCACTGGAATGGGTTGCCCAGAGAGGTTGTGAGTGCTCCATCCCTGGCAGTGTTCAAGGCCAGGTTGGATGAGGCCTTGGGTGAGATGGTTTAGTGTGAGGTGTCCCTGTCCATGGCAGGGGGTTTGGAACTAGATGATCTTGAGGTCCTTTCCAACCCTAACTATTCTATGATTCTATGATTCTAAGTTTTGGAAATATTTCTGAAAGTTTTCTTGGTAATATAATCAAGTAACTTCTTCAAAACATGAGTAGCATATAATGAGGTGGTTGGGGTTTTTTGTTTGTTAGTTTGGTTTTGTTTTTTGTCATTTGGTCATATATTTTATTGCCACATGAGTGCATATAAATATGAACACATTTTTAATTTTAGTAGTCTCACAGTCTTATCCTTGCAACTACTGTGGTTAGCTTAATAGTTTAATAATGAGCCTTTCATTTTGCAAGAGAAAATTGGTGGATACCAAAACATTAGATGTCCAACTAAACTCACTAAGCAGTCTTTGAACTAGTGAGGGTTTAGACTTTTTTCAGGAGGCCTTTTCCACAAAAGGCATTGCTCATTGGTGATGTCCCATATCAAGTGCAAGTAGTTTTGGCAAATGCTTGTCTGTGGTTTCTAGAATCTACAAAAAATGCAATGTAACTGCTCTGTTGTCATATAGCTGTTGAATATGAGATTATAATTATGTCAGGTCTCTTTAACGTATGTATGATGCATGTTAAGTGCACTTTATCGCTTAATGAGTTAGCGAGTATTTAAAGAAAGAAAAAAGGGGTGGGAGGATGGGGGATTAGATTCTTCTTTTGTCTCTCTGTTAGCATATTCCAAAGAATTTAATTTACTACTTAAAGTGTAGGCACTTTTACTTTGAAACATGCATGCTAAGAGAAACCTAATTTCTAGTTAAAATGCTTTCCCATTTATTAGCATGAATTTAAACACAAAAGGCTGATGTCACAGAATTCCCTCCAAATTTGAAATAACCAGTAAATCTTCTTGACTAAATGCTGCCATCTTTTTTGTAGGAGACATCTGTTAAGAATAATTGGAAGAATTTCATGGAATGAGAAGCAAAAGCAAACTGTGAGCGTAACTGCTAATAGATTAAACAGTTCTTTTAGCTGTATTAAGAAGTTGCATGCAATTTGCTGATATGTTCTCTAGCAAATCTAGGCCAGATTTTATGCCCATGACATCTCCTATCTCTCCCTTAAGTTTTTGCTGTCTTTAGAGATAAACAATGCAGCTGTAAATTTTCTTTGTACTGGCAGGCCAACAAATATAAGCTCAAAATGTAAATTAAAAATGTAGGTTTTAAAGAGGCAGCTGAATTTTCCAGTGAGGAAAAAAATTTCAGTGGAGGTGGAAATTTGAGTTGAAGAAAGTTAATTGGTATTCAAGTTGAATCAGTATTCTGCATTGGACAAAGCTGCTGGCCCTTGAAGGCTTTTAAGAAAAACAATAAAAACACTGGGGAAAAACTGTATTGGAAAACAGTGATCACTCTCTATGTGCTGTCTTGTTTTAAAAGCTGCGGAATCCCAAACCAGCCAATTGTCTGGTTCTTTCTGCCGATATCATGGAGGAAATGGCATATATGTTTCTCATTTCTTAGTCTTCTAACCTTGTAATTTAGACTTGAAAATTATAATCTTTACAAAACAGAGAAGCTTGTGATTTTGACTAGGCAAGTTAGACTCATTTTTCACATTTTGCCAGGTATAAAAGCAGTCTGGTGTAATATAGGGCTGTCCTTGAGTAGCCCATTATATAGCACGGTACTGGCTGCCTCGTCTGAGCTGGGAGCGTATGCAGATGGGGGTTTTGGGAGTGGAGGGAGAGTCAGAGGCTACAGCTCTGCCTGTTAACATCTGTGGCCCCTTACACTTGATGTGGCAGTCGTCAGTTACAGATGCCTTCCTGTGAGCTACAGTTTGTACAGAGATGGTATTTGTGATACTTTGTGATGTCTGTTGGCTGTTTTCTTCATATCAACAAAACTAGAGTTGTCTACTCTTGAAGCTTCTCTTGTTGAATCTGAGCCTCACATGTGCAACCTTTCTCTAAATCGGATCTATCGGGTGCTCTGTCTTTTTTGTGTTTGCCCAATTAGTTCTATGTAAGACAGGAATTAGGGCCCCTTGTTGAATTGATGTTTTGTTGTCTCATGTTGAAGGTAAAGCAATGACATATTACATCTGAGTGAGCAGTCTGGGTATTTATTACTTGGTGCTCACAAAAGGTATGTCTCTGACATAAAAAAGTAAAAAATGCTGCTTTTATAAACAACGTTAAATTGGACCATGTAGCAATTCTGTGATCTGCCCTAATGTAAGTGATCCTTATTCTTATAAATCTGTTAAAAGAGGCAGAAGTCTAGGAACTCAGTTTTAATATTGAGTTGCTGTATCAGTACTTTCAAAATGCATATTCAAATGATAGTGCAGGGTAATTTGTTGTTTATAAATGTCATGTTTGCTTTTGTGCTGTACTGCATAGTGGGTTGTAAGACTCCTGAACAGCACCTTTATGGAGCTAGTGTCTTCATAAGGTACTAGTGTCCTACGGTGCTAATCATTATCAAGAGTGGATATTGTACCTTTCAGCTATGCCTCTAGTTATTGCAATGCTATTAATAGGTATTGTCTTCTGTACTGGTGAGGTATTTATTTATTTATTTAAATAAACGTCTACAGGAAAATGCATTAAAATTCTTGTAAGGAGAACACTATGGCAGAAGCTTTGTGATATTCAAGACTTGGATGATCATTGATTTATGTGGATAAATTCAAGTGAAGGTTACTCAACTTCTGTACTTTGATTCAGTACAGAAATCAAGGTGGCTTGGGAATCTTTAATCTCCACTAGATAAGTTGTAAATAATTTCTTTATCGCATATGTAATCTGCTCTCATGCTCCAGATGGAAAATATATATTCATAATGTCTTTAGTGTGTTAAAATAGTGTATGTGTGTTCATTAAGCATTCAGTCTAGACTTTTACGTTAGAGAGCTTGATGTATGAAGAATAACTCTCACCTTAGTATTTATTTATATGGTATTATTTAATGTTTATTACTTTTGTTCTATGCTATCTGTAGAGACCTGAAAAGTAAGTCTGTATTTAGAATAATTTGTATCTAGTAGCATATTGTCATTTGTCATAGAATCATAGAATGATTTAGGTTGGAAGGGACCTCAAAGCTCATCCAATTCCAACCCCCCTGCCATGGGCAGGAACACCTTCCACTGGACCAGGTTGCTTCAAGCCCCATCCAACCTGGCCTTGAACACTGCCAAGGATGGGGCAGCCACAACCCAATAACCTCCTTTCTTACTGTTTATGTCAGAAGAGAGAAAATAGTTTCTGTTCACAAAGTGTCTACTCAGAATGTGGTTAATGCTTTTGAATCTGAAGGTAACTTTTATGGCTGAATTAGAACCTGTGGAAGGAAGATCATAGCATAGTGAGAGTGATGACTTACAAATAATTGTATGGGTGGATATTCCTTACCAAAAGAGAACACTGGTTGTTAATGGACACTTGATATTTAGTATTGGTGAATATTTGTTACAAAAGCAAGCATACAAGTTTCTTATGAAACTTGATACTTCGTATCAGTGAATATTTGTTACCGAAGGGAGAATACATGTTGCTAGTTGATACTTGATGCTTAGTATTTCTGTCTTCTTTCCCATAGTTTCTTTGCTTGAAGAATATAAGGACTTTTCTTTCGGCATGTTGTGAAATATTTGGGATGAAGAAAAGTGAACTTTTTGAAGCATTTGATTTGTTCGATGTGAGAGATTTTGGGAAGGTAAGGATCCTTTTAATTATATTCTGAGTAATGCCTGTGCTCTACTGCTTGAGTGCTTGCGTGCTTGAGTATAGAACTCCACATGGTATATGTGGTGTAGGAGTTAAGGATTTGTGAGTAAAGGATGTGCATTCACTAGTAAAAAAGCAGTGTGGAAGAATTAAGAAAGCAGAAAAATTAGAGTTACATTAGAAAGGCTAATTGAGGGCGGAGAAATATCCCTGGTAGGAAAGCTCTGAAGGTGTGAAAAGCATTAAATTAAAAAAACCCAACAAACCCCCCTAGAAAATGCCCCCAAACCAACCAAATAAAAATAAATCCCCCCAAAACCCAAACCCTCCCCCTCCCCCCGCCCCCCCAAACCCAACCCTGATTGAAACATGCTGAGTTAAAGATACATGAAACACGTGAAGAGGGGCAAGTGCTGTCTAGTGGAATAATTTTTTATATAAATAGTGTGGAATCAGGTGTACTGGGCCTACACAATGTAGACTCATGGCACAGAACAATTTTCCATAGTCTCAAGTGCTCAGAATTCACTGGTGTAAATTTAGCCCTTGTAAGTTTTCTTTTTTTGGCAGTTAGGTTTAGAATCTGATGGTTTTTCTAACCTGCTGTGAAGCTCAGACATAGCTATGGTGGGTTAATGTGACTACCCTCATTCACACAGCCTGAAATATATTCTGTAAGTCTATGATTAGTTACTGTGCATGTAAAAGCTTTTTCCAGTTCATTGTTCACAATCTCCTACATACCTGTTTGATCTGTCATTGCCAGCATATATTCAGTTCTGCTTTGGTTTCTGCTTTTGAGTCATAGGGTGTCATTACTCTAATTTCACAGGAGAGGTCTAAAAATTACCTGAAGTAGCACCAAAAATATTGACTTATTCAAATCTAGTGTATTTCAAGCATTATTGCTTTTTTAAAGAGATCACAATTTTACTATCAAATTTTTATGTGCTGCTCTTTTTATAAGTAGGCATAGAGGTAAAGATGTTGTAAGAGTGGAAGCATGAGTCTGGGCTGCAGTATGACTATTTGGAATGGTTCAGTGATTACTGTTAACCAAAATGTCTAATTATTTTTCTGAACCTTTTGTCAGGTTTTAAGTCCTTCGAGTATATAATTAGACAATGAAATCCACTTGTTCTTTAGTCATACTGAACATATTTTGTCCTTATAAATTACAATTAAGATAAAGCTTTTGTTAAAATGTGATCTTTTTTTTTGCAAATGCAGTGTATTGCTTATTAAAAATGAGATTTTATTTTGTTTTGTGCAAATAGCAGAAGAATTCAAATTGTTGGTTTTGACATTTTTGGTGCAGTAGAAATGTCTTACTTATGGTATCTCTTACTTAATCATGTATCTTAAGATATGTGACCTTAGTAAAGTCACGTATCTTAATGCTTGCTTCAAATCTTTAATACCTATCCTAATGCATAGAATTTTTTAACAATTGTATCTTCTAGTTAATAGCTGAGAGCTTCAAATTCTGTACCACATAAACATAACCAGCTTGTTTAACACAGTCTAGTTTTGAAGTCTTTTGCATTACGAATCATTATTGCAGCATCACTGAATACCCAGTAAACAAGTTCAGAATTAAAGCTGAATTTAACCCGACAAATGTTTGTGGCACTCTTTAATTGTCATTTTAACAAAATTTATTTTAGAATACAATTTCATGTACATAGAATTACTGGCTTTAAAAAACCCAACCATCTTCCATTCATGGTATTAGTATTATTTTTTTCTCTTCTAAACTAAAATTGAATGCAGAGATTTTATTTTTTTGGCCATGTTTGTTGCCACAGTATTGCAGGAGTATACTGATTACTCCTGGTGATAGTATTTCAGTGCTAGCAATGGTGATAGTGCTTGTAAGCAAAATTTTCTCTAGTCTTGGGCACTTCAGTGGCCTTTGTCACCTTTCTTGGAAAGCTACCAAGTAAAAATGCAGTGACAAATTTGAACGAGACTTGTATGTGGGCTCCTTTAATGTGGCTAACTATGTGCATAGTAACATCTGCTTGTGCAGAGGTGGAGGTGCTAAATTGAACAAGCCCGTGCAATCACTGCAATAGCTGCGTTGGGCATGGTTTTAGGTACATAATGTACCTAAAATGGCTCTGCTGTTCAGCTGTTTCCGTTGCGTGCTTATGTGGAAGCTTACCACGCACAAGTGGAGGTAGCAATATACTGTATTTAGATAGGCTGATCTGTATATTTTACTAGCCTCTGCAAATGAATAGTTAAGCTTCCTAAAGCAGTTGGTCAAGTTGAGAGCATTAAGATAGTGGAGAGAGAAATTACAACTTGATTAAAATGTATGGTCAGACCTTTGCTGAGTTAATTCTGTAGTTTTAAGTATATTGCTTGTATATCTGTAAAGTGGCATGGGTTTTAAATCGTGTATCTGATAATGTACTTTGGAAATTCTGCTTGCTAGTAGCAGCAGTGAGAAAAAGCCTGTATTTTTCAAGTTGATATTTGCTTGTCAACTTCCCCCTCCCCTTTTTTTTTTTTTTTCCTAAGAATAACAACCTTAATGTAGTCCTGAATCTCCAGTGTTCTTGAATTGAAATTGTTTATATGCAAAAGGCCAAAAAACAGGTGCTGAAGATTTTTCCTGCTACTACAACCAAGTCATTCTGCTGTTTCTAAGAGTTCTGTGAATTGCATTCCTTAATACAAAATATGAATGATCTTAAATTGATTACAGGCACAAACAGAAAGCATAATAAGGTTTAGAAATGCTCTGTTTTGCAATTGTTGACCAAGTAGGTGATGGAATGAGCATGCACAACGTCTACAGCCTCTAACACATTTGAATGTACTGAAAGTTGTCTTGAGATGTCAGAAGTTGGCAACTACTCATTAGTGGTGAGATGTAAATAAACTGTAACAGAAATGACTCCATAAGCCTTATATATTCGGTACTTTTAAATGCTTCAGTTGAATATATGAAGAAATGATTACTCAATTTGTCATTTTATGATGGACTATTCTGCTTAATATAACAGATTTCAGTGACTTTTAAGCGTGCTAATGGAGGGAACTGGAGCAATATGTAAATGAACAATGAGCCTTCAAGGAGATAAGATTGACAGGAAAAATAAGATGAGAGACCTGGTGATGGAAACTGTCATATTCTGATATTTTTCAACACTGAAGAAAATGGCAGCAAACCCCTGTGTCTCGTAGAAGTAGCAGCTGTACGCTGCCCATGGAATTTTAAGACTTTTGACAGCCTTGTGAAATACTGATTACAAAATGTTTGCTGTAATGGTGAAACTTACATATAACAGCTACAGCTAAATGAGCTGTTTTCAGATGCTTTGACATAATGTATGAAAATGTGACTTGAACTTTGTGCTCCACAATGCAGAGACTCTTTGATCTTTCCATGATCAGAGAAAAAAGAAGGGTGTATGTGGTGGGGATAGGGATCGGGCATGGAGCTTAAGAGGCAACATGTAAATAGTCAGAATATGTAAAGAAACAGGAAAGCAGGTAACCTCATGAGTATGTTTTTTAATGTCTATGTTCTGTATGAATATTGATATCAGCTGTTGCAAGATGAGGGTTTTCTTCCGTTTCATGTATAACAGCAATGATTTTTTTATTTTTTACACTGACTGTGCTTAAAAAAAAGAGGGGCTGCATTATACAGAAATAGGAGGATTCTTAAATTATACTTTCTAAAATGACATAAAACTTGTTTTTCCTGGGGTTCTACAGTATTCACCCGTTCTCAGTCAGTCACCTTTCTATCAGTAAATTTCATTGTTGCTGCGTTAAGTTCCTGACAGAGCATGAAATGCCCTCCCACGCCCATGGGGTGCCAGACTGTTTTCATTATGAATTCCATGCTGGAGAGTCATTTTTCACTACCACAAGGTTGTCAGGTTCTTCCTTTCTACCTGTGTGCCAGGATCAACAAGTAATGTTGATACTTGTTCTTTCAGCTCTCTGAGCCCTGCACAGTCCTCAACAGCAGCCTTTGCTGTTTGTTACACCACAACAAATTGTTGCTATCCCTATTCTCTGAAGGAAATTTGCAACTAATGTGTTGCAGAAATGGGAATCTGAGGATTAATTCTAGTGCATGTTGATGTTGATAGATGCTCCCTGGCCTCAGAGCTGTGTTTGAGGTCTCATGGGGGAAAATAGTGTCCAGATATTGTCAGAAAAAGAACGTTGTGTACTCTGCTTTTAAATATTCTAAGCAACATATAACTGAACACAGTGGTGGTTTTTTTTTTTTTTATGACATAACTGATCTAACATGAACACAGCCATAAGCTCTCCTAGTAAAGATCTTACAATAGGTGTATAGAAATAGCATACAGTATTCAATCTTGATTATGGGGGGGGAGGGGGGAGATATAAGGGATGATCAAATATCAACTACTGCCAATCAGACAAATACCTAATTGTTTAAAAGCATATACCATAATGTCTAATGTAGCTAACTATCCAGTTGTACTTAAAAGGCTAGTTTATGTAAAAGCAAGAAGCTGCTGTGAAAATACTGAATGCGTATACTAAGGTCATTAAGTTTGTTGATCATTTTAGTCACCCTCTTAGTGTAAAGGAAATCCAGGCTGTGATGCAGCAGAAATTCATGCTGAAATTGAAGATCCTGGTGTGTTAGTATTCCCTTCGGTTTAACAGATTCCAGGAAGATCGGGCAGATGTGCATGAGCTACATACACCAAAATCAACACAACAAAGAACAACAGTTATTATAAAAAAATATATACCATTAAGGAAAGAGTGAGGAGGAAAAATGCTTAGGAAATATTAAATAAAACCGAAGCAATTGAGATTAACCTGAGTTGTTATATGTTTTATTTAGTGAATTTAATGAGTGAGGTAAGAGAGCAAAATATGAGCACTTTCACTAATGAAGTCATATGAAAACTGCAGAACATTGGGGACATGCCAAGACATTATACCATATTTTGTTTGAAGAAAATTAAAATGAAGAAAGAAAAATGAACAGGTAAAGACAAAGCTTTAATTACAAACAGAGCTCTATCTTCATTTTCTGAGCTTTTTTAGCAGTAGAGAGAGCTTAGTGATTTGCTCAAGAAACTTACCTGTACAGTTGCTTTTAGGAGTAGCATTTTAATGACTTTAAATGTGTCACCAAGATGGACTGGTTTCGGATGAATGTTACTGGAACTCTTTCAAGGTGTACTTGTGAATGTGGGAGAATGAAAACATGGAAGATACAGACAGGTTCCAGTTTCCTTCTCTGTGGAAATGCTTTGGAAAAAAATGAGCATTGGAAAAAAATTGAGCAAGAAAACACAAAACACTAGGCTGTTGTAAGACTGCTGGAATGCTTGGCATATATAGAAGATTTTAATTGTTAGATGTTATTTCTGTCTGTGTAGAGTTACATAAAGGTTAAGCACTCAGTAGCCTTCCTAAGAGCCTCCCTTAAATCATAACAAAAAATGTCTTCCAGCCCCAAAGAATATAAATCATAGCTCTGGGCAAAGTGATGAGGTGGGTGAGCAAGTGGAATGAAAAATGGTGTAGCTCTTAACCACCTTTCTGAAAAGTCTTTTAAAGTTTACAGAATACATTGTGTGACAATGAAAACCATCACAAGCACTAGAAAAATTTAATGTACTTATCTGTAATAATTTGTTGCAGTGATGATCACCAAAGAGTCTGTACAAATTCTTAGGCATATAACTATAATATATAATATGTAATGAAATAAAATAGTTAGCATGAACTTACAGCTTCTACATGAGCTTATGTATTTAGGCCTCAATATTTCAGGATTTGGTCTTGAATGTTCTTATGACAGCATACTATCAGACTGTCAGCTCTCTAGTCTTTCCAAATGAATTTTCATGAATTTCTTAGAGGTTTGTCATAATGTTTCAAGTTATAATATTTTCTTCCATGTAATGGAAACTAATGATAATCATAATTTTTGACCACATAACAAACTGTTGAACATACCTCAAGTATTTGATCATTAATGGAAAATTCTCACCCAGGGAGTGCTTGGAATGTTTTGTAAATAGCAGAAGACTTTGGATCCTTATACAATGTACTTTTCTGTTCAGCTTTTTGGCAAATGTGACCAAAGTTGGAAATTGAAGATTAATGAGAAACTGCTAATCTGAGAGAATAAAACTGAGTTTCAGAGCACATTTTCCTGTTATGATGACCTTGCCCAAATGGTAGGTGTATCTGATTCATGTATCCTGGTGAGACTGAACTTGCAGCATCGAATTCTGGTAGAATCCATTCCTCCTTAAGGTGGAAGCAGTTTTGGAGGAAGACAGTGGCAGTTTGAGTAGGTTTAACAGGGCTTAAGATTTCTGTCTTCTCAGGCATTTGTTTATAGATGTGTTTTAAACCTTATTTTTAAACAGGGAATTAATTCCCTGTAGTACTTGCCATACAAGCATTTAGTAACCAAAAGCTGACGGTGAAGCTGACAACAGAACACAAAACTTGCTGAATTTATAAATACTGGTCAAGGTAACACAAATATAAACTATAAATAAAACCAGAAGGCAATAAATGACTGACTTGCAGATGAAGTCCATGTGAATTTTGAAGTGTTTTGTCTGTATCTTTTTTTCTATGATACTGAATTTATTCATGTTTTTTTCCTTCCTTCTTTTGAAAAGCCTGGAGGCTTCCAAAGAGGAAAAACATGACAGTTTTCTGTTAGTCCCACAGATAGCTGGAAGAAGTGGGAAAAGAAGACGAAGTACAATTTAAATAACCTGTTCTGTGCTCTTTCATGCTTGCAATTATTTCTAAGAGAATCCCTCTCCCACTGTGACCTAGATCTCCTGCTTGCTGCCTGGGTTCTCCACTTGTTCTTCTCTGTCTGCTCTGGGACAGAGATTTTGAATCTCAATTGAGATTCAAATGACATAGGCATTATATCACAATGTAAGAATCCAATAGAACATGGCTGCTGCAGTTACCTGGATCTGTTGGTCATTCTGATATTTCCAGTTGTTACATGAAACAGGCTTGACATCAGCCTAAAAAGCCTGTTGCAAATTGTGCTTGCATTTGACATCTCATTAAGATGCAAGATTGGTTTATTTTTTCCCACAGAACTTGTAAAGGCTTGGTCCTTGATTTTTGGACCAATGCACTTCTATTTTCACCATCATTTGTGCAAATTAAATATTCAACTCATATACTGAAGTAAGGCACGGTTGTAGAGTGAAATAATTTACAATTTTTACTCACTTAATGACAGTAGCAGATTAACTTGAGACATTATCTTTGCTAGTTTTAAAATAATAAATTCAGCGACTTTCCTTGCTCTGTTCCAATATAAGAAAGTTACAGAAACTGTGATTACCAAGTTCGTTTTTTTCTCATATTTTTTCCTTAGAATGATTTGAAATAGCTTAATTTCTCTTTCACTGAAAGATACCTCCTAGTCTATATATATTTTATGTACATATATTATATATAAAAAATATAAATATTTAGCTTAAAATATTATTGCAGGGTGTCTGTGCTAAACATGCGCCAAAGAGGTTTAGGCCACTCTTGAACTATACCCAAGAGGTACAAATTGCAAGCTAGGGAGATAGTGGCTTAAACTGTCTTACATGCAGTGTTGTGATTTCCTGTGAAGAGTCAGTTAAGCATGTCTAAACATTCTCCAAGGCTAGTTGCTAATGGCTGGTGGGGTTTGTCGTGGGGTGAAACCTAGGAGCTGTTAGTATGCTGGTGGAAAGCAGGACTGTGGTTTTTCTACTTAGTCTGTAGAGTCACTGTCTTTGTGCAGGCAAGTGGGTGACCACCTGGCAGCTGTTCATGGTTGGCAGTTCTGTCTGAAGCAGAAGTGTACTTGAGTGAAAAGTCCCATGTAATAATGTATTTTCAAAGGCAGTTGAACGTTGCTGTGTGTTTGTTTGTGAGTATTAAAAATTCAGGGTTTGTTAGCCTGAAGAATGCTCTGGTAGTGAGGTTGGTTGTAATCTCATTCACTGTTGTTTCTGTCCAATTTCAAAGTGAAACCTGCAGTGAATGGCTTGCAGCAGGAAAAAACATTTGTGTATTTCATGAAAAGGAAATAGGTATGAATTAATGCGAAATATTTACAAAATGTGTTGGAGGGCTTTTACTTAAACTGTTGGTAACAGGGCTAGAGAGGTATTTGTGTCCTCTTATTTTCCTTTCTCACCCAGTTGTTGCAGTGTTTATTTCAGATGCACAGCTACTGCATGCCTTTAAAAAGGATGGATACTTAAACAGTTTGATAATGAAGAAACAAATCCAGAGAGTGTATTCCAGAACAGTTAACTTGTAAATCTGAAAAGCTTCTGTCATTTGTAGGTGATTGAAATCATAAAGACTACATTGCTGGGAAAATTAATGCAACTTTCTATGCAAAAACTAAGCTATTGAGGGACATAGCTTTTTCTTTTGGTCAGAAAATGTTACAGCAGAAATGCTAGATCTTAGGTATTGGACTGTACATGTTTTTAACTGTGAAGCATGGGATGAGATTTATTTGGAAACATTTTATTAAATGGATTGTTTGTATTTTCATGGCTTCATGAGATTTCAAAGGTGGAAATTGTAGGAATTGGTAGTTGAAAATTGAGGATTTAATTTCCAAAATAGCAATTCAATAACTAAATAATTCATTTTAATGATGAATGTAATAACTGATAATCTTAGGAACCTCTTTAAAACCAGTTATAAATAATGACAGTTGCTCTACAGAAAGTAGCATTATGGAAGAAATTAAAAGTATTGTCAAATAAAATGATTAACAAAAGTGAAATTAAATTACATACTTGAGCTACTGCTAAGCTCTGCAAGTAAATCAGTTCAAATTACAGTTGAAAACTGCTTGTAAAGAGCTTTAGATATGAAGTAGCAGCATTGGTACTCTGCATAATGCAGGGTGGTGCTAAAGAAGCTGACAGAAGTATGCTTTTTGAATTTTTGGAAGGTGCTATTCAGAGTATGTTTATATGCAAATTTTAAGCTTAACAAAATAGAATTACCCAATCAGAGTTGCGCATAGGTCTTTGAAACAAATGGCCAGCCAGGAATAGCTGTGCATTTTTCTCTTGAGGTTACTTTCTTTTGTGCTTAAGATACTTACTTGTCTGTTGTGATTTCTTGTTTCATCCTGTCTCTTGGTCATTGCTGGTTTATTTGAAAAGTACAATGCATATACATATATATATATATACACACATGTTTTGAGATTTAAGCATTTGTGTATATGGTGGCCTTTCTTACAGCTTAATCTGGTATACTAAACGTTGTTGAGTGATGCTGTTCTGGGTTTATTTTGAGACTGAGTTTCAATGTGTTTTTATTTGGGGTGGGTGAGAACCTATCTAAGAGTTTTTCAGCTAGCTAAAAAGAAAGTTTGGACAACCTGGGTACACTGCACAGTAGATGGGCACAGTCTGTGTGACCTGTGGGAAATGATCTGATTAGAAATGTCATATCAGTTTCGAAGTGGTGAGGTCCGCATTTTTGTATATGTGAACTTGGGGCCTGGATATAGACTGCATTATAAGATGGTGTTTCTCAATTTCATGATTTGTGGCAAAATAAAGTTTGTTTAAAGCATGATTGCACCTTAATTAGAAAATGAACATGTTCTTTCTTGGTTTACAAGGTTAGTTTAAACTAGATATTTTTTTTTATTTATTTAATACTATTAACACACTTTAGGATGTAATTTGTGATTTGAAAAAGTGGATTCTATACCAAGCATCTGATTCTCAATAAATAAAAATCACAAAATTGTCTCACTTTATTTTTTCATTTTCCTTATAAAATTAAATTAAATGGAATATGAATTATTTTCTTTTTTTCAGAACATGGGAAAGGCAAAGTAATTTTCTTATGTCTAGCAAGTATTAGATAATATCATCCAAAAGGCAGCAAAAGAGCTCAAATACTGCGAAGTTAAGCAGAACATGTACTTTGATTTTGAACTTTTACAGGGTAATTCACATTTACATTTTCTTTTTTAATGAAGATTTGCCACCCACGTGTGGGTGGCATAAATTTGGAATCTGTAGGATCCACAACCAGCCTGATTTTAAATCTTGGTTTTGTATATATTAGTTAGATTAAGCATCAGTTCAGCAGCACTAAGCATGCTGATGCTGTATGTGGAGTTAAATGGGGTGTGAGAACATAGCTATTCACATTGTAGAGCTTTCAGACATTTCCTCCTGTCTTTCCCTTGTGGAAATGAGTAGTCCACCTGTGCCTTCAGTAGTCTCCTAAATAGTAGGTGCTACTTATAAACATCACGTTAACAAAGCAAGAATCATACCAGGTAGCAGAGCATGTCTCTCCCCATGGTACAAACTCAGAAGAATGGGACATTTATTGGACAACTATTCTGTGACCAAGGTTAAGTGTGTTACTGTTCAGGTCTAGTATGATTTGAAATCTGCCTAGTTTGTGGGGGTTAAGACAAATAGAATGCTTAAGCTAATCATAGAATAGTTAGGGTTGGAAAGGACCTCAAGATCATCTAGTTCCAACCCCCTTTCCATTGGCAGGGACACCTCACCCTAAACCATCTCACCCAAGGCTTCGTCCAACCTGGCCTCGAACACTGCCAGGGATGGAGCACTCACAACCTCTCTGGGCAACCGATTCCAGTGTCTCACCACCCTTACAGGAAAGAATTTCTTTCTTATATCCAATATAAACTTCCCCTGTTTAATTTTTAACCCATTACCCCTTGTCCTGTCACTACAGTCCCTGACGAAGAGTCCCTCCTCAGCATCCTTATAGGCCCCCTTCAGGTACTGGAAGGCTGCTATGAGGTCTTCACGCAGCCTTCTCTTCTCCAGGCTGAACAGCCCCAACTTCCTCAGCCTGTCTTCATACGGGAGGTGCTCCAGTCCCCTGATCATCCTCGTGGCCCTCCTCTGGACTTGTTCCGACAGTTCCATGTCCTTTTTATATTGAGGACACCAGAACTGCACACAGTGCTCCAGGTGAGGCCTCACAAGAGCAGAGTAGAGGGGCAGGGTCACCTCCTTCGACCTGCTGGTCACGCTCCTTTTGATGCAGCCCAACACATGGTTGATTTCTGGGCTGCAAGCGCACACTGCCGGCTCATGTTCATTTTCTCATCGACCAACGCCCCCAAGACCTTCTCTGCAGGGCCGCTCTGAATCTCTTCTTTGCCCAGTCTGTAGCTGTGCCTGGGATTGCTCCGACCCAGGTGTAGGACCTTGCACTTGTCGTGGTTGAACTTCATGAGGTTGGCATCTGCCCACCTCACAAGCATGTCAAGGTCCCTCTGGATGGCATCCCTTCCCTCCAGCATATCAACCGGACCACACAGCTTGGTGTCATCGGCAAACTTGCTGAGGGCGCACTCAATCCCACTGTCCATGTCAGCGGCAAAGATGTTAAACAAGACCGATCCCAACACCGATCCCTGATGGACACCACTCGTTACTGGTCTCCAGCTGGACACTGAGCCATTGACCACAACTCTTTGTGTGCGGCCATCCAGCCAGTTTTTTATCCATCGAGTGGATATTAGCTCATTTGTATAGAAGTTAATGTGGATGATGGTGCATTGGTTTATTGTTTAATTTGGGCACCTGTGCGTAATAACATAGGCACAGTCTGATACTAAAAGACAGGTCTTCAACTCCTACTGCTGAAGTAGATGGGATATGTGGAGGTAAGCCAACTGGGAACGTAGTCTGGATGTTCCTAGTTATGGTGAAAAAATGTGTCCTGTTTAGGAGAGTGAATAAGAGTTAGTGAGCATAAGCTTTTTTTCTGCTTAGGTACATTTTTCTGGGAGTCATGAAAGATGCTTTATTGCATTACTCTGTTGACAAAATCCAAGATGCTATTTAACGAGCGGTTTCCCAGAAGTGAGAAGTGAAGATGAATCCAGGTGCTGGCTTAGAGGCAGCTGTTTTCACAAGCATTTGAGAGGAAGTATTCTTTTGCCAAGTAAAAATAATGTACGCTCAGGTGGAAGTTGAGCAGTTTTCTATGCTAAATCATGAAATTATTTTAATAACTTTTTCAGTCCCCTAATATAATGAGAAATATACTCATTAATAGGTAGTAGATGAAGCTACTCAAGTAAAGTTACTAATACTAGATCTTGTTCTGCTATTTGTGTGCATGTTGAAAACAGTTTGCTCAGTGAAATTGGTCATTCATTTTGGTACGGCATCAAAGTAACTTGCGTGTTCTTGCATGTTTACAATGCAAAGGTCTGGGTATGTAAGGGAATTCTGCTACAAATTTGTTTCATAATGTTAAGTGAAACGTTAAAGCAAGGTCAGCATTTTCAGCAAAGTGTCGTGACTTGGTACCTTTGCATCAAAGCTGCTCAGCTAGTAGTGAAGAATCTGTCTGTCAGTGTGTCTCAGACCTTACGATCTATCTATGTTGGTTCACTTGGTGGACTAATTTCTTAAGGGAAAAATCTCCTTGTTGTGAAGCTTCTCATATGGCCAGAGGAGCCTTTAGCTAGCAAGGCAATGAATCCTGTCAGAAGCCCACTTTCTTGCCTGCTCTGTTAGAAGTTAATAAGTTGTAGTAGGCTTCTGACGATGGAGACCATGTGGTGGTGCATGTTCAAAGTGTTACAGACAGGGGGAACCTAAGTATATTAGTAATCAAAAATCCACTGAAAAAATTAAACTTGTACTGCAGTAGCCTGGCCTGTTTGTTACATATGTAAAACTAAATTTTGACTGAGAAGTAGACCTTCCTCTTAATACAAAATAGGTACAATCTGTTGCAATGGTCTTAAACCTCTTTAAATCCTTTTCTTAAATCTTAAACGCTTTTTTTCCATAATCTACAGTACAAGTGATACCAAAAAGTGTTATATTAGAGTGGTTTTAACGGTTATGTCATTCTTGAACATCATTAATTAAAATTTCCTAAAGTTAAATCTAACTTGAGAACAAATACTGTACCTTGTACTGAGCTGATCCACACACATCACAAAATCTATGCTTTGTGTGCTGCACATGCTGAGCTACAGGAACGGTATTAATATAGCTAATGAAGAGTCATACATTAACATTTTTGTTCCTTTCTGTGGAAAACATGAAGCATCTTTTTTGGAAACAAATTAACATTGAAGGAACAGTGACTTTCATTATTCTCATTTTAGAATCATTTTATATTTCACTTGCTTTCCAGGGTTGGTTTCAGCTTATTTATCTTGTTTCCTAGTTTTTGAGATGATGTTACTGTCATCTCAAACCATTTCAGAAGCTGACAATATTCCTTTCCTAGAATATTTCTCTTCTTCCATTGCTTCACTCTCCCTCCACCAATGTTCTTTTTCACATCTCTCACCTCCTGACACCTCTCATCTTTCTCCGAACTTCTCTCTCCCTAATTCTTCTCACTTCACTGCTGTCTGAACATTATATTTCATGCATCTGTCTCAGTTTAGCATTGCTTTATTGCAATTTTTGAAATACTGTTTCATCCCTGAAGCCTCTATTTTTGGTATGAAGGGAATTTCTATGCTGTTCGAAATATCTGAACAGTAGAATTAGTGCTTGTCAAGTAAAAAGGGAAATATATTGAGAGACACAATTTGAAGAAACATTACCATTAACACTGAATAAACTGCAAGCACTTGTTTTTAACAGCTTCTTTGAAATGTTGGTATTGAGGCTGTTTTGGTCACTTTGTTTAGCATTTATCAACTTGTGTACGTTTTAGCTGATCTCTGGTTTAGATTTGAAGTTTGATATTGAAAAATGGAAAAGGTGGAGGTTTAACTCTAGATAGGTAGCTACTGGACATGAAACTTGAAGATACTTGCTCCCAACCTGTGGTTATAGTGAAACTCAGGAATTTTGTTGCTGACCGGAAGAAAGGTTTAGCTATTGGAATTATTCTCCAACACCACCCCCTCTGCCCAGGGCAGTTGACCCATGAAAATTTACTTCTCTTTACCACAGCTGTTGCTTTGCAATGAGGCCATAGCACCTATGACAAACTACTAGGAGCATATTGGTATCACATTAAGTTTTTCTTTCATATTGTATGTTAGATTGAACCAGAGCACTTAAGCAAGGTTTGTTGGTTGCAGTGTACTTTAACCCAGTTTTATCTCCCCAAAATGATTTTACGCATTGACTGCAAAAGATGTGGGAGCCTGTTGTTTGTTAAGGCATGGCCACTTCTTGTAGTTTATTCTTGTTTAGGACAGAGAATAGTTTTCAGCATTACTCATGGTGTGTTATCTAGGTGCATCTGCTCACCTGCAGATGATCTTGTGTTTACTCGCTGTTAAGCCTTTACTAAGATTGACTGTAAGGTACTAAATAACAGGCTGGATATTGTGCTTGGTTTGGACACACTTTATTGGACTGAAATGCCCAAGAATTTTATTGAATTCCTATGTGCTACTGGTGTTTTTGTCATGAATAATTAGGACTGAAGTTGGCCTTAGAAGATGTTTTATAACCTGTTACCAATCTGGGATGTGTTCAGTCATGTGCCTTTTCACAAATGCTTTTAAGCACAAATTCAAACAAATTATTTAGAAATGCTTATGAACCCTGCAGAGTAAAAGTGGGGTATAGTCTTAGGCACTCTAAGAGGCAATAGTAATGTCAGAAGTTACTGCTTCTTTGGTGTGCTTTCTTTGTCATGCCAGCATACTTGTTGGTGCACCTGAGCTGGGAAATAAGCAGAGGAGATCATCTGCTATTTCAGGAAATCAGTCCCTCCCTCTGTTTCTGCATATCAATTCTCTGATGTAATTTATGACATGACCATGCTAACAGTTGGATTAGCACAGCTAAAACAGTAGGAAACTGAAGTGCAGGGCAGAAACAAGTAGATGAAGAGCATAAGGCAGAGGACAGAAATTTCTGAAGTCAATAGTAAAACACTAAGAAACATCTTAATGTTATAAATAACTAAATGGGAAATGATAGGTATCTGTGGTTAGCTCTTATTTATCACAGTATCTGCATCTAAAGTACCTACTATGATGCCTATCACATACTTGAACTCAAAATCTTTCAGATCTCCAGACAGGTGAAAACTGAGGAGCAAGTCCCTATCTGAAGGGTATCTCATATGAGTCACTTAACATTGTTAGATGCATTAAAAAGAAATTTGATTCCTCTCTGCAATTTAGGGTCTGGTGCTGTAGTTCTTGGATTAGTATCAGACTTGTTGGCTGCCTTGCATCTTCAGATATTGATGCAGCAGAAGAATAAAGCTTTCTTCAAAATAATACTTAAAGATTTTTTTTCCTTTTCCATGAAATACAAACAGTGCCTGAAACCCAGTAGTTGTAATAAAGCATCCATGAATCCCCCCCACTTCCCCTGAAAAATAGCAGCAAGCATTAGAGCAAATACTGCTTTCCTTAACTAGAGATGACATCGTGTCATACAGTGTCAAGTGCTTAAGTTGTACCTCTGTTTTATGTCTGGGGGGAGGACTTTGGACATGACAAACCAAGAACATAGAGTTGTTAAAAGATCCAAATCTGACTTTTTGTTTTTTGTATTATAGGCATAACACCAAATATGATGTTATGCCTGGTATGGGGACTTTTTGATCTTATGCAATGATTCTCACATTAAAATACTTTTGTTTTGCTTGTATTCAAATACTTTTATGCATTGTTTTACAATGTTAATAGGTGGCTGGCTTGGAAAGAAGCATTGACCTAGATAGATGTGTGTTTTAGATAAAATCAAAAATTAAAAAAAAAAAAAAACAAAAAAAGAAAAGGAAATTTTGAAAGAACTACCCTTAAGTGTCCTGCTTGTTTTCTGTGTTCTAACTGATCTTTTAGAAGGTAAGCTCTCTGAAGTCTGTCTAGCTTAATTTTGTCATAGGCTGCATCAGTGTCACTGCAAAGGAGGATATGATGTCAGACACTGTCTAGGAAGTTGTATTTTGTAGGTTATCACTGTTAAGCACAAATGTATTAGAAACATAACAGAAAAATAAATCCCTATTTTCTTTGTCTGTGCAGTTCTGCAGTGGCATTATGGAAGTGCAGTCCTCTTTCTGAGGGGAAAAGTATAAATATAATTAATAAAACTTGCAAGTTACTACATGTTCAAGGGAATAAAGCAAAAGAATTAAGCAGTAACAAAAAAAATCAGTTTTGCTCATTAGTTAAAATTAGTTTTCATTTCGTACTTTTCTGTGTAAGGTTCTAGTTCAAGAATTAGGTACAACCATAATGAAAATGTAAATCTCACTTTCTATTTACTTTCACTACTGTAAGTATAGTTATATTTTTTTTATCTAAATGAACAGATGATTGTGAAGAAAACCAAACACCTGTTCTTATCAGGTTTCTATAAAGGAAATTGATAGTATTGCCATTCCCATTGCAGAATGCCTTCTCAAGTTGATACTTGAGAAGACTTCTTTATCCTGTATCAAAGATGATGATCTTTAAAATAAGAGTGGAAGATAGTGAAAGTGAGTCATGCCACCCTGTGTGCTGTATATCTTTTGTAGGGCTGAAGGTAAGTGCATTGCTTTTCCAATGGACTGATCCATTCCCTGTAGAGTGAGAGGCTCGAAAGATAGCCTAGGGCTTTTGTAAGCCACGGTAAGAGAGCTGGAGAGTAATTGCATCAAAGAGAACAGCTCACTTCCCTTCCCACTGCTCACTCTAGCAGGGTAAATTTATCTCTGAGAACGACGGGGCATAACAGTATGTGTTTACGCCTCATAAATGTTGTGTTCTGGAGTAAATTGACTTGGTACCACTCAGCAAAGCTAGAGCAAAGATCTAGCTGAATTTATATAGACAATGGTTAAAGTAAATTTAGAAAAGGGAGAAGTGTGGCAGTGACTACTTCACTCAAGACCGGAAGAGGAAGATCTCCCTTCCCTCTGCTTTTAGCAGAAAAGAAGAAAAAAAAGCTCCATTGTGCAGTCTTCTTTAAGTATCCTTTTTGTTAATATCACAACTGCAAGGAATCAGTTTAAATATTAAAGTGAAATAATACAGTGGGAGTGAAGAAACCACATTTCACTTGAACTACAGGATGCACACCTAAAACAATATTTTTGAGGTGCAATCAATAATGAATATGAAAACACTCGTTTCCTTCTAAAACATTCGTGAGCTAATTTTAAGCATCCAAGGTCAAGAACACCCAAAATGCATGCAGAGTGTACAGACTGGTGATGGAAGTTTAGAGGGTTTGCCTCTTCTTGTCAAACATGTAAAAATAGTCTTTAAAAGTCTGTTAAAGGACAGTGGCAAAAGAAATGTAACTTTGAAAACCACACAGCATTCATTTATGTCTATTTCTATCTAAAATGTAATAAATGCATCAGAAAAGACAAAATCCTATTTGGTTCTCAGTCTTTCAAAAGGATACTACACTTGAACACTGTAGATAGCAGCATGAGTGCCTTAAAGTGCTTTGCTTATATCATGGCAGTGCTTGAAGTTAGGTTTCATTTTTTAAGCAACATCTAAAAAGCCTCAATGAACTCTGAACAAGAAACCAAACATCCAGACCCAGCCCCCCCAGAAGGGACGGTGAGGGCTGGAAGGTATTCACAGAACCAAAACCACAGAGCTGCAGACAGGAAGCGGCTGCAACACTCCCCTAGTTCTTGCTTTGGTGAGGTACTTGGCCTTTTGGACAAAATGAACCAAGAGATTAACAGGACCATGCTGCCTATGCAGTTGGGACTTTTCAGTTCTTTCTAAGAGTAGAACTGTGTAGGGAGCCTTCTATGATCTTGGGCTATCAACTGTAGCATTGTTATTGACCTAAAGTTTTAAAAGTGGGATTTCAATGCATACACATTTATGTCCATAATTGGATACTGGTGATTAAAGACCTGCTCATTATAGTCCTAGTAATACAGCATTGAGTTTTACAAATTCCTGGACAGCATTCAGTTTTGCTTCTCTCTCCTTTGTTTGTCTGTAAGTAATGCTCATGAGTCGTGTGTGCAGTCCTGCGTAGTCATGTCTGACAGCCCCACTATTCCAGTTCAGGAGTTTGTATGATCAGAGTTATCACTCAGAAAAAATGTTCAGCATGTTCAGTGAGCAAAAAGGGTGGAGGAGCGGTTTGGTTAATGACGGATCCAACCTGCCCTTAGTTGTTGTTGGAAGCTACATTTATGCTTTTGTTATAACTACTGTCCTAGAGAAAAGTGCTATAGATGTGAAAAGAAAACAACAGAACCCTTCAGTTTTGGCTGTTTCTAACTTAATGTCAGATGTTTCACTTTTAGTAAGGGGGAAAATATGCCCAGCCTTAACTTGTCCTCTTACATCTTCCAAAGTGTTTTTTAAAAACTGTGTTATTCTGTCTCTCTGGCTCTGTTTGCCTTCCTGGTGCCAAACTGCCCTCTTCCTGCCTCACCTCTCCTTTCCAGGCTTTGGAGAAAATGTAGCATCTTTTGCAGTTGTTGATTCCCCAGGGCTTTTGATGTGCCAGCAGTTTGCATCTCTGTAGTTAGCTTATCTACAGACTGAAAGAGGCAACACCCAAGAGGTTTTTTGTCTTGGCTATTTTTTTTTTAAGTATGGAGAAAAACATTCCTGACATTTAATCCGTGAAGGCACTGTGGAGAGACACTGGAGAAAATGGATGCAAATGAGACCTCCCTAGGGCAATGTATGCATGGCAAGGGTTTTGCATGCTCCGAGCAGGCAGGATTTCCCCCAGCTGCACCTCTGTGGTCTCCCTCCTGTCTCAGCTGGGAGCTGGGGCTCTCTGTAAGGAGGAAGGGCATTAGACTGTCAAAACCAGCTTGTGCAGCAGTGATGTTACCCTTGCTGCCTCTGCATGAAAGCGTTTGGCACCTGGTTTCAAACTGTGCTTCGGAGTTGCTGGCAGGCTTCTGTCAGTCACAAAAAACTTGGCTCGGGGTTGTGAATTTCTCTGCCATGGTTCCGATGGACAGTTGGGCTGTTTTCCTTACTGCCACTATGCCAGAGCTAAGCCTTGATGGTAAAGAAGGCTGGAGTAGTCCTCATGTATTTCCTGAGGATATAGTTCAGTGGAAATGGAAGAATGGCAAGAGAAGCCATGATTGGTGTAGGTGAAGGTGACATCAGTGAGGAAACAGGCAGCATCCTGCAGGTGGTGATGACCCCTGTGGAAAAAAAGTTTATGACTGTCCTTTGAATTGCAGCTATTGGTGTCCTATGCCTAAAGCTTGGATTTCGTTATTTGACTGAAATGAAAATCAGGACATCACTATACAACTAGATGTGAAAGTTTGTGTAATCAAAACCAGACTTAGATTTTTATCTTCTGCTGGAGGTCTGCAGACTGTTGTGTTTCTAAGGACATGTTGGTGTGGATGCCAAGGCTGTAAATTCTCTTTGATGCGTTTGTGTCTGTATGACTTGGACACTTCAATGTATGCCATAGTAGTATTTATTAGAGGCATATTTGCAGAGCTGGTATTTGAAATTTGCTTTTTGGTTTCAAGGATTTTTTAGAGGTGCCATTATGTGAAATTCAGGGTTTGCTTTTAGCCCTCCCTCTCCACCCCCTTTCATTTTAATGACTTTTCATTCATTTTGCCTTTCTTGAAAAGGCCTCATCTTTTCTCTTTCCCCAGAGGCTTGTGGTTTGATTAAAACTAACCTGAACCAACACAGAGTACTGACATGATACCAGAACAAGGCACATGGAGTGAAAATGTTTGATTTAACTTAGAAACACCCTTTACTTGGAATAATATGCTCATTAGATCAGTAGCAGTGTAATCATCCTGGAGTTGTCTGGCTACATGTCTTTTTGTGTCTGTCAGCCAAGTTAAATGTAAATCTAACTGTTCCTAGAGATCTTTTGGTTCAAAAGTTAATGATGGATTACAGTAAAATATTCAGATATGTTCTCTTTGTCCTCCACCCCATGCTAAGTCAAGTATTGATCCAGGGTTGTCTGGGGCCTGGTAAGGTACACGGTACCACGAGAAACCTTCTTTATGCGAGTCATTTGAAGATACATTTAAGTATAGCAATTTTATCTCTAAATGACAGAAACGCACAATAATGGTTTATCCTTTTCTCTTCCCCCCACTTATCTCCAATCTGAGGTATGAGTGAAAATAGCTTAATGAAAACTCACTCAGCATGTTGGCATGAGTAGCAGTTCTGTCTTTGAAGTATCCTGAACGTGAGACACTTTGAATGGCCTCGTAAGAGCCTTACCCTGGTGATCCAGAGCATCTATGCCTTTGTTTTCTCTAGGAACATTGGATTTCTGTTTGCATTAGCTGTTTGTTTTTCATAATCAGCCTTGAACTCTGGGCAATGTTTTGTATATGCAGATAATTAACATGTGCACATAGATATCTCAAGACTCTCTAAAAGTTCTGGAGTTAATTTCTCCTACTAAATCAAGCCATTTGGTATTTGTTATATCAAAACCAATATGCTTTTCTTCCAGTTAAAATTTTCAGGTTATGAAGTGGGGAAAACACACAAAATGTAATGTAGCTTTGATAAGTAGTCTTATATGTAAGTATGTGTAACCATTTTATATTCACGGTTGCCTTGCTGATTGTCTTGGTTTAAGCCCGGTCAGTAACTGAGTACCACGTAGCCGTTCACTCGCTCTCCCCGTTTCCTCCCCCCACTCCTGGAGGGATGGGGAGGAGAATCGAGAGAATGTAACCCCCACGGGTTGCGATAAGAACAGTCCAGTAACTAAGGTATA
This sequence comes from Lathamus discolor, assembly GCF_037157495.1. NCBI lineage: Eukaryota > Metazoa > Chordata > Aves > Psittaciformes > Psittacidae > Lathamus > Lathamus discolor. Next base: position 53,558,710 of record NC_088886.1, on the reverse strand, counting down.
ATACAAACCACTACTGCTACCACCAATGATAATAATGATAAGGGAAATAACAAGGGAAGCGAATACAACCTCTCATCACCCACCGACTGATACCCAGCCCAACCCCAGCAGTGATCTAGCACTTCCAGGTAACTGCCCCCAGTTCTACATCCTGGGCATGACATGCTGTGGTATGGAATACCTCTTTGGTTAGTTTGGGTCAGGTGTCCTGTCTCTGCTTCTTCCTGGCATCCCCTCCTCCCAGGCAGAGCATGAGACTCAGAAACTCCTTGATCAGACTAAACATTACTGACCAGCAACCAAAAGCATCGGTGTTATCAGTGCTGTTCCCAGGCTGAAAGTCAAAAACACAGCGCTGCACCAGCTACTAAGAAGGAGAAAAATGACTGCTACTGCTGAACCCAGGACACTGATAAACTTTACTTTGAAACCACTTGGGAGCTCAGGTAAAATGGAATGTTGTATTTCTTTTGTGTAAGACACAATGTATTAAATGAACATATGCCTTCTCTCCTAGTGGAATTTCTGAGTGTCCTCCAGAATGTCTTTGAAGGAACTGATTCTTGAAATTATAATGGTTAATGGTATTGATATTGTAAGCAAAAGTGGGGGATGTTAGGATTTTGTCAAGCAAGGAACAACATCTTTTCTGAATAACAAAATACAGGTAGACTCACTTCTCTGAGAAAGCAAATAGTAAGTCTGTAGTTTCTTTTGAGATGGTGGTACCTAAACCAGTCTCATGCAGCCATTAGGTTCTCATCACGCATAGACCTTAGCCTGAAACAAGTTACATCTACATGCAAACCAGGTGTTATTTTTAAATGGTATTTATACTGATAGACTTTTAAAATTACTGAAATTCAGCCAAAGTCAGTTAGTGAGGGGGCATGTTGGGCATGTCATTAGAATCTAAAGTTTTCTTGAACTTGAGTGCTAAAGGTGAGTCCTCTAACCTCAGAGACTGGAATGGGGGCAGACCATAGCCAAGGAGGTTACCAGCTCTGTGAAGGATTAATTTTCCTTTATGATTGAAGACTATTTCCTCCCCTCCCCCCCCACCCTCCGCCTCCCCCTGAAAAAAAATAAAATTGATGAAGTAAAATAAGACCTGTTTGGGAAGAAACCTATGTGCATGTATCAACAAAGTAGCGTGCCAAAAAGTAGGTTGGTATTGGAAATATTTTTTATTGGCAGATAACTGATCTATGTTATGCTTATCTGTCTCTGTCTATTTGCAAAATCTGTTTCTATGTACCTGCTAAAAAATTCACTTCAAGGGAGGAAGTAAAGTGAAGTTTTCAACAAAATGCAATCCTCAATTACTAAGCTAGATGCCCAGATTGTGAAAGCTGACTTGACATGTGGTATATGTATTCCTGGTGACTTCTACTGTGTATCAGAAAAACATATCCTGATTTTGGTGTATATATGCAAACAACTGCTTTGAGGATCTAAACCACAAGTGAGTCTTTCTAGGTTTTATTGGCATAAACTATGAAACTGATGATGCCATTGGTATTGTTGATCTCTTAATGTTTTCAGTTTAGATAAGCATCTGAAATATAAATGTGACAGCAGCTGTCAATAGCAAGGAAATGTTGCCTGTTTGGGGAGACAGTGACTTGCAAAATGATGTACTTTTTGTTTCTTCTAAAAGTGGAAAAGTATGTTTAAAATATACTTTGTTCTTGAACTGAATGATTTGCAAGTTTTCAAACTCAGACACACCACTGCTATGGAAAGAAGTAAAATAGTCCCTCTAGTGTACTGCTGCTGTAAGTATGCTTAAGACTGTCTGATGTGATTGAAGATTATGGCTGCAGAAAATTGCAAAGTAGCATTTTGGCCAGGGAAATGAAAGTGCTTACATGAACTGAACAGTCTAACCTACAAAAGTAAGTGAAGTAAAGCAACAATAAATGCCAAGCAAATGAAGTTTTGCTGTAGGAGTAATTCATGAAGTAAAAAGTTAGTGTAGTGCAAGACTGTTGTATTGCCTGATGCACGAGTGAGGAACAGAGCCATTTGCCAGGGTGTGGGCTGAATTGTGGTTCCTCTTGCAGGGCAGTAGACTTGAATTTCATGTCACGTTTTGCATAAACTGGCTATATACTGAAAAAAAGAACTTGGATGTTCGCATCATCTTAAAGTGAGTGTGGCTTTGATGTGACTTCTAAAGACTTGCTTAACCTCTGACAGCATTAGTCAGTGCAAAAGAGCTATATTGAGGTGGATGCAGGTGGTGTA